>NW_028126509.1:0-600000 GCF_965194825.1 Balaenoptera physalus
GAAATTGTGTGAGCTGGTGGGTGAGGCCTTTACTATATTGTGGAAAAGCTCGGGGTTACGGCTGTCTTTCTCCCTCTCTCAGTACAATACCCTGGTCTCAGCTGTTGGGGAATGCTGAGTGGGAGAGGCTGCCTCTCTGCCGGACTCAGAAGGCTTCTTTCCTTTAGGGCAATTCCGTTTGTGTCTTACCTCGTGGAGAAAGAAACAGGGCGCCTAGAGATATTCTACCATGAAATACCTAACGACAGAGGATCTGCAGGAGCTGGTTTCTCGGTGGAAGGAGCCAAAACGCCTGCATTCCTAAGGTCTCTTTCAGAACTGCCAGACACTCTGCCGTCCTAGGCCTAAGAACTGGAAATTGTGACGGCATGGCAACACTTGGAATCCTAGGATGCAGTGGAAATGCGACTCTCAAACTGGATGGAAGAAGCTTCCAAGCATAGTGTTCTTCCATTTACCAAAGAGAACCCAAGTGTCTGAGGCTGGTAGCCTTGTTGCTGGAGAGAACTGGCATCCCCGTGGGCCTGTCGGTTAATTTCCTGTTTCTGACCCTCTAAGGAAACCCTTCCAAAAAGCCTTTGGAGCCGCTTAGAGAGAACAGCTGCGAAGTTGATGCACAGAACATTAACCTAGATTCCAGCCCTGGGTCCCAATCATCCATCTTTCTCTGGAGGTTACGTAGCCCACAGAGGGATTCAAGCAGGGAGTTTGCCTTATACAACTGACACATGAAACTGGGATGTGATGCAGGGCCACTCTCCTTGCCCTCACTCTACGTGGGCCGGAGAAGTTATCACGCAGCAGAATTCAACACCCTTCCTCTACACGTGTGTACCCAAAAGAAGTGCTGGGCAGTGGGTGTTCTCAGGCCAAGAGCAGTCCTTGTTCTGGGCTGCACCTGCTCTGTGGTTCAAAGGTTCTCTGACTCTGCTCCTTTGGAAGCATTTCAGGGCTGACGCTATCCCTGGGCTGCCAAAGCAAAGAGGCATAGCGGCCTTTCACACTGAAGGCATGGGCTTGTTTCCCATTCAGAAAGTTATGTTGCCCCTCCCTGGCTGGAGGCGGGTAAGTTGTCACAATTTGCTCTGACCCTGGAAAATGCAAGTGGGGGTCCTCGATTTGGGCTGCCTGGTGAAACAACAGGCAGTCACAGGCAGCCTGAGTACCTTTCCTTTAGTGTGTTCCTAGCTAGGTAAACTCGGCCTTCGGAGGCTAGATGAGAGCAAACATGTTCAAGTTGTGGGGAAAGTCTTTGACCAATGACCAATATGCTTGTGCTTGTGCGAGGCTTAGGCAGGAGCTTTCCAACACAGGGTTTTGACCTTACCATAAGCCGTCCCTTTGGGCTGAAGCAGGCGGTGGTTCTGTATCACAGTCTGGGAAACAGGGCCTCAGGTGAGTCTGCCAACTGACTCCCTGCCCTCCGTCACAGCCAGCTGAGAAATTAGGGCAAGGCTGATGGAACCCTCTTACAACGAAATGTTTCTCTTCAGAATAGGAGATTTTGCTACCAGACTTCAGCTACTCCTCTCTCTCAGAGTTGGTTCGTGTGTGGACTAGGGAAAGCTCCTAGGGTCTCCAGGTATGAAGGGCTCTTTGCCCAGTTGGTTTCATCCGAGAAAGAGCCAGAGGGGCTGATCTCAACAAATAGGGCTGCACACCGTGAGTCCTTCGGGTAGGGCAGTCCTGATCCAATGTGCCACCTAAGGAATAAAAGCAAAGTTTCCTTGCCACAGGAAAAAACACCGAGGCCTGGTGTTTTCTCTATGAAATTGTGTGAGCTGGTGGGTGAGGCCTTTACTATATTGTGGAAAAGCTCGGGGTTACGGCTGTCTTTCTCCCTCTCTCAGTACAATACCCTGGTCTCAGCTGTTGGGGAATGCTGAGTGGGAGAGGCTGCCTCTCTGCCGGACTCAGAAGGCTTCTTTCCTTTAGGGCAATTCCGTTTGTGTCTTACCTCGTGGAGAAAGAAACAGGGCGCCTAGAGATATTCTACCATGAAATACCTAACGACAGAGGATCTGCAGGAGCTGGTTTCTCGGTGGAAAGAGCCAAAACGCCTGCATTCCTAAGGTCTCTTTCAGAACTGCCAGACACTCTGCCGTCCTAGGCCTAAGAACTGGAAATTGTGACGGCATGGCAACACTTGGAATCCTAGGATGCAGTGGAAATGCGACTCTCAAACTGGATGGAAGAAGCTTCCAAGCATAGTGTTCTTCCATTTACCAAAGAGAACCCAAGTGTCTGAGGCTGGTAGCCTTGTTGCTGGAGAGAACTGGCATCCCCGTGGGCCTGTCGGTTAATTTCCTGTTTCTGACCCTCTAAGGAAACCCTTCCAAAAAGCCTTTGGAGCCGCTTAGAGAGAACAGCTGCGAAGTTGATGCACAGAACATTAACCTAGATTCCAGCCCTGGGTCCCAATCATCCATCTTTCTCTGGAGGTTACGTAGCCCACAGAGGGATTCAAGCAGGGAGTTTGCCTTATACAACTGACACATGAAACTGGGATGTGATGCAGGGCCACTCTCCTTGCCCTCACTCTACGTGGGCCGGAGAAGTTATCACGCAGCAGAATTCAACACCCTTCCTCTACACGTGTGTACCCAAAAGAAGTGCTGGGCAGTGGGTGTTCTCAGGCCAAGAGCAGTCCTTGTTCTGGGCTGCACCTGCTCTGTGGTTCAAAGGTTCTCTGACTCTGCTCCTTTGGAAGCATTTCAGGGCTGACGCTATCCCTGGGCTGCCAAAGCAAAGAGGCATAGCGGCCTTTCACACTGAAGGCATGGGCTTGTTTCCCATTCAGAAAGTTATGTTGCCCCTCCCTGGCTGGAGGCGGGTAAGTTGTCACAATTTGCTCTGCCCCTGGAAAATGCAAGTGGGGGTCCTCGATTTGGGCTGCCTGGTGAAACAACAGGCAGTCACAGGCAGCCTGAGTACCTTTCCTTTAGTGTGTTCCTAGCTAGGTAAACTCGGCCTTCGGAGGCTAGATGAGAGCAAACATGTTCAAGTTGTGGGAAAAGTCTTTGACCAATGACCAATATGCTTGTGCTTGTGCGAGGCTTAGGCAGGAGCTTTCCAACACAGGGTTTTGACCTTACCATAAGCCGTCCCTTTGGGCTGAAGCAGGCGGGGGTTCTGTATCACAGTCTGGGAAACAGGGCCTCAGGTGAGTCTGCCAACTGACTCCCTGCCCTCCGTCACAGCCAGCTGAGAAATTAGGGCAAGGCTGATGGAACCCTCTTACAACGAAATGTTTCTCTTCAGAATAGGAGATTTTACTACCAGACTTCAGCTACTCCTCTCTCTCAGAGTTGGTTCGTGTGTGGACTAGGGAAAGCTCCTAGGGTCTCCAGCTATGAAGGGCTCTTTGCCCAATTGGTTTCATCCGAGAAAGAGCCAGAGGGGCTGATCTCAACAAATAGGGCTGCACACCGTGAGTCCTTCGGGTAGGGCAGTCCTGAGCCAATGTGCCACCTAAGGAATGAAAGCAAAGTTTCCTTGCCACAGGAAAAAACACCGAGGCCTGGTGTTTTCTCTATGAAATAGTGTTAGCTGGTGGGTGAAGCCTTTACTATATTGTGGAAGAGCTCGGGGTTACGGCTGTCTTTCTCCCTCTCTCAGTACAATACCCTGGTCTCAGCTGTTGGGGAATGCTGAGTGGGAGAGGCTGCCTCTCTGCCGGACTCTGAAGGCTTCTTTCCTTTAGGGCAATTCCGTTTGTGTCTTACCTCGTGGAGAAAGAAACAGGGCGCCTAGAGATATTCTACCATGAAATACTTAACGACAGAGGATCTGCAGGAGCTGGTTTCTCGGTGGAAGGGGCCAAAACGCCTGCATTCCTAAGGTTTCTTTCAGAACTGCCAGACACTCTGCCGTCCTAGGCCTAAGAACTGGAAATTGTGACGGCATGGCAACACTTGGAATCCTAGGATGCAGTGGAAATGCGACTCTCAAACTGGATGGAAGAAGCTTCCAAGCATAGTGTTCTTCCATTTACCAAAGAGAACCCAAGTGTCTGAGGCTGGTAGCCTTGTTGCTGGAGAGAACTGGCATCCCCGTGGGCCTGTCGGTTAATTTCCTGTTTCTGACCCTCTAAGGAAACCCTTCCAAAAAGCCTTTGGAGCCGCTTAGAGAGAACAGCTGCGAAGTTGATGCACAGAACATTAACCTAGATTCCAGCCCTGGGTCCCAATCATCCATCTTTCTCTGGAGGTTACGTAGCCCACAGAGGGATTCAAGCAGGGAGTTTGCCTTATACAACTGACACATGAAACTGGGATGTGATGCAGGGCCACTCTCCTTGCCCTCACTCTACGTGGGCCGGAGAAGTTATCACGCAGCAGAATTCAACACCCTTCCTCTACACGTGTGTACCCAAAAGAAGCGCTGGGCAGTGGGTGTTCTCAGGCCAAGAGCAGTCCTTGTTCTGGGCTGCACCTGCTCTGTGGTTCAAAGGTTCTCTGACTCTGCTCCTTTGGAAGCATTTCAGGGCTGACGCTATCCCTGGGCTGCCAAAGCAAAGAGGCATAGCGGCCTTTCACACTGAAGGCATGGCCTTCTTTCCCATCCAGAATGTGTATGTTGCCCCTCCCAGGCTGGAGGCGTGTAAGTTGAAACCATTTGCTCTGCCTCTGGAAAAGGCAAGTGGGGGTACTCGATTTGGGCTGCCTGGTGAAACAACATGCAGTCACAGGCAGCCTGAGTACCTTTCCTTTAGTGTGTTCCTAGCTAGGTAAACTCGGCCTTCGGAGGCTAGATGAGAGCAAACATGTTCAAGTTGTGGGGAAAGTCTTTGACCAATGACCAATATGCTTGTGCTTGTGCGAGGCTTAGGCAGGAGCTTTCCAACACAGGGTTTTGACCTTACCATAAGCCGTCCCTTTGGGCTGAAGCAGGCGGGGGTTCTGTATCACAGTCTGGGAAACAGGGCCTCAGGTGAGTCTGCCAACTGACTCCCTGCCCTCCGTCACAGCCAGCTGAGAAATTAGGGCAAGGCTGATGGAACCCTCTTACAACGAAATGTTTCTCTTCAGAATAGGAGATTTTGCTACCAGACTTCAGCTACTCCTCTCTCTCAGAGTTGGTTCGTGTGTGGACTAGGGAAAGCTCCTAGGGTCTCCAGCTATGAAGGGCTCTTTGCCCAGTTGGTTTCATCCGAGAAAGAGCCAGAGGGGCTGATCTCAACAAATAGGGCTGCACACCGTGAGTCCTTCGGGTAGGGCAGTCCTGATCCAATGTGCCACCTAAGGAATAAAAGCAAAGTTTCCTTGCCACAGGAAAAAACACCGAGGCCTGGTGTTTTCTCTATGAAATTGTGTGAGCTGGTGGGTGAGGCCTTTACTATATTGTGGAAAAGCTCGGGGTTACGGCTGTCTTTCTCCCTCTCTCAGTACAATACCCTGGTCTCAGCTGTTGGGGAATGCTGAGTGGGAGAGGTTGCCTCTCTGCCGGACTCAGAAGGCTTCTTTCCTTTAGGGCAATTCCGTTTGTGTCTTACCTCGTGGAGAAAGAAACAGGGCGCCTAGAGATATTCTACCATGAAATACCTAACGACAGAGGATCTGCAGGAGCTGGTTTCTCGGTGGAAGGGGCCAAAACTCCTGCATTCCTAAGGTCTCTTTCAGAACTGCCAGACACTCTGCCGTCCTAGGCCTAAGAACTGGAAATTGTGACGGCATGGCAACACTTGGAATCCTAGGATGCAGTGGAAATGCGACTCTCAAACTGGATGGAAGAAGCTTCCAAGCATAGTGTTCTTCCATTTACCAAAGAGAACCCAAGTGTCTGAGGCTGGTAGCCTTGTTGCTGGAGAGAACTGGCATCCCCGTGGGCCTGTCGGTTAATTTCCTGTTTCTGACCCTCTAAGGAAACCCTTCCAAAAAGCCTTTGGAGCCGCTTAGAGAGAACAGCTGCGAAGTTGATGCACAGAACATTAACCTAGATTCCAGCCCTGGGTCCCAATCATCCATCTTTCTCTGGAGGTTACGTAGCCCACAGAGGGATTCAAGCAGGGAGTTTGCCTTATACAACTGACACATGAAACTGGGATGTGATGCAGGGCCACTCTCCTTGCCCTCACTCTACGTGGGCCGGAGAAGTTATCACGCAGCAGAATTCAACACCCTTCCTCTACACGTGTGTACCCAAAAGAAGCGCTGGGCAGTGGGTGTTCTCAGGCCAAGAGCAGTCCTTGTTCTGGGCTGCACCTGCTCTGTGGTTCAAAGGTTCTCTGACTCTGCTCCTTTGGAAGCATTTCAGGGCTGACGCTATCCCTGGGCTGCCAAAGCAAAGAGGCATAGCGGCCTTTCACACTGAAGGCATGGCCTTCTTTCCCATCCAGAATGTGTATGTTGCCCCTCCCAGGCTGGAGGCGGGTAAGTTGAAACCATTTGCTCTGCCTCTGGAAAAGGCAAGTGGGTGTACTCGATTTGGGCTGCCTGGTGAAACAACATGAAGTCACAGGCAGCCTGAGTACCTTTCCTTTAGTGTGTTCCTAGCTAGGTAAACTCGGCCTTCGGAGGCTAGATGAGAGCAAACATGTTCAAGTTGTGGGGAAAGTCTTTGACCAATGACCAATATGCTTGTGCTTGTGCGAGGCTTAGGCAGGAGCTTTCCAACACAGGGTTTTGACCTTACCATAAGCCGTCCCTTTGGGCTGAAGCAGGCGGGGGTTCTGTATCACAGTCTGGGAAACAGGGCCTCAGGTGAGTCTGCCAACTGACCCTGCCCTCCGTCACAGCCAGCTGAGAAATTAGGGCAAGGCTGATGGAACCCTCTTACAACGAAATGTTTCTCTTCAGAATAGGAGATTTTGCTACCAGACTTCAGCTACTCCTCTCTCTCAGAGTTGGTTCGTGTGTGGACTAGGGAAAGCTCCTAGGGTCTCCAGCTATGAAGGGCTCTTTGCCCAGTTGGTTTCATCCGAGAAAGAGCCAGAGGGGCTGATCTCAACAAATAGGGCTGCACACCGTGAGTCCTTCGGGTAGGGCAGTCCTGATCCAATGTGCCACCTAAGGAATAAAAGCAAAGTTTCCTTGCCACAGGAAAAAACACCGAGGCCTGGTGTTTTCTCTATGAAATTGTGTGAGCTGGTGGGTGAGGCCTTTACTATATTGTGGAAAAGCTCGGGGTTACGGCTGTCTTTCTCCCTCTCTCAGTACAATACCCTGGTCTCAGCTGTTGGGGAATGCTGAGTGGGAGAGGCTGCCTCTCTGCCGGACTCAGAAGGCTTCTTTCCTTTAGGGCAATTCCGTTTGTGTCTTACCTCGTGGAGAAAGAAACAGGGCGCCTAGAGATATTCTACCATGAAATACCTAACGACAGAGGATCTGCAGGAGCTGGTTTCTCGGTGGAAGGAGCCAAAACGCCTGCATTCCTAAGGTCTCTTTCAGAACTGCCAGACACTCTGCCGTCCTAGGCCTAAGAACTGGAAATTGTGACGGCATGGCAACACTTGGAATCCTAGGATGCAGTGGAAATGCGACTCTCAAACTGGATGGAAGAAGCTTCCAAGCATAGTGTTCTTCCATTTACCAAAGAGAACCCAAGTGTCTGAGGCTGGTAGCCTTGTTGCTGGAGAGAACTGGCATCCCCGTGGGCCTGTCGGTTAATTTCCTGTTTCTGACCCTCTAAGGAAACCCTTCCAAAAAGCCTTTGGAGCCGCTTAGAGAGAACAGCTGCGAAGTTGATGCACAGAACATTAACCTAGATTCCAGCCCTGGGTCCCAATCATCCATCTTTCTCTGGAGGTTACGTAGCCCACAGAGGGATTCAAGCAGGGAGTTTGCCTTATACAACTGACACATGAAACTGGGATGTGATGCAGGGCCACTCTCCTTGCCCTCACTCTACGTGGGCCGGAGAAGTTATCACGCAGCAGAATTCAACACCCTTCCTCTACACGTGTGTACCCAAAAGAAGTGCTGGGCAGTGGGTGTTCTCAGGCCAAGAGCAGTCCTTGTTCTGGGCTGCACCTGCTCTGTGGTTCAAAGGTTCTCTGACTCTGCTCCTTTGGAAGCATTTCAGGGCTGACGCTATCCCTGGGCTGCCAAAGCAAAGAGGCATAGCGGCCTTTCACACTGAAGGCATGGGCTTGTTTCCCATTCAGAAAGTTATGTTGCCCCTCCCTGGCTGGAGGCGGGTAAGTTGTCACAATTTGCTCTGCCCCTGGAAAATGCAAGTGGGGGTGCTCGATTTGGGCTGCCTGGTGAAACAACAGGCAGTCACAGGCAGCCTGAGTACCTTTCCTTTAGTGTGTTCCTAGCTAGGTAAACTCGGCCTTCGGAGGCTAGATGAGAGCAAACATGTTCAAGTTGTGGGGAAAGTCTTTGACCAATGACCAATATGCTTGTGCTTGTGCGAGGCTTAGGCAGGAGTTTTCCAACACAGGGTTTTGACATTACCATAAGCCGTCCCTTTGGGCTGAAGCAGGCGGTGGTTCTGTATCACAGTCTGGGAAACAGGGCCTCAGGTGAGTCTGCCAACTGACTCCCTGCCCTCCGTCACAGCCAGCTGAGAAATTAGGGCAAGGCTGATGGAACCCACTTACAACGAAATGTTTCTCTTCAGAATAGGAGATTTTACTACCAGACTTCAGCTACTCCTCTCTCTCAGAGTTGGTTCGTGTGTGGACTAGGGAAAGCTCCTAGGGTCTCCAGCTATGAAGGGCTCTTTGCCCAATTGGTTTCATCCGAGAAAGAGCCAGAGGGGCTGATCTCAACAAATAGGGCTGCACACCGTGAGTCCTTCGGGTAGGGCAGTCCTGAGCCAATGTGCCACCTAAGGAATGAAAGCAAAGTTTCCTTGCCACAGGAAGAAACACCGAGGCCTGGTGTTTTCTCTATGAAATAGTGTTAGCTGGTGGGTGAAGCCTTTACTATATTGTGGAAAAGCTCGGGGTTACGGCTGTCTTTCTCCCTCTCTCAGTACAATACCCTGGTCTCAGCTGTTGGGGAATGCTGAGTGGGAGAGGCTGCCTCTCTGCCGGACTCTGAAGGCTTCTTTCCTTTAGGGCAATTCCGTTTGTGTCTTACCCCGTGGAGAAAGAAACAGGGCGCCTAGAGATATTCTACCATGAAATACCTAACGACAGAGGATCTGCAGGAGCTGGTTTCTCGGTGGAAGGGGCCAAAACTCCTGCATTCCTAAGGTCTCTTTCAGAACTGCCAGACACTCTGCCGTCCTAGGCCTAAGAACTGGAAATTGTGACGGCATGGCAACACTTGGAATCCTAGGATGCAGTGGAAATGCGACTCTCAAACTGGATGGAAGAAGCTTCCAAGCATAGTGTTCTTCCATTTACCAAAGAGAACCCAAGTGTCTGAGGCTGGTAGCCTTGTTGCTGGAGAGAACTGGCATCCCCGTGGGCCTGTCGGTTAATTTCCTGTTTCTGACCCTCTAAGGAAACCCTTCCAAAAAGCCTTTGGAGCCGCTTAGAGAGAACAGCTGCGAAGTTGATGCACAGAACATTAACCTAGATTCCAGCCCTGGGTCCCAATCATCCATCTTTCTCTGGAGGTTACGTAGCCCACAGAGGGATTCAAGCAGGGAGTTTGCCTTATACAACTGACACATGAAACTGGGATGTGATGCAGGGCCACTCTCCTTGCCCTCACTCTACGTGGGCCGGAGAAGTTATCACGCAGCAGAATTCAACACCCTTCCTCTACACGTGTGTACCCAAAAGAAGCGCTGGGCAGTGGGTGTTCTCAGGCCAAGAGCAGTCCTTGTTCTGGGCTGCACCTGCTCTGTGGTTCAAAGGTTCTCTGACTCTGCTCCTTTGGAAGCATTTCAGGGCTGACGCTATCCCTGGGCTGCCAAAGCAAAGAGGCATAGCGGCCTTTCACACTGAAGGCATGGCCTTCTTTCCCATCCAGAATGTGTATGTTGCCCCTCCCAGGCTGGAGGCGGGTAAGTTGAAACCATTTGCTCTGCCTCTGGAAAAGGCAAGTGGGTGTACTCGATTTGGGCTGCCTGGTGAAACAACATGAAGTCACAGGCAGCCTGAGTACCTTTCCTTTAGTGTGTTCCTAGCTAGGTAAACTCGGCCTTCGGAGGCTAGATGAGAGCAAACATGTTCAAGTTGTGGGGAAAGTCTTTGACCAATGACCAATATGCTTGTGCTTGTGCGAGGCTTAGGCAGGAGCTTTCCAACACAGGGTTTTGACCTTACCATAAGCCGTCCCTTTGGGCTGAAGCAGGCGGGGGTTCTGTATCACAGTCTGGGAAACAGGGCCTCAGGTGAGTCTGCCAACTGACTCCCTGCCCTCCGTCACAGCCAGCTGAGAAATTAGGGCAAGGCTGATGGAACCCTCTTACAACGAAATGTTTCTCTTCAGAATAGGAGATTTTGCTACCAGACTTCAGCTACTCCTCTCTCTCAGAGTTGGTTCGTGTGTGGACTAGGGAAAGCTCCTAGGGTCTCCAGCTATGAAGGGCTCTTTGCCCAGTTGGTTTCATCCGAGAAAGAGCCAGAGGGGCTGATCTCAACAAATAGGGCTGCACACCGTGAGTCCTTCGGGTAGGGCAGTCCTGATCCAATGTGCCACCTAAGGAATAAAAGCAAAGTTTCCTTGCCACAGGAAAAAACACCGAGGCCTGGTGTTTTCTCTATGAAATTGTGTGAGCTGGTGGGTGAGGCCTTTACTATATTGTGGAAAAGCTCGGGGTTACGGCTGTCTTTCTCCCTCTCTCAGTACAATACCCTGGTCTCAGCTGTTGGGGAATGCTGAGTGGGAGAGGCTGCCTCTCTGCCGGACTCAGAAGGCTTCTTTCCTTTAGGGCAATTCCGTTTGTGTCTTACCTCGTGGAGAAAGAAACAGGGCGCCTAGAGATATTCTACCATGAAATACCTAACGACAGAGGATCTGCAGGAGCTGGTTTCTCGGTGGAAGGAGCCAAAACGCCTGCATTCCTAAGGTCTCTTTCAGAACTGCCAGACACTCTGCCGTCCTAGGCCTAAGAACTGGAAATTGTGACGGCATGGCAACACTTGGAATCCTAGGATGCAGTGGAAATGCGACTCTCAAACTGGATGGAAGAAGCTTCCAAGCATAGTGTTCTTCCATTTACCAAAGAGAACCCAAGTGTCTGAGGCTGGTAGCCTTGTTGCTGGAGAGAACTGGCATCCCCGTGGGCCTGTCGGTTAATTTCCTGTTTCTGACCCTCTAAGGAAACCCTTCCAAAAAGCCTTTGGAGCCGCTTAGAGAGAACAGCTGCGAAGTTGATGCACAGAACATTAACCTAGATTCCAGCCCTGGGTCCCAATCATCCATCTTTCTCTGGAGGTTACGTAGCCCACAGAGGGATTCAAGCAGGGAGTTTGCCTTATACAACTGACACATGAAACTGGGATGTGATGCAGGGCCACTCTCCTTGCCCTCACTCTACGTGGGCCGGAGAAGTTATCACGCAGCAGAATTCAACACCCTTCCTCTACACGTGTGTACCCAAAAGAAGTGCTGGGCAGTGGGTGTTCTCAGGCCAAGAGCAGTCCTTGTTCTGGGCTGCACCTGCTCTGTGGTTCAAAGGTTCTCTGACTCTGCTCCTTTGGAAGCATTTCAGGGCTGACGCTATCCCTGGGCTGCCAAAGCAAAGAGGCATAGCGGCCTTTCACACTGAAGGCATGGGCTTGTTTCCCATTCAGAAAGTTATGTTGCCCCTCCCTGGCTGGAGGCGGGTAAGTTGTCACAATTTGCTCTGCCCCTGGAAAATGCAAGTGGGGGTCCTCGATTTGGGCTGCCTGGTGAAACAACAGGCAGTCACAGGCAGCCTGAGTACCTTTCCTTTAGTGTGTTCCTAGCTAGGTAAACTCGGCCTTCGGAGGCTAGATGAGAGCAAACATGTTCAAGTTGTGGGGAAAGTCTTTGACCAATGACCAATATGCTTGTGCTTGTGCGAGGCTTAGGCAGGAGTTTTCCAACACAGGGTTTTGACATTACCATAAGCCGTCCCTTTGGGCTGAAGCAGGCGGTGGTTCTGTATCACAGTCTGGGAAACAGGGCCTCAGGTGAGTCTGCCAACTGACTCCCTGCCCTCCGTCACAGCCAGCTGAGAAATTAGGGCAAGGCTGATGGAACCCACTTACAACGAAATGTTTCTCTTCAGAATAGGAGATTTTACTACCAGACTTCAGCTACTCCTCTCTCTCAGAGTTGGTTCGTGTGTGGACTAGGGAAAGCTCCTAGGGTCTCCAGCTATGAAGGGCTCTTTGCCCAATTGGTTTCATCCGAGAAAGAGCCAGAGGGGCTGATCTCAACAAATAGGGCTGCACACCGTGAGTCCTTCAGGTAGGGCAGTCCTGAGCCAATGTGCCACCTAAGGAATGAAAGCAAAGTTTCCTTGCCACAGGAAAAAACACCGAGGCCTGGTGTTTTCTCTATGAAATAGTGTTAGCTGGTGGGTGAAGCCTTTACTATATTGTGGAAAAGCTCGGGGTTACGGCTGTCTTTCTCCCTCTCTCAGTACAATACCCTGGTCTCAGCTGTTGGGGAATGCTGAGTGGGAGAGGCTGCCTCTCTGCCGGACTCTGAAGGCTTCTTTCCTTTAGGGCAATTCCGTTTGTGTCTTACCTCGTGGAGAAAGAAACAGGGCGCCTAGAGATATTCTACCATGAAATACCTAACGACAGAGGATCTGCAGGAGCTGGTTTCTCGGTGGAAGGGGCCAAAACGCCTGCATTCCTAAGGTTTCTTTCAGAACTGCCAGACACTCTGCCGTCCTAGGCCTAAGAACTGGAAATTGTGACGGCATGGCAACACTTGGAATCCTAGGATGCAGTGGAAATGCGACTCTCAAACTGGATGGAAGAAGCTTCCAAGCATAGTGTTCTTCCATTTACCAAAGAGAACCCAAGTGTCTGAGGCTGGTAGCCTTGTTGCTGGAGAGAACTGGCATCCCCGTGGGCCTGTCGGTTAATTTCCTGTTTCTGACCCTCTAAGGAAACCCTTCCAAAAAGCCTTTGGAGCCGCTTAGAGAGAACAGCTGCGAAGTTGATGCACAGAACATTAACCTAGATTCCAGCCCTGGGTCCCAATCATCCATCTTTCTCTGGAGGTTACGTAGCCCACAGAGGGATTCAAGCAGGGAGTTTGCCTTATACAACTGACACATGAAACTGGGATGTGATGCAGGGCCACTCTCCTTGCCCTCACTCTACGTGGGCCGGAGAAGTTATCACGCAGCAGAATTCAACACCCTTCCTCTACACGTGTGTACCCAAAAGAAGCGCTGGGCAGTGGGTGTTCTCAGGCCAAGAGCAGTCCTTGTTCTGGGCTGCACCTGCTCTGTGGTTCAAAGGTTCTCTGACTCTGCTCCTTTGGAAGCATTTCAGGGCTGACGCTATCCCTGGGCTGCCAAAGCAAAGAGGCATAGCGGCCTTTCACACTGAAGGCATGGCCTTCTTTCCCATCCAGAATGTGTATGTTGCCCCTCCCAGGCTGGAGGCGTGTAAGTTGAAACCATTTGCTCTGCCTCTGGAAAAGGCAAGTGGGGGTACTCGATTTGGGCTGCCTGGTGAAACAACATGCAGTCACAGGCAGCCTGAGTACCTTTCCTTTAGTGTGTTCCTAGCTAGGTAAACTCGGCCTTCGGAGGCTAGATGAGAGCAAACATGTTCAAGTTGTGGGGAAAGTCTTTGACCAATGACCAATATGCTTGTGCTTGTGCGAGGCTTAGGCAGGAGCTTTCCAACACAGGGTTTTGACCTTACCATAAGCCGTCCCTTTGGGCTGAAGCAGGCGCGGGTTCTGTATCACAGTCTGGGAAACAGGGCCTCAGGTGAGTCTGCCAACTGACTCCCTGCCCTCCGTCACAGCCAGCTGAGAAATTAGGGCAAGGCTGATGGAACCCTCTTACAACGAAATGTTTCTCTTCAGAATAGGAGATTTTGCTACCAGACTTCAGCTACTCCTCTCTCTCAGAGTTGGTTCGTGTGTGGACTAGGGAAAGCTCCTAGGGTCTCCAGCTATGAAGGGCTCTTTGCCCAGTTGGTTTCATCCGAGAAAGAGCCAGAGGGGCTGATCTCAACAAATAGGGCTGCACACCGTGAGTCCTTCGGGTAGGGCAGTCCTGATCCAATGTGCCACCTAAGGAATAAAAGCAAAGTTTCCTTGCCACAGGAAAAAACACCGAGGCCTGGTGTTTTCTCTATGAAATTGTGTGAGCTGGTGGGTGAGGCCTTTACTATATTGTGGAAAAGCTCGGGGTTACGGCTGTCTTTCTCCCTCTCTCAGTACAATACCCTGGTCTCAGCTGTTGGGGAATGCTGAGTGGGAGAGGCTGCCTCTCTGCCGGACTCAGAAGGCTTCTTTCCTTTAGGGCAATTCCGTTTGTGTCTTACCTCGTGGAGAAAGAAACAGGGCGCCTAGAGATATTCTACCATGAAATACCTAACGACAGAGGATCTGCAGGAGCTGGTTTCTCGGTGGAAGGAGCCAAAACGCCTGCATTCCTAAGGTCTCTTTCAGAACTGCCAGACACTCTGCCGTCCTAGGCCTAAGAACTGGAAATTGTGACGGCATGGCAACACTTGGAATCCTAGGATGCAGTGGAAATGCGACTCTCAAACTGGATGGAAGAAGCTTCCAAGCATAGTGTTCTTCCATTTACCAAAGAGAACCCAAGTGTCTGAGGCTGGTAGCCTTGTTGCTGGAGAGAACTGGCATCCCCGTGGGCCTGTCGGTTAATTTCCTGTTTCTGACCCTCTAAGGAAACCCTTCCAAAAAGCCTTTGGAGCCGCTTAGAGAGAACAGCTGCGAAGTTGATGCACAGAACATTAACCTAGATTCCAGCCCTGGGTCCCAATCATCCATCTTTCTCTGGAGGTTACGTAGCCCACAGAGGGATTCAAGCAGGGAGTTTGCCTTATACAACTGACACATGAAACTGGGATGTGATGCAGGGCCACTCTCCTTGCCCTCACTCTACGTGGGCCGGAGAAGTTATCACGCAGCAGAATTCAACACCCTTCCTCTACACGTGTGTACCCAAAAGAAGTGCTGGGCAGTGGGTGTTCTCAGGCCAAGAGCAGTCCTTGTTCTGGGCTGCACCTGCTCTGTGGTTCAAAGGTTCTCTGACTCTGCTCCTTTGGAAGCATTTCAGGGCTGACGCTATCCCTGGGCTGCCAAAGCAAAGAGGCATAGCGGCCTTTCACACTGAAGGCATGGGCTTGTTTCCCATTCAGAAAGTTATGTTGCCCCTCCCTGGCTGGAGGCGGGTAAGTTGTCACAATTTGCTCTGCCCCTGGAAAATGCAAGTGGGGGTCCTCGATTTGGGCTGCCTGGTGAAACAACAGGCAGTCACAGGCAGCCTGAGTACCTTTCCTTTAGTGTGTTCCTAGCTAGGTAAACTCGGCCTTCGGAGGCTAGATGAGAGCAAACATGTTCAAGTTGTGGGGAAAGTCTTTGACCAATGACCAATATGCTTGTGCTTGTGCGAGGCTTAGGCAGGAGTTTTCCAACACAGGGTTTTGACATTACCATAAGCCGTCCCTTTGGGCTGAAGCAGGCGGTGGTTCTGTATCACAGTCTGGGAAACAGGGCCTCAGGTGAGTCTGCCAACTGACTCCCTGCCCTCCGTCACAGCCAGCTGAGAAATTAGGGCAAGGCTGATGGAACCCACTTACAACGAAATGTTTCTCTTCAGAATAGGAGATTTTACTACCAGACTTCAGCTACTCCTCTCTCTCAGAGTTGGTTCGTGTGTGGACTAGGGAAAGCTCCTAGGGTCTCCAGCTATGAAGGGCTCTTTGCCCAATTGGTTTCATCCGAGAAAGAGCCAGAGGGGCTGATCTCAACAAATAGGGCTGCACACCGTGAGTCCTTCAGGTAGGGCAGTCCTGAGCCAATGTGCCACCTAAGGAATGAAAGCAAAGTTTCCTTGCCACAGGAAAAAACACCGAGGCCTGGTGTTTTCTCTATGAAATAGTGTTAGCTGGTGGGTGAAGCCTTTACTATATTGTGGAAAAGCTCGGGGTTACGGCTGTCTTTCTCCCTCTCTCAGTACAATACCCTGGTCTCAGCTGTTGGGGAATGCTGAGTGGGAGAGGCTGCCTCTCTGCCGGACTCTGAAGGCTTCTTTCCTTTAGGGCAATTCCGTTTGTGTCTTACCTCGTGGAGAAAGAAACAGGGCGCCTAGAGATATTCTACCATGAAATACCTAACGACAGAGGATCTGCAGGAGCTGGTTTCTCGGTGGAAGGGGCCAAAACGCCTGCATTCCTAAGGTTTCTTTCAGAACTGCCAGACACTCTGCCGTCCTAGGCCTAAGAACTGGAAATTGTGACGGCATGGCAACACTTGGAATCCTAGGATGCAGTGGAAATGCGACTCTCAAACTGGATGGAAGAAGCTTCCAAGCATAGTGTTCTTCCATTTACCAAAGAGAACCCAAGTGTCTGAGGCTGGTAGCCTTGTTGCTGGAGAGAACTGGCATCCCCGTGGGCCTGTCGGTTAATTTCCTGTTTCTGACCCTCTAAGGAAACCCTTCCAAAAAGCCTTTGGAGCCGCTTAGAGAGAACAGCTGCGAAGTTGATGCACAGAACATTAACCTAGATTCCAGCCCTGGGTCCCAATCATCCATCTTTCTCTGGAGGTTACGTAGCCCACAGAGGGATTCAAGCAGGGAGTTTGCCTTATACAACTGACACATGAAACTGGGATGTGATGCAGGGCCACTCTCCTTGCCCTCACTCTACGTGGGCCGGAGAAGTTATCACGCAGCAGAATTCAACACCCTTCCTCTACACGTGTGTACCCAAAAGAAGCGCTGGGCAGTGGGTGTTCTCAGGCCAAGAGCAGTCCTTGTTCTGGGCTGCACCTGCTCTGTGGTTCAAAGGTTCTCTGACTCTGCTCCTTTGGAAGCATTTCAGGGCTGACGCTATCCCTGGGCTGCCAAAGCAAAGAGGCATAGCGGCCTTTCACACTGAAGGCATGGCCTTCTTTCCCATCCAGAATGTGTATGTTGCCCCTCCCAGGCTGGAGGCGTGTAAGTTGAAACCATTTGCTCTGCCTCTGGAAAAGGCAAGTGGGGGTACTCGATTTGGGCTGCCTGGTGAAACAACATGCAGTCACAGGCAGCCTGAGTACCTTTCCTTTAGTGTGTTCCTAGCTAGGTAAACTCGGCCTTCGGAGGCTAGATGAGAGCAAACATGTTCAAGTTGTGGGGAAAGTCTTTGACCAATGACCAATATGCTTGTGCTTGTGCGAGGCTTAGGCAGGAGCTTTCCAACACAGGGTTTTGACCTTACCATAAGCCGTCCCTTTGGGCTGAAGCAGGCGCGGGTTCTGTATCACAGTCTGGGAAACAGGGCCTCAGGTGAGTCTGCCAACTGACTCCCTGCCCTCCGTCACAGCCAGCTGAGAAATTAGGGCAAGGCTGATGGAACCCTCTTACAACGAAATGTTTCTCTTCAGAATAGGAGATTTTGCTACCAGACTTCAGCTACTCCTCTCTCTCAGAGTTGGTTCGTGTGTGGACTAGGGAAAGCTCCTAGGGTCTCCAGCTATGAAGGGCTCTTTGCCCAGTTGGTTTCATCCGAGAAAGAGCCAGAGGGGCTGATCTCAACAAATAGGGCTGCACACCGTGAGTCCTTCGGGTAGGGCAGTCCTGATCCAATGTGCCACCTAAGGAATAAAAGCAAAGTTTCCTTGCCACAGGAAAAAACACCGAGGCCTGGTGTTTTCTCTATGAAATTGTGTGAGCTGGTGGGTGAGGCCTTTACTATATTGTGGAAAAGCTCGGGGTTACGGCTGTCTTTCTCCCTCTCTCAGTACAATACCCTGGTCTCAGCTGTTGGGGAATGCTGAGTGGGAGAGGCTGCCTCTCTGCCGGACTCAGAAGGCTTCTTTCCTTTAGGGCAATTCCGTTTGTGTCTTACCTCGTGGAGAAAGAAACAGGGCGCCTAGAGATATTCTACCATGAAATACCTAACGACAGAGTATCTGCAGGAGCTGGTTTCTCGGTGGAAGGAGCCAAAACGCCTGCATTCCTAAGGTCTCTTTCAGAACTGCCAGACACTCTGCCGTCCTAGGCCTAAGAACTGGAAATTGTGACGGCATGGCAACACTTGGAATCCTAGGATGCAGTGGAAATGCGACTCTCAAACTGGATGGAAGAAGCTTCCAAGCATAGTGTTCTTCCATTTACCAAAGAGAACCCAAGTGTCTGAGGCTGGTAGCCTTGTTGCTGGAGAGAACTGGCATCCCCGTGGGCCTGTCGGTTAATTTCCTGTTTCTGACCCTCTAAGGAAACCCTTCCAAAAAGCCTTTGGAGCCGCTTAGAGAGAACAGCTGCGAAGTTGATGCACAGAACATTAACCTAGATTCCAGCCCTGGGTCCCAATCATCCATCTTTCTCTGGAGGTTACGTAGCCCACAGAGGGATTCAAGCAGGGAGTTTGCCTTATACAACTGACACATGAAACTGGGATGTGATGCAGGGCCACTCTCCTTGCCCTCACTCTACGTGGGCCGGAGAAGTTATCACGCAGCAGAATTCAACACCCTTCCTCTACACGTGTGTACCCAAAAGAAGCGCTGGGCAGTGCGTGTTCTCAGGCCAAGAGCAGTCCTTGTTCTGGGCTGCACCTGCTCTGTGGTTCAAAGGTTCTCTGACTCTGCTCCTTTGGAAGCATTTCAGGGCTGACGCTATCCCTGGGCTGCCAAAGCAAAGAGGCATAGCGGCCTTTCACACTGAAGGCATGGCCTTCTTTCCCATCCAGAATGTGTATGTTGCCCCTCCCAGGCTGGAGGCGTGTAAGTTGAAACCATTTGCTCTGCCTCTGAAAAAGGCAAGTGGGGGAACTCGATTTGGGCTGCCTGGTGAAACAACATGCAGTCACAGGCAGCCTGAGTACCTTTCCTTTAGTGTGTTCCTAGCTAGGTAAACTCGGCCTTCGGAGGCTAGATGAGAGCAAACATGTTCAAGTTGTGGGGAAAGTCTTTGACCAATGACCAATATGCTTGTGCTTGTGCGAGGCTTAGGCAGGAGCTTTCCAACACAGGGTTTTGACCTTACCATAAGCCGTCCCTTTGGGCTGAAGCAGGCGGGGGTTCTGTATCACAGTCTGGGAAACAGGGCCTCAGGTGAGTCTGCCAACTGACTCCCTCCCCTCCGTCACAGCCAGCTGAGAAATTAGGGCAAGGCTGATGGAACCCTCTTACAACGAAATGTTTCTCTTCAGAATAGGAGATTTTGCTACCAGACTTCAGCTACTAATCTCTCTCAGAGTTGGTTCGTGTGTGGACTAGGGAAAGCTCCTAGGGTCTCCAGCTATGAAGGGCTCTTTGCCCAGTTGGTTTCATCCGAGAAAGAGCCAGAGGGGCTGATCTCAACAAATAGGGCTGCACACCGTGAGTCCTTCGGGTAGGGCAGTCCTGATCCAATGTGCCACCTAAGGAATAAAAGCAAAGTTTCCTTGCCACAGGAAAAAACACCGAGGCCTGGTGTTTTCTCTATGAAATTGTGTGAGCTGGTGGGTGAGGCCTTTACTATATTGTGGAAAAGCTCGGGGTTACGGCTGTCTTTCTCCCTCTCTCAGTACAATACCCTGGTCTCAGCTGTTGGGGAATGCTGAGTGGGAGAGGCTGCCTCTCTGCCGGACTCAGAAGGCTTCTTTCCTTTAGGGCAATTCCGTTTGTGTCTTACCTCGTGGAGAAAGAAACAGGGCGCCTAGAGATATTCTACCATGAAATACCTAACGACAGAGGATCTGCAGGAGCTGGTTTCTCGGTGGAAGGAGCCAAAACGCCTGCATTCCTAAGGTCTCTTTCAGAACTGCCAGACACTCTGCCGTCCTAGGCCTAAGAACTGGAAATTGTGACGGCATGGCAACACTTGGAATCCTAGGATGCAGTGGAAATGCGACTCTCAAACTGGATGGAAGAAGCTTCCAAGCATAGTGTTCTTCCATTTACCAAAGAGAACCCAAGTGTCTGAGGCTGGTAGCCTTGTTGCTGGAGAGAACTGGCATCCCCGTGGGCGTGTCGGTTAATTTCCTGTTTCTGACCCTCTAAGGAAACCCTTCCAAAAAGCCTTTGGAGCCGCTTAGAGAGAACAGCTGCGAAGTTGATGCACAGAACATTAACCTAGATTCCAGCCCTGGGTCCCAATCATCCATCTTTCTCTGGAGGTTACGTAGCCCACAGAGGGATTCAAGCAGGGAGTTTGCCTTATACAACTGACACATGAAACTGGGATGTGATGCAGGGCCACTCTCCTTGCCCTCACTCTACGTGGGCCGGAGAAGTTATCACGCAGCAGAATTCAACACCCTTCCTCTACACGTGTGTACCCAAAAGAAGTGCTGGGCAGTGGGTGTTCTCAGGCCAAGAGCAGTCCTTGTTCTGGGCTGCACCTGCTCTGTGGTTCAAAGGTTCTCTGACTCTGCTCCTTTGGAAGCATTTCAGGGCTGACGCTATCCCTGGGCTGCCAAAGCAAAGAGGCATAGCGGCCTTTCACACTGAAGGCATGGCCTTCTTTCCCATCCAGAATGTGTATGTTGCCCCTCCCAGGCTGGAGGCGTGTAAGTTGAAACCATTTGCTCTGCCTCTGGAAAAGGCAAGTGGGTGTACTCGATTTGGGCTGCCTGGTGAAACAACATGCAGTCACAGGCAGCCTGAGTACCTTTCCTTTAGTGTGTTCCTAGCTAGGTAAACTCGGCCTTCGGAGGCTAGATGAGAGCAAACATGTTCAAGTTGTGGGGAAAGTCTTTGACCAATGACCAATATGCTTGTGCTTGTGCGAGGCTTAGGCAGGAGCTTTCCAACACAGGGTTTTGACCTTACCATAAGCCGTCCCTTTGGGCTGAAGCAGGCGGGGGTTCTGTATCACAGTCTGGGAAACAGGGCCTCAGGTGAGTCTGCCAACTGACTCCCTGCCCTCCGTCACAGCCAGCTGAGAAATTAGGGCAAGGCTGATGGAACCCTCTTACAACGAAATGTTTCTCTTCAGAATAGGAGATTTTGCTACCAGACTTCAGCTACTCCTCTCTCTCAGAGTTGGTTCGTGTGTGGACTAGGGAAAGCTCCTAGGGTCTCCAGCTATGAAGGGCTCTTTGCCCAGTTGGTTTCATCCGAGAAAGAGCCAGAGGGGCTGATCTCAACAAATAGGGCTGCACACCGTGAGTCCTTCGGGTAGGGCAGTCCTGATCCAATGTGCCACCTAAGGAATAAAAGCAAAGTTTCCTTGCCACAGGAAAAAACACCGAGGCCTGGTGTTTTCTCTATGAAATTGTGTGAGCTGGTGGGTGAGGCCTTTACTATATTGTGGAAAAGCTCGGGGTTACGGCTGTCTTTCTCCCTCTCTCAGTACAATACCCTGGTCTCAGCTGTTGGGGAATGCTGAGTGGGAGAGGCTGCCTCTCTGCCGGACTCAGAAGGCTTCTTTCCTTTAGGGCAATTCCGTTTGTGTCTTACCTCGTGGAGAAAGAAACAGGGCGCCTAGAGATATTCTACCATGAAATACCTAACGACAGAGGATCTGCAGGAGCTGGTTTCTCGGTGGAAGGAGCCAAAACGCCTGCATTCCTAAGGTCTCTTTCAGAACTGCCAGACACTCTGCCGTCCTAGGCCTAAGAACTGGAAATTGTGACGGCATGGCAACACTTGGAATCCTAGGATGCAGTGGAAATGCGACTCTCAAACTGGATGGAAGAAGCTTCCAAGCATAGTGTTCTTCCATTTACCAAAGAGAACCCAAGTGTCTGAGGCTGGTAGCCTTGTTGCTGGAGAGAACTGGCATCCCCGTGGGCCTGTCGGTTAATTTCCTGTTTCTGACCCTCTAAGGAAACCCTTCCAAAAAGCCTTTGGAGCCGCTTAGAGAGAACAGCTGCGAAGTTGATGCACAGAACATTAACCTAGATTCCAGCCCTGGGTCCCAATCATCCATCTTTCTCTGGAGGTTACGTAGCCCACAGAGGGATTCAAGCAGGGAGTTTGCCTTATACAACTGACACATGAAACTGGGATGTGATGCAGGGCCACTCTCCTTGCCCTCACTCTACGTGGGCCGGAGAAGTTATCACGCAGCAGAATTCAACACCCTTCCTCTACACGTGTGTACCCAAAAGAAGCGCTGGGCAGTGGGTGTTCTCAGGCCAAGAGCAGTCCTTGTTCTGGGCTGCACCTGCTCTGTGGTTCAAAGGTTCTCTGACTCTGCTCCTTTGGAAGCATTTCAGGGCTGACGCTATCCCTGGGCTGCCAAAGCAAAGAGGCATAGCGGCCTTTCACACTGAAGGCATGGCCTTCTTTCCCATCCAGAATGTGTATGTTGCCCCTCCCAGGCTGGAGGCGTGTAAGTTGAAACCATTTGCTCTGCCTCTGGAAAAGGCAAGTGGGGGTACTCGATTTGGGCTGCCTGGTGAAACAACATGCAGTCACAGGCAGCCTGAGTACCTTTCCTTTAGTGTGTTCCTAGCTAGGTAAACTCGGCCTTCGGAGGCTAGATGAGAGCAAACATGTTCAAGTTGTGGGGAAAGTCTTTGACCAATGACCAATATGCTTGTGCTTGTGCGAGGCTTAGGCAGGAGCTTTCCAACACAGGGTTTTGACCTTACCATAAGCCGTCCCTTTGGGCTGAAGCAGGCGGGGGTTCTGTATCACAGTCTGGGAAACAGGGCCTCAGGTGAGTCTGCCAACTGACCCTGCCCTCCGTCACAGCCAGCTGAGAAATTAGGGCAAGGCTGATGGAACCCTCTTACAACGAAATGTTTCTCTTCAGAATAGGAGATTTTGCTACCAGACTTCAGTTACTCCTCTCTCTCAGAGTTGGTTCGTGTGTGGACTAGGGAAAGCTCCTAGGGTCTCCAGCTATGAAGGGCTCTTTGCCCAGTTGGTTTCATCCGAGAAAGAGCCAGAGGGGCTGATCACAACAAATAGGGCTGCACACCGTGAGTCCTTCGGGTAGGGCAGTCCTGATCCAATGTGCCACCTAAGGAATAAAAGCAAAGTTTCCTTGCCACAGGAAAAAACACCGAGGCCTGGTGTTTTCTCTATGAAATTGTGTGAGCTGGTGGGTGAGGCCTTTACTATATTGTGGAAAAGCTCGGGGTTACGGCTGTCTTTCTCCCTCTCTCAGTACAATACCCTGGTCTCAGCTGTTGGGGAATGCTGAGTGGGAGAGGTTGCCTCTCTGCCGGACTCAGAAGGCTTCTTTCCTTTAGGGCAATTCCGTTTGTGTCTTACCTCGTGGAGAAAGAAACAGGGCGCCTAGAGATATTCTACCATGAAATACCTAACGACAGAGGATCTGCAGGAGCTGGTTTCTCGGTGGAAGGGGCCAAAACTCCTGCATTCCTAAGGTCTCTTTCAGAACTGCCAGACACTCTGCCGTCCTAGGCCTAAGAACTGGAAATTGTGACGGCATGGCAACACTTGGAATCCTAGGATGCAGTGGAAATGCGACTCTCAAACTGGATGGAAGAAGCTTCCAAGCATAGTGTTCTTCCATTTACCAAAGAGAACCCAAGTGTCTGAGGCTGGTAGCCTTGCTGCTGGAGAGAACTGGCATCCCCGTGGGCCTGTCGGTTAATTTCCTGTTTCTGACCCTCTAAGGAAACCCTTCCAAAAAGCCTTTGGAGCCGCTTAGAGAGAACAGCTGCGAAGTTGATGCACAGAACATTAACCTAGATTCCAGCCCTGGGTCCCAATCATCCATCTTTCTCTGGAGGTTACGTAGCCCACAGAGGGATTCAAGCAGGGAGTTTGCCTTATACAACTGACACATGAAACTGGGATGTGATGCAGGGCCACTCTCCTTGCCCTCACTCTACGTGGGCCGGAGAAGTTATCACGCAGCAGAATTCAACACCCTTCCTCTACACGTGTGTACCCAAAAGAAGCGCTGGGCAGTGGGTGTTCTCAGGCCAAGAGCAGTCCTTGTTCTGGGCTGCACCTGCTCTGTGGTTCAAAGGTTCTCTGACTCTGCTCCTTTGGAAGCATTTCAGGGCTGACGCTATCCCTGGGCTGCCAAAGCAAAGAGGCATAGCGGCCTTTCACACTGAAGGCATGGCCTTCTTTCCCATCCAGAATGTGTATGTTGCCCCTCCCAGGCTGGAGGCGTGTAAGTTGAAACCATTTGCTCTGCCTCTGGAAAAGGCAAGTGGGGGTACTCGATTTGGGCTGCCTGGTGAAACAACATGCAGTCACAGGCAGCCTGAGTACCTTTCCTTTAGTGTGTTCCTAGCTAGGTAAACTCGGCCTTCGGAGGCTAGATGAGAGCAAACATGTTCAAGTTGTGGGGAAAGTCTTTGACCAATGACCAATATGCTTGTGCTTGTGCGAGGCTTAGGCAGGAGCTTTCCAACACAGGGTTTTGACCTTACCATAAGCCGTCCCTTTGGGCTGAAGCAGGCGCGGGTTCTGTATCACAGTCTGGGAAACAGGGCCTCAGGTGAGTCTGCCAACTGACTCCCTGCCCTCCGTCACAGCCAGCTGAGAAATTAGGGCAAGGCTGATGGAACCCTCTTACAACGAAATGTTTCTCTTCAGAATAGGAGATTTTGCTACCAGACTTCAGCTACTCCTCTCTCTCAGAGTTGGTTCGTGTGTGGACTAGGGAAAGCTCCTAGGGTCTCCAGCTATGAAGGGCTCTTTGCCCAGTTGGTTTCATCCGAGAAAGAGCCAGAGGGGCTGATCTCAACAAATAGGGCTGCACACCGTGAGTCCTTCGGGTAGGGCAGTCCTGATCCAATGTGCCACCTAAGGAATAAAAGCAAAGTTTCCTTGCCACAGGAAAAAACACCGAGGCCTGGTGTTTTCTCTATGAAATTGTGTGAGCTGGTGGGTGAGGCCTTTACTATATTGTGGAAAAGCTCGGGGTTACGGCTGTCTTTCTCCCTCTCTCAGTACAATACCCTGGTCTCAGCTGTTGGGGAATGCTGAGTGGGAGAGGCTGCCTCTCTGCCGGACTCAGAAGGCTTCTTTCCTTTAGGGCAATTCCGTTTGTGTCTTACCTCGTGGAGAAAGAAACAGGGCGCCTAGAGATATTCTACCATGAAATACCTAACGACAGAGGATCTGCAGGAGCTGGTTTCTCGGTGGAAGGAGCCAAAACGCCTGCATTCCTAAGGTCTCTTTCAGAACTGCCAGACACTCTGCCGTCCTAGGCCTAAGAACTGGAAATTGTGACGGCATGGCAACACTTGGAATCCTAGGATGCAGTGGAAATGCGACTCTCAAACTGGATGGAAGAAGCTTCCAAGCATAGTGTTCTTCCATTTACCAAAGAGAACCCAAGTGTCTGAGGCTGGTAGCCTTGTTGCTGGAGAGAACTGGCATCCCCGTGGGCCTGTCGGTTAATTTCCTGTTTCTGACCCTCTAAGGAAACCCTTCCAAAAAGCCTTTGGAGCCGCTTAGAGAGAACAGCTGCGAAGTTGATGCACAGAACATTAACCTAGATTCCAGCCCTGGGTCCCAATCATCCATCTTTCTCTGGAGGTTACGTAGCCCACAGAGGGATTCAAGCAGGGAGTTTGCCTTATACAACTGACACATGAAACTGGGATGTGATGCAGGGCCACTCTCCTTGCCCTCACTCTACGTGGGCCGGAGAAGTTATCACGCAGCAGAATTCAACACCCTTCCTCTACACGTGTGTACCCAAAAGAAGCGCTGGGCAGTGGGTGTTCTCAGGCCAAGAGCAGTCCTTGTTCTGGGCTGCACCTGCTCTGTGGTTCAAAGGTTCTCTGACTCTGCTCCTTTGGAAGCATTTCAGGGCTGACGCTATCCCTGGGCTGCCAAAGCAAAGAGGCATAGCGGCCTTTCACACTGAAGGCATGGGCTTGTTTCCCATTCAGAAAGTTATGTTGCCCCTCCCTGGCTGGAGGCGGGTAAGTTGTCACAATTTGCTCTGCCCCTGGAAAATGCAAGTGGGGGTCCTCGATTTGGGATTTCTGGTGAAACAACTTGCAGTCACAGGCAGCCTGAGTACCTTTCCTTTAGTGTGTTCCTAGCTAGGTAAACTCGGCCTTCGGAGGCAAGATGAGAGCAAACATGTTCAAGTTGTGGGGAAAGTCTTTGACCAATGACCAATATGCTTGTGCTTGTGCGAGGCTTAGGCAGGAGCTTTCCAACACAGGGTTTTGACCTTACCATAAGCCGTCCCTTTGGGCTGAAGCAGGCGGGGGTTCTGTATCACAGTCTGGGAAACAGGGCCTCAGGTGAGTCTGCCAACTGACTCCCTGCCCTCCGTCACAGCCAGCTGAGAAATTAGGGCAAGGCTGATGGAACCCTCTTACAACGAAATGTTTCTCTTCAGAATAGGAGATTTTACTACCAGACTTCAGCTACTCCTCTCTCTCAGAGTTGGTTCGTGTGTGGACTAGGGAAAGCTCCTAGGGTCTCCAGCTATGAAGGGCTCTTTGCCCAATTGGTTTCATCCGAGAAAGAGCCAGAGGGGCTGATCTCAACAAATAGGGCTGCACACCGTGAGTCCTTCGGGTAGGGCAGTCCTGAGCCAATGTGCCACCTAAGGAATGAAAGCAAAGTTTCCTTGCCACAGGAAAAAACACCGAGGCCTGGTGTTTTCTCTATGAAATAGTGTTAGCTGGTGGGTGAAGCCTTTACTATATTGTGGAAAAGCTCGGGGTTACGGCTGTCTTTCTCCCTCTCTCAGTACAATACCCTGGTCTCAGCTGTTGGGGAATGCTGAGTGGGAGAGGCTGCCTCTCTGCCGGACTCTGAAGGCTTCTTTCCTTTAGGGCAATTCCGTTTGTGTCTTACCTCGTGGAGAAAGAAACAGGGCGCCTAGAGATATTCTACCATGAAATACCTAACGACAGAGGATCTGCAGGAGCTGGTTTCTCGGTGGAAGGGGCCAAAACGCCTGCATTCCTAAGGTCTCTTTCAGAACTGCCAGACACTCTGCCGTCCTAGGCCTAAGAACTGGAAATTGTGACGGCATGGCAACACTTGGAATCCTAGGATGCAGTGGAAATGCGACTCTCAAACTGGATGGAAGAAGCTTCCAAGCATAGTGTTCTTCCATTTACCAAAGAGAACCCAAGTGTCTGAGGCTGGTAGCCTTGTTGCTGGAGAGAACTGGCATCCCCGTGGGCCTGTCGGTTAATTTCCTGTTTCTGACCCTCTAAGGAAACCCTTCCAAAAAGCCTTTGGAGCCGCTTAGAGAGAACAGCTGCGAAGTTGATGCACAGAACATTAACCTAGATTCCAGCCCTGGGTCCCAATCATCCATCTTTCTCTGGAGGTTACGTAGCCCACAGAGGGATTCAAGCAGGGAGTTTGCCTTATACAACTGACACATGAAACTGGGATGTGATGCAGGGCCACTCTCCTTGTCCTCACTCTACGTGGGCCGGAGAAGTTATCACGCAGCAGAATTCAACACCCTTCCTCTACACGTGTGTACCCAAAAGAAGTGCTGGGCAGTGGGTGTTCTCAGGCCAAGAGCAGTCCTTGTTCTGGGCTGCACCTGCTCTGTGGTTCAAAGGTTCTCTGACTCTGCTCCTTTGGAAGCATTTCACGGCTGACGCTATCCCTGGGCTGCCAAAGCAAAGAGGCATAGCGGCCTTTCACACTGAAGGCATGGGCTTGTTTCCCATTCAGAAAGTTATGTTGCCCCTCCCTGGCTGGAGGCGGGTAAGTTGTCACAATTTGCTCTGCCCCTGGAAAATGCAAGTGGGGGTCCTCGATTTGGGATTTCTGGTGAAACAACTTGCAGTCACAGGCAGCCTGAGTACCTTTCCTTTAGTGTGTTCCTAGCTAGGTAAACTCGGCCTTCGGAGGCAAGATGAGAGCAAACATGTTCAAGTTGTGGGGAAAGTCTTTGACCAATGACCAATATGCTTGTGCTTGTGCGAGGCTTAGGCAGGAGCTTTCCAACACAGGGTTTTGACCTTACCATAAGCCGTCCCTTTGGGCTGAAGCAGGCGGGGGTTCTGTATCACAGTCTGGGAAACAGGGCCTCAGGTGAGTCTGCCAACTGACTCCCTGCCCTCCGTCACAGCCAGCTGAGAAATTAGGGCAAGGCTGATGGAACCTTCTTACAACGAAATGTTTCTCTTCAGAATAGGAGATTTTACTACCAGACTTCAGCTACTCCTCTCTCTCAGAGTTGGTTCGTGTGTGGACTAGGGAAAGCTCCTAGGGTCTCCAGCTATGAAGGGCTCTTTGCCCAATTGGTTTCATCCGAGAAAGAGCCAGAGGGGCTGATCTCAACAAATAGGGCTGCACACCGTGAGTCCTTCGGGTAGGGCAGTCCTGAGCCAATGTGCCACCTAAGGAATGAAAGCAAAGTTTCCTTGCCACAGGAAAAAACACCGAGGCCTGGTGTTTTCTCTATGAAATAGTGTTAGCTGGTGGGTGAAGCCTTTACTATATTGTGGAAAAGCTCGGGGTTACGGCTGTCTTTCTCCCTCTCTCAGTACAATACCCTGGTCTCAGCTGTTGGGGAATGCTGAGTGGGAGAGGCTGCCTCTCTGCCGGACTCTGAAGGCTTCTTTCCTTTAGGGCAATTCCGTTTGTGTCTTACCTCGTGGAGAAAGAAACAGGGCGCCTAGAGATATTCTACCATGAAATACCTAACGACAGAGGATCTGCAGGAGCTGGTTTCTCGGTGGAAGGGGCCAAAACGCCTGCATTCCTAAGGTTTCTTTCAGAACTGCCAGACACTCTGCCGTCCTAGGCCTAAGAACTGGAAATTGTGACGGCATGGCAACACTTGGAATCCTAGGATGCAGTGGAAATGCGACTCTCAAACTGGATGGAAGAAGCTTCCAAGCATAGTGTTCTTCCATTTACCAAAGAGAACCCAAGTGTCTGAGGCTGGTAGCCTTGTTGCTGGAGAGAACTGGCATCCCCGTGGGCCTGTCGGTTAATTTCCTGTTTCTGACCCTCTAAGGAAACCCTTCCAAAAAGCCTTTGGAGCCGCTTAGAGAGAACAGCTGCGAAGTTGATGCACAGAACATTAACCTAGATTCCAGCCCTGGGTCCCAATCATCCATCTTTCTCTGGAGGTTACGTAGCCCACAGAGGGATTCAAGCAGGGAGTTTGCCTTATACAACTGACACATGAAACTGGGATGTGATGCAGGGCCACTCTCCTTGCCCTCACTCTACGTGGGCCGGAGAAGTTATCACGCAGCAGAATTCAACACCCTTCCTCTACACGTGTGTACCCAAAAGAAGTGCTGGGCAGTGGGTGTTCTCAGGCCAAGAGCAGTCCTTGTTCTGGGCTGCACCTGCTCTGTGGTTCAAAGGTTCTCTGACTCTGCTCCTTTGGAAGCATTTCAGGGCTGACGCTATCCCTGGGCTGCCAAAGCAAAGAGGCATAGCGGCCTTTCACACTGAAGGCATGGCCTTCTTTCCCATCCAGAATGTGTATGTTGCCCCTCCCAGGCTGGAGGCGTGTAAGTTGAAACCATTTGCTCTGCCTCTGGAAAAGGCAAGTGGGGGTCCTCGATTTGGGCTGCCTGGTGAAACAACATGCCGTCACAGGCAGCCTGAGTACCTTTCCTTTAGTGTGTTCCTAGCTAGGTAAACTCGGCCTTCGGAGGCTAGATGAGAGCAAACATGTTCAAGTTGTGGGGAAAGTCTTTGACCAATGACCAATATGCTTGTGCTTGTGCGAGGCTTAGGCAGGAGCTTTCCAACACAGGGTTTTGACCTTACCATAAGCCGTCCCTTTGGGCTGAAGCAGGCGGGGGTTCTGTATCACAGTCTGGGAAACAGGGCCTCAGGTGAGTCTGCCAACTGACTCCCTGCCCTCCATCACTGCCAGCTGAGAAATTAGGGCAAGGCTGATGGAACCCTCTTACAACGAAATGTTTCTCTTCAGAATAGGAGATTTTGCTACCAGACTTCAGCTACTCCTCTCTCTCAGAGTTGGTTCGTGTGTGGACTAGGGAAAGCTCCTAGGGTCTCCAGCTATGAAGGGCTCTTTGCCCAGTTGGTTTCATCCGAGAAAGAGCCAGAGGGGCTGATCTCAACAAATAGGGCTGCACACCGTGAGTCCTTCGGGTAGGGCAGTCCTGATCCAATGTGCCACCTAAGGAATAAAAGCAAAGTTTCCTTGCCACAGGAAAAAACACCGAGGCCTGGTGTTTTCTCTATGAAATTGTGTGAGCTGGTGGGTGAGGCCTTTACTATATTGTGGAAAAGCTCGGGGTTACGGCTGTCTTTCTCCCTCTCTCAGTACAATACCCTGGTCTCAGCTGTTGGGGAATGCTGAGTGGGAGAGGCTGCCTCTCTGCCGGACTCTGAAGGCTTCTTTCCTTTAGGGCAATTCCGTTTGTGTCTTACCTCGTGGAGAAAGAAACAGGGCGCCTAGAGATATTCTACCATGAAATACCTAACGACAGAGGATCTGCAGGAGCTGGTTTCTCGGTGGAAGGGGCCAAAACGCCTGCATTCCTAAGGTTTCTTTCAGAACTGCCAGACACTCTGCCGTCCTAGGCCTAAGAACTGGAAATTGTGACGGCATGGCAACACTTGGAATCCTAGGATGCAGTGGAAATGCGACTCTCAAACTGGATGGAAGAAGCTTCCAAGCATAGTGTTCTTCCATTTACCAAAGAGAACCCAAGTGTCTGAGGCTGGTAGCCTTGTTGCTGGAGAGAACTGGCATCCCCGTGGGCCTGTCGGTTAATTTCCTGTTTCTGACCCTCTAAGGAAACCCTTCCAAAAAGCCTTTGGAGCCGCTTAGAGAGAACAGCTGCGAAGTTGATGCACAGAACATTAACCTAGATTCCAGCCCTGGGTCCCAATCATCCATCTTTCTCTGGAGGTTACGTAGCCCACAGAGGGATTCAAGCAGGGAGTTTGCCTTATACAACTGACACATGAAACTGGGATGTGATGCAGGGCCACTCTCCTTGCCCTCACTCTACGTGGGCCGGAGAAGTTATCACGCAGCAGAATTCAACACCCTTCCTCTACACGTGTGTACCCAAAAGAAGTGCTGGGCAGTGGGTGTTCTCAGGCCAAGAGCAGTCCTTGTTCTGGGCTGCACCTGCTCTGTGGTTCAAAGGTTCTCTGACTCTGCTCCTTTGGAAGCATTTCAGGGCTGACGCTATCCCTGGGCTGCCAAAGCAAAGAGGCATAGCGGCCTTTCACACTGAAGGCATGGGCTTGTTTCCCATTCAGAAAGTTATGTTGCCCCTCCCTGGCTGGAGGCGGGTAAGTTGTCACAATTTGCTCTGCCCCTGGAAAATGCAAGTGGGGGTCCTCGATTTGGGCTGCCTGGTGAAACAACATGCAGTCACAGGCAGCCTGAGTACCTTTCCTTTAGTGTGTTCCTAGCTAGGTAAACTCGGCCTTCGGAGGCTAGATGAGAGCAAACATGTTCAAGTTGTGGGGAAAGTCTTTGACCAATGACCAATATGCTTGTGCTTGTGCGAGGCTTAGGCAGGAGCTTTCCAACACAGGGTTTTGACCTTACCATAAGCCGTCCCTTTGGGCTGAAGCAGGCGCGGGTTCTGTATCACAGTCTGGGAAACAGGGCCTCAGGTGAGTCTGCCAACTGACTCCCTGCCCTCCGTCACAGCCAGCTGAGAAATTAGGGCAAGGCTGATGGAACCCTCTTACAACGAAATGTTTCTCTTCAGAATAGGAGATTTTGCTACCAGACTTCAGCTACTCCTCTCTCTCAGAGTTGGTTCGTGTGTGGACTAGGGAAAGCTCCTAGGGTCTCCAGCTATGAAGGGCTCTTTGCCCAGTTGGTTTCATCCGAGAAAGAGCCAGAGGGGCTGATCTCAACAAATAGGGCTGCACACCGTGAGTCCTTCGGGTAGGGCAGTCCTGATCCAATGTGCCACCTAAGGAATAAAAGCAAAGTTTCCTTGCCACAGGAAAAAACACCGAGGCCTGGTGTTTTCTCTATGAAATTGTGTGAGCTGGTGGGTGAGGCCTTTACTATATTGTGGAAAAGCTCGGGGTTACGGCTGTCTTTCTCCCTCTCTCAGTACAATACCCTGGTCTCAGCTGTTGGGGAATGCTGAGTGGGAGAGGCTGCCTCTCTGCCGGACTCAGAAGGCTTCTTTCCTTTAGGGCAATTCCGTTTGTGTCTTACCTCGTGGAGAAAGAAACAGGGCGCCTAGAGATATTCTACCATGAAATACCTAACGACAGAGGATCTGCAGGAGCTGGTTTCTCGGTGGAAGGAGCCAAAACGCCTGCATTCCTAAGGTCTCTTTCAGAACTGCCAGACACTCTGCCGTCCTAGGCCTAAGAACTGGAAATTGTGACGGCATGGCAACACTTGGAATCCTAGGATGCAGTGGAAATGCGACTCTCAAACTGGATGGAAGAAGCTTCCAAGCATAGTGTTCTTCCATTTACCAAAGAGAACCCAAGTGTCTGAGGCTGGTAGCCTTGTTGCTGGAGAGAACTGGCATCCCCGTGGGCCTGTCGGTTAATTTCCTGTTTCTGACCCTCTAAGGAAACCCTTCCAAAAAGCCTTTGGAGCCGCTTAGAGAGAACAGCTGCGAAGTTGATGCACAGAACATTAACCTAGATTCCAGCCCTGGGTCCCAATCATCCATCTTTCTCTGGAGGTTACGTAGCCCACAGAGGGATTCAAGCAGGGAGTTTGCCTTATACAACTGACACATGAAACTGGGATGTGATGCAGGGCCACTCTCCTTGCCCTCACTCTACGTGGGCCGGAGAAGTTATCACGCAGCAGAATTCAACACCCTTCCTCTACACGTGTGTACCCAAAAGAAGTGCTGGGCAGTGGGTGTTCTCAGGCCAAGAGCAGTCCTTGTTCTGGGCTGCACCTGCTCTGTGGTTCAAAGGTTCTCTGACTCTGCTCCTTTGGAAGCATTTCAGGGCTGACGCTATCCCTGGGCTGCCAAAGCAAAGAGGCATAGCGGCCTTTCACACTGAAGGCATGGGCTTGTTTCCCATTCAGAAAGTTATGTTGCCCCTCCCTGGCTGGAGGCGGGTAAGTTGTCACAATTTGCTCTGCCCCTGGAAAATGCAAGTGGGGGTCCTCGATTTGGGATTTCTGGTGAAACAACTTGCAGTCACAGGCAGCCTGAGTACCTTTCCTTTAGTGTGTTCCTAGCTAGGTAAACTCGGCCTTCGGAGGCAAGATGAGAGCAAACATGTTCAAGTTGTGGGGAAAGTCTTTGACCAATGACCAATATGCTTGTGCTTGTGCGAGGCTTAGGCAGGAGCTTTCCAACACAGGGTTTTGACCTTACCATAAGCCGTCCCTTTGGGCTGAAGCAGGCGGGGGTTCTGTATCACAGTCTGGGAAACAGGGCCTCAGGTGAGTCTGCCAACTGACTCCCTGCCCTCCGTCACAGCCAGCTGAGAAATTAGGGCAAGGCTGATGGAACCCTCTTACAACGAAATGTTTCTCTTCAGAATAGGAGATTTTACTACCAGACTTCAGCTACTCCTCTCTCTCAGAGTTGGTTCGTGTGTGGACTAGGGAAAGCTCCTAGGGTCTCCAGCTATGAAGGGCTCTTTGCCCAATTGGTTTCATCCGAGAAAGAGCCAGAGGGGCTGATCTCAACAAATAGGGCTGCACACCGTGAGTCCTTCGGGTAGGGCAGTCCTGAGCCAATGTGCCACCTAAGGAATGAAAGCAAAGTTTCCTTGCCACAGGAAAAAACACCGAGGCCTGGTGTTTTCTCTATGAAATAGTGTTAGCTGGTGGGTGAAGCCTTTACTATATTGTGGAAAAGCTCGGGGTTACGGCTGTCTTTCTCCCTCTCTCAGTACAATACCCTGGTCTCAGCTGTTGGGGAATGCTGAGTGGGAGAGGCTGCCTCTCTGCCGGACTCTGAAGGCTTCTTTCCTTTAGGGCAATTCCGTTTGTGTCTTACCTCGTGGAGAAAGAAACAGGGCGCCTAGAGATATTCTACCATGAAATACCTAACGACAGAGGATCTGCAGGAGCTGGTTTCTCGGTGGAAGGGGCCAAAACGCCTGCATTCCTAAGGTCTCTTTCAGAACTGCCAGACACTCTGCCGTCCTAGGCCTAAGAACTGGAAATTGTGACGGCATGGCAACACTTGGAATCCTAGGATGCAGTGGAAATGCGACTCTCAAACTGGATGGAAGAAGCTTCCAAGCATAGTGTTCTTCCATTTACCAAAGAGAACCCAAGTGTCTGAGGCTGGTAGCCTTGTTGCTGGAGAGAACTGGCATCCCCGTGGGCCTGTCGGTTAATTTCCTGTTTCTGACCCTCTAAGGAAACCCTTCCAAAAAGCCTTTGGAGCCGCTTAGAGAGAACAGCTGCGAAGTTGATGCACAGAACATTAACCTAGATTCCAGCCCTGGGTCCCAATCATCCATCTTTCTCTGGAGGTTACGTAGCCCACAGAGGGATTCAAGCAGGGAGTTTGCCTTATACAACTGACACATGAAACTGGGATGTGATGCAGGGCCACTCTCCTTGCCCTCACTCTACGTGGGCCGGAGAAGTTATCACGCAGCAGAATTCAACACCCTTCCTCTACACGTGTGTACCCAAAAGAAGTGCTGGGCAGTGGGTGTTCTCAGGCCAAGAGCAGTCCTTGTTCTGGGCTGCACCTGCTCTGTGGTTCAAAGGTTCTCTGACTCTGCTCCTTTGGAAGCATTTCAGGGCTGACGCTATCCCTGGGCTGCCAAAGCAAAGAGGCATAGCGGCCTTTCACACTGAAGGCATGGGCTTGTTTCCCATTCAGAAAGTTATGTTGCCCCTCCCTGGCTGGAGGCGGGTAAGTTGTCACAATTTGCTCTGCCCCTGGAAAATGCAAGTGGGGGTCCTCGATTTGGGATTTCTGGTGAAACAACTTGCAGTCACAGGCAGCCTGAGTACCTTTCCTTTAGTGTGTTCCTAGCTAGGTAAACTCGGCCTTCGGAGGCAAGATGAGAGCAAACATGTTCAAGTTGTGGGGAAAGTCTTTGACCAATGACCAATATGCTTGTGCTTGTGCGAGGCTTAGGCAGGAGCTTTCCAACACAGGGTTTTGACCTTACCATAAGCCGTCCCTTTGGGCTGAAGCAGGCGGGGGTTCTGTATCACAGTCTGGGAAACAGGGCCTCAGGTGAGTCTGCCAACTGACTCCCTGCCCTCCGTCACAGCCAGCTGAGAAATTAGGGCAAGGCTGATGGAACCCTCTTACAACGAAATGTTTCTCTTCAGAATAGGAGATTTTACTACCAGACTTCAGCTACTCCTCTCTCTCAGAGTTGGTTCGTGTGTGGACTAGGGAAAGCTCCTAGGGTCTCCAGCTATGAAGGGCTCTTTGCCCAATTGGTTTCATCCGAGAAAGAGCCAGAGGGGCTGATCTCAACAAATAGGGCTGCACACCGTGAGTCCTTCGGGTAGGGCAGTCCTGAGCCAATGTGCCACCTAAGGAATGAAAGCAAAGTTTCCTTGCCACAGGAAAAAACACCGAGGCCTGGTGTTTTCTCTATGAAATAGTGTTAGCTGGTGGGTGAAGCCTTTACTATATTGTGGAAAAGCTCGGGGTTACGGCTGTCTTTCTCCCTCTCTCAGTACAATACCCTGGTCTCAGCTGTTGGGGAATGCTGAGTGGGAGAGGCTGCCTCTCTGCCGGACTCTGAAGGCTTCTTTCCTTTAGGGCAATTCCGTTTGTGTCTTACCTCGTGGAGAAAGAAACAGGGCGCCTAGAGATATTCTACCATGAAATACCTAACGACAGAGGATCTGCAGGAGCTGGTTTCTCGGTGGAAGGGGCCAAAACGCCTGCATTCCTAAGGTCTCTTTCAGAACTGCCAGACACTCTGCCGTCCTAGGCCTAAGAACTGGAAATTGTGACGGCATGGCAACACTTGGAATCCTAGGATGCAGTGGAAATGCGACTCTCAAACTGGATGGAAGAAGCTTCCAAGCATAGTGTTCTTCCATTTACCAAAGAGAACCCAAGTGTCTGAGGCTGGTAGCCTTGTTGCTGGAGAGAACTGGCATCCCCGTGGGCCTGTCGGTTAATTTCCTGTTTCTGACCCTCTAAGGAAACCCTTCCAAAAAGCCTTTGGAGCCGCTTAGAGAGAACAGCTGCGAAGTTGATGCACAGAACATTAACCTAGATTCCAGCCCTGGGTCCCAATCATCCATCTTTCTCTGGAGGTTACGTAGCCCACAGAGGGATTCAAGCAGGGAGTTTGCCTTATACAACTGACACATGAAACTGGGATGTGATGCAGGGCCACTCTCCTTGCCCTCACTCTACGTGGGCCGGAGAAGTTATCACGCAGCAGAATTCAACACCCTTCCTCTACACGTGTGTACCCAAAAGAAGTGCTGGGCAGTGGGTGTTCTCAGGCCAAGAGCAGTCCTTGTTCTGGGCTGCACCTGCTCTGTGGTTCAAAGGTTCTCTGACTCTGCTCCTTTGGAAGCATTTCAGGGCTGACGCTATCCCTGGGCTGCCAAAGCAAAGAGGCATAGCGGCCTTTCACACTGAAGGCATGGGCTTGTTTCCCATTCAGAAAGTTATGTTGCCCCTCCCTGGCTGGAGGCGGGTAAGTTGTCACAATTTGCTCTGCCCCTGGAAAATGCAAGTGGGGGTCCTCGATTTGGGATTTCTGGTGAAACAACTTGCAGTCACAGGCAGCCTGAGTACCTTTCCTTTAGTGTGTTCCTAGCTAGGTAAACTCGGCCTTCGGAGGCAAGATGAGAGCAAACATGTTCAAGTTGTGGGGAAAGTCTTTGACCAATGACCAATATGCTTGTGCTTGTGCGAGGCTTAGGCAGGAGCTTTCCAACACAGGGTTTTGACCTTACCATAAGCCGTCCCTTTGGGCTGAAGCAGGCGGGGGTTCTGTATCACAGTCTGGGAAACAGGGCCTCAGGTGAGTCTGCCAACTGACTCCCTGCCCTCCGTCACAGCCAGCTGAGAAATTAGGGCAAGGCTGATGGAACCTTCTTACAACGAAATGTTTCTCTTCAGAATAGGAGATTTTACTACCAGACTTCAGCTACTCCTCTCTCTCAGAGTTGGTTCGTGTGTGGACTAGGGAAAGCTCCTAGGGTCTCCAGCTATGAAGGGCTCTTTGCCCAATTGGTTTCATCCGAGAAAGAGCCAGAGGGGCTGATCTCAACAAATAGGGCTGCACACCGTGAGTCCTTCGGGTAGGGCAGTCCTGAGCCAATGTGCCACCTAAGGAATGAAAGCAAAGTTTCCTTGCCACAGGAAGAAACACCGAGGCCTGGTGTTTTCTCTATGAAATAGTGTTAGCTGGTGGGTGAAGCCTTTACTATATTGTGGAAAAGCTCGGGGTTACGGCTGTCTTTCTCCCTCTCTCAGTACAATACCCTGGTCTCAGCTGTTGGGGAATGCTGAGTGGGAGAGGCTGCCTCTCTGCCGGACTCTGAAGGCTTCTTTCCTTTAGGGCAATTCCGTTTGTGTCTTACCCCGTGGAGAAAGAAACAGGGCGCCTAGAGATATTCTACCATGAAATACCTAACGACAGAGGATCTGCAGGAGCTGGTTTCTCGGTGGAAGGGGCCAAAACGCCTGCATTCCTAAGGTTTCTTTCAGAACTGCCAGACACTCTGCCGTCCTAGGCCTAAGAACTGGAAATTGTGACGGCATGGCAACACTTGGAATCCTAGGATGCAGTGGAAATGCGACTCTCAAACTGGATGGAAGAAGCTTCCAAGCATAGTGTTCTTCCATTTACCAAAGAGAACCCAAGTGTCTGAGGCTGGTAGCCTTGTTGCTGGAGAGAACTGGCATCCCCGTGGGCCTGTCGGTTAATTTCCTGTTTCTGACCCTCTAAGGAAACCCTTCCAAAAAGCCTTTGGAGCCGCTTAGAGAGAACAGCTGCGAAGTTGATGCACAGAACATTAACCTAGATTCCAGCCCTGGGTCCCAATCATCCATCTTTCTCTGGAGGTTACGTAGCCCACAGAGGGATTCAAGCAGGGAGTTTGCCTTATACAACTGACACATGAAACTGGGATGTGATGCAGGGCCACTCTCCTTGCCCTCACTCTACGTGGGCCGGAGAAGTTATCACGCAGCAGAATTCAACACCCTTCCTCTACACGTGTGTACCCAAAAGAAGTGCTGGGCAGTGGGTGTTCTCAGGCCAAGAGCAGTCCTTGTTCTGGGCTGCACCTGCTCTGTGGTTCAAAGGTTCTCTGACTCTGCTCCTTTGGAAGCATTTCAGGGCTGACGCTATCCCTGGGCTGCCAAAGCAAAGAGGCATAGCGGCCTTTCACACTGAAGGCATGGCCTTCTTTCCCATCCAGAATGTGTATGTTGCCCCTCCCAGGCTGGAGGCGTGTAAGTTGAAACCATTTGCTCTGCCTCTGGAAAAGGCAAGTGGGGGTCCTCGATTTGGGCTGCCTGGTGAAACAACATGCAGTCACAGGCAGCCTGAGTACCTTTCCTTTAGTGTGTTCCTAGCTAGGTAAACTCGGCCTTCGGAGGCTAGATGAGAGCAAACATGTTCAAGTTGTGGGGAAAGTCTTTGACCAATGACCAATATGCTTGTGCTTGTGCGAGGCTTAGGCAGGAGCTTTCCAACACAGGGTTTTGACCTTACCATAAGCCGTCCCTTTGGGCTGAAGCAGGCGGGGGTTCTGTATCACAGTCTGGGAAACAGGGCCTCAGGTGAGTCTGCCAACTGACTCCCTGCCCTCCGTCACAGCCAGCTGAGAAATTAGGGCAAGGCTGATGGAACCCTCTTACAACGAAATGTTTCTCTTCAGAATAGGAGATTTTGCTACCAGACTTCAGCTACTCCTCTCTCTCAGAGTTGGTTCGTGTGTGGACTAGGGAAAGCTCCTAGGGTCTCCAGCTATGAAGGGCTCTTTGCCCAGTTGGTTTCATCCGAGAAAGAGCCAGAGGGGCTGATCTCAACAAATAGGGCTGCACACCGTGAGTCCTTCGGGTAGGGCAGTCCTGATCCAATGTGCCACCTAAGGAATAAAAGCAAAGTTTCCTTGCCACAGGAAAAAACACCGAGGCCTGGTGTTTTCTCTATGAAATTGTGTGAGCTGGTGGGTGAGGCCTTTACTATATTGTGGAAAAGCTCGGGGTTACGGCTGTCTTTCTCCCTCTCTCAGTACAATACCCTGGTCTCAGCTGTTGGGGAATGCTGAGTGGGAGAGGCTGCCTCTGTGCCGGACTCTGAAGGCTTCTTTCCTTTAGGGCAATTCCGTTTGTGTCTTACCTCGTGGAGAAAGAAACAGGGCGCCTAGAGATATTCTACCATGAAATACCTAACGACAGAGGATCTGCAGGAGCTGGTTTCTCGGTGGAAGGGGCCAAAACGCCTGCATTCCTAAGGTTTCTTTCAGAACTGCCAGACACTCTGCCGTCCTAGGCCTAAGAACTGGAAATTGTGACGGCATGGCAACACTTGGAATCCTAGGATGCAGTGGAAATGCGACTCTCAAACTGGATGGAAGAAGCTTCCAAGCATAGTGTTCTTCCATTTACCAAAGAGAACCCAAGTGTCTGAGGCTGGTAGCCTTGTTGCTGGAGAGAACTGGCATCCCCGTGGGCCTGTCGGTTAATTTCCTGTTTCTGACCCTCTAAGGAAACCCTTCCAAAAAGCCTTTGGAGCCGCTTAGAGAGAACAGCTGCGAAGTTGATGCACAGAACATTAACCTAGATTCCAGCCCTGGGTCCCAATCATCCATCTTTCTCTGGAGGTTACGTAGCCCACAGAGGGATTCAAGCAGGGAGTTTGCCTTATACAACTGACACATGAAACTGGGATGTGATGCAGGGCCACTCTCCTTGCCCTCACTCTACGTGGGCCGGAGAAGTTATCACGCAGCAGAATTCAACACCCTTCCTCTACACGTGTGTACCCAAAAGAAGTGCTGGGCAGTGGGTGTTCTCAGGCCAAGAGCAGTCCTTGTTCTGGGCTGCACCTGCTCTGTGGTTCAAAGGTTCTCTGACTCTGCTCCTTTGGAAGCATTTCAGGGCTGACGCTATCCCTGGGCTGCCAAAGCAAAGAGGCATAGCGGCCTTTCACACTGAAGGCATGGCCTTCTTTCCCATTCAGAAAGTTATGTTGCCCCTCCCTGGCTGGAGGCGGGTAAGTTGTCACAATTTGCTCTGCCCCTGGAAAATGCAAGTGGGGGTCCTCGATTTGGGCTGCCTGGTGAAACAACATGCAGTCACAGGCAGCCTGAGTACCTTTCCTTTAGTGTGTTCCTAGCTAGGTAAACTCGGCCTTCGGAGGCAAGATGAGAGCAAACATGTTCAAGTTGTGGGGAAAGTCTTTGACCAATGACCAATATGCTTGTGCTTGTGCGAGGCTTAGGCAGGAGCTTTCCAACACAGGGTTTTGACCTTACCATAAGCCGTCCCTTTGGGCTGAAGCAGGCGGGGGTTCTGTATCACAGTCTGGGAAACAGGGCCTCAGGTGAGTCTACCAACTGACTCCCTGCTCTCCGTCACAGCCAGCTGAGAAATTAGGGCAAGGCTGATGGAACCCTTTTACAACGAAATGTTTCTCTTCAGAATAGGAGATTTTACTACCAGACTTCAGCTACTCCTCTCTCTCAGAGTTGGTTCGTGTGTGGACTAGGGAAAGCTCCTAGGGTCTCCAGCTATGAAGGGCTCTTTGCCCAATTGGTTTCATCCGAGAAAGAGCCAGAGGGGCTGATCTCAACAAATAGGGCTGCACACCGTGAGTCCTTCAGGTAGGGCAGTCCTGAGCCAATGTGCCACCTAAGGAATGAAAGCAAAGTTTCCTTGCCACAGGAAAAAACACCGAGGCCTGGTGTTTTCTCTATGAAATAGTGTTAGCTGGTGGGTGAAGCCTTTACTATATTGTGGAAAAGCTCGGGGTTACGGCTGTCTTTCTCCCTCTCTCAGTACAATACCCTGGTCTCAGCTGTTGGGGAATGCTGAGTGGGAGAGGCTGCCTCTCTGCCGGACTCTGAAGGCTTCTTTCCTTTAGGGCAATTCCGTTTGTGTCTTACCTCGTGGAGAAAGAAACAGGGCGCCTAGAGATATTCTACCATGAAATACCTAACGACAGAGGATCTGCAGGAGCTGGTTTCTCGGTGGAAGGGGCCAAAACGCCTGCATTCCTAAGGTTTCTTTCAGAACTGCCAGACACTCTGCCGTCCTAGGCCTAAGAACTGGAAATTGTGACGGCATGGCAACACTTGGAATCCTAGGATGCAGTGGAAATGCGACTCTCAAACTGGATGGAAGAAGCTTCCAAGCATAGTGTTCTTCCATTTACCAAAGAGAACCCAAGTGTCTGAGGCTGGTAGCCTTGTTGCTGGAGAGAACTGGCATCCCCGTGGGCCTGTCGGTTAATTTCCTGTTTCTGACCCTCTAAGGAAACCCTTCCAAAAAGCCTTTGGAGCCGCTTAGAGAGAACAGCTGCGAAGTTGATGCACAGAACATTAACCTAGATTCCAGCCCTGGGTCCCAATCATCCATCTTTCTCTGGAGGTTACGTAGCCCACAGAGGGATTCAAGCAGGGAGTTTGCCTTATACAACTGACACATGAAACTGGGATGTGATGCAGGGCCACTCTCCTTGCCCTCACTCTACGTGGGCCGGAGAAGTTATCACGCAGCAGAATTCAACACCCTTCCTCTACACGTGTGTACCCAAAAGAAGCGCTGGGCAGTGCGTGTTCTCAGGCCAAGAGCAGTCCTTGTTCTGGGCTGCACCTGCTCTGTGGTTCAAAGGTTCTCTGACTCTGCTCCTTTGGAAGCATTTCAGGGCTGACGCTATCCCTGGGCTGCCAAAGCAAAGAGGCATAGCGGCCTTTCACACTGAAGGCATGGCCTTCTTTCCCATCCAGAATGTGTATGTTGCCCCTCCCAGGCTGGAGGCGTGTAAGTTGAAACCATTTGCTCTGCCTCTGGAAAAGGCAAGTGGGGGTACTCGATTTGGGCTGCCTGGTGAAACAACATGCAGTCACAGGCAGCCTGAGTACCTTTCCTTTAGTGTGTTCCTAGCTAGGTAAACTCGGCCTTCGGAGGCTAGATGAGAGCAAACATGTTCAAGTTGTGGGGAAAGTCTTTGACCAATGACCAATATGCTTGTGCTTGTGCGAGGCTTAGGCAGGAGCTTTCCAACACAGGGTTTTGACCTTACCATAAGCCGTCCCTTTGGGCTGAAGCAGGCGGGGGTTCTGTATCACAGTCTGGGAAACAGGGCCTCAGGTGAGTCTGCCAACTGACTCCCTGCCCTCCGTCACAGCCAGCTGAGAAATTAGGGCAAGGCTGATGGAACCCTCTTACAACGAAATGTTTCTCTTCAGAATAGGAGATTTTGCTACCAGACTTCAGCTACTCCTCTCTCTCAGAGTTGGTTCGTGTGTGGACTAGGGAAAGCTCCTAGGGTCTCCAGCTATGAAGGGCTCTTTGCCCAGTTGGTTTCATCCGAGAAAGAGCCAGAGGGGCTGATCTCAACAAATAGGGCTGCACACCGTGAGTCCTTCGGGTAGGGCAGTCCTGATCCAATGTGCCACCTAAGGAATAAAAGCAAAGTTTCCTTGCCACAGGAAAAAACACCGAGGCCTGGTGTTTTCTCTATGAAATTGTGTGAGCTGGTGGGTGAGGCCTTTACTATATTGTGGAAAAGCTCGGGGTTACGGCTGTCTTTCTCCCTCTCTCAGTACAATACCCTGGTCTCAGCTGTTGGGGAATGCTGAGTGGGAGAGGCTGCCTCTCTGCCGGACTCAGAAGGCTTCTTTCCTTTAGGGCAATTCCGTTTGTGTCTTACCTCGTGGAGAAAGAAACAGGGCGCCTAGAGATATTCTACCATGAAATACCTAACGACAGAGGATCTGCAGGAGCTGGTTTCTCGGTGGAAGGAGCCAAAACGCCTGCATTCCTAAGGTCTCTTTCAGAACTGCCAGACACTCTGCCGTCCTAGGCCTAAGAACTGGAAATTGTGACGGCATGGCAACACTTGGAATCCTAGGATGCAGTGGAAATGCGACTCTCAAACTGGATGGAAGAAGCTTCCAAGCATAGTGTTCTTCCATTTACCAAAGAGAACCCAAGTGTCTGAGGCTGGTAGCCTTGTTGCTGGAGAGAACTGGCATCCCCGTGGGCCTGTCGGTTAATTTCCTGTTTCTGACCCTCTAAGGAAACCCTTCCAAAAAGCCTTTGGAGCCGCTTAGAGAGAACAGCTGCGAAGTTGATGCACAGAACATTAACCTAGATTCCAGCCCTGGGTCCCAATCATCCATCTTTCTCTGGAGGTTACGTAGCCCACAGAGGGATTCAAGCAGGGAGTTTGCCTTATACAACTGACACATGAAACTGGGATGTGATGCAGGGCCACTCTCCTTGCCCTCACTCTACGTGGGCCGGAGAAGTTATCACGCAGCAGAATTCAACACCCTTCCTCTACACGTGTGTACCCAAAAGAAGTGCTGGGCAGTGGGTGTTCTCAGGCCAAGAGCAGTCCTTGTTCTGGGCTGCACCTGCTCTGTGGTTCAAAGGTTCTCTGACTCTGCTCCTTTGGAAGCATTTCAGGGCTGACGCTATCCCTGGGCTGCCAAAGCAAAGAGGCATAGCGGCCTTTCACACTGAAGGCATGGGCTTGTTTCCCATTCAGAAAGTTATGTTGCCCCTCCCTGGCTGGAGGCGGGTAAGTTGTCACAATTTGCTCTGCCCCTGGAAAATGCAAGTGGGGGTCCTCGATTTGGGATTTCTGGTGAAACAACTTGCAGTCACAGGCAGCCTGAGTACCTTTCCTTTAGTGTGTTCCTAGCTAGGTAAACTCGGCCTTCGGAGGCTAGATGAGAGCAAACATGTTCAAGTTGTGGGGAAAGTCTTTGACCAATGACCAATATGCTTGTGCTTGTGCGAGGCTTAGGCAGGAGCTTTCCAACACAGGGTTTTGACCTTACCATAAGCCGTCCCTTTGGGCTGAAGCAGGCGGGGGTTCTGTATCACAGTCTGGGAAACAGGGCCTCAGGTGAGTCTGCCAACTGACTCCCTGCCCTCCGTCACAGCCAGCTGAGAAATTAGGGCAAGGCTGATGGAACCCTCTTACAACGAAATGTTTCTCTTCAGAATAGGAGATTTTGCTACCAGACTTCAGCTACTCCTCTCTCTCAGAGTTGGTTCGTGTGTGGACTAGGGAAAGCTCCTAGGGTCTCCAGCTATGAAGGGCTCTTTGCCCAGTTGGTTTCATCCGAGAAAGAGCCAGAGGGGCTGATCTCAACAAATAGGGCTGCACACCGTGAGTCCTTCGGGTAGGGCAGTCCTGATCCAATGTGCCACCTAAGGAATAAAAGCAAAGTTTCCTTGCCACAGGAAAAAACACCGAGGCCTGGTGTTTTCTCTATGAAATTGTGTGAGCTGGTGGGTGAGGCCTTTACTATATTGTGGAAAAGCTCGGGGTTACGGCTGTCTTTCTCCCTCTCTCAGTACAATACCCTGGTCTCAGCTGTTGGGGAATGCTGAGTGGGAGAGGCTGCCTCTCTGCCGGACTCTGAAGGCTTCTTTCCTTTAGGGCAATTCCGTTTGTGTCTTACCTCGTGGAGAAAGAAACAGGGCGCCTAGAGATATTCTACCATGAAATACCTAACGACAGAGGATCTGCAGGAGCTGGTTTCTCGGTGGAAGGGGCCAAAACGCCTGCATTCCTAAGGTCTCTTTCAGAACTGCCAGACACTCTGCCGTCCTAGGCCTAAGAACTGGAAATTGTGACGGCATGGCAACACTTGGAATCCTAGGATGCAGTGGAAATGCGACTCTCAAACTGGATGGAAGAAGCTTCCAAGCATAGTGTTCTTCCATTTACCAAAGAGAACCCAAGTGTCTGAGGCTGGTAGCCTTGTTGCTGGAGAGAACTGGCATCCCCGTGGGCCTGTCGGTTAATTTCCTGTTTCTGACCCTCTAAGGAAACCCTTCCAAAAAGCCTTTGGAGCCGCTTAGAGAGAACAGCTGCGAAGTTGATGCACAGAACATTAACCTAGATTCCAGCCCTGGGTCCCAATCATCCATCTTTCTCTGGAGGTTACGTAGCCCACAGAGGGATTCAAGCAGGGAGTTTGCCTTATACAACTGACACATGAAACTGGGATGTGATGCAGGGCCACTCTCCTTGCCCTCACTCTACGTGGGCCGGAGAAGTTATCACGCAGCAGAATTCAACACCCTTCCTCTACACGTGTGTACCCAAAAGAAGTGCTGGGCAGTGGGTGTTCTCAGGCCAAGAGCAGTCCTTGTTCTGGGCTGCACCTGCTCTGTGGTTCAAAGGTTCTCTGACTCTGCTCCTTTGGAAGCATTTCAGGGCTGACGCTATCCCTGGGCTGCCAAAGCAAAGAGGCATAGCGGCCTTTCACACTGAAGGCATGGGCTTGTTTCCCATTCAGAAAGTTATGTTGCCCCTCCCTGGCTGGAGGCGGGTAAGTTGTCACAATTTGCTCTGCCCCTGGAAAATGCAAGTGGGGGTCCTCGATTTGGGCTGCCTGGTGAAACAACAGGCAGTCACAGGCAGCCTGAGTACCTTTCCTTTAGTGTGTTCCTAGCTAGGTAAACTCGGCCTTCGGAGGCTAGATGAGAGCAAACATGTTCAAGTTGTGGGGAAAGTCTTTGACCAATGACCAATATGCTTGTGCTTGTGCGAGGCTTAGGCAGGAGTTTTCCAACACAGGGTTTTGACCTTACCATAAGCCGTCCCTTTGGGCTGAAGCAGGCGGTGGTTCTGTATCACAGTCTGGGAAACAGGGCCTCAGGTGAGTCTGCCAACTGACTCCCTGCCCTCCGTCACAGCCAGCTGAGAAATTAGGGCAAGGCTGATGGAACCCACTTACAACGAAATGTTTCTCTTCAGAATAGGAGATTTTACTACCAGACTTCAGCTACTCCTCTCTCTCAGAGTTGGTTCGTGTGTGGACTAGGGAAAGCTCCTAGGGTCTCCAGCTATGAAGGGCTCTTTGCCCAATTGGTTTCATCCGAGAAAGAGCCAGAGGGGCTGATCTCAACAAATAGGGCTGCACACCGTGAGTCCTTCAGGTAGGGCAGTCCTGAGCCAATGTGCCACCTAAGGAATGAAAGCAAAGTTTCCTTGCCACAGGAAAAAACACCGAGGCCTGGTGTTTTCTCTATGAAATAGTGTTAGCTGGTGGGTGAAGCCTTTACTATATTGTGGAAAAGCTCGGGGTTACGGCTGTCTTTCTCCCTGTCTCAGTACAATACCCTGGTCTCAGCTGTTGGGGAATGCTGAGTGGGAGAGGCTGCCTCTCTGCCGGACTCAGAAGGCTTCTTTCCTTTAGGGCAATTCCGTTTGTGTCTTACCTCGTGGAGAAAGAAACAGGGCGCCTAGAGATATTCTACCATGAAATACCTAACGACAGAGGATCTGCAGGAGCTGGTTTCTCGGTGGAAGGGGCCAAAACGCCTGCATTCCTAAGGTTTCTTTCAGAACTGCCAGACACTCTGCCGTCCTAGGCCTAAGAACTGGAAATTGTGACGGCATGGCAACACTTGGAATCCTAGGATGCAGTGGAAATGCGACTCTCAAACTGGATGGAAGAAGCTTCCAAGCATAGTGTTCTTCCATTTACCAAAGAGAACCCAAGTGTCTGAGGCTGGTAGCCTTGTTGCTGGAGAGAACTGGCATCCCCGTGGGCCTGTCGGTTAATTTCCTGTTTCTGACCCTCTAAGGAAACCCTTCCAAAAAGCCTTTGGAGCCGCTTAGAGAGAACAGCTGCGAAGTTGATGCACAGAACATTAACCTAGATTCCAGCCCTGGGTCCCAATCATCCATCTTTCTCTGGAGGTTACGTAGCCCACAGAGGGATTCAAGCAGGGAGTTTGCCTTATACAACTGACACATGAAACTGGGATGTGATGCAGGGCCACTCTCCTTGCCCTCACTCTACGTGGGCCGGAGAAGTTATCACGCAGCAGAATTCAACACCCTTCCTCTACACGTGTGTACCCAAAAGAAGCGCTGGGCAGTGCGTGTTCTCAGGCCAAGAGCAGTCCTTGTTCTGGGCTGCACCTGCTCTGTGGTTCAAAGGTTCTCTGACTCTGCTCCTTTGGAAGCATTTCAGGGCTGACGCTATCCCTGGGCTGCCAAAGCAAAGAGGCATAGCGGCCTTTCACACTGAAGGCATGGCCTTCTTTCCCATCCAGAATGTGTATGTTGCCCCTCCCAGGCTGGAGGCGTGTAAGTTGAAACCATTTGCTCTGCCTCTGGAAAAGGCAAGTGGGGGTACTCGATTTGGGCTGCCTGGTGAAACAACATGCATTCACAGGCAGCCTGAGTACCTTTCCTTTAGTGTGTTCCTAGCTAGGTAAACTCGGCCTTCGGAGGCTAGATGAGAGCAAACATGTTCAAGTTGTGGGGAAAGTCTTTGACCAATGACCAATATGCTTGTGCTTGTGCGAGGCTTAGGCAGGAGCTTTCCAACACAGGGTTTTGACCTTACCATAAGCCGTCCCTTTGGGCTGAAGCAGGCGCGGGTTCTGTATCACAGTCTGGGAAACAGGGCCTCAGGTGAGTCTGCCAACTGACTCCCTGCCCTCCGTCACAGCCAGCTGAGAAATTAGGGCAAGGCTGATGGAACCCTCTTACAACGAAATGTTTCTCTTCAGAATAGGAGATTTTGCTACCAGACTTCAGCTACTCCTCTCTCTCAGAGTTGGTTCGTGTGTGGACTAGGGAAAGCTCCTAGGGTCTCCAGCTATGAAGGGCTCTTTGCCCAGTTGGTTTCATCCGAGAAAGAGCCAGAGGGGCTGATCTCAACAAATAGGGCTGCACACCGTGAGTCCTTCGGGTAGGGCAGTCCTGATCCAATGTGCCACCTAAGGAATAAAAGCAAAGTTTCCTTGCCACAGGAAAAAACACCGAGGCCTGGTGTTTTCTCTATGAAATTGTGTGAGCTGGTGGGTGAGGCCTTTACTATATTGTGGAAAAGCTCGGGGTTACGGCTGTCTTTCTCCCTCTCTCAGTACAATACCCTGGTCTCAGCTGTTGGGGAATGCTGAGTGGGAGAGGCTGCCTCTCTGCCGGACTCAGAAGGCTTCTTTCCTTTAGGGCAATTCCGTTTGTGTCTTACCTCGTGGAGAAAGAAACAGGGCGCCTAGAGATATTCTACCATGAAATACCTAACGACAGAGGATCTGCAGGAGCTGGTTTCTCGGTGGAAGGAGCCAAAACGCCTGCATTCCTAAGGTCTCTTTCAGAACTGCCAGACACTCTGCCGTCCTAGGCCTAAGAACTGGAAATTGTGACGGCATGGCAACACTTGGAATCCTAGGATGCAGTGGAAATGCGACTCTCAAACTGGATGGAAGAAGCTTCCAAGCATAGTGTTCTTCCATTTACCAAAGAGAACCCAAGTGTCTGAGGCTGGTAGCCTTGTTGCTGGAGAGAACTGGCATCCCCGTGGGCCTGTCGGTTAATTTCCTGTTTCTGACCCTCTAAGGAAACCCTTCCAAAAAGCCTTTGGAGCCGCTTAGAGAGAACAGCTGCGAAGTTGATGCACAGAACATTAACCTAGATTCCAGCCCTGGGTCCCAATCATCCATCTTTCTCTGGAGGTTACGTAGCCCACAGAGGGATTCAAGCAGGGAGTTTGCCTTATACAACTGACACATGAAACTGGGATGTGATGCAGGGCCACTCTCCTTGCCCTCACTCTACGTGGGCCGGAGAAGTTATCACGCAGCAGAATTCAACACCCTTCCTCTACACGTGTGTACCCAAAAGAAGTGCTGGGCAGTGGGTGTTCTCAGGCCAAGAGCAGTCCTTGTTCTGGGCTGCACCTGCTCTGTGGTTCAAACGTTCTCTGACTCTGCTCCTTTGGAAGCATTTCAGGGCTGACGCTATCCCTGGGCTGCCAAAGCAAAGAGGCATAGCGGCCTTTCACACTGAAGGCATGGGCTTGTTTCCCATTCAGAAAGTTATGTTGCCCCTCCCTGGCTGGAGGCGGGTAAGTTGTCACAATTTGCTCTGCCCCTGGAAAATGCAAGTGGGGGTCCTCGATTTGGGCTGCCTGGTGAAACAACATGCAGTCACAGGCAGCCTGAGTACCTTTCCTTTAGTGTGTTCCTAGCTAGGTAAACTCGGCCTTCGGAGGCTAGATGAGAGCAAACATGTTCAAGTTGTGGGGAAAGTCTTTGACCAATGACCAATATGCTTGTGCTTGTGCGAGGCTTAGGCAGGAGCTTTCCAACACAGGGTTTTGACCTTACCATAAGCCGTCCCTTTGGGCTGAAGCAGGCGGGGGTTCTGTATCACAGTCTGGGAAACAGGGCCTCAGGTGAGTCTGCCAACTGACTCCCTGCCCTCCGTCACAGCCAGCTGAGAAATTAGGGCAAGGCTGATGGAACCCTCTTACAACGAAATGTTTCTCTTCAGAATAGGAGATTTTGCTACCAGACTTCAGCTACTCCTCTCTCTCAGAGTTGGTTCGTGTGTGGACTAGGGAAAGCTCCTAGGGTCTCCAGCTATGAAGGGCTCTTTGCCCAGTTGGTTTCATCCGAGAAAGAGCCAGAGGGGCTGATCTCAACAAATAGGGCTGCACACCGTGAGTCCTTCGGGTAGGGCAGTCCTGATCCAATGTGCCACCTAAGGAATAAAAGCAAAGTTTCCTTGCCACAGGAAAAAACACCGAGGCCTGGTGTTTTCTCTATGAAATTGTGTGAGCTGGTGGGTGAGGCCTTTACTATATTGTGGAAAAGCTCGGGGTTACGGCTGTCTTTCTCCCTCTCTCAGTACAATACCCTGGTCTCAGCTGTTGGGGAATGCTGAGTGGGAGAGGCTGCCTCTCTGCCGGACTCTGAAGGCTTCTTTCCTTTAGGGCAATTCCGTTTGTGTCTTACCTCGTGGAGAAAGAAACAGGGCGCCTAGAGATATTCTACCATGAAATACCTAACGACAGAGGATCTGCAGGAGCTGGTTTCTCGGTGGAAGGGGCCAAAACGCCTGCATTCCTAAGGTTTCTTTCAGAACTGCCAGACACTCTGCCGTCCTAGGCCTAAGAACTGGAAATTGTGACGGCATGGCAACACTTGGAATCCTAGGATGCAGTGGAAATGCGACTCTCAAACTGGATGGAAGAAGCTTCCAAGCATAGTGTTCTTCCATTTACCAAAGAGAACCCAAGTGTCTGAGGCTGGTAGCCTTGTTGCTGGAGAGAACTGGCATCCCCGTGGGCCTGTCGGTTAATTTCCTGTTTCTGACCCTCTAAGGAAACCCTTCCAAAAAGCCTTTGGAGCCGCTTAGAGAGAACAGCTGCGAAGTTGATGCACAGAACATTAACCTAGATTCCAGCCCTGGGTCCCAATCATCCATCTTTCTCTGGAGGTTACGTAGCCCACAGAGGGATTCAAGCAGGGAGTTTGCCTTATACAACTGACACATGAAACTGGGATGTGATGCAGGGCCACTCTCCTTGCCCTCACTCTACGTGGGCCGGAGAAGTTATCACGCAGCAGAATTCAACACCCTTCCTCTACACGTGTGTACCCAAAAGAAGTGCTGGGCAGTGGGTGTTCTCAGGCCAAGAGCAGTCCTTGTTCTGGGCTGCACCTGCTCTGTGGTTCAAAGGTTCTCTGACTCTGCTCCTTTGGAAGCATTTCAGGGCTGACGCTATCCCTGGGCTGCCAAAGCAAAGAGGCATAGCGGCCTTTCACACTGAAGGCATGGGCTTGTTTCCCATTCAGAAAGTTATGTTGCCCCTCCCTGGCTGGAGGCGGGTAAGTTGTCACAATTTGCTCTGCCCCTGGAAAATGCAAGTGGGGGTCCTCGATTTGGGCTGCCTGGTGAAACAACATGCAGTCACAGGCAGCCTGAGTACCTTTCCTTTAGTGTGTTCCTAGCTAGGTAAACTCGGCCTTCGGAGGCAAGATGAGAGCAAACATGTTCAAGTTGTGGGGAAAGTCTTTGACCAATGACCAATATGCTTGTGCTTGTGCGAGGCTTAGGCAGGAGCTTTCCAACACAGGGTTTTGACCTTACCATAAGCCGTCCCTTTGGGCTGAAGCAGGCGGGGGTTCTGTATCACAGTCTGGGAAACAGGGCCTCAGGTGAGTCTACCAACTGACTCCCTGCTCTCCGTCACAGCCAGCTGAGAAATTAGGGCAAGGCTGATGGAACCCACTTACAACGAAATGTTTCTCTTCAGAATAGGAGATTTTACTACCAGACTTCAGCTACTCCTCTCTCTCAGAGTTGGTTCGTGTGTGGACTAGGGAAAGCTCCTAGGGTCTCCAGCTATGAAGGGCTCTTTGCCCAATTGGTTTCATCCGAGAAAGAGCCAGAGGGGCTGATCTCAACAAATAGGGCTGCACACCGTGAGTCCTTCAGGTAGGGCAGTCCTGAGCCAATGTGCCACCTAAGGAATGAAAGCAAAGTTTCCTTGCCACAGGAAAAAACACCGAGGCCTGGTGTTTTCTCTATGAAATAGTGTTAGCTGGTGGGTGAAGCCTTTACTATATTGTGGAAAAGCTCGGGGTTACGGCTGTCTTTCTCCCTCTCTCAGTACAATACCCTGGTCTCAGCTGTTGGGGAATGCTGAGTGGGAGAGGCTGCCTCTCTGCCGGACTCTGAAGGCTTCTTTCCTTTAGGGCAATTCCGTTTGTGTCTTACCTCGTGGAGAAAGAAACAGGGCGCCTAGAGATATTCTACCATGAAATACCTAACGACAGAGGATCTGCAGGAGCTGGTTTCTCGGTGGAAGGGGCCAAAACGCCTGCATTCCTAAGGTTTCTTTCAGAACTGCCAGACACTCTGCCGTCCTAGGCCTAAGAACTGGAAATTGTGACGGCATGGCAACACTTGGAATCCTAGGATGCAGTGGAAATGCGACTCTCAAACTGGATGGAAGAAGCTTCCAAGCATAGTGTTCTTCCATTTACCAAAGAGAACCCAAGTGTCTGAGGCTGGTAGCCTTGTTGCTGGAGAGAACTGGCATCCCCGTGGGCCTGTCGGTTAATTTCCTGTTTCTGACCCTCTAAGGAAACCCTTCCAAAAAGCCTTTGGAGCCGCTTAGAGAGAACAGCTGCGAAGTTGATGCACAGAACATTAACCTAGATTCCAGCCCTGGGTCCCAATCATCCATCTTTCTCTGGAGGTTACGTAGCCCACAGAGGGATTCAAGCAGGGAGTTTGCCTTATACAACTGACACATGAAACTGGGATGTGATGCAGGGCCACTCTCCTTGCCCTCACTCTACGTGGGCCGGAGAAGTTATCACGCAGCAGAATTCAACACCCTTCCTCTACACGTGTGTACCCAAAAGAAGCGCTGGGCAGTGCGTGTTCTCAGGCCAAGAGCAGTCCTTGTTCTGGGCTGCACCTGCTCTGTTGTTCAAAGGTTCTCTGACTCTGCTCCTTTGGAAGCATTTCAGGGCTGACGCTATCCCTGGGCTGCCAAAGCAAAAGGCATAGCGGCCTTTCACACTGAAGGCATGGCCTTCTTTCCCATCCAGAATGTGTATGTTGCCCCTCCCAGGCTGGAGGCGTGTAAGTTGAAACCATTTGCTCTGCCTCTGGAAAAGGCAAGTGGGGGTACTCGATTTGGGCTGCCTGGTGAAACAACATGCAGTCACAGGCAGCCTGAGTACCTTTCCTTTAGTGTGTTCCTAGCTAGGTAAACTCGGCCTTCGGAGGCTAGATGAGAGCAAACATGTTCAAGTTGTGGGGAAAGTCTTTGACCAATGACCAATATGCTTGTGCTTGTGCGAGGCTTAGGCAGGAGCTTTCCAACACAGGGTTTTGACCTTACCATAAGCCGTCCCTTTGGGCTGAAGCAGGCGGGGGTTCTGTATCACAGTCTGGGAAACAGGGCCTCAGGTGAGTCTGCCAACTGACTCCCTGCCCTCCGTCACAGCCAGCTGAGAAATTAGGGCAAGGCTGATGGAACCCTCTTACAACGAAATGTTTCTCTTCAGAATAGGAGATTTTGCTACCAGACTTCAGCTACTCCTCTCTCTCAGAGTTGGTTCGTGTGTGGACTAGGGAAAGCTCCTAGGGTCTCCAGCTATGAAGGGCTCTTTGCCCAGTTGGTTTCATCCGAGAAAGAGCCAGAGGGGCTGATCTCAACAAATAGGGCTGCACACCGTGAGTCCTTCGGGTAGGGCAGTCCTGATCCAATGTGCCACCTAAGGAATAAAAGCAAAGTTTCCTTGCCACAGGAAAAAACACCGAGGCCTGGTGTTTTCTCTATGAAATTGTGTGAGCTGGTGGGTGAGGCCTTTACTATATTGTGGAAAAGCTCGGGGTTACGGCTGTCTTTCTCCCTCTCTCAGTACAATACCCTGGTCTCAGCTGTTGGGGAATGCTGAGTGGGAGAGGCTGCCTCTCTGCCGGACTCAGAAGGCTTCTTTCCTTTAGGGCAATTCCGTTTGTGTCTTACCTCGTGGAGAAAGAAACAGGGCGCCTAGAGATATTCTACCATGAAATACCTAACGACAGAGGATCTGCAGGAGCTGGTTTCTCGGTGGAAGGAGCCAAAACGCCTGCATTCCTAAGGTCTCTTTCAGAACTGCCAGACACTCTGCCGTCCTAGGCCTAAGAACTGGAAATTGTGACGGCATGGCAACACTTGGAATCCTAGGATGCAGTGGAAATGCGACTCTCAAACTGGATGGAAGAAGCTTCCAAGCATAGTGTTCTTCCATTTACCAAAGAGAACCCAAGTGTCTGAGGCTGGTAGCCTTGTTGCTGGAGAGAACTGGCATCCCCGTGGGCCTGTCGGTTAATTTCCTGTTTCTGACCCTCTAAGGAAACCCTTCCAAAAAGCCTTTGGAGCCGCTTAGAGAGAACAGCTGCGAAGTTGATGCACAGAACATTAACCTAGATTCCAGCCCTGGGTCCCAATCATCCATCTTTCTCTGGAGGTTACGTAGCCCACAGAGGGATTCAAGCAGGGAGTTTGCCTTATACAACTGACACATGAAACTGGGATGTGATGCAGGGCCACTCTCCTTGCCCTCACTCTACGTGGGCCGGAGAAGTTATCACGCAGCAGAATTCAACACCCTTCCTCTACACGTGTGTACCCAAAAGAAGTGCTGGGCAGTGGGTGTTCTCAGGCCAAGAGCAGTCCTTGTTCTGGGCTGCACCTGCTCTGTGGTTCAAACGTTCTCTGACTCTGCTCCTTTGGAAGCATTTCAGGGCTGACGCTATCCCTGGGCTGCCAAAGCAAAGAGGCATAGCGGCCTTTCACACTGAAGGCATGGGCTTGTTTCCCATTCAGAAAGTTATGTTGCCCCTCCCTGGCTGGAGGCGGGTAAGTTGTCACAATTTGCTCTGCCCCTGGAAAATGCAAGTGGGGGTCCTCGATTTGGGATTTCTGGTGAAACAACTTGCAGTCACAGGCAGCCTGAGTACCTTTCCTTTAGTGTGTTCCTAGCTAGGTAAACTCGGCCTTCGGAGGCTAGATGAGAGCAAACATGTTCAAGTTGTGGGGAAAGTCTTTGACCAATGACCAATATGCTTGTGCTTGTGCGAGGCTTAGGCAGGAGCTTTCCAACACAGGGTTTTGACCTTACCATAAGCCGTCCCTTTGGGCTGAAGCAGGCGGGGGTTCTGTATCACAGTCTGGGAAACAGGGCCTCAGGTGAGTCTGCCAACTGACTCCCTGCCCTCCGTCACAGCCAGCTGAGAAATTAGGGCAAGGCTGATGGAACCCTCTTACAACGAAATGTTTCTCTTCAGAATAAGAGATTTTGCTACCAGACTTCAGCTACTCCTCTCTCTCAGAGTTGGTTCGTGTGTGGACTAGGGAAAGCTCCTAGGGTCTCCAGCTATGAAGGGCTCTTTGCCCAGTTGGTTTCATCCGAGAAAGAGCCAGAGGGGCTGATCTCAACAAATAGGGCTGCACACCGTGAGTCCTTCGGGTAGGGCAGTCCTGATCCAATGTGCCACCTAAGGAATAAAAGCAAAGTTTCCTTGCCACAGGAAAAAACACCGAGGCCTGGTGTTTTCTCTATGAAATTGTGTTAGCTGGTGGGTGAGGCCTTTACTATATTGTGGAAAAGCTCGGGGTTACGGCTGTCTTTCTCCCTCTCTCAGTACAATACCCTGGTCTCAGCTGTTGGGGAATGCTGAGTGGGAGAGGCTGCCTCTCTGCCGGACTCTGAAGGCTTCTTTCCTTTAGGGCAATTCCGTTTGTGTCTTACCTCGTGGAGAAAGAAACAGGGCGCCTAGAGATATTCTACCATGAAATACCTAACGACAGAGGATCTGCAGGAGCTGGTTTCTCGGTGGAAGGGGCCAAAACGCCTGCATTCCTAAGGTCTCTTTCAGAACTGCCAGACACTCTGCCGTCCTAGGCCTAAGAACTGGAAATTGTGACGGCATGGCAACACTTGGAATCCTAGGATGCAGTGGAAATGCGACTCTCAAACTGGATGGAAGAAGCTTCCAAGCATAGTGTTCTTCCATTTACCAAAGAGAACCCAAGTGTCTGAGGCTGGTAGCCTTGTTGCTGGAGAGAACTGGCATCCCCGTGGGCCTGTCGGTTAATTTCCTGTTTCTGACCCTCTAAGGAAACCCTTCCAAAAAGCCTTTGGAGCCGCTTAGAGAGAACAGCTGCGAAGTTGATGCACAGAACATTAACCTAGATTCCAGCCCTGGGTCCCAATCATCCATCTTTCTCTGGAAGTTACGTAGCCCACAGAGGGATTCAAGCAGGGAGTTTGCCTTATACAACTGACACATGAAACTGGGATGTGATGCAGGGCCACTCTCCTTGCCCTCACTCTACGTGGGCCGGAGAAGTTATCACGCAGCAGAATTCAACACCCTTCCTCTACACGTGTGTACCCAAAAGAAGTGCTGGGCAGTGGGTGTTCTCAGGCCAAGAGCAGTCCTTGTTCTGGGCTGCACCTGCTCTGTGGTCCAAAGGTTCTCTGACTCTGCTCCTTTGGAAGCATTTCAGGGCTGACGCTATCCCTGGGCTGCCAAAGCAAAGAGGCATAGCGGCCTTTCACACTGAAGGCATGGCCTTCTTTCCCATCCAGAATGTGTATGTTGCCCCTCCCTGGCTGGAGGCGGGTAAGTTGTCACAATTTGCTCTGCCCCTGGAAAATGCAAGTGGGGGTCCTTGATTTGGGCTGCCTGGTGAAACAACATGCAGTCACAGGCAGCCTGAGTACCTTTCCTTTAGTGTGTTCCTAGCTAGGTAAACTCGGCCTTCGGAGGCTAGATGAGAGCAAACATGTTCAAGTTGTGGGGAAAGTCTTTGACCAATGACCAATATGCTTGTGCTTGTGCGAGGCTTAGGCAGGAGTTTTCCAACACAGGGTTTTGACCTTACCATAAGCCGTCCCTTTGGGCTGAAGCAGGCGGTGGTTCTGTATCACAGTCTGGGAAACAGGGCCTCAGGTGAGTCTGCCAACTGACTCCCTGCCCTCCGTCACAGCCAGCTGAGAAATTAGGGCAAGGCTGATGGAACCCACTTACAACGAAATGTTTCTCTTCAGAATAGGAGATTTTACTACCAGACTTCAGCTACTCCTCTCTCTCAGAGTTGGTTCGTGTGTGGACTAGGGAAAGCTCCTAGGGTCTCCAGCTATGAAGGGCTCTTTGCCCAATTGGTTTCATCCGAGAAAGAGCCAGAGGGGCTGATCTCAACAAATAGGGCTGCACACCGTGAGTCCTTCAGGTAGGGCAGTCCTGAGCCAATGTGCCACCTAAGGAATGAAAGCAAAGTTTCCTTGCCACAGGAAAAAACACCGAGGCCTGGTGTTTTCTCTATGAAATAGTGTTAGCTGGTGGGTGAAGCCTTTACTATATTGTGGAAAAGCTCGGGGTTACGGCTGTCTTTCTCCCTGTCTCAGTACAATACCCTGGTCTCAGCTGTTGGGGAATGCTGAGTGGGAGAGGCTGCCTCTCTGCCGGACTCAGAAGGCTTCTTTCCTTTAGGGCAATTCCGTTTGTGTCTTACCTCGTGGAGAAAGAAACAGGGCGCCTAGAGATATTCTACCATGAAATACCTAACGACAGAGGATCTGCAGGAGCTGGTTTCTCGGTGGAAGGGGCCAAAACGCCTGCATTCCTAAGGTTTCTTTCAGAACTGCCAGACACTCTGCCGTCCTAGGCCTAAGAACTGGAAATTGTGACGGCATGGCAACACTTGGAATCCTAGGATGCAGTGGAAATGCGACTCTCAAACTGGATGGAAGAAGCTTCCAAGCATAGTGTTCTTCCATTTACCAAAGAGAACCCAAGTGTCTGAGGCTGGTAGCCTTGTTGCTGGAGAGAACTGGCATCCCCGTGGGCCTGTCGGTTAATTTCCTGTTTCTGACCCTCTAAGGAAACCCTTCCAAAAAGCCTTTGGAGCCGCTTAGAGAGAACAGCTGCGAAGTTGATGCACAGAACATTAACCTAGATTCCAGCCCTGGGTCCCAATCATCCATCTTTCTCTGGAGGTTACGTAGCCCACAGAGGGATTCAAGCAGGGAGTTTGCCTTATACAACTGACACATGAAACTGGGATGTGATGCAGGGCCACTCTCCTTGCCCTCACTCTACGTGGGCCGGAGAAGTTATCACGCAGCAGAATTCAACACCCTTCCTCTACACGTGTGTACCCAAAAGAAGCGCTGGGCAGTGCGTGTTCTCAGGCCAAGAGCAGTCCTTGTTCTGGGCTGCACCTGCTCTGTGGTTCAAAGGTTCTCTGACTCTGCTCCTTTGGAAGCATTTCAGGGCTGACGCTATCCCTGGGCTGCCAAAGCAAAGAGGCATAGCGGCCTTTCACACTGAAGGCATGGCCTTCTTTCCCATCCAGAATGTGTATGTTGCCCCTCCCAGGCTGGAGGCGTGTAAGTTGAAACCATTTGCTCTGCCTCTGGAAAAGGCAAGTGGGGGTACTCGATTTGGGCTGCCTGGTGAAACAACATGCAGTCACAGGCAGCCTGAGTACCTTTCCTTTAGTGTGTTCCTAGCTAGGTAAACTCGGCCTTCGGAGGCTAGATGAGAGCAAACATGTTCAAGTTGTGGGGAAAGTCTTTGACCAATGACCAATATGCTTGTGCTTGTGCGAGGCTTAGGCAGGAGCTTTCCAACACAGGGTTTTGACCTTACCATAAGCCGTCCCTTTGGGCTGAAGCAGGCGCGGGTTCTGTATCACCGTCTGGGAAACAGGGCCTCAGGTGAGTCTGCCAACTGACTCCCTGCCCTCCGTCACAGCCAGCTGAGAAATTAGGGCAAGGCTGATGGAACCCTCTTACAACGAAATGTTTCTCTTCAGAATAGGAGATTTTTCTACCAGACTTCAGCTACTCCTCTCTCTCAGAGTTGGTTCGTGTGTGGACTAGGGAAAGCTCCTAGGGTCTCCAGCTATGAAGGGCTCTTTGCCCAGTTGGTTTCATCCGAGAAAGAGCCAGAGGGGCTGATCTCAACAAATAGGGCTGCACACCGTGAGTCCTTCGGGTAGGGCAGTCCTGATCCAATGTGCCACCTAAGGAATAAAAGCAAAGTTTCCTTGCCACAGGAAAAAACACCGAGGCCTGGTGTTTTCTCTATGAAATTGTGTGAGCTGGTGGGTGAGGCCTTTACTATATTGTGGAAAAGCTCGGGGTTACGGCTGTCTTTCTCCCTCTCTCAGTACAATACCCTGGTCTCAGCTGTTGGGGAATGCTGAGTGGGAGAGGCTGCCTCTCTGCCGGACTCAGAAGGCTTCTTTCCTTTAGGGCAATTCCGTTTGTGTCTTACCTCGTGGAGAAAGAAACAGGGCGCCTAGAGATATTCTACCATGAAATACCTAACGACAGAGGATCTGCAGGAGCTGGTTTCTCGGTGGAAGGAGCCAAAACGCCTGCATTCCTAAGGTCTCTTTCAGAACTGCCAGACACTCTGCCGTCCTAGGCCTAAGAACTGGAAATTGTGACGGCATGGCAACACTTGGAATCCTAGGATGCAGTGGAAATGCGACTCTCAAACTGGATGGAAGAAGCTTCCAAGCATAGTGTTCTTCCATTTACCAAAGAGAACCCAAGTGTCTGAGGCTGGTAGCCTTGTTGCTGGAGAGAACTGGCATCCCCGTGGGCCTGTCGGTTAATTTCCTGTTTCTGACCCTCTAAGGAAACCCTTCCAAAAAGCCTTTGGAGCCGCTTAGAGAGAACAGCTGCGAAGTTGATGCACAGAACATTAACCTAGATTCCAGCCCTGGGTCCCAATCATCCATCTTTCTCTGGAGGTTACGTAGCCCACAGAGGGATTCAAGCAGGGAGTTTGCCTTATACAACTGACACATGAAACTGGGATGTGATGCAGGGCCACTCTCCTTGCCCTCACTCTACGTGGGCCGGAGAAGTTATCACGCAGCAGAATTCAACACCCTTCCTCTACACGTGTGTACCCAAAAGAAGTGCTGGGCAGTGGGTGTTCTCAGGCCAAGAGCAGTCCTTGTTCTGGGCTGCACCTGCTCTGTGGTTCAAAGGTTCTCTGACTCTGCTCCTTTGGAAGCATTTCAGGGCTGACGCTATCCCTGGGCTGCCAAAGCAAAGAGGCATAGCGGCCTTTCACACTGAAGGCATGGGCTTGTTTCCCATTCAGAAAGTTATGTTGCCCCTCCCTGGCTGGAGGCGGGTAAGTTGTCACAATTTGCTCTGCCCCTGGAAAATGCAAGTGGGGGTCCTCGATTTGGGCTGCCTGGTGAAACAACAGGCAGTCACAGGCAGCCTGAGTACCTTTCCTTTAGTGTGTTCCTAGCTAGGTAAACTCGGCCTTCGGAGGCTAGATGAGAGCAAACATGTTCAAGTTGTGGGGAAAGTCTTTGACCAATGACCAATATGCTTGTGCTTGTGCGAGGCTTAGGCAGGCGTTTTCCAACACAGGGTTTTGACATTACCATAAGCCGTCCCTTTGGGCTGAAGCAGGCAGTGGTTCTGTATCACAGTCTGGGAAACAGGGCCTCAGGTGAGTCTGCCAACTGACTCCCTGCCCTCCGTCACAGCCAGCTGAGAAATTAGGGCAAGGCTGATGGAACCCACTTACAACGAAATGTTTCTCTTCAGAATAGGAGATTTTACTACCAGACTTCAGCTACTCCTCTCTCTCAGAGTTGGTTCGTGTGTGGACTAGGGAAAGCTCCTAGGGTCTCCAGCTATGAAGGGCTCTTTGCCCAATTGGTTTCATCCGAGAAAGAGCCAGAGGGGCTGATCTCAACAAATAGGGCTGCACACCGTGAGTCCTTCGGGTAGGGCAGTCCTGAGCCAATGTGCCACCTAAGGAATGAAAGCAAAGTTTCCTTGCCACAGGAAAAAACACCGAGGCCTGGTGTTTTCTCTATGAAATAGTGTTAGCTGGTGGGTGAAGCCTTTACTATATTGTGGAAAAGCTCGGGGTTACGGCTGTCTTTCTCCCTCTCTCAGTACAATACCCTGGTCTCAGCTGTTGGGGAATGCTGAGTGGGAGAGGCTGCCTCTCTGCCGGACTCTGAAGGCTTCTTTCCTTTAGGGCAATTCCGTTTGTGTCTTACCTCGTGGAGAAAGAAACAGGGCGCCTAGAGATATTCTACCATGAAATACTTAACGACAGAGGATCTGCAGGAGCTGGTTTCTCGGTGGAAGGGGCCAAAACGCCTGCATTCCTAAGGTTTCTTTCAGAACTGCCAGACACTCTGCCGTCCTAGGCCTAAGAACTGGAAATTGTGACGGCATGGCAACACTTGGAATCCTAGGATGCAGTGGAAATGCGACTCTCAAACTGGATGGAAGAAGCTTCCAAGCATAGTGTTCTTCCATTTACCAAAGAGAACCCAAGTGTCTGAGGCTGGTAGCCTTGTTGCTGGAGAGAACTGGCATCCCCGTGGGCCTGTCGGTTAATTTCCTGTTTCTGACCCTCTAAGGAAACCCTTCCAAAAAGCCTTTGGAGCCGCTTAGAGAGAACAGCTGCGAAGTTGATGCACAGAACATTAACCTAGATTCCAGCCCTGGGTCCCAATCATCCATCTTTCTCTGGAGGTTACGTAGCCCACAGAGGGATTCAAGCAGGGATTTTGCCTTATACAACTGACACATGAAACTGGGATGTGATGCAGGGCCACTCTCCTTGCCCTCACTCTACGTGGGCCGGAGAAGTTATCACGCAGCAGAATTCAACACCCTTCCTCTACACGTGTGTACCCAAAAGAAGCGCTGGGCAGTGGGTGTTCTCAGGCCAAGAGCAGTCCTTGTTCTGGGCTGCACCTGCTCTGTGGTTCAAAGGTTCTCTGACTCTGCTCCTTTGGAAGCATTTCAGGGCTGACGCTATCCCTGGGCTGCCAAAGCAAAGAGGCATAGCGGCCTTTCACACTGAAGGCATGGCCTTCTTTCCCATCCAGAATGTGTATGTTGCCCCTCCCAGGCTGGAGGCGTGTAAGTTGAAACCATTTGCTCTGCCTCTGGAAAAGGCAAGTGGGGGTACTCGATTTGGGCTGCCTGGTGAAACAACATGCAGTCACAGGCAGCCTGAGTACCTTTCCTTTAGTGTGTTCCTAGCTAGGTAAACTCGGCCTTCGGAGGCTAGATGAGAGCAAACATGTTCAAGTTGTGGGGAAAGTCTTTGACCAATGACCAATATGCTTGTGCTTGTGCGAGGCTTAGGCAGGAGCTTTCCAACACAGGGTTTTGACCTTACCATAAGCCGTCCCTTTGGGCTGAAGCAGGCGCGGGTTCTGTATCACAGTCTGGGAAACAGGGCCTCAGGTGAGTCTGCCAACTGACTCCCTGCCCTCCGTCACAGCCAGCTGAGAAATTAGGGCAAGGCTGATGGAACCCTCTTACAACGAAATGTTTCTCTTCAGAATAGGAGATTTTGCTACCAGACTTCAGCTACTCCTCTCTCTCAGAGTTGGTTCGTGTGTGGACTAGGGAAAGCTCCTAGGGTCTCCAGCTATGAAGGGCTCTTTGCCCAGTTGGTTTCATCCGAGAAAGAGCCAGAGGGGCTGATCTCAACAAATAGGGCTGCACACCGTGAGTCCTTCGGGTAGGGCAGTCCTGATCCAATGTGCCACCTAAGGAATAAAAGCAAAGTTTCCTTGCCACAGGAAAAAACACCGAGGCCTGGTGTTTTCTCTATGAAATTGTGTGAGCTGGTGGGTGAGGCCTTTACTATATTGTGGAAAAGCTCGGGGTTACGGCTGTCTTTCTCCCTCTCTCAGTACAATACCCTGGTCTCAGCTGTTGGGGAATGCTGAGTGGGAGAGGCTGCCTCTCTGCCGGACTCAGAAGGCTTCTTTCCTTTAGGGCAATTCCGTTTGTGTCTTACCTCGTGGAGAAAGAAACAGGGCGCCTAGAGATATTCTACCATGAAATACCTAACGACAGAGGATCTGCAGGAGCTGGTTTCTCGGTGGAAGGGGCCAAAACGCCTGCATTCCTAAGGTTTCTTTCAGAACTGCCAGACACTCTGCCGTCCTAGGCCTAAGAACTGGAAATTGTGACGGCATGGCAACACTTGGAATCCTAGGATGCAGTGGAAATGCGACTCTCAAACTGGATGGAAGAAGCTTCCAAGCATAGTGTTCTTCCATTTACCAAAGAGAACCCAAGTGTCTGAGGCTGGTAGCCTTGTTGCTGGAGAGAACTGGCATCCCCGTGGGCCTGTCGGTTAATTTCCTGTTTCTGACCCTCTAAGGAAACCCTTCCAAAAAGCCTTTGGAGCCGCTTAGAGAGAACAGCTGCGAAGTTGATGCACAGAACATTAACCTAGATTCCAGCCCTGGGTCCCAATCATCCATCTTTCTCTGGAGGTTACGTAGCCCACAGAGGGATTCAAGCAGGGAGTTTGCCTTATACAACTGACACATGAAACTGGGATGTGATGCAGGGCCACTCTCCTTGCCCTCACTCTACGTGGGCCGGAGAAGTTATCACGCAGCAGAATTCAACACCCTTCCTCTACACGTGTGTACCCAAAAGAAGCGCTGGGCAGTGCGTGTTCTCAGGCCAAGAGCAGTCCTTGTTCTGGGCTGCACCTGCTCTGTGGTTCAAAGGTTCTCTGACTCTGCTCCTTTGGAAGCATTTCAGGGCTGACGCTATCCCTGGGCTGCCAAAGCAAAGAGGCATAGCGGCCTTTCACACTGAAGGCATGGCCTTCTTTCCCATCCAGAATGTGTATGTTGCCCCTCCCAGGCTGGAGGCGTGTAAGTTGAAACCATTTGCTCTGCCTCTGGAAAAGGCAAGTGGGGGTACTCGATTTGGGCTGCCTGGTGAAACAACATGCAGTCACAGGCAGCCTGAGTACCTTTCCTTTAGTGTGTTCCTAGCTAGGTAAACTCGGCCTTCGGAGGCTAGATGAGAGCAAACATGTTCAAGTTGTGGGGAAAGTCTTTGACCAATGACCAATATGCTTGTGCTTGTGCGAGGCTTAGGCAGGAGCTTTCCAACACAGGGTTTTGACCTTACCATAAGCCGTCCCTTTGGGCTGAAGCAGGCGCGGGTTCTGTATCACCGTCTGGGAAACAGGGCCTCAGGTGAGTCTGCCAACTGACTCCCTGCCCTCCGTCACAGCCAGCTGAGAAATTAGGGCAAGGCTGATGGAACCCTCTTACAACGAAATGTTTCTCTTCAGAATAGGAGATTTTGCTACCAGACTTCAGCTACTCCTCTCTCTCAGAGTTGGTTCGTGTGTGGACTAGGGAAAGCTCCTAGGGTCTCCAGCTATGAAGGGCTCTTTGCCCAGTTGGTTTCATCCGAGAAAGAGCCAGAGGGGCTGATCTCAACAAATAGGGCTGCACACCGTGAGTCCTTCGGGTAGGGCAGTCCTGATCCAATGTGCCACCTAAGGAATAAAAGCAAAGTTTCCTTGCCACAGGAAAAAACACCGAGGCCTGGTGTTTTCTCTATGAAATTGTGTGAGCTGGTGGGTGAGGCCTTTACTATATTGTGGAAAAGCTCGGGGTTACGGCTGTCTTTCTCCCTCTCTCAGTACAATACCCTGGTCTCAGCTGTTGGGGAATGCTGAGTGGGAGAGGCTGCCTCTCTGTCGGACTCAGAAGGCTTCTTTCCTTTAGGGCAATTCCGTTTGTGTCTTACCTCGTGGAGAAAGAAACAGGGCGCCTAGAGATATTCTACCATGAAATACCTAACGACAGAGGATCTGCAGGAGCTGGTTTCTCGGTGGAAGGAGCCAAAACGCCTGCATTCCTAAGGTCTCTTTCAGAACTGCCAGACACTCTGCCGTCCTAGGCCTAAGAACTGGAAATTGTGACGGCATGGCAACACTTGGAATCCTAGGATGCAGTGGAAATGCGACTCTCAAACTGGATGGAAGAAGCTTCCAAGCATAGTGTTCTTCCATTTACCAAAGAGAACCCAAGTGTCTGAGGCTGGTAGCCTTGTTGCTGGAGAGAACTGGCATCCCCGTGGGCCTGTCGGTTAATTTCCTGTTTCTGACCCTCTAAGGAAACCCTTCCAAAAAGCCTTTGGAGCCGCTTAGAGAGAACAGCTGCGAAGTTGATGCACAGAACATTAACCTAGATTCCAGCCCTGGGTCCCAATCATCCATCTTTCTCTGGAGGTTACGTAGCCCACAGAGGGATTCAAGCAGGGAGTTTGCCTTATACAACTGACACATGAAACTGGGATGTGATGCAGGGCCACTCTCCTTGCCCTCACTCTACGTGGGCCGGAGAAGTTATCACGCAGCAGAATTCAACACCCTTCCTCTACACGTGTGTACCCAAAAGAAGTGCTGGGCAGTGGGTGTTCTCAGGCCAAGAGCAGTCCTTGTTCTGGGCTGCACCTGCTCTGTGGTTCAAACGTTCTCTGACTCTGCTCCTTTGGAAGCATTTCAGGGCTGACGCTATCCCTGGGCTGCCAAAGCAAAGAGGCATAGCGGCCTTTCACACTGAAGGCATGGGCTTGTTTCCCATTCAGAAAGTTATGTTGCCCCTCCCTGGCTGGAGGCGGGTAAGTTGTCACAATTTGCTCTGCCCCTGGAAAATGCAAGTGGGGGTCCTCGATTTGGGCTGCCTGGTGAAACAACAGGCAGTCACAGGCAGCCTGAGTACCTTTCCTTTAGTGTGTTCCTAGCTAGGTAAACTCGGCCTTCGGAGGCTAGATGAGAGCAAACATGTTCAAGTTGTGGGGAAAGTCTTTGACCAATGACCAATATGCTTGTGCTTGTGCGAGGCTTAGGCAGGCGTTTTCCAACACAGGGTTTTGACATTACCATAAGCCGTCCCTTTGGGCTGAAGCAGGCAGTGGTTCTGTATCACAGTCTGGGAAACAGGGCCTCAGGTGAGTCTGCCAACTGACTCCCTGCCCTCCGTCACAGCCAGCTGAGAAATTAGGGCAAGGCTGATGGAACCCACTTACAACGAAATGTTTCTCTTCAGAATAGGAGATTTTACTACCAGACTTCAGCTACTCCTCTCTCTCAGAGTTGGTTCGTGTGTGGACTAGGGAAAGCTCCTAGGGTCTCCAGCTATGAAGGGCTCTTTGCCCAATTGGTTTCATCCGAGAAAGAGCCAGAGGGGCTGATCTCAACAAATAGGGCTGCACACCGTGAGTCCTTCGGGTAGGGCAGTCCTGAGCCAATGTGCCACCTAAGGAATGAAAGCAAAGTTTCCTTGCCACAGGAAAAAACACCGAGGCCTGGTGTTTTCTCTATGAAATAGTGTTAGCTGGTGGGTGAAGCCTTTACTATATTGTGGAAAAGCTCGGGGTTACGGCTGTCTTTCTCCCTCTCTCAGTACAATACCCTGGTCTCAGCTGTTGGGGAATGCTGAGTGGGAGAGGCTGCCTCTCTGCCGGACTCAGAAGGCTTCTTTCCTTTAGGGCAATTCCGTTTGTGTCTTACCTCGTGGAGAAAGAAACAGGGCGCCTAGAGATATTCTACCATGAAATACTTAACGACAGAGGATCTGCAGGAGCTGGTTTCTCGGTGGAAGGGGCCAAAACGCCTGCATTCCTAAGGTTTCTTTCAGAACGGCCAGACACTCTGCCGTCCTAGGCCTAAGAACTGGAAATTGTGACGGCATGGCAACACTTGGAATCCTAGGATGCAGTGGAAATGCGACTCTCAAACTGGATGGAAGAAGCTTCCAAGCATAGTGTTCTTCCATTTACCAAAGAGAACCCAAGTGTCTGAGGCTGGTAGCCTTGTTGCTGGAGAGAACTGGCATCCCCGTGGGCCTGTCGGTTAATTTCCTGTTTCTGACCCTCTAAGGAAACCCTTCCAAAAAGCCTTTGGAGCCGCTTAGAGAGAACAGCTGCGAAGTTGATGCACAGAACATTAACCTAGATTCCAGCCCTGGGTCCCAATCATCCATCTTTCTCTGGAGGTTACGTAGCCCACAGAGGGATTCAAGCAGGGAGTTTGCCTTATACAACTGACACATGAAACTGGGATGTGATGCAGGGCCACTCTCCTTGCCCTCACTCTACGTGGGCCGGAGAAGTTATCACGCAGCAGAATTCAACACCCTTCCTCTACACGTGTGTACCCAAAAGAAGCGCTGGGCAGTGCGTGTTCTCAGGCCAAGAGCAGTCCTTGTTCTGGGCTGCACCTGCTCTGTGGTTCAAAGGTTCTCTGACTCTGCTCCTTTGGAAGCATTTCAGGGCTGACGCTATCCCTGGGCTGCCAAAGCAAAGAGGCATAGCGGCCTTTCACACTGAAGGCATGGCCTTCTTTCCCATCCAGAATGTGTATGTTGCCCCTCCCAGGCTGGAGGCGTGTAAGTTGAAACCATTTGCTCTGCCTCTGGAAAAGGCAAGTGGGGGTACTCGATTTGGGCTGCCTGGTGAAACAACATGCAGTCACAGGCAGCCTGAGTACCTTTCCTTTAGTGTGTTCCTAGCTAGGTAAACTCGGCCTTCGGAGGCTAGATGAGAGCAAACATGTTCAAGTTGTGGGGAAAGTCTTTGACCAATGACCAATATGCTTGTGCTTGTGCGAGGCTTAGGCAGGAGCTTTCCAACACAGGGTTTTGACCTTACCATAAGCCGTCCCTTTGGGCTGAAGCAGGCGCGGGTTCTGTATCACAGTCTGGGAAACAGGGCCTCAGGTGAGTCTGCCAACTGACTCCCTGCCCTCCGTCACAGCCAGCTGAGAAATTAGGGCAAGGCTGATGGAACCCTCTTACAACGAAATGTTTCTCTTCAGAATAGGAGATTTTTCTACCAGACTTCAGCTACTCCTCTCTCTCAGAGTTGGTTCGTGTGTGGACTAGGGAAAGCTCCTAGGGTCTCCAGCTATGAAGGGCTCTTTGCCCAGTTGGTTTCATCCGAGAAAGAGCCAGAGGGGCTGATCTCAACAAATAGGGCTGCACACCGTGAGTCCTTCGGGTAGGGCAGTCCTGATCCAATGTGCCACCTAAGGAATAAAAGCAAAGTTTCCTTGCCACAGGAAAAAACACCGAGGCCTGGTGTTTTCTCTATGAAATTGTGTGAGCTGGTGGGTGAGGCCTTTACTATATTGTGGAAAAGCTCGGGGTTACGGCTGTCTTTCTCCCTCTCTCAGTACAATACCCTGGTCTCAGCTGTTGGGGAATGCTGAGTGGGAGAGGCTGCCTCTCTGCCGGACTCAGAAGGCTTCTTTCCTTTAGGGCAATTCCGTTTGTGTCTTACCTCGTGGAGAAAGAAACAGGGCGCCTAGAGATATTCTACCATGAAATACCTAACGACAGAGGATCTGCAGGAGCTGGTTTCTCGGTGGAAGGAGCCAAAACGCCTGCATTCCTAAGGTCTCTTTCAGAACTGCCAGACACTCTGCCGTCCTAGGCCTAAGAACTGGAAATTGTGACGGCATGGCAACACTTGGAATCCTAGGATGCAGTGGAAATGCGACTCTCAAACTGGATGGAAGAAGCTTCCAAGCATAGTGTTCTTCCATTTACCAAAGAGAACCCAAGTGTCTGAGGCTGGTAGCCTTGTTGCTGGAGAGAACTGGCATCCCCGTGGGCCTGTCGGTTAATTTCCTGTTTCTGACCCTCTAAGGAAACCCTTCCAAAAAGCCTTTGGAGCCGCTTAGAGAGAACAGCTGCGAAGTTGATGCACAGAACATTAACCTAGATTCCAGCCCTGGGTCCCAATCATCCATCTTTCTCTGGAGGTTACGTAGCCCACAGAGGGATTCAAGCAGGGAGTTTGCCTTATACAACTGACACATGAAACTGGGATGTGATGCAGGGCCACTCTCCTTGCCCTCACTCTACGTGGGCCGGAGAAGTTATCACGCAGCAGAATTCAACACCCTTCCTCTACACGTGTGTACCCAAAAGAAGCGCTGGGCAGTGGGTGTTCTCAGGCCAAGAGCAGTCCTTGTTCTGGGCTGCACCTGCTCTGTGGTTCAAAGGTTCTCTGACTCTGCTCCTTTGGAAGCATTTCAGGGCTGACGCTATCCCTGGGCTGCCAAAGCAAAGAGGCATAGCGGCCTTTCACACTGAAGGCATGGCCTTCTTTCCCATCCAGAATGTGTATGTTGCCCCTCCCAGGCTGGAGGCGTGTAAGTTGAAACCATTTGCTCTGCCTCTGGAAAAGGCAAGTGGGGGTACTCGATTTGGGCTGCCTGGTGAAACAACAGGCAGTCACAGGCAGCCTGAGTACCTTTCCTTTAGTGTGTTCCTAGCTAGGTAAACTCGGCCTTCGGAGGCTAGATGAGAGCAAACATGTTCAAGTTGTGGGGAAAGTCTTTGACCAATGACCAATATGCTTGTGCTTGTGCGAGGCTTAGGCAGGAGCTTTCCAACACAGGGTTTTGACCTTACCATAAGCCGTCCCTTTGGGCTGAAGCAGGCGCGGGTTCTGTATCACAGTCTGGGAAACAGGGCCTCAGGTGAGTCTGCCAACTGACTCCCTGCCCTCCGTCACAGCCAGCTGAGAAATTAGGGCAAGGCTGATGGAACCCTCTTACAACGAAATGTTTCTCTTCAGAATAGGAGATTTTGCTACCAGACTTCAGCTACTCCTCTCTCTCAGAGTTGGTTCGTGTGTGGACTAGGGAAAGCTCCTAGGGTCTCCAGCTATGAAGGGCTCTTTGCCCAGTTGGTTTCATCCGAGAAAGAGCCAGAGGGGCTGATCTCAACAAATAGGGCTGCACACCGTGAGTCCTTCGGGTAGGGCAGTCCTGATCCAATGTGCCACCTAAGGAATAAAAGCAAAGTTTCCTTGCCACAGGAAAAAACACCGAGGCCTGGTGTTTTCTCTATGAAATTGTGTGAGCTGGTGGGTGAGGCCTTTACTATATTGTGGAAAAGCTCGGGGTTACGGCTGTCTTTCTCCCTCTCTCAGTACAATACCCTGGTCTCAGCTGTTGGGGAATGCTGAGTGGGAGAGGCTGCCTCTCTGCCGGACTCAGAAGGCTTCTTTCCTTTAGGGCAATTCCGTTTGTGTCTTACCTCGTGGAGAAAGAAACAGGGCGCCTAGAGATATTCTACCATGAAATACCTAACGACAGAGGATCTGCAGGAGCTGGTTTCTCGGTGGAAGGGGCCAAAACGCCTGCATTCCTAAGGTCTCTTTCAGAACTGCCAGACACTCTGCCGTCCTAGGCCTAAGAACTGGAAATTGTGACGGCATGGCAACACTTGGAATCCTAGGATGCAGTGGAAATGCGACTCTCAAACTGGATGGAAGAAGCTTCCGAGCATAGTGTTCTTCCATTTACCAAAGAGAACCCAAGTGTCTGAGGCTGGTAGCCTTGTTGCTGGAGAGAACTGGCATCCCCGTGGGCCTGTCGGTTAATTTCCTGTTTCTGACCCTCTAAGGAAACCCTTCCAAAAAGCCTTTGGAGCCGCTTAGAGAGAACAGCTGCGAAGTTGATGCACAGAACATTAACCTAGATTCCAGCCCTGGGTCCCAATCATCCATCTTTCTCTGGAGGTTACGTAGCCCACAGAGGGATTCAAGCAGGGAGTTTGCCTTATACAACTGACACATGAAACTGGGATGTGATGCAGGGCCACTCTCCTTGCCCTCACTCTACGTGGGCCGGAGAAGTTATCACGCAGCAGAATTCAACACCCTTCCTCTACACGTGTGTACCCAAAAGAAGTGCTGGGCAGTGGGTGTTCTCAGGCCAAGAGCAGTCCTTGTTCTGGGCTGCACCTGCTCTGTGGTTCAAAGGTTCTCTGACTCTGCTCCTTTGGAAGCATTTCAGGGCTGACGCTATCCCTGGGCTGCCAAAGCAAAGAGGCATAGCGGCCTTTCACACTGAAGGCATGGCCTTCTTTCCCATCCAGAATGTGTATGTTGCCCCTCCCAGGCTGGAGGCGTGTAAGTTGAAACCATTTGCTCTGCCTCTGGAAAAGGCAAGTGGGGGTACTCGATTTGGGCTGCCTGGTGAAACAACATGCAGTCACAGGCAGCCTGAGTACCTTTCCTTTAGTGTGTTCCTAGCTAGGTAAACTCGGCCTTCGGAGGCTAGATGAGAGCAAACATGTTCAAGTTGTGGGGAAAGTCTTTGACCAATGACCAATATGCTTGTGCTTGTGCGAGGCTTAGGCAGGAGCTTTCCAACACAGGGTTTTGACCTTACCATAAGCCGTCCCTTTGGGCTGAAGCAGGCGCGGGTTCTGTATCACAGTCTGGGAAACAGGGCCTCAGGTGAGTCTGCCAACTGACTCCCTGCCCTCCGTCACAGCCAGCTGAGAAATTAGGGCAAGGCTGATGGAACCCTCTTACAACGAAATGTTTCTCTTCAGAATAGGAGATTTTGCTACCAGACTTCAGCTACTCCTCTCTCTCAGAGTTGGTTCGTGTGTGGACTAGGGAAAGCTCCTAGGGTCTCCAGCTATGAAGGGCTCTTTGCCCAGTTGGTTTCATCCGAGAAAGAGCCAGAGGGGCTGATCTCAACAAATAGGGCTGCACACCGTGAGTCCTTCGGGTAGGGCAGTCCTGATCCAATGTGCCACCTAAGGAATAAAAGCAAAGTTTCCTTGCCACAGGAAAAAACACCGAGGCCTGGTGTTTTCTCTATGAAATTGTGTGAGCTGGTGGGTGAGGCCTTTACTATATTGTGGAAAAGCTCGGGGCTACGGCTGTCTTTCTCCCTCTCTCAGTACAATACCCTGGTCTCAGCTGTTGGGGAATGCTGAGTGGGAGAGGCTGCCTCTCTGCCGGACTCAGAAGGCTTCTTTCCTTTAGGGCAATTCCGTTTGTGTCTTACCTCGTGGAGAAAGAAACAGGGCGCCTAGAGATATTCTACCATGAAATACCTAACGACAGAGGATCTGCAGGAGCTGGTTTCTCGGTGGAAGGAGCCAAAACGCCTGCATTCCTAAGGTCTCTTTCAGAACTGCCAGACACTCTGCCGTCCTAGGCCTAAGAACTGGAAATTGTGACGGCATGGCAACACTTGGAATCCTAGGATGCAGTGGAAATGCGACTCTCAAACTGGATGGAAGAAGCTTCCGAGCATAGTGTTCTTCCATTTACCAAAGAGAACCCAAGTGTCTGAGGCTGGTAGCCTTGTTGCTGGAGAGAACTGGCATCCCCGTGGGCCTGTCGGTTAATTTCCTGTTTCTGACCCTCTAAGGAAACCCTTCCAAAAAGCCTTTGGAGCCGCTTAGAGAGAACAGCTGCGAAGTTGATGCACAGAACATTAACCTAGATTCCAGCCCTGGGTCCCAATCATCCATCTTTCTCTGGAGGTTACGTAGCCCACAGAGGGATTCAAGCAGGGAGTTTGCCTTATACAACTGACACATGAAACTGGGATGTGATGCAGGGCCACTCTCCTTGCCCTCACTCTACGTGGGCCGGAGAAGTTATCACGCAGCAGAATTCAACACCCTTCCTCTACACGTGTGTACCCAAAAGAAGCGCTGGGCAGTGGGTGTTCTCAGGCCAAGAGCAGTCCTTGTTCTGGGCTGCACCTGCTCTGTGGTTCAAAGGTTCTCTGACTCTGCTCCTTTGGAAGCATTTCAGGGCTGACGCTATCCCTGGGCTGCCAAAGCAAAGAGGCATAGCGGCCTTTCACACTGAAGGCATGGGCTTGTTTCCCATTCAGAAAGTTATGTTGCCCCTCCCTGGCTGGAGGCGGGTAAGTTGTCACAATTTGCTCTGCCCCTGGAAAATGCAAGTGGGGGTCCTCGATTTGGGATTTCTGGTGAAACAACTTGCAGTCACAGGCAGCCTGAGTACCTTTCCTTTAGTGTGTTCCTAGCTAGGTAAACTCGGCCTTCGGAGGCAAGATGAGAGCAAACATGTTCAAGTTGTGGGGAAAGTCTTTGACCAATGACCAATATGCTTGTGCTTGTGCGAGGCTTAGGCAGGAGCTTTCCAACACAGGGTTTTGACCTTACCATAAGCCGTCCCTTTGGGCTGAAGCAGGCGGGGGTTCTGTATCACAGTCTGGGAAACAGGGCCTCAGGTGAGTCTGCCAACTGACTCCCTGCCCTCCGTCACAGCCAGCTGAGAAATTAGGGCAAGGCTGATGGAACCCTCTTACAACGAAATGTTTCTCTTCAGAATAGGAGATTTTGCTACCAGACTTCAGCTACTCCTCTCTCTCAGAGTTGGTTCGTGTGTGGACTAGGGAAAGCTCCTAGGGTCTCCAGCTATGAAGGGCTCTTTGCCCAGTTGGTTTCATCCGAGAAAGAGCCAGAGGGGCTGATCTCAACAAATAGGGCTGCACACCGTGAGTCCTTCGGGTAGGGCAGTCCTGATCCAATGTGCCACCTAAGGAATAAAAGCAAAGTTTCCTTGCCACAGGAAAAAACACCGAGGCCTGGTGTTTTCTCTATGAAATTGTGTGAGCTGGTGGGTGAGGCCTTTACTATATTGTGGAAAAGCTCGGGGTTACGGCTGTCTTTCTCCCTCTCTCAGTACAATACCCTGGTCTCAGCTGTTGGGGAATGCTGAGTGGGAGAGGCTGCCTCTCTGCCGGACTCAGAAGGCTTCTTTCCTTTAGGGCAATTCCGTTTGTGTCTTACCTCGTGGAGAAAGAAACAGGGCGCCTAGAGATATTCTACCATGAAATACCTAACGACAGAGGATCTGCAGGAGCTGGTTTCTCGGTGGAAGGAGCCAAAACGCCTGCATTCCTAAGGTCTCTTTCAGAACTGCCAGACACTCTGCCGTCCTAGGCCTAAGAACTGGAAATTGTGACGGCATGGCAACACTTGGAATCCTAGGATGCAGTGGAAATGCGACTCTCAAACTGGATGGAAGAAGCTTCCAAGCATAGTGTTCTTCCATTTACCAAAGAGAACCCAAGTGTCTGAGGCTGGTAGCCTTGTTGCTGGAGAGAACTGGCATCCCCGTGGGCCTGTCGGTTAATTTCCTGTTTCTGACCCTCTAAGGAAACCCTTCCAAAAAGCCTTTGGAGCCGCTTAGAGAGAACAGCTGCGAAGTTGATGCACAGAACATTAACCTAGATTCCAGCCCTGGGTCCCAATCATCCATCTTTCTCTGGAGGTTACGTAGCCCACAGAGGGATTCAAGCAGGGAGTTTGCCTTATACAACTGACACATGAAACTGGGATGTGATGCAGGGCCACTCTCCTTGCCCTCACTCTACGTGGGCCGGAGAAGTTATCACGCAGCAGAATTCAACACCCTTCCTCTACACGTGTGTACCCAAAAGAAGTGCTGGGCAGTGGGTGTTCTCAGGCCAAGAGCAGTCCTTGTTCTGGGCTGCACCTGCTCTGTGGTTCAAAGGTTCTCTGACTCTGCTCCTTTGGAAGCATTTCAGGGCTGACGCTATCCCTGGGCTGCCAAAGCAAAGAGGCATAGCGGCCTTTCACACTGAAGGCATGGGCTTGTTTCCCATTCAGAAAGTTATGTTGCCCCTCCCTGGCTGGAGGCGGGTAAGTTGTCACAATTTGCTCTGCCCCTGGAAAATGCAAGTGGGGGTCCTCGATTTGGGCTGCCTGGTGAAACAACAGGCAGTCACAGGCAGCCTGAGTACCTTTCCTTTAGTGTGTTCCTAGCTAGGTAAACTCGGCCTTCGGAGGCTAGATGAGAGCAAACATGTTCAAGTTGTGGGGAAAGTCTTTGACCAATGACCAATATGCTTGTGCTTGTGCGAGGCTTAGGCAGGAGTTTTCCAACACAGGGTTTTGACCTTACCATAAGCCGTCCCTTTGGGCTGAAGCAGGCGGGGGTTCTGTATCACAGTCTGGGAAACAGGGCCTCAGGTGAGTCTGCCAACTGACTCCCTGCCCTCCGTCACAGCCAGCTGAGAAATTAGGGCAAGGCTGATGGAACCCACTTACAACGAAATGTTTCTCTTCAGAATAGGAGATTTTACTACCAGACTTCAGCTACTCCTCTCTCTCAGAGTTGGTTCGTGTGTGGACTAGGGAAAGCTCCTAGGGTCTCCAGCTATGAAGGGCTCTTTGCCCAATTGGTTTCATCCGAGAAAGAGCCAGAGGGGCTGATCTCAACAAATAGGGCTGCACACCGTGAGTCCTTCAGGTAGGGCAGTCCTGAGCCAATGTGCCACCTAAGGAATGAAAGCAAAGTTTCCTTGCCACAGGAAAAAACACCGAGGCCTGGTGTTTTCTCTATGAAATAGTGTTAGCTGGTGGGTGAAGCCTTTACTATATTGTGGAAAAGCTCGGGGTTACGGCTGTCTTTCTCCCTCTCTCAGTACAATACCCTGGTCTCAGCTGTTGGGGAATGCTGAGTGGGAGAGGCTGCCTCTCTGCCGGACTCTGAAGGCTTCTTTCCTTTAGGGCAATTCCGTTTGTGTCTTACCTCGTGGAGAAAGAAACAGGGCGCCTAGAGATATTCTACCATGAAATACCTAACGACAGAGGATCTGCAGGAGCTGGTTTCTCGGTGGAAGGGGCCAAAACGCCTGCATTCCTAAGGTTTCTTTCAGAACTGCCAGACACTCTGCCGTCCTAGGCCTAAGAACTGGAAATTGTGACGGCATGGCAACACTTGGAATCCTAGGATGCAGTGGAAATGCGACTCTCAAACTGGATGGAAGAAGCTTCCAAGCATAGTGTTCTTCCATTTACCAAAGAGAACCCAAGTGTCTGAGGCTGGTAGCCTTGTTGCTGGAGAGAACTGGCATCCCCGTGGGCCTGTCGGTTAATTTCCTGTTTCTGACCCTCTAAGGAAACCCTTCCAAAAAGCCTTTGGAGCCGCTTAGAGAGAACAGCTGCGAAGTTGATGCACAGAACATTAACCTAGATTCCAGCCCTGGGTCCCAATCATCCATCTTTCTCTGGAGGTTACGTAGCCCACAGAGGGATTCAAGCAGGGAGTTTGCCTTATACAACTGACACATGAAACTGGGATGTGATGCAGGGCCACTCTCCTTGCCCTCACTCTACGTGGGCCGGAGAAGTTATCACGCAGCAGAATTCAACACCCTTCCTCTACACGTGTGTACCCAAAAGAAGCGCTGGGCAGTGGGTGTTCTCAGGCCAAGAGCAGTCCTTTTTCTGGGCTGCACCTGCTCTGTGGTTCAAAGGTTCTCTGACTCTGCTCCTTTGGAAGCATTTCAGGGCTGACGCTATCCCTGGGCTGCCAAAGCAAAGAGGCATAGCGGCCTTTCACACTGAAGGCATGGCCTTCTTTCCCATCCAGAATGTGTATGTTGCCCCTCCCAGGCTGGAGGCGTGTAAGTTGAAACCATTTGCTCTGCCTCTGGAAAAGGCAAGTGGGGGTACTCGATTTGGGCTGCCTGGTGAAACAACATGCAGTCACAGGCAGCCTGAGTACCTTTCCTTTAGTGTGTTCCTAGCTAGGTAAACTCGGCCTTCGGAGGCTAGATGAGAGCAAACATGTTCAAGTTGTGGGGAAAGTCTTTGACCAATGACCAATATGCTTGTGCTTGTGCGAGGCTTAGGCAGGAGCTTTCCAACACAGGGTTTTGACCTTACCATAAGCCGTCCCTTTGGGCTGAAGCAGGCGCGGGTTCTGTATCACAGTCTGGGAAACAGGGCCTCAGGTGAGTCTGCCAACTGACTCCCTGCCCTCCGTCACAGCCAGCTGAGAAATTAGGGCAAGGCTGATGGAACCCTCTTACAACGAAATGTTTCTCTTCAGAATAGGAGATTTTGCTACCAGACTTCAGCTACTCCTCTCTCTCAGAGTTGGTTCGTGTGTGGACTAGGGAAAGCTCCTAGGGTCTCCAGCTATGAAGGGCTCTTTGCCCAGTTGGTTTCATCCGAGAAAGAGCCAGAGGGGCTGATCTCAACAAATAGGGCTGCACACCGTGAGTCCTTCGGGTAGGGCAGTCCTGATCCAATGTGCCACCTAAGGAATAAAAGCAAAGTTTCCTTGCCACAGGAAAAAACACCGAGGCCTGGTGTTTTCTCTATGAAATTGTGTGAGCTGGTGGGTGAGGCCTTTACTATATTGTGGAAAAGCTCGGGGTTACGGCTGTCTTTCTCCCTCTCTCAGTACAATACCCTGGTCTCAGCTGTTGGGGAATGCTGAGTGGGAGAGGCTGCCTCTCTGCCGGACTCAGAAGGCTTCTTTCCTTTAGGGCAATTCCGTTTGTGTCTTACCTCGTGGAGAAAGAAACAGGGCGCCTAGAGATATTCTACCATGAAATACCTAACGACAGAGGATCTGCAGGAGCTGGTTTCTCGGTGGAAGGAGCCAAAACGCCTGCATTCCTAAGGTCTCTTTCAGAACTGCCAGACACTCTGCCGTCCTAGGCCTAAGAACTGGAAATTGTGACGGCATGGCAACACTTGGAATCCTAGGATGCAGTGGAAATGCGACTCTCAAACTGGATGGAAGAAGCTTCCAAGCATAGTGTTCTTCCATTTACCAAAGAGAACCCAAGTGTCTGAGGCTGGTAGCCTTGTTGCTGGAGAGAACTGGCATCCCCGTGGGCCTGTCGGTTAATTTCCTGTTTCTGACCCTCTAAGGAAACCCTTCCAAAAAGCCTTTGGAGCCGCTTAGAGAGAACAGCTGCGAAGTTGATGCACAGAACATTAACCTAGATTCCAGCCCTGGGTCCCAATCATCCATCTTTCTCTGGAGGTTACGTAGCCCACAGAGGGATTCAAGCAGGGAGTTTGCCTTATACAACTGACACATGAAACTGGGATGTGATGCAGGGCCACTCTCCTTGCCCTCACTCTACGTGGGCCGGAGAAGTTATCACGCAGCAGAATTCAACACCCTTCCTCTACACGTGTGTACCCAAAAGAAGTGCTGGGCAGTGGGTGTTCTCAGGCCAAGAGCAGTCCTTGTTCTGGGCTGCACCTGCTCTGTGGTTCAAAGGTTCTCTGACTCTGCTCCTTTGGAAGCATTTCAGGGCTGACGCTATCCCTGGGCTGCCAAAGCAAAGAGGCATAGCGGCCTTTCACACTGAAGGCATGGGCTTGTTTCCCATTCAGAAAGTTATGTTGCCCCTCCCTGGCTGGAGGCGGGTAAGTTGTCACAATTTGCTCTGCCCCTGGAAAATGCAAGTGGGGGTCCTCGATTTGGGATTTCTGGTGAAACAACTTGCAGTCACAGGCAGCCTGAGTACCTTTCCTTTAGTGTGTTCCTAGCTAGGTAAACTCGGCCTTCGGAGGCAAGATGAGAGCAAACATGTTCAAGTTGTGGGGAAAGTCTTTGACCAATGACCAATATGCTTGTGCTTGTGCGAGGCTTAGGCAGGAGCTTTCCAACACAGGGTTTTGACCTTACCATAAGCCGTCCCTTTGGGCTGAAGCAGGCGGGGGTTCTGTATCACAGTCTGGGAAACAGGGCCTCAGGTGAGTCTGCCAACTGACTCCCTGCCCTCCGTCACAGCCAGCTGAGAAATTAGGGCAAGGCTGATGGAACCTTCTTACAACGAAATGTTTCTCTTCAGAATAGGAGATTTTACTACCAGACTTCAGCTACTCCTCTCTCTCAGAGTTGGTTCGTGTGTGGACTAGGGAAAGCTCCTAGGGTCTCCAGCTATGAAGGGCTCTTTGCCCAATTGGTTTCATCCGAGAAAGAGCCAGAGGGGCTGATCTCAACAAATAGGGCTGCACACCGTGAGTCCTTCGGGTAGGGCAGTCCTGAGCCAATGTGCCACCTAAGGAATGAAAGCAAAGTTTCCTTGCCACAGGAAAAAACACCGAGGCCTGGTGTTTTCTCTATGAAATAGTGTTAGCTGGTGGGTGAAGCCTTTACTATATTGAGGAAAAGCTCGGGGTTACGGCTGTCTTTCTCCCTCTCTCAGTACAATACCCTGGTCTCAGCTGTTGGGGAATGCTGAGTGGGAGAGGCTGCCTCTCTGCCGGACTCTGAAGGCTTCTTTCCTTTAGGGCAATTCCGTTTGTGTCTTACCTCGTGGAGAAAGAAACAGGGCGCCTAGAGATATTCTACCATGAAATACCTAACGACAGAGGATCTGCAGGAGCTGGTTTCTCGGTGGAAGGGGCCAAAACGCCTGCATTCCTAAGGTTTCTTTCAGAACTGCCAGACACTCTGCCGTCCTAGGCCTAAGAACTGGAAATTGTGACGGCATGGCAACACTTGGAATCCTAGGATGCAGTGGAAATGCGACTCTCAAACTGGATGGAAGAAGCTTCCAAGCATAGTGTTCTTCCATTTACCAAAGAGAACCCAAGTGTCTGAGGCTGGTAGCCTTGTTGCTGGAGAGAACTGGCATCCCCGTGGGCCTGTCGGTTAATTTCCTGTTTCTGACCCTCTAAGGAAACCCTTCCAAAAAGCCTTTGGAGCCGCTTAGAGAGAACAGCTGCGAAGTTGATGCACAGAACATTAACCTAGATTCCAGCCCTGGGTCCCAATCATCCATCTTTCTCTGGAGGTTACGTAGCCCACAGAGGGATTCAAGCAGGGAGTTTGCCTTATACAACTGACACATGAAACTGGGATGTGATGCAGGGCCACTCTCCTTGCCCTCACTCTACGTGGGCCGGAGAAGTTATCACGCAGCAGAATTCAACACCCTTCCTCTACACGTGTGTACCCAAAAGAAGCGCTGGGCAGTGCGTGTTCTCAGGCCAAGAGCAGTCCTTGTTCTGGGCTGCACCTGCTCTGTGGTTCAAAGGTTCTCTGACTCTGCTCCTTTGGAAGCATTTCAGGGCTGACGCTATCCCTGGGCTGCCAAAGCAAAGAGGCATAGCGGCCTTTCACACTGAAGGCATGGCCTTCTTTCCCATCCAGAATGTGTATGTTGCCCCTCCCAGGCTGGAGGCGTGTAAGTTGAAACCATTTGCTCTGCCTCTGGAAAAGGCAAGTGGGGGTACTCGATTTGGGCTGCCTGGTGAAACAACATGCAGTCACAGGCAGCCTGAGTACCTTTCCTTTAGTGTGTTCCTAGCTAGGTAAACTCGGCCTTCGGAGGCTAGATGAGAGCAAACATGTTCAAGTTGTGGGGAAAGTCTTTGACCAATGACCAATATGCTTGTGCTTGTGCGAGGCTTAGGCAGGAGCTTTCCAACACAGGGTTTTGACCTTACCATAAGCCGTCCCTTTGGGCTGAAGCAGGCGGGGGTTCTGTATCACAGTCTGGGAAACAGGGCCTCAGGTGAGTCTGCCAACTGACTCCCTGCCCTCCGTCACAGCCAGCTGAGAAATTAGGGCAAGGCTGATGGAACCCTCTTACAACGAAATGTTTCTCTTCAGAATAGGAGATTTTGCTACCAGACTTCAGCTACTCCTCTCTCTCAGAGTTGGTTCGTGTGTGGACTAGGGAAAGCTCCTAGGGTCTCCAGCTATGAAGGGCTCTTTGCCCAGTTGGTTTCATCCGAGAAAGAGCCAGAGGGGCTGATCTCAACAAATAGGGCTGCACACCGTGAGTCCTTCGGGTAGGGCAGTCCTGATCCAATGTGCCACCTAAGGAATAAAAGCAAAGTTTCCTTGCCACAGGAAAAAACACCGAGGCCTGGTGTTTTCTCTATGAAATTGTGTGAGCTGGTGGGTGAGGCCTTTACTATATTGTGGAAAAGCTCGGGGTTACGGCTGTCTTTCTCCCTCTCTCAGTACAATATCCTGGTCTCAGCTGTTGGGGAATGCTGAGTGGGAGAGGCTGCCTCTCTGCCGGACTCAGAAGGCTTCTTTCCTTTAGGGCAATTCCGTTTGTGTCTTACCTCGTGGAGAAAGAAACAGGGCGCCTAGAGATATTCTACCATGAAATACCTAACGACAGAGGATCTGCAGGAGCTGGTTTCTCGGTGGAAGGAGCCAAAACGCCTGCATTCCTAAGGTCTCTTTCAGAACTGCCAGACACTCTGCCGTCCTAGGCCTAAGAACTGGAAATTGTGACGGCATGGCAACACTTGGAATCCTAGGATGCAGTGGAAATGCGACTCTCAAACTGGATGGAAGAAGCTTCCAAGCATAGTGTTCTTCCATTTACCAAAGAGAACCCAAGTGTCTGAGGCTGGTAGCCTTGTTGCTGGAGAGAACTGGCATCCCCGTGGGCCTGTCGGTTAATTTCCTGTTTCTGACCCTCTAAGGAAACCCTTCCAAAAAGCCTTTGGAGCCGCTTAGAGAGAACAGCTGCGAAGTTGATGCACAGAACATTAACCTAGATTCCAGCCCTGGGTCCCAATCATCCATCTTTCTCTGGAGGTTACGTAGCCCACAGAGGGATTCAAGCAGGGAGTTTGCCTTATACAACTGACACATGAAACTGCGATGTGATGCAGGGCCACTCTCCTTGCCCTCACTCTACGTGGGCCGGAGAAGTTATCACGCAGCAGAATTCAACACCCTTCCTCTACACGTGTGTACCCAAAAGAAGTGCTGGGCAGTGGGTGTTCTCAGGCCAAGAGCAGTCCTTGTTCTGGGCTGCACCTGCTCTGTGGTTCAAAGGTTCTCTGACTCTGCTCCTTTGGAAGCATTTCAGGGCTGACGCTATCCCTGGGCTGCCAAAGCAAAGAGGCATAGCGGCCTTTCACACTGAAGGCATGGGCTTGTTTCCCATTCAGAAAGTTATGTTGCCCCTCCCTGGCTGGAGGCGGGTAAGTTGTCACAATTTGCTCTGCCCCTGGAAAATGCAAGTGGGGGTCCTCGATTTGGGATTTCTGGTGAAACAACTTGCAGTCACAGGCAGCCTGAGTACCTTTCCTTTAGTGTGTTCCTAGCTAGGTAAACTCGGCCTTCGGAGGCTAGATGAGAGCAAACATGTTCAAGTTGTGGGGAAAGTCTTTGACCAATGACCAATATGCTTGTGCTTGTGCGAGGCTTAGGCAGGAGCTTTCCAACACAGGGTTTTGACCTTACCATAAGCCGTCCCTTTGGGCTGAAGCAGGCGGGGGTTCTGTATCACAGTCTGGGAAACAGGGCCTCAGGTGAGTCTACCAACTGACTCCCTGCCCTCCGTCACAGCCAGCTGAGAAATTAGGGCTAGGCTGATGGAACCCTCTTACAACGAAATGTTTCTCTTCAGAATAGGAGATTTTGCTACCAGACTTCAGCTACTCCTCTCTCTCAGAGTTGGTTCGTGTGTGGACTAGGGAAAGCTCCTAGGGTCTCCAGCTATGAAGGGCTCTTTGCCCAGTTGGTTTCATCCGAGAAAGAGCCAGAGGGGCTGATCTCAACAAATAGGGCTGCACACCGTGAGTCCTTCGGGTAGGGCAGTCCTGATCCAATGTGCCACCTAAGGAATAAAAGCAAAGTTTCCTTGCCACAGGAAAAAACACCGAGGCCTGGTGTTTTCTCTATGAAATTGTGTGAGCCTGTGGGTGAGGCCTTTACTATATTGTGGAAAAGCTCGGGGTTACGGCTGTCTTTCTCCCTCTCTCAGTACAGTACCCTGGTCTCAGCTGTTGGGGAATGCTGAGTGGGAGAGGCTGCCTCTGTGCCGGACTCTGAAGGCTTCTTTCCTTTAGGGCAATTCCGTTTGTGTCTTACCTCGTGGAGAAAGAAACAGGGCGCCTAGAGATATTCTACCATGAAATACCTAACGACAGAGGATCTGCAGGAGCTGGTTTCTCGGTGGAAGGGGCCAAAACGCCTGCATTCCTAAGGTTTCTTTCAGAACTGCCAGACACTCTGCCGTCCTAGGCCTAAGAACTGGAAATTGTGACGGCATGGCAACACTTGGAATCCTAGGATGCAGTGGAAATGCGACTCTCAAACTGGATGGAAGAAGCTTCCAAGCATAGTGTTCTTCCATTTACCAAAGAGAACCCAAGTGTCTGAGGCTGGTAGCCTTGTTGCTGGAGAGAACTGGCATCCCCGTGGGCCTGTCGGTTAATTTCCTGTTTCTGACCCTCTAAGGAAACCCTTCCAAAAAGCCTTTGGAGCCGCTTAGAGAGAACAGCTGCGAAGTTGATGCACAGAACATTAACCTAGATTCCAGCCCTGGGTCCCAATCATCCATCTTTCTCTGGAGGTTACGTAGCCCACAGAGGGATTCAAGCAGGGAGTTTGCCTTATACAACTGACACATGAAACTGGGATGTGATGCAGGGCCACTCTCCTTGCCCTCACTCTACGTGGGCCGGAGAAGTTATCACGCAGCAGAATTCAACACCCTTCCTCTACACGTGTGTACCCAAAAGAAGTGCTGGGCAGTGGGTGTTCTCAGGCCAAGAGCAGTCCTTGTTCTGGGCTGCACCTGCTCTGTGGTTCAAAGGTTCTCTGACTCTGCTCCTTTGGAAGCATTTCAGGGCTGACGCTATCCCTGGGCTGCCAAAGCAAAGAGGCATAGCGGCCTTTCACACTGAAGGCATGGCCTTCTTTCCCATCCAGAATGTGTATGTTGCCCCTCCCAGGCTGGAGGCGTGTAAGTTGAAACCATTTGCTCTGCCTCTGGAAAAGGCAAGTGGGTGTACTCGATTTGGGCTGCCTGGTGAAACAACATGCAGTCACAGGCAGCCTGAGTACCTTTCCTTTAGTGTGTTCCTAGCTAGGTAAACTCGGCCTTCGGAGGCTAGATGAGAGCAAACATGTTCAAGTTGTGGGGAAAGTCTTTGACCAATGACCAATATGCTTGTGCTTGTGCGAGGCTTAGGCAGGAGCTTTCCAACACAGGGTTTTGACCTTACCATAAGCCGTCCCTTTGGGCTGAAGCAGGCGGGGGTTCTGTATCACAGTCTGGGAAACAGGGCCTCAGGTGAGTCTGCCAACTGACTCCCTGCCCTCCGTCACAGCCAGCTGAGAAATTAGGGCAAGGCTGATGGAACCCTCTTACAACGAAATGTTTCTCTTCAGAATAGGAGATTTTGCTACCAGACTTCAGCTACTCCTCTCTCTCAGAGTTGGTTCGTGTGTGGACTAGGGAAAGCTCCTAGGGTCTCCAGCTATGAAGGGCTCTTTGCCCAGTTGGTTTCATCCGAGAAAGAGCCAGAGGGGCTGATCTCAACAAATAGGGCTGCACACCGTGAGTCCTTCGGGTAGGGCAGTCCTGATCCAATGTGCCACCTAAGGAATAAAAGCAAAGTTTCCTTGCCACAGGAAAAAACACCGAGGCCTGGTGTTTTCTCTATGAAATTGTGTGAGCTGGTGGGTGAGGCCTTTACTATATTGTGGAAAAGCTCGGGGTTACGGCTGTCTTTCTCCCTCTCTCAGTACAATACCCTGGTCTCAGCTGTTGGGGAATGCTGAGTGGGAGAGGCTGCCTCTCTGCCGGACTCAGAAGGCTTCTTTCCTTTAGGGCAATTCCGTTTGTGTCTTACCTCGTGGAGAAAGAAACAGGGCGCCTAGAGATATTCTACCATGAAATACCTAACGACAGAGGATCTGCAGGAGCTGGTTTCTCGGTGGAAGGAGCCAAAACGCCTGCATTCCTAAGGTCTCTTTCAGAACTGCCAGACACTCTGCCGTCCTAGGCCTAAGAACTGGAAATTGTGACGGCATGGCAACACTTGGAATCCTAGGATGCAGTGGAAATGCGACTCTCAAACTGGATGGAAGAAGCTTCCAAGCATAGTGTTCTTCCATTTACCAAAGAGAACCCAAGTGTCTGAGGCTGGTAGCCTTGTTGCTGGAGAGAACTGGCATCCCCGTGGGCCTGTCGGTTAATTTCCTGTTTCTGACCCTCTAAGGAAACCCTTCCAAAAAGCCTTTGGAGCCGCTTAGAGAGAACAGCTGCGAAGTTGATGCACAGAACATTAACCTAGATTCCAGCCCTGGGTCCCAATCATCCATCTTTCTCTGGAGGTTACGTAGCCCACAGAGGGATTCAAGCAGGGAGTTTGCCTTATACAACTGACACATGAAACTGGGATGTGATGCAGGGCCACTCTCCTTGCCCTCACTCTACGTGGGCCGGAGAAGTTATCACGCAGCAGAATTCAACACCCTTCCTCTACACGTGTGTACCCAAAAGAAGTGCTGGGCAGTGGGTGTTCTCAGGCCAAGAGCAGTCCTTGTTCTGGGCTGCACCTGCTCTGTGGTTCAAAGGTTCTCTGACTCTGCTCCTTTGGAAGCATTTCAGGGCTGACGCTATCCCTGGGCTGCCAAAGCAAAGAGGCATAGCGGCCTTTCACACTGAAGGCATGGCCTTCTTTCCCATCCAGAATGTGTATGTTGCCCCTCCCAGGCTGGAGGCGTGTAAGTTGAAACCATTTGCTCTGCCTCTGGAAAAGGCAAGTGGGTGTACTCGATTTGGGCTGCCTGGTGAAACAACAGGCAGTCACAGGCAGCCTGAGTACCTTTCCTTTAGTGTGTTCCTAGCTAGGTAAACTCGGCCTTCGGAGGCTAGATGAGAGCAAACATGTTCAAGTTGTGGGGAAAGTCTTTGACCAATGACCAATATGCTTGTGCTTGTGCGAGGCTTAGGCAGGAGCTTTCCAACACAGGGTTTTGACCTTACCATAAGCCGTCCCTTTGGGCTGAAGCAGGCGGGGGTTCTGTATCACAGTCTGGGAAACAGGGCCTCAGGTGAGTCTGCCAACTGACTCCCTGCCCTCCGTCACAGCCAGCTGAGAAATTAGGGCAAGGCTGATGGAACCCTCTTACAACGAAATGTTTCTCTTCAGAATAGGAGATTTTGCTACCAGACTTCAGCTACTCCTCTCTCTCAGAGTTGGTTCGTGTGTGGACTAGGGAAAGCTCCTAGGGTCTCCAGCTATGAAGGGCTCTTTGCCCAGTTGGTTTCATCCGAGAAAGAGCCAGAGGGGCTGATCTCAACAAATAGGGCTGCACACCGTGAGTCCTTCGGGTAGGGCAGTCCTGATCCAATGTGCCACCTAAGGAATAAAAGCAAAGTTTCCTTGCCACAGGAAAAAACACCGAGGCCTGGTGTTTTCTCTATGAAATTGTGTGAGCTGGTGGGTGAGGCCTTTACTATATTGTGGAAAAGCTCGGGGTTACGGCTGTCTTTCTCCCTCTCTCAGTACAATACCCTGGTCTCAGCTGTTGGGGAATGCTGAGTGGGAGAGGCTGCCTCTCTGCCGGACTCAGAAGGCTTCTTTCCTTTAGGGCAATTCCGTTTGTGTCTTACCTCGTGGAGAAAGAAACAGGGCGCCTAGAGATATTCTACCATGAAATACCTAACGACAGAGGATCTGCAGGAGCTGGTTTCTCGGTGGAAGGAGCCAAAACGCCTGCATTCCTAAGGTCTCTTTCAGAACTGCCAGACACTCTGCCGTCCTAGGCCTAAGAACTGGAAATTGTGACGGCATGGCAACACTTGGAATCCTAGGATGCAGTGGAAATGCGACTCTCAAACTGGATGGAAGAAGCTTCCAAGCATAGTGTTCTTCCATTTACCAAAGAGAACCCAAGTGTCTGAGGCTGGTAGCCTTGTTGCTGGAGAGAACTGGCATCCCCATGGGCCTGTCGGTTAATTTCCTGTTTCTGACCCTCTAAGGAAACCCTTCCAAAAAGCCTTTGGAGCCGCTTAGAGAGAACAGCTGCGAAGTTGATGCACAGAACATTAACCTAGATTCCAGCCCTGGGTCCCAATCATCCATCTTTCTCTGGAGGTTACGTAGCCCACAGAGGGATTCAAGCAGGGAGTTTGCCTTATACAACTGACACATGAAACTGGGATGTGATGCAGGGCCACTCTCCTTGCCCTCACTCTACGTGGGCCGGAGAAGTTATCACGCAGCAGAATTCAACACCCTTCCTCTACACGTGTGTACCCAAAAGAAGTGCTGGGCAGTGGGTGTTCTCAGGCCAAGAGCAGTCCTTGTTCTGGGCTGCACCTGCTCTGTGGTTCAAAGGTTCTCTGACTCTGCTCCTTTGGAAGCATTTCAGGGCTGACGCTATCCCTGGGCTGCCAAAGCAAAGAGGCATAGCGGCCTTTCACACTGAAGGCATGGGCTTGTTTCCCATTCAGAAAGTTATGTTGCCCCTCCCTGGCTGGAGGCGGGTAAGTTGTCACAATTTGCTCTGCCCCTGGAAAATGCAAGTGGGGGTCCTCGATTTGGGCTGCCTGGTGAAACAACAGGCAGTCACAGGCAGCCTGAGTACCTTTCCTTTAGTGTGTTCCTAGCTAGGTAAACTCGGCCTTCGGAGGCTAGATGAGAGCAAACATGTTCAAGTTGTGGGGAAAGTCTTTGACCAATGACCAATATGCTTGTGCTTGTGCGAGGCTTAGGCAGGAGTTTTCCAACACAGGGTTTTGACCTTACCATAAGCCGTCCCTTTGGGCTGAAGCAGGCGGTGGTTCTGTATCACAGTCTGGGAAACAGGGCCTCAGGTGAGTCTGCCAACTGACTCCCTGCCCTCCGTCACAGCCAGCTGAGAAATTAGGGCAAGGCTGATGGAACCCACTTACAACGAAATGTTTCTCTTCAGAATAGGAGATTTTACTACCAGACTTCAGCTACTCCTCTCTCTCAGAGTTGGTTCGTGTGTGGACTAGGGAAAGCTCCTAGGGTCTCCAGCTATGAAGGGCTCTTTGCCCAATTGGTTTCATCCGAGAAAGAGCCAGAGGGGCTGATCTCAACAAATAGGGCTGCACACCGTGAGTCCTTCAGGTAGGGCAGTCCTGAGCCAATGTGCCACCTAAGGAATGAAAGCAAAGTTTCCTTGCCACAGGAAAAAACACCGAGGCCTGGTGTTTTCTCTATGAAATAGTGTTAGCTGGTGGGTGAAGCCTTTACTATATTGTGGAAAAGCTCGGGGTTACGGCTGTCTTTCTCCCTCTCTCAGTACAATACCCTGGTCTCAGCTGTTGGGGAATGCTGAGTGGGAGAGGCTGCCTCTCTGCCGGACTCAGAAGGCTTCTTTCCTTTAGGGCAATTCCGTTTGTGTCTTACCTCGTGGAGAAAGAAACAGGGCGCCTAGAGATATTCTACCATGAAATACCTAACGACAGAGGATCTGCAGGAGCTGGTTTCTCGGTGGAAGGAGCCAAAACGCCTGCATTCCTAAGGTCTCTTTCAGAACTGCCAGACACTCTGCCGTCCTAGGCCTAAGAACTGGAAATTGTGACGGCATGGCAACACTTGGAATCCTAGGATGCAGTGGAAATGCGACTCTCAAACTGGATGGAAGAAGCTTCCAAGCATAGTGTTCTTCCATTTACCAAAGAGAACCCAAGTGTCTGAGGCTGGTAGCCTTGTTGCTGGAGAGAACTGGCATCCCCGTGGGCCTGTCGGTTAATTTCCTGTTTCTGACCCTCTAAGGAAACCCTTCCAAAAAGCCTTTGGAGCCGCTTAGAGAGAACAGCTGCGAAGTTGATGCACAGAACATTAACCTAGATTCCAGCCCTGGGTCCCAATCATCCATCTTTCTCTGGAGGTTACGTAGCCCACAGAGGGATTCAAGCAGGGAGTTTGCCTTATACAACTGACACATGAAACTGGGATGTGATGCAGGGCCACTCTCCTTGCCCTCACTCTACGTGGGACGGAGAAGTTATCACGCAGCAGAATTCAACACCCTTCCTCTACACGTGTGTACCCAAAAGAAGCGCTGGGCAGTGGGTGTTCTCAGGCCAAGAGCAGTCCTTGTTCTGGGCTGCACCTGCTCTGTGGTTCAAAGGTTCTCTGACTCTGCTCCTTTGGAAGCATTTCAGGGCTGACGCTATCCCTGGGCTGCCAAAGCAAAGAGGCATAGCGGCCTTTCACACTGAAGGCATGGCCTTCTTTCCCATCCAGAATGTGTATGTTGCCCCTCCCAGGCTGGAGGCGTGTAAGTTGAAACCATTTGCTCTGCCTCTGGAAAAGGCAAGTGGGGGTACTCGATTTGGGCTGCCTGGTGAAACAACATGCACTCACAGGCAGCCTGAGTACCTTTCCTTTAGTGTGTTCCTAGCTAGGTAAACTCGGCCTTCGGAGGCTAGATGAGAGCAAACATGTTCAAGTTGTGGGGAAAGTCTTTGACCAATGACCAATATGCTTGTGCTTGTGCGAGGCTTAGGCAGGAGCTTTCCAACACAGGGTTTTGACCTTACCATAAGCCGTCCCTTTGGGCTGAAGCAGGCGGGGGTTCTGTATCACAGTCTGGGAAACAGGGCCTCAGGTGAGTCTGCCAACTGACTCCCTGCCCTCCGTCACAGCCAGCTGAGAAATTAGGGCAAGGCTGATGGAACCCTCTTACAACGAAATGTTTCTCTTCAGAATAGGAGATTTTGCTACCAGACTTCAGCTACTCCTCTCTCTCAGAGTTGGTTCGTGTGTGGACTAGGGAAAGCTCCTAGGGTCTCCAGCTATGAAGGGCTCTTTGCCCAGTTGGTTTCATCCGAGAAAGAGCCAGAGGGGCTGATCTCAACAAATAGGGCTGCACACCGTGAGTCCTTCGGGTAGGGCAGTCCTGATCCAATGTGCCACCTAAGGAATAAAAGCAAAGTTTCCTTGCCACAGGAAAAAACACCGAGGCCTGGTGTTTTCTCTATGAAATTGTGTGAGCTGGTGGGTGAGGCCTTTACTATATTGTGGAAAAGCTCGGGGTTACGGCTGTCTTTCTCCCTCTCTCAGTACAATACCCTGGTCTCAGCTGTTGGGGAATGCTGAGTGGGAGAGGCTGCCTCTCTGCCGGACTCAGAAGGCTTCTTTCCTTTAGGGCAATTCCGTTTGTGTCTTACCTCGTGGAGAAAGAAACAGGGCGCCTAGAGATATTCTACCATGAAATACCTAACGACAGAGGATCTGCAGGAGCTGGTTTCTCGGTGGAAGGGGCCAAAACGCCTGCATTCCTAAGGTCTCTTTCAGAACTGCCAGACACTCTGCCGTCCTAGGCCTAAGAACTGGAAATTGTGACGGCATGGCAACACTTGGAATCCTAGGATGCAGTGGAAATGCGACTCTCAAACTGGATGGAAGAAGCTTCCAAGCATAGTGTTCTTCCATTTACCAAAGAGAACCCAAGTGTCTGAGGCTGGTAGCCTTGTTGCTGGAGAGAACTGGCATCCCCGTGGGCCTGTCGGTTAATTTCCTGTTTCTGACCCTCTAAGGCAACCCTTCCAAAAAGCCTTTGGAGCCGCTTAGAGAGAACAGCTGCGAAGTAGATGCACAGAACATTAACCTAGATTCCAGCCCTGGGTCCCAATCATCGATCTTTCTCTGGAGGTTACGTAGCCCACAGAGGGATTCAAGCAGGGAGTTTGCCTTATACAACTGACACATGAAACTGGGATGTGATGCAGGGCCACTCTCCTTGCCCTCACTCTACGTGGGCCCGAGAAGTTATCACGCAGCAGAATTCAACACCCTTCCTCTACACGTGTGTACCCAAAAGAAGCGCTGGGCAGTGGGTGTTCTCAGGCCAAGAGCAGTCCTTGTTCTGGGCTGCACCTGCTCTGTGGTTCAAAGGTTCTCTGACTCTGCTCCTTTGGAAGCATTTCAGGGCTGACGCTATCCCTGGGCTGCCAAAGCAAAGAGGCATAGCGGCCTTTCACACTGAAGGCATGGCCTTCTTTCCCATCCAGAATGTGTATGTTGCCCCTCCCAGGCTGGAGGCGTGTAAGTTGAAACCATTTGCTATGCCTCTGGAAAAGGCAAGTGGGTGTATTCGATTTGGGCTGCCTGGTGAAACAACATGCAGTCACAGGCAGCCTGAGTACCTTTCCTTTAGTGTGTTCCTAGCTAGGTAAACTCGGCCTTCGGAGGCTAGATGAGAGCAAACATGTTCAAGTTGTGGGGAAAGTCTTTGACCAATGACCAATATGCTTGTGCTTGTGCGAGGCTTAGGCAGGAGCTTTCCAACACAGGGTTTTGACCTTACCATAAGCCGTCCCTTTGGGCTGAAGCAGGCGGGGGTTCTGTATCACAGTCTGGGAAACAGGGCCTCAGGTGAGTCTGCCAACTGACTCCCTGCCCTCCGTCACAGCCAGCTGAGAAATTAGGGCAAGGCTGATGGAACCCTCTTACAACGAAATGTTTCTCTTCAGAATAGGAGATTTTGCTACCAGACTTCAGCTACTCCTCTCTCTCAGAGTTGGTTCGTGTGTGGACTAGGGAAAGCTCCTAGGGTCTCCAGCTATGAAGGGCTCTTTGCCCAGTTGGTTTCATCCGAGAAAGAGCCAGAGGGGCTGATCTCAACAAATAGGGCTGCACACCGTGAGTCCTTCGGGTAGGGCAGTCCTGATCCAATGTGCCACCTAAGGAATAAAAGCAAAGTTTCCTTGCCACAGGAAAAAACACCGAGGCCTGGTGTTTTCTCTATGAAATTGTGTGAGCTGGTGGGTGAGGCCTTTACTATATTGTGGAAAAGCTCGGGGTTACGGCTGTCTTTCTCCCTCTCTCAGTACAATACCCTGGTCTCAGCTGTTGGGGAATGCTGAGTGGGAGAGGCTGCCTCTCTGCCGGACTCAGAAGGCTTCTTTCCTTTAGGGCAATTCCGTTTGTGTCTTACCTCGTGGAGAAAGAAACAGGGCGCCTAGAGATATTCTACCATGAAATACCTAACGACAGAGGATCTGCAGGAGCTGGTTTCTCGGTGGAAGGAGCCAAAACGCCTGCATTCCTAAGGTCTCTTTCAGAACTGCCAGACACTCTGCCGTCCTAGGCCTAAGAACTGGAAATTGTGACGGCATGGCAACACTTGGAATCCTAGGATGCAGTGGAAATGCGACTCTCAAACTGGATGGAAGAAGCTTCCAAGCATAGTGTTCTTCCATTTACCAAAGAGAACCCAAGTGTCTGAGGCTGGTAGCCTTGTTGCTGGAGAGAACTGGCATCCCCGTGGGCCTGTCGGTTAATTTCCTGTTTCTGACCCTCTAAGGCAACCCTTCCAAAAAGCCTTTGGAGCCGCTTAGAGAGAACAGCTGCGAAGTTGATGCACAGAACATTAACCTAGATTCCAGCCCTGGGTCCCAATCATGCATCTTTCTCTAGAGGTTACGTAGCCCACAGAGGGATTCAAGCAGGGAGTTTGCCTTATACAACTGACACATGAAACTGGGATGTGATGCAGGGCCACTCTCCTTGCCCTCACTCTACGTGGGCCGGAGAAGTTATCACGCAGCAGAATTCAACACCCTTCCTCTACACGTGTGTACCCAAAAGAAGCGCTGGGCAGTGGGTGTTCTCAGGCCAAGAGCAGTCCTTGTTCTGGGCTGCACCTGCTCTGTGGTTCAAAGGTTCTCTGACTCTGCTCCTTTGGAAGCATTTCAGGGCTGACGCTATCCCTGGGCTGCCAAAGCAAAGAGGCATAGCGGCCTTTCACACTGAAGGCATGGGCTTGTTTCCCATTCAGAAAGTTATGTTGCCCCTCCCTGGCTGGAGGCGGGTAAGTTGTCACAATTTGCTCTGCCCCTGGAAAATGCAAGTGGGGGTCCTCAATTTGGGCTGCCTGGTGAAACAACAGGCAGTCACAGGCAGCCTGAGTACCTTTCCTTTAGTGTGTTCCTAGCTAGGTAAACTCGGCCTTCGGAGGCTAGATGAGAGCAAACATGTTCAAGTTGTGGGGAAAGTCTTTGACCAATGACCAATATGCTTGTGCTTGTGCGAGGCTTAGGCAGGAGTTTTCCAACACAGGGTTTTGACCTTACCATAAGCCGTCCCTTTGGGCTGAAGCAGGCGGGGGTTCTGTATCACAGTCTGAGAAACAGGGCCTCAGGTGAGTCTGCCAACTGACTCCCTGCCCTCCGTCACAGCCAGCTGAGAAATTAGGGCAAGGCTGATGGAACCCTCTTACAACGAAATGTTTCTCTTCAGAATAGGAGATTTTGCTACCAGACTTCAGCTACTCCTCTCTCTCAGAGTTGGTTCGTGTGTGGACTAGGGAAAGCTCCTAGGGTCTCCAGCTATGAAGGGCTCTTTGCCCAGTTGGTTTCATCCGAGAAAGAGCCAGAGGGGCTGATCTCAACAAATAGGGCTGCACACCGTGAGTCCTTCGGGTAGGGCAGTCCTGATCCAATGTGCCACCTAAGGAATAAAAGCAAAGTTTCCTTGCCACAGGAAAAAACACCGAGGCCTGGTGTTTTCTCTATGAAATTGTGTGAGCTGGTGGGTGAGGCCTTTACTATATTGAGGAAAAGCTCGGGGTTACGGCTGTCTTTCTCCCTCTCTCAGTACAATACCCTGGTCTCAGCTGTTGGGGAATGCTGAGTGGGAGAGGCTGCCTCTCTGCCGGACTCTGAAGGCTTCTTTCCTTTAGGGCAATTCCGTTTGTGTCTTACCTCGTGGAGAAAGAAACAGGGCGCCTAGAGATATTCTACCATGAAATACCTAACGACAGAGGATCTGCAGGAGCTGGTTTCTCGGTGGAAGGAGCCAAAACGCCTGCATTCCTAAGGTCTCTTTCAGAACTGCCAGACACTCTGCCGTCCTAGGCCTAAGAACTGGAAATTGTGACGGCATGGCAACACTTGGAATCCTAGGATGCAGTGGAAATGCGACTCTCAAACTGGATGGAAGAAGCTTCCAAGCATAGTGTTCTTCCATTTACCAAAGAGAACCCAAGTGTCTGAGGCTGGTAGCCTTGTTGCTGGAGAGAACTGGCATCCCCGTGGGCCTGTCGGTTAATTTCCTGTTTCTGACCCTCTAAGGAAACCCTTCCAAAAAGCCTTTGGAGCCGCTTAGAGAGAACAGCTGCGAAGTTGATGCACAGAACATTAACCTAGATTCCAGCCCTGGGTCCCAATCATCCATCTTTCTCTGGAGGTTACGTAGCCCACAGAGGGATTCAAGCAGGGAGTTTGCCTTATACAACTGACACATGAAACTGGGATGTGATGCAGGGCCACTCTCCTTGCCCTCACTCTACGTGGGCCGGAGAAGTTATCACGCAGCAGAATTCAACACCCTTCCTCTACACGTGTGTACCCAAAAGAAGTGCTGGGCAGTGGGTGTTCTCAGGCCAAGAGCAGTCCTTGTTCTGGGCTGCACCTGCTCTGTGGTTCAAAGGTTCTCTGACTCTGCTCCTTTGGAAGCATTTCAGGGCTGACGCTATCCCTGGGCTGCCAAAGCAAAGAGGCATAGCGGCCTTTCACACTGAAGGCATGGGCTTGTTTCCCATTCAGAAAGTTATGTTGCCCCTCCCTGGCTGGAGGCGGGTAAGTTGTCACAATTTGCTCTGCCCCTGGAAAATGCAAGTGGGGGTCCTCGATTTGGGCTGCCTGGTGAAACAACAGGCAGTCACAGGCAGCCTGAGTACCTTTCCTTTAGTGTGTTCCTAGCTAGGTAAACTCGGCCTTCGGAGGCTAGATGAGAGCAAACATGTTCAAGTTGTGGGGAAAGTCTTTGACCAATGACCAATATGCTTGTGCTTGTGCGAGGCTTAGGCAGGAGTTTTCCAACACAGGGTTTTGACCTTACCATAAGCCGTCCCTTTGGGCTGAAGCAGGCGGGGGTTCTGTATCACAGTCTGAGAAACAGGGCCTCAGGTGAGTCTGCCAACTGACTCCCTGCCCTCCGTCACAGCCAGCTGAGAAATTAGGGCAAGGCTGATGGAACCCTCTTACAACGAAATGTTTCTCTTCAGAATAGGAGATTTTGCTACCAGACTTCAGCTACTCCTCTCTCTCAGAGTTGGTTCGTGTGTGGACTAGGGAAAGCTCCTAGGGTCTCCAGCTATGAAGGGCTCTTTGCCCAGTTGGTTTCATCCGAGAAAGAGCCAGAGGGGCTGATCTCAACAAATAGGGCTGCACACCGTGAGTCCTTCGGGTAGGGCAGTCCTGATCCAATGTGCCACCTAAGGAATAAAAGCAAAGTTTCCTTGCCACAGGAAAAAACACCGAGGCCTGGTGTTTTCTCTATGAAATTGTGTGAGCTGGTGGGTGAGGCCTTTACTATATTGAGGAAAAGCTCGGGGTTACGGCTGTCTTTCTCCCTCTCTCAGTACAATACCCTGGTCTCAGCTGTTGGGGAATGCTGAGTGGGAGAGGCTGCCTCTCTGCCGGACTCTGAAGGCTTCTTTCCTTTAGGGCAATTCCGTTTGTGTCTTACCTCGTGGAGAAAGAAACAGGGCGCCTAGAGATATTCTACCATGAAATACCTAACGACAGAGGATCTGCAGGAGCTGGTTTCTCGGTGGAAGGAGCCAAAACGCCTGCATTCCTAAGGTCTCTTTCAGAACTGCCAGACACTCTGCCGTCCTAGGCCTAAGAACTGGAAATTGTGACGGCATGGCAACACTTGGAATCCTAGGATGCAGTGGAAATGCGACTCTCAAACTGGATGGAAGAAGCTTCCAAGCATAGTGTTCTTCCATTTACCAAAGAGAACCCAAGTGTCTGAGGCTGGTAGCCTTGTTGCTGGAGAGAACTGGCATCCCCGTGGGCCTGTCGGTTAATTTCCTGTTTCTGACCCTCTAAGGAAACCCTTCCAAAAAGCCTTTGGAGCCGCTTAGAGAGAACAGCTGCGAAGTTGATGCACAGAACATTAACCTAGATTCCAGCCCTGGGTCCCAATCATCCATCTTTCTCTGGAGGTTACGTAGCCCACAGAGGGATTCAAGCAGGGAGTTTGCCTTATACAACTGACACATGAAACTGGGATGTGATGCAGGGCCACTCTCCTTGCCCTCACTCTACGTGGGCCGGAGAAGTTATCACGCAGCAGAATTCAACACCCTTCCTCTACACGTGTGTACCCAAAAGAAGTGCTGGGCAGTGGGTGTTCTCAGGCCAAGAGCAGTCCTTGTTCTGGGCTGCACCTGCTCTGTGGTTCAAAGGTTCTCTGACTCTGCTCCTTTGGAAGCATTTCAGGGCTGACGCTATCCCTGGGCTGCCAAAGCAAAGAGGCCTAGCGGCCTTTCACACTGAAGGCATGGGCTTGTTTCCCATTCAGAAAGTTATGTTGCCCCTCCCTGGCTGGAGGCGGGTAAGTTGTCACAATTTGCTCTGCCCCTGGAAAATGCAAGTGGGGGTCCTCGATTTGGGCTGCCTGGTGAAACAACAGGCAGTCACAGGCAGCCTGAGTACCTTTCCTTTAGTGTGTTCCTAGCTAGGTAAACTCGGCCTTCGGAGGCTAGATGAGAGCAAACATGTTCAAGTTGTGGGGAAAGTCTTTGACCAATGACCAATATGCTTGTGCTTGTGCGAGGCTTAGGCAGGAGCTTTCCAACACAGGGTTTTGACCTTACCATAAGCCGTCCCTTTGGGCTGAAGCAGGCGGGGGTTCTGTATCACAGTCTGGGAAACAGGGCCTCAGGTGAGTCTGCCAACTGACTCCCTGCCCTCCGTCACAGCCAGCTGAGAAATTAGGGCAAGGCTGATGGAACCCTCTTACAACGAAATGTTTCTCTTCAGAATAGGAGATTTTGCTACCAGACTTCAGCTACTCCTCTCTCTCAGAGTTGGTTCGTGTGTGGACTAGGGAAAGCTCCTAGGGTCTCCAGCTATGAAGGGCTCTTTGCCCAGTTGGTTTCATCCGAGAAAGAGCCAGAGGGGCTGATCTCAACAAATAGGGCTGCACACCGTGAGTCCTTCGGGTAGGGCAGTCCTGATCCAATGTGCCACCTAAGGAATAAAAGCAAAGTTTCCTTGCCACAGGAAAAAACACCGAGGCCTGGTGTTTTCTCTATGAAATTGTGTGAGCTGGTGGGTGAGGCCTTTACTATATTGTGGAAAAGCTCGGGGTTACGGCTGTCTTTCTCCCTCTCTCAGTACAATACCCTGGTCTCAGCTGTTGGGGAATGCTGAGTGGGAGAGGCTGCCTCTCTGCCGGACTCAGAAGGCTTCTTTCCTTTAGGGCAATTCCGTTTGTGTCTTACCTCGTGGAGAAAGAAACAGGGCGCCTAGAGATATTCTACCATGAAATACCTAACGACAGAGGATCTGCAGGAGCTGGTTTCTCGGTGGAAGGAGCCAAAACGCCTGCATTCCTAAGGTCTCTTTCAGAACTGCCAGACACTCTGCCGTCCTAGGCCTAAGAACTGGAAATTGTGACGGCATGGCAACACTTGGAATCCTAGGATGCAGTGGAAATGCGACTCTCAAACTGGATGGAAGAAGCTTCCAAGCATAGTGTTCTTCCATTTACCAAAGAGAACCCAAGTGTCTGAGGCTGGTAGCCTTGTTGCTGGAGAGAACTGGCATCCCCGTGGGCCTGTCGGTTAATTTCCTGTTTCTGACCCTCTAAGGAAACCCTTCCAAAAAGCCTTTGGAGCCGCTTAGAGAGAACAGCTGCGAAGTTGATGCACAGAACATTAACCTAGATTCCAGCCCTGGGTCCCAATCATGCATCTTTCTCTGGAGGTTACGTAGCCCACAGAGGGATTCAAGCAGGGAGTTTGCCTTATACAACTGACACATGAAACTGGGATGTGATGCAGGGCCACTCTCCTTGCCCTCACTCTACGTGGGCCGGAGAAGTTATCACGCAGCAGAATTCAACACCCTTCCTCTACACGTGTGTACCCAAAAGAAGTGCTGGGCAGTGGGTGTTCTCAGGCCAAGAGCAGTCCTTGTTCTGGGCTGCACCTGCTCTGTGGTTCAAAGGTTCTCTGACTCTGCTCCTTTGGAAGCATTTCAGGGCTGACGCTATCCCTGGGCTGCCAAAGCAAAGAGGCCTAGCGGCCTTTCACACTGAAGGCATAGGCTTCTTTCCCATTCAGAAAGTTATGTTGCCCCTCCCTGGCTGGAGGCGGGTAAGTTGTCACAATTTGCTCTGCCCCTGGAAAATGCAAGTGGGGGTCCTCGATTTGGGCTGCCTGGTGAAACAACAGGCAGTCACAGGCAGCCTGAGTACCTTTCCTTTAGTGTGTTCCTAGCTAGGTAAACTCGGCCTTCGGAGGCTAGATGAGAGCAAACATGTTCAAGTTGTGGGGAAAGTCTTTGACCAATGACCAATATGCTTGTGCTTGTGCGAGGCTTAGGCAGGAGCTTTCCAACACAGGGTTTTGACCTTACCATAAGCCGTCCCTTTGGGCTGAAGCAGGCGGGGGTTCTGTATCACAGTCTGGGAAACAGGGCCTCAGGTGAGTCTGCCAACTGACTCCCTGCCCTCCGTCACAGCCAGCTGAGAAATTAGGGCAAGGCTGATGGAACCCTCTTACAACGAAATGTTTCTCTTCAGAATAGGAGATTTTGCTACCAGACTTCAGCTACTCCTCTCTCTCAGAGTTGGTTCGTGTGTGGACTAGGGAAAGCTCCTAGGGTCTCCAGCTATGAAGGGCTCTTTGCCCAGTTGGTTTCATCCGAGAAAGAGCCAGAGGGGCTGATCTCAACAAATAGGGCTGCACACCGTGAGTCCTTCGGGTAGGGCAGTCCTGATCCAATGTGCCACCTAAGGAATAAAAGCAAAGTTTCCTTGCCACAGGAAAAAACACCGAGGCCTGGTGTTTTCTCTATGAAATTGTGTGAGCTGGTGGGTGAGGCCTTTACTATATTGTGGAAAAGCTCGGGGTTACGGCTGTCTTTCTCCCTCTCTCAGTACAATACCCTGGTCTCAGCTGTTGGGGAATGCTGAGTGGGAGAGGCTGCCTCTCTGCCGGACTCAGAAGGCTTCTTTCCTTTAGGGCAATTCCGTTTGTGTCTTACCTCGTGGAGAAAGAAACAGGGCGCCTAGAGATATTCTACCATGAAATACCTAACGACAGAGGATCTGCAGGAGCTGGTTTCTCGGTGGAAGGAGCCAAAACGCCTGCATTCCTAAGGTCTCTTTCAGAACTGCCAGACACTCTGCCGTCCTAGGCCTAAGAACTGGAAATTGTGACGGCATGGCAACACTTGGAATCCTAGGATGCAGTGGAAATGCGACTCTCAAACTGGATGGAAGAAGCTTCCAAGCATAGTGTTCTTCCATTTACCAAAGAGAACCCAAGTGTCTGAGGCTGGTAGCCTTGTTGCTGGAGAGAACTGGCATCCCCGTGGGCCTGTCGGTTAATTTCCTGTTTCTGACCCTCTAAGGAAACCCTTCCAAAAAGCCTTTGGAGCCGCTTAGAGAGAACAGCTGCGAAGTTGATGCACAGAACATTAACCTAGATTCCAGCCCTGGGTCCCAATCATGCATCTTTCTCTGGAGGTTACGTAGCCCACAGAGGGATTCAAGCAGGGAGTTTGCCTTATACAACTGACACATGAAACTGGGATGTGATGCAGGGCCACTCTCCTTGCCCTCACTCTACGTGGGCCGGAGAAGTTATCACGCAGCAGAATTCAACACCCTTCCTCTACACGTGTGTACCCAAAAGAAGTGCTGGGCAGTGGGTGTTCTCAGGCCAAGAGCAGTCCTTGTTCTGGGCTGCACCTGCTCTGTGGTTCAAAGGTTCTCTGACTCTGCTCCTTTGGAAGCATTTCAGGGCTGACGCTATCCCTGGGCTGCCAAAGCAAAGAGGCATAGCGGCCTTTCACACTGAAGGCATGGGCTTGTTTCCCATTCAGAAAGTTATGTTGCCCCTCCCTGGCTGGAGGCGGGTAAGTTGTCACAATTTGCTCTGCCCCTGGAAAATGCAAGTGGGGGTCCTCGATTTGGGCTGCCTGGTGAAACAACAGGCAGTCACAGGCAGCCTGAGTACCTTTCCTTTAGTGTGTTCCTAGCTAGGTAAACTCGGCCTTCGGAGGCTAGATGAGAGCAAACATGTTCAAGTTGTGGGGAAAGTCTTTGACCAATGACCAATATGCTTGTGCTTGTGCGAGGCTTAGGCAGGAGTTTTCCAACACAGGGTTTTGACCTTACCATAAGCCGTCCCTTTGGGCTGAAGCAGGCGGGGGTTCTGTATCACAGTCTGGGAAACAGGGCCTCAGGTGAGTCTGCCAACTGACTCCCTGCCCTCCGTCACAGCCAGCTGAGAAATTAGGGCAAGGCTGATGGAACCCTCTTACAACGAAATGTTTCTCTTCAGAATAGGAGATTTTGCTACCAGACTTCAGCTACTCCTCTCTCTCAGAGTTGGTTCGTGTGTGGACTAGGGAAAGCTCCTAGGGTCTCCAGCTATGAAGGGCTCTTTGCCCAGTTGGTTTCATCCGAGAAAGAGCCAGAGGGGCTGATCTCAACAAATAGGGCTGCACACCGTGAATCCTTCGGGTAGGGCAGTCCTGATCCAATGTGCCACCTAAGGAATAAAAGCAAAGTTTCCTTGCCACAGGAAAAAACACCGAGGCCTGGTGTTTTCTCTATGAAATTGTGTGAGCTGGTGGGTGAGGCCTTTACTATATTGAGGAAAAGCTCGGGGTTACGGCTGTCTTTCTCCCTCTCTCAGTACAATACCCTGGTCTCAGCTGTTGGGGAATGCTGAGTGGGAGAGGCTGCCTCTCTGCCGGACTCTGAAGGCTTCTTTCCTTTAGGGCAATTCCGTTTGTGTCTTACCTCGTGGAGAAAGAAACAGGGCGCCTAGAGATATTCTACCATGAAATACCTAACGACAGAGGATCTGCAGGAGCTGGTTTCTCGGTGGAAGGAGCCAAAACGCCTGCATTCCTAAGGTCTCTTTCAGAACTGCCAGACACTCTGCCGTCCTAGGCCTAAGAACTGGAAATTGTGACGGCATGGCAACACTTGGAATCCTAGGATGCAGTGGAAATGCGACTCTCAAACTGGATGGAAGAAGCTTCCAAGCATAGTGTTCTTCCATTTACCAAAGAGAACCCAAGTGTCTGAGGCTGGTAGCCTTGTTGCTGGAGAGAACTGGCATCCCCGTGGGCCTGTCGGTTAATTTCCTGTTTCTGACCCTCTAAGGAAACCCTTCCAAAAAGCCTTTGGAGCCGCTTAGAGAGAACAGCTGCGAAGTTGATGCACAGAACATTAACCTAGATTCCAGCCCTGGGTCCCAATCATGCATCTTTCTCTGGAGGTTACGTAGCCCACAGAGGGATTCAAGCAGGGAGTTTGCCTTATACAACTGACACATGAAACTGGGATGTGATGCAGGGCCACTCTCCTTGCCCTCACTCTACGTGGGCCGGAGAAGTTATCACGCAGCAGAATTCAACACCCTTCCTCTACACGTGTGTACCCAAAAGAAGTGCTGGGCAGTGGGTGTTCTCAGGCCAAGAGCAGTCCTTGTTCTGGGCTGCACCTGCTCTGTGGTTCAAAGGTTCTCTGACTCTGCTCCTTTGGAAGCATTTCAGGGCTGACGCTATCCCTGGGCTGCCAAAGCAAAGAGGCCTAGCGGCCTTTCACACTGAAGGCATGGGCTTGTTTCCCATTCAGAAAGTTATGTTGCACCTCCCTGGCTGGAGGCGGGTAAGTTGTCACAATTTGCTCTGCCCCTGGAAAATGCAAGTGGGGGTCCTCGATTTGGGATTTCTGGTGAAACAACTTGCAGTCACAGGCAGCCTGAGTACCTTTCCTTTAGTGTGTTCCTAGCTAGGTAAACTCGGCCTTCGGAGGCAAGATGAGAGCAAACATGTTCAAGTTGTGGGGAAAGTCTTTGACCAATGACCAATATGCTTGTGCTTGTGCGAGGCTTAGGCAGGAGCTTTCCAACACAGGGTTTTGACCTTACCATAAGCCGTCCCTTTGGGCTGAAGCAGGCGGGGTTCTGTATCACAGTCTGGGAAACAGGGCCTCAGGTGAGTCTGCCAACTGACTCCCTGCCCTCCGTCACAGCCAGCTGGGAAATTAGGGCAAGGCTGATGGAACCCTCTTACAACGAAATGTTTCTCTTCAGAATAGGAGATTTTACTACCAGACTTCAGCTACTCCTCTCTCTCAGAGTTGGTTCGTGTGTGGACTAGGGAAAGCTCCTAGGGTCTCCAGCTATGAAGGGCTCTTTGCCCAGTTGGTTTCATCCGAGAAAGAGCCAGAGGGGCTGATCTCAACAAATAGGGCTGCACACCGTGAGTCCTTCGGGTAGGGCAGTCCTGATCCAATGTGCCACCTAAGGAATAAAAGCAAAGTTTCCTTGCCACAGAAAAAACACCGAGGCCTGGTGTTTTCTCTATGAAATTGTGTGAGCTGGTGGGTGAGGCCTTTACTATATTGAGGAAAAGCTCGGGGTTACGGCTGTCTTTCTCCCTCTCTCAGTACAATACCCTGGTCTCAGCTGTTGGGGAATGCTGAGTGGGAGAGGCTGCCTCTCTGCCGGACTCAGAAGGCTTCTTTCCTTTAGGGCAATTCCGTTTGTGTCTTACCTCGTGGAGAAAGAAACAGGGCGCCTAAAGATATTCTACCATGAAATACCTAACGACAGAGTATCTGCAGGAGCTGGTTTCTCGGTGGAAGGAGCCAAAACGCCTGCATTCCTAAGGTCTCTTTCAGAACTGCCAGACACTCTGCCGTCCTAGGCCTAAGAACTGGAAATTGTGACGGCATGGCAACACTTGGAATCCTAGGATGCAGTGGAAATGCGACTCTCAAACTGGATGGAAGAAGCTTCCAAGCATAGTGTTCTTCCATTTACCAAAGAGAACCCAAGTGTCTGAGGCTGGTAGCCTTGTTGCTGGAGAGAACTGGCATCCCCGTGGGCCTGTCGGTTAATTTCCTGTTTCTGACCCTCTAAGGAAACCCTTCCAAAAAGCCTTTGGAGCCGCTTAGAGAGAACAGCTGCGAAGTTGATGCACAGAACATTAACCTAGATTCCAGCCCTGGGTCCCAATCATCCATCTTTCTCTGGAGGTTACGTAGCCCACAGAGGGATTCAAGCAGGGAGTTTGCCTTATACAACTGACACATGAAACTGGGATGTGATGCAGGGCCACTCTCCTTGCCCTCACTCTACGTGGGCCGGAGAAGTTATCACGCAGCAGAATTCAACACCCTTCCTCTACACGTGTGTACCCAAAAGAAGTGCTGGGCAGTGGGTGTTCTCAGGCCAAGAGCAGTCCTTGTTCTGGGCTGCACCTGCTCTGTGGTTCAAAGGTTCTCTGACTCTGCTCCTTTGGAAGCATTTCAGGGCTGACGCTATCCCTGGGCTGCCAAAGCAAAGAGGCCTAGCGGCCTTTCACACTGAAGGCATGGGCTTGTTTCCCATTCAGAAAGTTATGTTGCCCCTCCCTGGCTGGAGGCGGGTAAGTTGTCACAATTTGCTCTGCCCCTGGAAAATGCAAGTGGGGGTCCTCGATTTGGGCTGCCTGGTGAAACAACAGGCAGTCACAGGCAGCCTGAGTACCTTTCCTTTAGTGTGTTCCTAGCTAGGTAAACTCGGCCTTCGGAGGCTAGATGAGAGCAAACATGTTCAAGTTGTGGGGAAAGTCTTTGACCAATGACCAATATGCTTGTGCTTGTGCGAGGCTTAGGCAGGAGCTTTCCAACACAGGGTTTTGACCTTACCATAAGCCGTCCCTTTGGGCTGAAGCAGGCGGGGGTTCTGTATCACAGTCTGGGAAACAGGGCCTCAGGTGAGTCTGCCAACTGACTCCCTGCCCTCCGTCACAGCCAGCTGAGAAATTAGGGCAAGGCTGATGGAACCCTCTTACAACGAAATGTTTCTCTTCAGAATAGGAGATTTTGCTACCAGACTTCAGCTACTCCTCTCTCTCAGAGTTGGTTCGTGTGTGGACTAGGGAAAGCTCCTAGGGTCTCCAGCTATGAAGGGCTCTTTGCCCAGTTGGTTTCATCCGAGAAAGAGCCAGAGGGGCTGATCTCAACAAATAGGGCTGCACACCGTGAGTCCTTCGGGTAGGGCAGTCCTGATCCAATGTGCCACCTAAGGAATAAAAGCAAAGTTTCCTTGCCACAGGAAAAAACACCGAGGCCTGGTGTTTTCTCTATGAAATTGTGTGAGCTGGTGGGTGAGGCCTTTACTATATTGAGGAAAAGCTCGGGGTTACGGCTGTCTTTCTCCCTCTCTCAGTACAATACCCTGGTCTCAGCTGTTGGGGAATGCTGAGTGGGAGAGGCTGCCTCTCTGCCGGACTCAGAAGGCTTCTTTCCTTTAGGGCAATTCCGTTTGTGTCTTACCTCGTGGAGAAAGAAACAGGGCGCCTAGAGATATTCTACCATGAAATACCTAACGACAGAGGATCTGCAGGAGCTGGTTTCTCGGTGGAAGGAGCCAAAACGCCTGCATTCCTAAGGTCTCTTTCAGAACTGCCAGACACTCTGCCGTCCTAGGCCTAAGAACTGGAAATTGTGACGGCATGGCAACACTTGGAATCCTAGGATGCAGTGGAAATGCGACTCTCAAACTGGATGGAAGAAGCTTCCAAGCATAGTGTTCTTCCATTTACCAAAGAGAACCCAAGTGTCTGAGGCTGGTAGCCTTGTTGCTGGAGAGAACTGGCATCCCCGTGGGCCTGTCGGTTAATTTCCTGTTTCTGACCCTCTAAGGAAACCCTTCCAAAAAGCCTTTGGAGCCGCTTAGAGAGAACAGCTGCGAAGTTGATGCACAGAACATTAACCTAGATTCCAGCCCTGGGTCCCAATCATGCATCTTTCTCTGGAGGTTACGTAGCCCACAGAGGGATTCAAGCAGGGAGTTTGCCTTATACAACTGACACATGAAACTGGGATGTGATGCAGGGCCACTCTCCTTGCCCTCACTCTACGTGGGCCGGAGAAGTTATCACGCAGCAGAATTCAACACCCTTCCTCTACACGTGTGTACCCAAAAGAAGTGCTGGGCAGTGGGTGTTCTCAGGCCAAGAGCAGTCCTTGTTCTGGGCTGCACCTGCTCTGTGGTTCAAAGGTTCTCTGACTCTGCTCCTTTGGAAGCATTTCAGGGCTGACGCTATCCCTGGGCTGCCAAAGCAAAGAGGCATAGCGGCCTTTCACACTGAAGGCATGGGCTTGTTTCCCATTCAGAAAGTTATGTTGCCCCTCCCTGGCTGGAGGCGGGTAAGTTGTCACAATTTGCTCTGCCCCTGGAAAATGCAAGTGGGGGTCCTCGATTTGGGCTGCCTGGTGAAACAACAGGCAGTCACAGGCAGCCTGAGTACCTTTCCTTTAGTGTGTTCCTAGCTAGGTAAACTCGGCCTTCGGAGGCTAGATGAGAGCAAACATGTTCAAGTTGTGGGGAAAGTCTTTGACCAATGACCAATATGCTTGTGCTTGTGCGAGGCTTAGGCAGGAGTTTTCCAACACAGGGTTTTGACCTTACCATAAGCCGTCCCTTTGGGCTGAAGCAGGCGGGGGTTCTGTATCACAGTCTGGGAAACAGGGCCTCAGGTGAGTCTGCCAACTGACTCCCTGCCCTCCGTCACAGCCAGCTGAGAAATTAGGGCAAGGCTGATGGAACCCTCTTACAACGAAATGTTTCTCTTCAGAATAGGAGATTTTGCTACCAGACTTCAGCTACTCCTCTCTCTCAGAGTTGGTTCGTGTGTGGACTAGGGAAAGCTCCTAGGGTCTCCAGCTATGAAGGGCTCTTTGCCCAGTTGGTTTCATCCGAGAAAGAGCCAGAGGGGCTGATCTCAACAAATAGGGCTGCACACCGTGAGTCCTTCGGGTAGGGCAGTCCTGATCCAATGTGCCACCTAAGGAATAAAAGCAAAGTTTCCTTGCCACAGGAAAAAACACCGAGGCCTGGTGTTTTCTCTATGAAATTGTGTGAGCTGGTGGGTGAGGCCTTTACTATATTGAGGAAAAGCTCGGGGTTACGGCTGTCTTTCTCCCTCTCTCAGTACAATACCCTGGTCTCAGCTGTTGGGGAATGCTGAGTGGGAGAGGCTGCCTCTCTGCCGGACTCTGAAGGCTTCTTTCCTTTAGGGCAATTCCGTTTGTGTCTTACCTCGTGGAGAAAGAAACAGGGCGCCTAGAGATATTCTACCATGAAATACCTAACGACAGAGGATCTGCAGGAGCTGGTTTCTCGGTGGAAGGAGCCAAAACGCCTGCATTCCTAAGGTCTCTTTCAGAACTGCCAGACACTCTGCCGTCCTAGGCCTAAGAACTGGAAATTGTGACGGCATGGCAACACTTGGAATCCTAGGATGCAGTGGAAATGCGACTCTCAAACTGGATGGAAGAAGCTTCCAAGCATAGTGTTCTTCCATTTACCAAAGAGAACCCAAGTGTCTGAGGCTGGTAGCCTTGTTGCTGGAGAGAACTGGCATCCCCGTGGGCCTGTCGGTTAATTTCCTGTTTCTGACCCTCTAAGGAAACCCTTCCAAAAAGCCTTTGGAGCCGCTTAGAGAGAACAGCTGCGAAGTTGATGCACAGAACATTAACCTAGATTCCAGCCCTGGGTCCCAATCATCCATCTTTCTCTGGAGGTTACGTAGCCCACAGAGGGATTCAAGCAGGGAGTTTGCCTTATACAACTGACACATGAAACTGGGATGTGATGCAGGGCCACTCTCCTTGCCCTCACTCTACGTGGGCCGGAGAAGTTATCACGCAGCAGAATTCAACACCCTTCCTCTACACGTGTGTACCCAAAAGAAGTGCTGGGCAGTGGGTGTTCTCAGGCCAAGAGCAGTCCTTGTTCTGGGCTGCACCTGCTCTGTGGTTCAAAGGTTCTCTGACTCTGCTCCTTTGGAAGCATTTCAGGGCTGACGCTATCCCTGGGCTGCCAAAGCAAAGCGGCCTAGCGGCCTTTCACACTGAAGGCATGGGCTTGTTTCCCATTCAGAAAGTTATGTTGCCCCTCCCTGGCTGGAGGCGGGTAAGTTGTCACAATTTGCTCTGCCCCTGGAAAATGCAAGTGGGGGTCCTCGATTTGGGCTGCCTGGTGAAACAACAGGCAGTCACAGGCAGCCTGAGTACCTTTCCTTTAGTGTGTTCCTAGCTAGGTAAACTCGGCCTTCGGAGGCTAGATGAGAGCAAACATGTTCAAGTTGTGGGGAAAGTCTTTGACCAATGACCAATATGCTTGTGCTTGTGCGAGGCTTAGGCAGGAGCTTTCCAACACAGGGTTTTGACCTTACCATAAGCCGTCCCTTTGGGCTGAAGCAGGCGGGGGTTCTGTATCACAGTCTGGGAAACAGGGCCTCAGGTGAGTCTGCCAACTGACTCCCTGCCCTCCGTCACAGCCAGCTGAGAAATTAGGGCAAGGCTGATGGAACCCTCTTACAACGAAATGTTTCTCTTCAGAATAGGAGATTTTGCTACCAGACTTCAGCTACTCCTCTCTCTCAGAGTTGGTTCGTGTGTGGACTAGGGAAAGCTCCTAGGGTCTCCAGCTATGAAGGGCTCTTTGCCCAGTTGGTTTCATCCGAGAAAGAGCCAGAGGGGCTGATCTCAACAAATAGGGCTGCACACCGTGAGTCCTTCGGGTAGGGCAGTCCTGATCCAATGTGCCACCTAAGGAATAAAAGCAAAGTTTCCTTGCCACAGGAAAAAACACCGAGGCCTGGTGTTTTCTCTATGAAATTTTGTGAGCTGGTGGGTGAGGCCTTTACTATATTGAGGAAAAGCTCGGGGTTACGGCTGTCTTTCTCCCTCTCTCAGTACAATACCCTGGTCTCAGCTGTTGGGGAATGCTGAGTGGGAGAGGCTGCCTCTCTGCCGGACTCAGAAGGCTTCTTTCCTTTAGGGCAATTCCGTTTGTGTCTTACCTCGTGGAGAAAGAAACAGGGCGCCTAGAGATATTCTACCATGAAATACCTAACGACAGAGGATCTGCAGGAGCTGGTTTCTCGGTGGAAGGAGCCAAAACGCCTGCATTCCTAAGGTCTCTTTCAGAACTGCCAGACACTCTGCCGTCCTAGGCCTAAGAACTGGAAATTGTGACGGCATGGCAACACTTGGAATCCTAGGATGCAGTGGAAATGCGACTCTCAAACTGGATGGAAGAAGCTTCCAAGCATAGTGTTCTTCCATTTACCAAAGAGAACCCAAGTGTCTGAGGCTGGTAGCCTTGTTGCTGGAGAGAACTGGCATCCCCGTGGGCCTGTCGGTTAATTTCCTGTTTCTGACCCTCTAAGGAAACCCTTCCAAAAAGCCTTTGGAGCCGCTTAGAGAGAACAGCTGCGAAGTTGATGCACAGAACATTAACCTAGATTCCAGCCCTGGGTCCCAATCATCCATCTTTCTCTGGAGGTTACGTAGCCCACAGAGGGATTCAAGCAGGGAGTTTGCCTTATACAACTGACACATGAAACTGGGATGTGATGCAGGGCCACTCTCCTTGCCCTCACTCTACGTGGGCCGGAGAAGTTATCACGCAGCAGAATTCAACACCCTTCCTCTACACGTGTGTACCCAAAAGAAGTGCTGGGCAGTGGGTGTTCTCAGGCCAAGAGCAGTCCTTGTTCTGGGCTGCACCTGCTCTGTGGTTCAAAGGTTCTCTGACTCTGCTCCTTTGGAAGCATTTCAGGGCTGACGCTATCCCTGGGCTGCCAAAGCAAAGAGGCCTAGCGGCCTTTCACACTGAAGGCATGGGCTTGTTTCCCATTCAGAAAGTTATGTTGCCCCTCCCTGGCTGGAGGCGGGTAAGTTGTCACAATTTGCTCTGCCCCTGGAAAATGCAAGTGGGGGTCCTCGATTTGGGATTTCTGGTGAAACAACTTGCAGTCACAGGCAGCCTGAGTATCTTTCCTTTAGTGTGTTCCTAGCTAGGTAAACTCGGCCTTCGGAGGCAAGATGAGAGCAAACATGTTCAAGTTGTGGGGAAAGTCTTTGACCAATGACCAATATGCTTGTGCTTGTGCGAGGCTTAGGCAGGAGCTTTCCAACACAGGGTTTTGACCTTACCATAAGCCGTCCCTTTGGGCTGAAGCAGGCGGGGGTTCTGTATCACAGTCTGGGAAACAGGGCCTCAGGTGAGTCTGCCAACTGACTCCCTGCCCTCCGTCACAGCCAGCTGGGAAATTAGGGCAAGGCTGATGGAACCCTCTTACAACGAAATGTTTCTCTTCAGAATAGGAGATTTTACTACCAGACTTCAGCTACTCCTCTCTCTCAGAGTTGGTTCGTGTGTGGACTAGGGAAAGCTCCTAGGGTCTCCAGCTATGAAGGGCTCTTTGCCCAGTTGGTTTCATCCGAGAAAGAGCCAGAGGGGCTGATCTCAACAAATAGGGCTGCACACCGTGAGTCCTTCGGGTAGGGCAGTCCTGATCCAATGTGCCACCTAAGGAATAAAAGCAAAGTTTCCTTGCCACAGGAAAAAACACCGAGGCCTGGTGTTTTCTCTATGAAATTGTGTGAGCTGGTGGGTGAGGCCTTTACTATATTGTGGAAAAGCTCGGGGTTACGGCTGTCTTTCTCCCTCTCTCAGTACAATACCCTGGTCTCAGCTGTTGGGGAATGCTGAGTGGGAGAGGCTGCCTCTCTGCCGGACTCAGAAGGCTTCTTTCCTTTAGGGCAATTCCGTTTGTGTCTTACCTCGTGGAGAAAGAAACAGGGCGCCTAGAGATATTCTACCATGAAATACCTAACGACAGAGGATCTGCAGGAGCTGGTTTCTCGGTGGAAGGAGCCAAAACGCCTGCATTCCTAAGGTCTCTTTCAGAACTGCCAGACACTCTGCCGTCCTAGGCCTAAGAACTGGAAATTGTGACGGCATGGCAACACTTGGAATCCTAGGATGCAGTGGAAATGCGACTCTCAAACTGGATGGAAGAAGCTTCCAAGCATAGTGTTCTTCCATTTACCAAAGAGAACCCAAGTGTCTGAGGCTGGTAGCCTTGTTGCTGGAGAGAACTGGCATCCCCGTGGGCCTGTCGGTTAATTTCCTGTTTCTGACCCTCTAAGGAAACCCTTCCAAAAAGCCTTTGGAGCCGCTTAGAGAGAACAGCTGCGAAGTTGATGCACAGAACATTAACCTAGATTCCAGCCCTGGGTCCCAATCATCCATCTTTCTCTGGAGGTTACGTAGCCCACAGAGGGATTCAAGCAGGGAGTTTGCCTTATACAACTGACACATGAAACTGGGATGTGATGCAGGGCCACTCTCCTTGCCCTCACTCTACGTGGGCCGGAGAAGTTATCACGCAGCAGAATTCAACACCCTTCCTCTACACGTGTGTACCCAAAAGAAGTGCTGGGCAGTGGGTGTTCTCAGGCCAAGAGCAGTCCTTGTTCTGGGCTGCACCTGCTCTGTGGTTCAAAGGTTCTCTAACTCTGCTCCTTTGGAAGCATTTCAGGGCTGACGCTATCCCTGGGCTGCCAAAGCAAAGCGGCCTAGCGGCCTTTCACACTGAAGGCATGGGCTTGTTTCCCATTCAGAAAGTTATGTTGCCCCTCCCTGGCTGGAGGCGGGTAAGTTGTCACAATTTGCTCTGCCCCTGGAAAATGCAAGTGGGGGTCCTCGATTTGGGATTTCTGGTGAAACAACTTGCAGTCACAGGCAGCCTGAGTACCTTTCCTTTAGTGTGTTCCTAGCTAGGTAAACTCGGCCTTCGGAGGCAAGATGAGAGCAAACATGTTCAAGTTGTGGGGAAAGTCTTTGACCAATGACCAATATGCTTGTGCTTGTGCGAGGCTTAGGCAGGAGCTTTCCAACACAGGGTTTTGACCTTACCATAAGCCGTCCCTTTGGGCTGAAGCAGGCGGGGGTTCTGTATCACAGTCTGGGAAACAGGGCCTCAGGTGAGTCTGCCAACTGACTCCCTGCCCTCCGTCACAGCCAGCTGAGAAATTAGGGCAAGGCTGATGGAACCCTCTTACAACGAAATGTTTCTCTTCAGAATAGGAGATTTTGCTACCAGACTTCAGCTACTCCTCTCTCTCAGAGTTGGTTCGTGTGTGGACTAGGGAAAGCTCCTAGGGTCTCCAGCTATGAAGGGCTCTTTGCCCAGTTGGTTTCATCCGAGAAAGAGCCAGAGGGGCTGATCTCAACAAATAGGGCTGCACACCGTGAGTCCTTCGGGTAGGGCAGTCCTGATCCAATGTGCCACCTAAGGAATAAAAGCAAAGTTTCCTTGCCACAGGAAAAAACACCGAGGCCTGGTGTTTTCTCTATGAAATTGTGTGAGCTGGTGGGTGAGGCCTTTACTATATTGAGGAAAAGCTCGGGGTTACGGCTGTCTTTCTCCCTCTCTCAGTACAATACCCTGGTCTCAGCTGTTGGGGAATGCTGAGTGGGAGAGGCTGCCTCTCTGCCGGACTCTGAAGGCTTCTTTCCTTTAGGGCAATTCCGTTTGTGTCTTACCTCGTGGAGAAAGAAACAGGGCGCCTAGAGATATTCTACCATGAAATACCTAACGACAGAGGATCTGCAGGAGCTGGTTTCTCGGTGGAAGGAGCCAAAACGCCTGCATTCCTAAGGTCTCTTTCAGAACTGCCAGACACTCTGCCGTCCTAGGCCTAAGAACTGGAAATTGTGACGGCATGGCAACACTTGGAATCCTAGGATGCAGTGGAAATGCGACTCTCAAACTGGATGGAAGAAGCTTCCAAGCATAGTGTTCTTCCATTTACCAAAGAGAACCCAAGTGTCTGAGGCTGGTAGCCTTGTTGCTGGAGAGAACTGGCATCCCCGTGGGCCTGTCGGTTAATTTCCTGTTTCTGACCCTCTAAGGAAACCCTTCCAAAAAGCCTTTGGAGCCGCTTAGAGAGAACAGCTGCGAAGTTGATGCACAGAACATTAACCTAGATTCCAGCCCTGGGTCCCAATCATCCATCTTTCTCTGGAGGTTACGTAGCCCACAGAGGGATTCAAGCAGGGAGTTTGCCTTATACAACTGACACATGAAACTGGGATGTGATGCAGGGCCACTCTCCTTGCCCTCACTCTACGTGGGCCGGAGAAGTTATCACGCAGCAGAATTCAACACCCTTCCTCTACACGTGTGTACCCAAAAGAAGTGCTGGGCAGTGGGTGTTCTCAGGCCAAGAGCAGTCCTTGTTCTGGGCTGCACCTGCTCTGTGGTTCAAAGGTTCTCTGACTCTGCTCCTTTGGAAGCATTTCAGGGCTGACGCTATCCCTGGGCTGCCAAAGCAAAGCGGCCTAGCGGCCTTTCACACTGAAGGCATGGGCTTGTTTCCCATTCAGAAAGTTATGTTGCCCCTCCCTGGCTGGAGGCGGGTAAGTTGTCACAATTTGCTCTGCCCCTGGAAAATGCAAGTGGGGGTCCTCGATTTGGGCTGCCTGGTGAAACAACAGGCAGTCACAGGCAGCCTGAGTACCTTTCCTTTAGTGTGTTCCTAGCTAGGTAAACTCGGCCTTCGGAGGCTAGATGAGAGCAAACATGTTCAAGTTGTGGGGAAAGTCTTTGACCAATGACCAATATGCTTGTGCTTGTGCGAGGCTTAGGCAGGAGCTTTCCAACACAGGGTTTTGACCTTACCATAAGCCGTCCCTTTGGGCTGAAGCAGGCGGGGGTTCTGTATCACAGTCTGGGAAACAGGGCCTCAGGTGAGTCTGCCAACTGACTCCCTGCCCTCCGTCACAGCCAGCTGAGAAATTAGGGCAAGGCTGATGGAACCCTCTTACAACGAAATGTTTCTCTTCAGAATAGGAGATTTTGCTACCAGACTTCAGCTACTCCTCTCTCTCAGAGTTGGTTCGTGTGTGGACTAGGGAAAGCTCCTAGGGTCTCCAGCTATGAAGGGCTCTTTGCCCAGTTGGTTTCATCCGAGAAAGAGCCAGAGGGGCTGATCTCAACAAATAGGGCTGCACACCGTGAGTCCTTCGGGTAGGGCAGTCCTGATCCAATGTGCCACCTAAGGAATAAAAGCAAAGTTTCCTTGCCACAGGAAAAAACACCGAGGCCTGTTGTTTTCTCTATGAAATTGTGTGAGCTGGTGGGTGAGGCCTTTACTATATTGAGGAAAAGCTCGGGGTTACGGCTGTCTTTCTCCCTCTCTCAGTACAATACCCTGGTCTCAGCTGTTGGGGAATGCTGAGTGGGAGAGGCTGCCTCTCTGCCGGACTCAGAAGGCTTCTTTCCTTTAGGGCAATTCCGTTTGTGTCTTACCTCGTGGAGAAAGAAACAGGGCGCCTAGAGATATTCTACCATGAAATACCTAACGACAGAGGATCTGCAGGAGCTGGTTTCTCGGTGGAAGGAGCCAAAACGCCTGCATTCCTAAGGTCTCTTTCAGAACTGCCAGACACTCTGCCGTCCTAGGCCTAAGAACTGGAAATTGTGACGGCATGGCAACACTTGGAATCCTAGGATGCAGTGGAAATGCGACTCTCAAACTGGATGGAAGAAGCTTCCAAGCATAGTGTTCTTCCATTTACCAAAGAGAACCCAAGTGTCTGAGGCTGGTAGCCTTGTTGCTGGAGAGAACTGGCATCCCCGTGGGCCTGTCGGTTAATTTCCTGTTTCTGACCCTCTAAGGAAACCCTTCCAAAAAGCCTTTGGAGCCGCTTAGAGAGAACAGCTGCGAAGTTGATGCACAGAACATTAACCTAGATTCCAGCCCTGGGTCCCAATCATCCATCTTTCTCTGGAGGTTACGTAGCCCACAGAGGGATTCAAGCAGGGAGTTTGCCTTATACAACTGACACATGAAACTGGGATGTGATGCAGGGCCACTCTCCTTGCCCTCACTCTACGTGGGCCGGAGAAGTTATCACGCAGCAGAATTCAACACCCTTCCTCTACACGTGTGTACCCAAAAGAAGTGCTGGGCAGTGGGTGTTCTCAGGCCAAGAGCAGTCCTTGTTCTGGGCTGCACCTGCTCTGTGGTTCAAAGGTTCTCTGACTCTGCTCCTTTGGAAGCATTTCAGGGCTGACGCTATCCCTGGGCTGCCAAAGCAAAGAGGCCTAGCGGCCTTTCACACTGAAGGCATGGGCTTGTTTCCCATTCAGAAAGTTATGTTGCCCCTCCCTGGCTGGAGGCGGGTAAGTTGTCACAATTTGCTCTGCCCCTGGAAAATGCAAGTGGGGGTCCTCGATTTGGGATTTCTGGTGAAACAACTTGCAGTCACAGGCAGCCTGAGTATCTTTCCTTTAGTGTGTTCCTAGCTAGGTAAACTCGGCCTTCGGAGGCAAGATGAGAGCAAACATGTTCAAGTTGTGGGGAAAGTCTTTGACCAATGACCAATATGCTTGTGCTTGTGCGAGGCTTAGGCAGGAGCTTTCCAACACAGGGTTTTGACCTTACCATAAGCCGTCCCTTTGGGCTGAAGCAGGCGGGGGTTCTGTATCACAGTCTGGGAAACAGGGCCTCAGGTGAGTCTGCCAACTGACTCCCTGCCCTCCGTCACAGCCAGCTGGGAAATTAGGGCAAGGCTGATGGAACCCTCTTACAACGAAATGTTTCTCTTCAGAATAGGAGATTTTACTACCAGACTTCAGCTACTCCTCTCTCTCAGAGTTGGTTCGTGTGTGGACTAGGGAAAGCTCCTAGGGTCTCCAGCTATGAAGGGCTCTTTGCCCAGTTGGTTTCATCCGAGAAAGAGCCAGAGGGGCTGATCTCAACAAATAGGGCTGCACACCGTGAGTCCTTCGGGTAGGGCAGTCCTGATCCAATGTGCCACCTAAGGAATAAAAGCAAAGTTTCCTTGCCACAGGAAAAAACACCGAGGCCTGGTGTTTTCTCTATGAAATTGTGTGAGCTGGTGGGTGAGGCCTTTACTATATTGTGGAAAAGCTCGGGGTTACGGCTGTCTTTCTCCCTCTCTCAGTACAATACCCTGGTCTCAGCTGTTGGGGAATGCTGAGTGGGAGAGGCTGCCTCTCTGCCGGACTCAGAAGGCTTCTTTCCTTTAGGGCAATTCCGTTTGTGTCTTACCTCGTGGAGAAAGAAACAGGGCGCCTAGAGATATTCTACCATGAAATACCTAACGACAGAGGATCTGCAGGAGCTGGTTTCTCGGTGGAAGGAGCCAAAACGCCTGCATTCCTAAGGTCTCTTTCAGAACTGCCAGACACTCTGCCGTCCTAGGCCTAAGAACTGGAAATTGTGACGGCATGGCAACACTTGGAATCCTAGGATGCAGTGGAAATGCGACTCTCAAACTGGATGGAAGAAGCTTCCAAGCATAGTGTTCTTCCATTTACCAAAGAGAACCCAAGTGTCTGAGGCTGGTAGCCTTGTTGCTGGAGAGAACTGGCATCCCCGTGGGCCTGTCGGTTAATTTCCTGTTTCTGACCCTCTAAGGAAACCCTTCCAAAAAGCCTTTGGAGCCGCTTAGAGAGAACAGCTGCGAAGTTGATGCACAGAACATTAACCTAGATTCCAGCCCTGGGTCCCAATCATCCATCTTTCTCTGGAGGTTACGTAGCCCACAGAGGGATTCAAGCAGGGAGTTTGCCTTATACAACTGACACATGAAACTGGGATGTGATGCAGGGCCACTCTCCTTGCCCTCACTCTACGTGGGCCGGAGAAGTTATCACGCAGCAGAATTCAACACCCTTCCTCTACACGTGTGTACCCAAAAGAAGTGCTGGGCAGTGGGTGTTCTCAGGCCAAGAGCAGTCCTTGTTCTGGGCTGCACCTGCTCTGTGGTTCAAAGGTTCTCTAACTCTGCTCCTTTGGAAGCATTTCAGGGCTGACGCTATCCCTGGGCTGCCAAAGCAAAGCGGCCTAGCGGCCTTTCACACTGAAGGCATGGGCTTGTTTCCCATTCAGAAAGTTATGTTGCCCCTCCCTGGCTGGAGGCGGGTAAGTTGTCACAATTTGCTCTGCCCCTGGAAAATGCAAGTGGGGGTCCTCGATTTGGGATTTCTGGTGAAACAACTTGCAGTCACAGGCAGCCTGAGTACCTTTCCTTTAGTGTGTTCCTAGCTAGGTAAACTCGGCCTTCGGAGGCAAGATGAGAGCAAACATGTTCAAGTTGTGGGGAAAGTCTTTGACCAATGACCAATATGCTTGTGCTTGTGCGAGGCTTAGGCAGGAGCTTTCCAACACAGGGTTTTGACCTTACCATAAGCCGTCCCTTTGGGCTGAAGCAGGCGGGGGTTCTGTATCACAGTCTGGGAAACAGGGCCTCAGGTGAGTCTGCCAACTGACTCCCTGCCCTCCGTCACAGCCAGCTGAGAAATTAGGGCAAGGCTGATGGAACCCTCTTACAACGAAATGTTTCTCTTCAGAATAGGAGATTTTGCTACCAGACTTCAGCTACTCCTCTCTCTCAGAGTTGGTTCGTGTGTGGACTAGGGAAAGCTCCTAGGGTCTCCAGCTATGAAGGGCTCTTTGCCCAGTTGGTTTCATCCGAGAAAGAGCCAGAGGGGCTGATCTCAACAAATAGGGCTGCACACCGTGAGTCCTTCGGGTAGGGCAGTCCTGATCCAATGTGCCACCTAAGGAATAAAAGCAAAGTTTCCTTGCCACAGGAAAAAACACCGAGGCCTGGTGTTTTCTCTATGAAATAGTGTTAGCTGGTGGGTGAAGCCTTTACTATATTGTGGAAAAGCTCGGGGTTACGGCTGTCTTTCTCCCTCTCTCAGTACAATACCCTGGTCTCAGCTGTTGGGGAATGCTGAGTGGGAGAGGCTGCCTCTCTGCCGGACTCTGAAGGCTTCTTTCCTTTAGGGCAATTCCGTTTGTGTCTTACCTCGTGGAGAAAGAAACAGGGCGCCTAGAGATATTCTACCATGAAATACCTAACGACAGAGGATCTGCAGGAGCTGGTTTCTCGGTGGAAGGAGCCAAAACGCCTGCATTCCTAAGGTCTCTTTCAGAACTGCCAGACACTCTGCCGTCCTAGGCCTAAGAACTGGAAATTGTGACGGCATGGCAACACTTGGAATCCTAGGATGCAGTGGAAATGCGACTCTCAAACTGGATGGAAGAAGCTTCCAAGCATAGTGTTCTTCCATTTACCAAAGAGAACCCAAGTGTCTGAGGCTGGTAGCCTTGTTGCTGGAGAGAACTGGCATCCCCGTGGGCCTGTCGGTTAATTTCCTGTTTCTGACCCTCTAAGGAAACCCTTCCAAAAAGCCTTTGGAGCCGCTTAGAGAGAACAGCTGCGAAGTTGATGCACAGAACATTAACCTAGATTCCAGCCCTGGGTCCCAATCATCCATCTTTCTCTGGAGGTTACGTAGCCCACAGAGGGATTCAAGCAGGGAGTTTGCCTTATACAACTGACACATGAAACTGGGATGTGATGCAGGGCCACTCTCCTTGCCCTCACTCTACGTGGGCCGGAGAAGTTATCACGCAGCAGAATTCAACACCCTTCCTCTACACGTGTGTACCCAAAAGAAGTGCTGGGCAGTGGGTGTTCTCAGGCCAAGAGCAGTCCTTGTTCTGGGCTGCACCTGCTCTGTGGTTCAAAGGTTCTCTGACTCTGCTCCTTTGGAAGCATTTCAGGGCTGACGCTATCCCTGGGCTGCCAAAGCAAAGAGGCCTAGCGGCCTTTCACACTGAAGGCATGGGCTTGTTTCCCATTCAGAAAGTTATGTTGCCCCTCCCTGGCTGGAGGCGGGTAAGTTGTCACAATTTGCTCTGCCCCTGGAAAATGCAAGTGGGGGTCCTCGATTTGGGATTTCTGGTGAAACAACTTGCAGTCACAGGCAGCCTGAGTACCTTTCCTTTAGTGTGTTCCTAGCTAGGTAAACTCGGCCTTCGGAGGCAAGATGAGAGCAAACATGTTCAAGTTGTGGGGAAAGTCTTTGACCAATGACCAATATGCTTGTGCTTGTGCGAGGCTTAGGCAGGAGCTTTCCAACACAGGGTTTTGACCTTACCATAAGCCGTCCCTTTGGGCTGAAGCAGGCCGGGGTTCTGTATCACAGTCTGGGAAACAGGGCCTCAGGTGAGTCTGCCAACTGACTCCCTGCCCTCCGTCACAGCCAGCTGGGAAATTAGGGCAAGGCTGATGGAACCCTCTTACAACGAAATGTTTCTCTTCAGAATAGGAGATTTTACTACCAGACTTCAGCTACTCCTCTCTCTCAGAGTTGGTTCGTGTGTGGACTAGGGAAAGCTCCTAGGGTCTCCAGCTATGAAGGGCTCTTTGCCCAGTTGGTTTCATCCGAGAAAGAGCCAGAGGGGCTGATCTCAACAAATAGGGCTGCACACCGTGAGTCCTTCGGGTAGGGCAGTCCTGATCCAATGTGCCACCTAAGGAATAAAAGCAAAGTTTCCTTGCCACAGGAAAACACACCGAGGCCTGGTGTTTTCTCTATGAAATTGTGTGAGCTGGTGGGTGAGGCCTTTACTATATTGTGGAAAAGCTCGGGGTTACGGCTGTCTTTCTCCCTCTCTCAGTACAATACCCTGGTCTCAGCTGTTGGGGAATGCTGAGTGGGAGAGGCTGCCTCTCTGCCGGACTCAGAAGGCTTCTTTCCTTTAGGGCAATTCCGTTTGTGTCTTACCTCGTGGAGAAAGAAACAGGGCGCCTAGAGATATTCTACCATGAAATACCTAACGACAGAGGATCTGCAGGAGCTGGTTTCTCGGTGGAAGGAGCCAAAACGCCTGCATTCCTAAGGTCTCTTTCAGAACTGCCAGACACTCTGCCGTCCTAGGCCTAAGAACTGGAAATTGTGACGGCATGGCAACACTTGGAATCCTAGGATGCAGTGGAAATGCGACTCTCAAACTGGATGGAAGAAGCTTCCAAGCATAGTGGTCTTCCATTTACCAAAGAGAACCCAAGTGTCTGAGGCTGGTAGCCTTGTTGCTGGAGAGAACTGGCATCCCCGTGGGCCTGTCGGTTAATTTCCTGTTTCTGACCCTCTAAGGAAACCCTTCCAAAAAGCCTTTGGAGCCGCTTAGAGAGAACAGCTGCGAAGTTGATGCACAGAACATTAACCTAGATTCCAGCCCTGGGTCCCAATCATCCATCTTTCTCTGGAGGTTACGTAGCCCACAGAGGGATTCAAGCAGGGAGTTGGCCTTATACAACTGACACATGAAACTGGGATGTGATGCAGGGCCACTCTCCTTGCCCTCACTCTACGTGGGCCGGAGAAGTTATCACGCAGCAGAATTCAACACCCTTCCTCTACACGTGTGTACCCAAAAGAAGTGCTGGGCAGTGGGTGTTCTCAGGCCAAGAGCAGTCCTTGTTCTGGGCTGCACCTGCTCTGTGGTTCAAAGGTTCTCTGACTCTGCTCCTTTGGAAGCATTTCAGGGCTGACGCTATCCCTGGGCTGCCAAAGCAAAGAGGCATAGCGGCCTTTCACACTGAAGGCATGGGCTTGTTTCCCATTCAGAAAGTTATGTTGCCCCTCCCTGGCTGGAGGCGGGTAAGTTGTCACAATTTGCTCTGCCCCTGGAAAATGCAAGTGGGGGTCCTCGATTTGGGCTGCCTGGTGAAACAACAGGCAGTCACAGGCAGCCTGAGTACCTTTCCTTTAGTGTGTTCCTAGCTAGGTAAACTCGGCCTTCGGAGGCTAGATGAGAGCAAACATGTTCAAGTTGTGGGGAAAGTCTTTGACCAATGACCAATATGCTTGTGCTTGTGCGAGGCTTAGGCAGGAGTTTTCCAACACAGGGTTTTGACCTTACCATAAGCCGTCCCTTTGGGCTGAAGCAGGCGGGGGTTCTGTATCACAGTCTGGGAAACAGGGCCTCAGGTGAGTCTGCCAACTGACTCCCTGCCCTCCGTCACAGCCAGCTGAGAAATTAGGGCAAGGCTGATGGAACCCTCTTACAACGAAATGTTTCTCTTCAGAATAGGAGATTTTGCTACCAGACTTCAGCTACTCCTCTCTCTCAGAGTTGGTTCGTGTGTGGACTAGGGAAAGCTCCTAGGGTCTCCAGCTATGAAGGGCTCTTTGCCCAGTTGGTTTCATCCGAGAAAGAGCCAGAGGGGCTGATCTCAACAAATAGGGCTGCACACCGTGAGTCCTTCGGGTAGGGCAGTCCTGATCCAATGTGCCACCTAAGGAATAAAAGCAAAGTTTCCTTGCCACAGGAAAAAACACCGAGGCCTGGTGTTTTCTCTATGAAATTGTGTGAGCTGGTGGGTGAGGCCTTTACTATATTGAGGAAAAGCTCGGGGTTACGGCTGTCTTTCTCCCTCTCTCAGTACAATACCCTGGTCTCAGCTGTTGGGGAATGCTGAGTGGGAGAGGCTGCCTCTCTGCCGGACTCTGAAGGCTTCTTTCCTTTAGGGCAATTCCGTTTGTGTCTTACCTCGTGGAGAAAGAAACAGGGCGCCTAGAGATATTCTACCATGAAATACCTAACGACAGAGGATCTGCAGGAGCTGGTTTCTCGGTGGAAGGAGCCAAAACGCCTGCATTCCTAAGGTCTCTTTCAGAACTGCCAGACACTCTGCCGTCCTAGGCCTAAGAACTGGAAATTGTGACGGCATGGCAACACTTGGAATCCTAGGATGCAGTGGAAATGCGACTCTCAAACTGGATGGAAGAAGCTTCCAAGCATAGTGTTCTTCCATTTACCAAAGAGAACCCAAGTGTCTGAGGCTGGTAGCCTTGTTGCTGGAGAGAACTGGCATCCCCGTGGGCCTGTCGGTTAATTTCCTGTTTCTGACCCTCTAAGGAAACCCTTCCAAAAAGCCTTTGGAGCCGCTTAGAGAGAACAGCTGCGAAGTTGATGCACAGAACATTAACCTAGATTCCAGCCCTGGGTCCCAATCATCCATCTTTCTCTGGAGGTTACGTAGCCCACAGAGGGATTCAAGCAGGGAGTTTGCCTTATACAACTGACACATGAAACTGGGATGTGATGCAGGGCCACTCTCCTTGCCCTCACTCTACGTGGGCCGGAGAAGTTATCACGCAGCAGAATTCAACACCCTTCCTCTACACGTGTGTACCCAAAAGAAGTGCTGGGCAGTGGGTGTTCTCAGGCCAAGAGCAGTCCTTGTTCTGGGCTGCACCTGCTCTGTGGTTCAAAGGTTCTCTGACTCTGCTCCTTTGGAAGCATTTCAGGGCTGACGCTATCCCTGGGCTGCCAAAGCAAAGCGGCCTAGCGGCCTTTCACACTGAAGGCATGGGCTTGTTTCCCATTCAGAAAGTTATGTTGCCCCTCCCTGGCTGGAGGCGGGTAAGTTGTCACAATTTGCTCTGCCCCTGGAAAATGCAAGTGGGGGTCCTCGATTTGGGCTGCCTGGTGAAACAACAGGCAGTCACAGGCAGCCTGAGTACCTTTCCTTTAGTGTGTTCCTAGCTAGGTAAACTCGGCCTTCGGAGGCTAGATGAGAGCAAACATGTTCAAGTTGTGGGGAAAGTCTTTGACCAATGACCAATATGCTTGTGCTTGTGCGAGGCTTAGGCAGGAGCTTTCCAACACAGGGTTTTGACCTTACCATAAGCCGTCCCTTTGGGCTGAAGCAGGCGGGGGTTCTGTATCACAGTCTGGGAAACAGGGCCTCAGGTGAGTCTGCCAACTGACTCCCTGCCCTCCGTCACAGCCAGCTGAGAAATTAGGGCAAGGCTGATGGAACCCTCTTACAACGAAATGTTTCTCTTCAGAATAGGAGATTTTGCTACCAGACTTCAGCTACTCCTCTCTCTCAGAGTTGGTTCGTGTGTGGACTAGGGAAAGCTCCTAGGGTCTCCAGCTATGAAGGGCTCTTTGCCCAGTTGGTTTCATCCGAGAAAGAGCCAGAGGGGCTGATCTCAACAAATAGGGCTGCACACCGTGAGTCCTTCGGGTAGGGCAGTCCTGATCCAATGTGCCACCTAAGGAATAAAAGCAAAGTTTCCTTGCCACAGGAAAAAACACCGAGGCCTGGTGTGTTCTCTATGAAATTGTGTGAGCTGGTGGGTGAGGCCTTTACTATATTGAGGAAAAGCTCGGGGTTACGGCTGTCTTTCTCCCTCTCTCAGTACAATACCCTGGTCTCAGCTGTTGGGGAATGCTGAGTGGGAGAGGCTGCCTCTCTGCCGGACTCAGAAGGCTTCTTTCCTTTAGGGCAATTCCGTTTGTGTCTTACCTCGTGGAGAAAGAAACAGGGCGCCTAGAGATATTCTACCATGAAATACCTAACGACAGAGGATCTGCAGGAGCTGGTTTCTCGGTGGAAGGAGCCAAAACGCCTGCATTCCTAAGGTCTCTTTCAGAACTGCCAGACACTCTGCCGTCCTAGGCCTAAGAACTGGAAATTGTGACGGCATGGCAACACTTGGAATCCTAGGATGCAGTGGAAATGCGACTCTCAAACTGGATGGAAGAAGCTTCCAAGCATAGTGTTCTTCCATTTACCAAAGAGAACCCAAGTGTCTGAGGCTGGTAGCCTTGTTGCTGGAGAGAACTGGCATCCCCGTGGGCCTGTCGGTTAATTTCCTGTTTCTGACCCTCTAAGGAAACCCTTCCAAAAAGCCTTTGGAGCCGCTTAGAGAGAACAGCTGCGAAGTTGATGCACAGAACATTAACCTAGATTCCAGCCCTGGGTCCCAATCATCCATCTTTCTCTGGAGGTTACGTAGCCCACAGAGGGATTCAAGCAGGGAGTTTGCCTTATACAACTGACACATGAAACTGGGATGTGATGCAGGGCCACTCTCCTTGCCCTCACTCTACGTGGGCCGGAGAAGTTATCACGCAGCAGAATTCAACACCCTTCCTCTACACGTGTGTACCCAAAAGAAGTGCTGGGCAGTGGGTGTTCTCAGGCCAAGAGCAGTCCTTGTTCTGGGCTGCACCTGCTCTGTGGTTCAAAGGTTCTCTGACTCTGCTCCTTTGGAAGCATTTCAGGGCTGACGCTATCCCTGGGCTGCCAAAGCAAAGAGGCCTAGCGGCCTTTCACACTGAAGGCATGGGCTTGTTTCCCATTCAGAAAGTTATGTTGCCCCTCCCTGGCTGGAGGCGGGTAGGTTGTCACAATTTGCTCTGCCCCTTGAAAATGCAAGTGGGGGTCCTCGATTTGGGATTTCTGGTGAAACAACTTGCAGTCACAGGCAGCCTGAGTATCTTTCCTTTAGTGTGTTCCTAGCTAGGTAAACTCGGCCTTCGGAGGCAAGATGAGAGCAAACATGTTCAAGTTGTGGGGAAAGTCTTTGACCAATGACCAATATGCTTGTGCTTGTGCGAGGCTTAGGCAGGAGCTTTCCAACACAGGGTTTTGACCTTACCATAAGCCGTCCCTTTGGGCTGAAGCAGGCGGGGGTTCTGTATCACAGTCTGGGAAACAGGGCCTCAGGTGAGTCTGCCAACTGACTCCCTGCCCTCCGTCACAGCCAGCTGGGAAATTAGGGCAAGGCTGATGGAACCCTCTTACAACGAAATGTTTCTCTTCAGAATAGGAGATTTTACTACCAGACTTCAGCTACTCCTCTCTCTCAGAGTTGGTTCGTGTGTGGACTAGGGAAAGCTCCTAGGGTCTCCAGCTATGAAGGGCTCTTTGCCCAGTTGGTTTCATCCGAGAAAGAGCCAGAGGGGCTGATCTCAACAAATAGGGCTGCACACCGTGAGTCCTTCGGGTAGGGCAGTCCTGATCCAATGTGCCACCTAAGGAATAAAAGCAAAGTTTCCTTGCCACAGGAAAAAACACCGAGGCCTGGTGTTTTCTCTATGAAATTGTGTGAGCTGGTGGGTGAGGCCTTTACTATATTGTGGAAAAGCTCGGGGTTACGGCTGTCTTTCTCCCTCTCTCAGTACAATACCCTGGTCTCAGCTGTTGGGGAATGCTGAGTGGGAGAGGCTGCCTCTCTGCCGGACTCTGAAGGCTTCTTTCCTTTAGGGCAATTCCGTTTGTGTCTTACCTCGTGGAGAAAGAAACAGGGCGCCTAGAGATATTCTACCATGAAATACCTAACGACAGAGGATCTGCAGGAGCTGGTTTCTCGGTGGAAGGAGCCAAAACGCCTGCATTCCTAAGGTCTCTTTCAGAACTGCCAGACACTCTGCCGTCCTAGGCCTAAGAACTGGAAATTGTGACGGCATGGCAACACTTGGAATCCTAGGATGCAGTGGAAATGCGACTCTCAAACTGGATGGAAGAAGCTTCCAAGCATAGTGTTCTTCCATTTACCAAAGAGAACCCAAGTGTCTGAGGCTGGTAGCCTTGTTGCTGGAGAGAACTGGCATCCCCGTGGGCCTGTCGGTTAATTTCCTGTTTCTGACCCTCTAAGGAAACCCTTCCAAAAAGCCTTTGGAGCCGCTTAGAGAGAACAGCTGCGAAGTTGATGCACAGAACATTAACCTAGATTCCAGCCCTGGGTCCCAATCATCCATCTTTCTCTGGAGGTTACGTAGCCCACAGAGGGATTCAAGCAGGGAGTTTGCCTTATACAACTGACACATGAAACTGGGATGTGATGCAGGGCCACTCTCCTTGCCCTCACTCTACGTGGGCCGGAGAAGTTATCACGCAGCAGAATTCAACACCCTTCCTCTACACGTGTGTACCCAAAAGAAGTGCTGGGCAGTGGGTGTTCTCAGGCCAAGAGCAGTCCTTGTTCTGGGCTGCACCTGCTCTGTGGTTCAAAGGTTCTCTGACTCTGCTCCTTTGGAAGCATTTCAGGGCTGACGCTATCCCTGGGCTGCCAAAGCAAAGAGGCCTAGCGGCCTTTCACACTGAAGGCATGGGCTTGTTTCCCATTCAGAAAGTTATGTTGCCCCTCCCTGGCTGGAGGCGGGTAAGTTGTCACAATTTGCTCTGCCCCTGGAAAATGCAAGTGGGGGTCCTCGATTTGGGATTTCTGGTGAAACAACTTGCAGTCACAGGCAGCCTGAGTACCTTTCCTTTAGTGTGTTCCTAGCTAGGTAAACTCGGCCTTCGGAGGCAAGATGAGAGCAAACATGTTCAAGTTGTGGGGAAAGTCTTTGACCAATGACCAATATGCTTGTGCTTGTGCGAGGCTTAGGCAGGAGCTTTCCAACACAGGGTTTTGACCTTACCATAAGCCGTCCCTTTGGGCTGAAGCAGGCCGGGGTTCTGTATCACAGTCTGGGAAACAGGGCCTCAGGTGAGTCTGCCAACTGACTCCCTGCCCTCCGTCACAGCCAGCTGGGAAATTAGGGCAAGGCTGATGGAACCCTCTTACAACGAAATGTTTCTCTTCAGAATAGGAGATTTTACTACCAGACTTCAGCTACTCCTCTCTCTCAGAGTTGGTTCGTGTGTGGACTAGGGAAAGCTCCTAGGGTCTCCAGCTATGAAGGGCTCTTTGCCCAGTTGGTTTCATCCGAGAAAGAGCCAGAGGGGCTGATCTCAACAAATAGGGCTGCACACCGTGAGTCCTTCGGGTAGGGCAGTCCTGATCCAATGTGCCACCTAAGGAATAAAAGCAAAGTTTCCTTGCCACAGGAAAACACACCGAGGCCTGGTGTTTTCTCTATGAAATTGTGTGAGCTGGTGGGTGAGGCCTTTACTATATTGTGGAAAAGCTCGGGGTTACGGCTGTCTTTCTCCCTCTCTCAGTACAATACCCTGGTCTCAGCTGTTGGGGAATGCTGAGTGGGAGAGGCTGCCTCTCTGCCGGACTCTGAAGGCTTCTTTCCTTTAGGGCAATTCCGTTTGTGTCTTACCTCGTGGAGAAAGAAACAGGGCGCCTAGAGATATTCTACCATGAAATACCTAACGACAGAGGATCTGCAGGAGCTGGTTTCTCGGTGGAAGGAGCCAAAACGCCTGCATTCCTAAGGTCTCTTTCAGAACTGCCAGACACTCTGCCGTCCTAGGCCTAAGAACTGGAAATTGTGACGGCATGGCAACACTTGGAATCCTAGGATGCAGTGGAAATGCGACTCTCAAACTGGATGGAAGAAGCTTCCAAGCATAGTGGTCTTCCATTTACCAAAGAGAACCCAAGTGTCTGAGGCTGGTAGCCTTGTTGCTGGAGAGAACTGGCATCCCCGTGGGCCTGTCGGTTAATTTCCTGTTTCTGACCCTCTAAGGAAACCCTTCCAAAAAGCCTTTGGAGCCGCTTAGAGAGAACAGCTGCGAAGTTGATGCACAGAACATTAACCTAGATTCCAGCCCTGGGTCCCAATCATCCATCTTTCTCTGGAGGTTACGTAGCCCACAGAGGGATTCAAGCAGGGAGTTTGCCTTATACAACTGACACATGAAACTGGGATGTGATGCAGGGCCACTCTCCTTGCCCTCACTCTACGTGGGCCGGAGAAGTTATCACGCAGCAGAATTCAACACCCTTCCTCTACACGTGTGTACCCAAAAGAAGTGCTGGGCAGTGGGTGTTCTCAGGCCAAGAGCAGTCCTTGTTCTGGGCTGCACCTGCTCTGTGGTTCAAAGGTTCTCTGACTCTGCTCCTTTGGAAGCATTTCAGGGCTGACGCTATCCCTGGGCTGCCAAAGCAAAGAGGCATAGCGGCCTTTCACACTGAAGGCATGGGCTTGTTTCCCATTCAGAAAGTTATGTTGCCCCTCCCTGGCTGGAGGCGGGTAAGTTGTCACAATTTGCTCTGCCCCTGGAAAATGCAAGTGGGGGTCCTCGATTTGGGCTGCCTGGTGAAACAACAGGCAGTCACAGGCAGCCTGAGTACCTTTCCTTTAGTGTGTTCCTAGCTAGGTAAACTCGGCCTTCGGAGGCTAGATGAGAGCAAACATGTTCAAGTTGTGGGGAAAGTCTTTGACCAATGACCAATATGCTTGTGCTTGTGCGAGGCTTAGGCAGGAGTTTTCCAACACAGGGTTTTGACCTTACCATAAGCCGTCCCTTTGGGCTGAAGCAGGCGGGGGTTCTGTATCACAGTCTGGGAAACAGGGCCTCAGGTGAGTCTGCCAACTGACTCCCTGCCCTCCGTCACAGCCAGCTGAGAAATTAGGGCAAGGCTGATGGAACCCTCTTACAACGAAATGTTTCTCTTCAGAATAGGAGATTTTGCTACCAGACTTCAGCTACTCCTCTCTCTCAGAGTTGGTTCGTGTGTGGACTAGGGAAAGCTCCTAGGGTCTCCAGCTATGAAGGGCTCTTTGCCCAGTTGGTTTCATCCGAGAAAGAGCCAGAGGGGCTGATCTCAACAAATAGGGCTGCACACCGTGAGTCCTTCGGGTAGGGCAGTCCTGATCCAATGTGCCACCTAAGGAATAAAAGCAAAGTTTCCTTGCCACAGGAAAAAACACCGAGGCCTGGTGTTTTCTCTATGAAATTGTGTGAGCTGGTGGGTGAGGCCTTTACTATATTGAGGAAAAGCTCGGGGTTACGGCTGTCTTTCTCCCTCTCTCAGTACAATACCCTGGTCTCAGCTGTTGGGGAATGCTGAGTGGGAGAGGCTGCCTCTCTGCCGGACTCTGAAGGCTTCTTTCCTTTAGGGCAATTCCGTTTGTGTCTTACCTCGTGGAGAAAGAAACAGGGCGCCTAGAGATATTCTACCATGAAATACCTAACGACAGAGGATCTGCAGGAGCTGGTTTCTCGGTGGAAGGAGCCAAAACGCCTGCATTCCTAAGGTCTCTTTCAGAACTGCCAGACACTCTGCCGTCCTAGGCCTAAGAACTGGAAATTGTGACGGCATGGCAACACTTGGAATCCTAGGATGCAGTGGAAATGCGACTCTCAAACTGGATGGAAGAAGCTTCCAAGCATAGTGTTCTTCCATTTACCAAAGAGAACCCAAGTGTCTGAGGCTGGTAGCCTTGTTGCTGGAGAGAACTGGCATCCCCGTGGGCCTGTCGGTTAATTTCCTGTTTCTGACCCTCTAAGGAAACCCTTCCAAAAAGCCTTTGGAGCCGCTTAGAGAGAACAGCTGCGAAGTTGATGCACAGAACATTAACCTAGATTCCAGCCCTGGGTCCCAATCATCCATCTTTCTCTGGAGGTTACGTAGCCCACAGAGGGATTCAAGCAGGGAGTTTGCCTTATACAACTGACACATGAAACTGGGATGTGATGCAGGGCCACTCTCCTTGCCCTCACTCTACGTGGGCCGGAGAAGTTATCACGCAGCAGAATTCAACACCCTTCCTCTACACGTGTGTACCCAAAAGAAGTGCTGGGCAGTGGGTGTTCTCAGGCCAAGAGCAGTCCTTGTTCTGGGCTGCACCTGCTCTGTGGTTCAAAGGTTCTCTGACTCTGCTCCTTTGGAAGCATTTCAGGGCTGACGCTATCCCTGGGCTGCCAAAGCAAAGCGGCCTAGCGGCCTTTCACACTGAAGGCATGGGCTTGTTTCCCATTCAGAAAGTTATGTTGCCCCTCCCTGGCTGGAGGCGGGTAAGTTGTCACAATTTGCTCTGCCCCTGGAAAATGCAAGTGGGGGTCCTCGATTTGGGCTGCCTGGTGAAACAACAGGCAGTCACAGGCAGCCTGAGTACCTTTCCTTTAGTGTGTTCCTAGCTAGGTAAACTCGGCCTTCGGAGGCTAGATGAGAGCAAACATGTTCAAGTTGTGGGGAAAGTCTTTGACCAATGACCAATATGCTTGTGCTTGTGCGAGGCTTAGGCAGGAGCTTTCCAACACAGGGTTTTGACCTTACCATAAGCCGTCCCTTTGGGCTGAAGCAGGCGGGGGTTCTGTATCACAGTCTGGGAAACAGGGCCTCAGGTGAGTCTGCCAACTGACTCCCTGCCCTCCGTCACAGCCAGCTGAGAAATTAGGGCAAGGCTGATGGAACCCTCTTACAACGAAATGTTTCTCTTCAGAATAGGAGATTTTGCTACCAGACTTCAGCTACTCCTCTCTCTCAGAGTTGGTTCGTGTGTGGACTAGGGAAAGCTCCTAGGGTCTCCAGCTATGAAGGGCTCTTTGCCCAGTTGGTTTCATCCGAGAAAGAGCCAGAGGGGCTGATCTCAACAAATAGGGCTGCACACCGTGAGTCCTTCGGGTAGGGCAGTCCTGATCCAATGTGCCACCTAAGGAATAAAAGCAAAGTTTCCTTGCCACAGGAAAAAACACCGAGGCCTGGTGTTTTCTCTATGAAATTGTGTGAGCTGGTGGGTGAGGCCTTTACTATATTGAGGAAAAGCTCGGGGTTACGGCTGTCTTTCTCCCTCTCTCAGTACAATACCCTGGTCTCAGCTGTTGGGGAATGCTGAGTGGGAGAGGCTGCCTCTCTGCCGGACTCAGAAGGCTTCTTTCCTTTAGGGCAATTCCGTTTGTGTCTTACCTCGTGGAGAAAGAAACAGGGCGCCTAGAGATATTCTACCATGAAATACCTAACGACAGAGGATCTGCAGGAGCTGGTTTCTCGGTGGAAGGAGCCAAAACGCCTGCATTCCTAAGGTCTCTTTCAGAACTGCCAGACACTCTGCCGTCCTAGGCCTAAGAACTGGAAATTGTGACGGCATGGCAACACTTGGAATCCTAGGATGCAGTGGAAATGCGACTCTCAAACTGGATGGAAGAAGCTTCCAAGCATAGTGTTCTTCCATTTACCAAAGAGAACCCAAGTGTCTGAGGCTGGTAGCCTTGTTGCTGGAGAGAACTGGCATCCCCGTGGGCCTGTCGGTTAATTTCCTGTTTCTGACCCTCTAAGGAAACCCTTCCAAAAAGCCTTTGGAGCCGCTTAGAGAGAACAGCTGCGAAGTTGATGCACAGAACATTAACCTAGATTCCAGCCCTGGGTCCCAATCATCCATCTTTCTCTGGAGGTTACGTAGCCCACAGAGGGATTCAAGCAGGGAGTTTGCCTTATACAACTGACACATGAAACTGGGATGTGATGCAGGGCCACTCTCCTTGCCCTCACTCTACGTGGGCCGGAGAAGTTATCACGCAGCAGAATTCAACACCCTTCCTCTACACGTGTGTACCCAAAAGAAGTGCTGGGCAGTGGGTGTTCTCAGGCCAAGAGCAGTCCTTGTTCTGGGCTGCACCTGCTCTGTGGTTCAAAGGTTCTCTGACTCTGCTCCTTTGGAAGCATTTCAGGGCTGACGCTATCCCTGGGCTGCCAAAGCAAAGAGGCCTAGCGGCCTTTCACACTGAAGGCATGGGCTTGTTTCCCATTCAGAAAGTTATGTTGCCCCTCCCTGGCTGGAGGCGGGTAGGTTGTCACAATTTGCTCTGCCCCTGGAAAATGCAAGTGGGGGTCCTCGATTTGGGATTTCTGGTGAAACAACTTGCAGTCACAGGCAGCCTGAGTATCTTTCCTTTAGTGTGTTCCTAGCTAGGTAAACTCGGCCTTCGGAGGCAAGATGAGAGCAAACATGTTCAAGTTGTGGGGAAAGTCTTTGACCAATGACCAATATGCTTGTGCTTGTGCGAGGCTTAGGCAGGAGCTTTCCAACACAGGGTTTTGACCTTACCATAAGCCGTCCCTTTGGGCTGAAGCAGGCGGGGGTTCTGTATCACAGTCTGGGAAACAGGGCCTCAGGTGAGTCTGCCAACTGACTCCCTGCCCTCCGTCACAGCCAGCTGGGAAATTAGGGCAAGGCTGATGGAACCCTCTTACAACGAAATGTTTCTCTTCAGAATAGGAGATTTTACTACCAGACTTCAGCTACTCCTCTCTCTCAGAGTTGGTTCGTGTGTGGACTAGGGAAAGCTCCTAGGGTCTCCAGCTATGAAGGGCTCTTTGCCCAGTTGGTTTCATCCGAGAAAGAGCCAGAGGGGCTGATCTCAACAAATAGGGCTGCACACCGTGAGTCCTTCGGGTAGGGCAGTCCTGATCCAATGTGCCACCTAAGGAATAAAAGCAAAGTTTCCTTGCCACAGGAAAAAACACCGAGGCCTGGTGTTTTCTCTATGAAATTGTGTGAGCTGGTGGGTGAGGCCTTTACTATATTGTGGAAAAGCTCGGGGTTACGGCTGTCTTTCTCCCTCTCTCAGTACAATACCCTGGTCTCAGCTGTTGGGGAATGCTGAGTGGGAGAGGCTGCCTCTCTGCCGGACTCAGAAGGCTTCTTTCCTTTAGGGCAATTCCGTTTGTGTCTTACCTCGTGGAGAAAGAAACAGGGCGCCTAGAGATATTCTACCATGAAATACCTAACGACAGAGGATCTGCAGGAGCTGGTTTCTCGGTGGAAGGAGCCAAAACGCCTGCATTCCTAAGGTCTCTTTCAGAACTGCCAGACACTCTGCCGTCCTAGGCCTAAGAACTGGAAATTGTGACGGCATGGCAACACTTGGAATCCTAGGATGCAGTGGAAATGCGACTCTCAAACTGGATGGAAGAAGCTTCCAAGCATAGTGTTCTTCCATTTACCAAAGAGAACCCAAGTGTCTGAGGCTGGTAGCCTTGTTGCTGGAGAGAACTGGCATCCCCGTGGGCCTGTCGGTTAATTTCCTGTTTCTGACCCTCTAAGGAAACCCTTCCAAAAAGCCTTTGGAGCCGCTTAGAGAGAACAGCTGCGAAGTTGATGCACAGAACATTAACCTAGATTCCAGCCCTGGGTCCCAATCATCCATCTTTCTCTGGAGGTTACGTAGCCCACAGAGGGATTCAAGCAGGGAGTTTGCCTTATACAACTGACACATGAAACTGGGATGTGATGCAGGGCCACTCTCCTTGCCCTCACTCTACGTGGGCCGGAGAAGTTATCACGCAGCAGAATTCAACACCCTTCCTCTACACGTGTGTACCCAAAAGAAGTGCTGGGCAGTGGGTGTTCTCAGGCCAAGAGCAGTCCTTGTTCTGGGCTGCACCTGCTCTGTGGTTCAAAGGTTCTCTGACTCTGCTCCTTTGGAAGCATTTCAGGGCTGACGCTATCCCTGGGCTGCCAAAGCAAAGAGGCCTAGCGGCCTTTCACACTGAAGGCATGGGCTTGTTTCCCATTCAGAAAGTTATGTTGCCCCTCCCTGGCTGGAGGCGGGTAAGTTGTCACAATTTGCTCTGCCCCTGGAAAATGCAAGTGGGGGTCCTCGATTTGGGATTTCTGGTGAAACAACTTGCAGTCACAGGCAGCCTGAGTACCTTTCCTTTAGTGTGTTCCTAGCTAGGTAAACTCGGCCTTCGGAGGCAAGATGAGAGCAAACATGTTCAAGTTGTGGGGAAAGTCTTTGACCAATGACCAATATGCTTGTGCTTGTGCGAGGCTTAGGCAGGAGCTTTCCAACACAGGGTTTTGACCTTACCATAAGCCGTCCCTTTGGGCTGAAGCAGGCCGGGGTTCTGTATCACAGTCTGGGAAACAGGGCCTCAGGTGAGTCTGCCAACTGACTCCCTGCCCTCCGTCACAGCCAGCTGGGAAATTAGGGCAAGGCTGATGGAACCCTCTTACAACGAAATGTTTCTCTTCAGAATAGGAGATTTTACTACCAGACTTCAGCTACTCCTCTCTCTCAGAGTTGGTTCGTGTGTGGACTAGGGAAAGCTCCTAGGGTCTCCAGCTATGAAGGGCTCTTTGCCCAGTTGGTTTCATCCGAGAAAGAGCCAGAGGGGCTGATCTCAACAAATAGGGCTGCACACCGTGAGTCCTTCGGGTAGGGCAGTCCTGATCCAATGTGCCACCTAAGGAATAAAAGCAAAGTTTCCTTGCCACAGGAAAAAACACCGAGGCCTGGTGTTTTCTCTATGAAATAGTGTTAGCTGGTGGGTGAAGCCTTTACTATATTGTGGAAAAGCTCGGGGTTACGGCTGTCTTTCTCCCTCTCTCAGTACAATACCCTGGTCTCAGCTGTTGGGGAATGCTGAGTGGGAGAGGCTGCCTCTCTGCCGGACTCTGAAGGCTTCTTTCCTTTAGGGCAATTCCGTTTGTGTCTTACCTCGTGGAGAAAGAAACAGGGCGCCTAGAGATATTCTACCATGAAATACCTAACGACAGAGGATCTGCAGGAGCTGGTTTCTCGGTGGAAGGAGCCAAAACGCCTGCATTCCTAAGGTCTCTTTCAGAACTGCCAGACACTCTGCCGTCCTAGGCCTAAGAACTGGAAATTGTGACGGCATGGCAACACTTGGAATCCTAGGATGCAGTGGAAATGCGACTCTCAAACTGGATGGAAGAAGCTTCCAAGCATAGTGTTCTTCCATTTACCAAAGAGAACCCAAGTGTCTGAGGCTGGTAGCCTTGTTGCTGGAGAGAACTGGCATCCCCGTGGGCCTGTCGGTTAATTTCCTGTTTCTGACCCTCTAAGGAAACCCTTCCAAAAAGCCTTTGGAGCCGCTTAGAGAGAACAGCTGCGAAGTTGATGCACAGAACATTAACCTAGATTCCAGCCCTGGGTCCCAATCATCCATCTTTCTCTGGAGGTTACGTAGCCCACAGAGGGATTCAAGCAGGGAGTTTGCCTTATACAACTGACACATGAAACTGGGATGTGATGCAGGGCCACTCTCCTTGCCCTCACTCTACGTGGGCCGGAGAAGTTATCACGCAGCAGAATTCAACACCCTTCCTCTACACGTGTGTACCCAAAAGAAGTGCTGGGCAGTGGGTGTTCTCAGGCCAAGAGCAGTCCTTGTTCTGGGCTGCACCTGCTCTGTGGTTCAAAGGTTCTCTGACTCTGCTCCTTTGGAAGCATTTCAGGGCTGACGCTATCCCTGGGCTGCCAAAGCAAAGAGGCATAGCGGCCTTTCACACTGAAGGCATGGGCTTGTTTCCCATTCAGAAAGTTATGTTGCCCCTCCCTGGCTGGAGGCGGGTAAGTTGTCACAATTTGCTCTGCCCCTGGAAAATGCAAGTGGGGGTCCTCGATTTGGGCTGCCTGGTGAAACAACAGGCAGTCACAGGCAGCCTGAGTACCTTTCCTTTAGTGTGTTCCTAGCTAGGTAAACTCGGCCTTCGGAGGCTAGATGAGAGCAAACATGTTCAAGTTGTGGGGAAAGTCTTTGACCAATGACCAATATGCTTGTGCTTGTGCGAGGCTTAGGCAGGAGCTTTCCAACACAGGGTTTTGACCTTACCATAAGCCGTCCCTTTGGGCTGAAGCAGGCGGGGGTTCTGTATCACAGTCTGGGAAACAGGGCCTCAGGTGAGTCTGCCAACTGACTCCCTGCCCTCCGTCACAGCCAGCTGAGAAATTAGGGCAAGGCTGATGGAACCCTCTTACAACGAAATGTTTCTCTTCAGAATAGGAGATTTTGCTACCAGACTTCAGCTACTCCTCTCTCTCAGAGTTGGTTCGTGTGTGGACTAGGGAAAGCTCCTAGGGTCTCCAGCTATGAAGGGCTCTTTGCCCAGTTGGTTTCATCCGAGAAAGAGCCAGAGGGGCTGATCTCAACAAATAGGGCTGCACACCGTGAGTCCTTCGGGTAGGGCAGTCCTGATCCAATGTGCCACCTAAGGAATAAAAGCAAAGTTTCCTTGCCACAGGAAAAAACACCGAGGCCTGGTGTTTTCTCTATGAAATTGTGTGAGCTGGTGGGTGAGGCCTTTACTATATTGAGGAAAAGCTCGGGGTTACGGCTGTCTTTCTCCCTCTCTCAGTACAATACCCTGGTCTCAGCTGTTGGGGAATGCTGAGTGGGAGAGGCTGCCTCTCTGCCGGACTCTGAAGGCTTCTTTCCTTTAGGGCAATTCCGTTTGTGTCTTACCTCGTGGAGAAAGAAACAGGGCGCCTAGAGATATTCTACCATGAAATACCTAACGACAGAGGATCTGCAGGAGCTGGTTTCTCGGTGGAAGGAGCCAAAACGCCTGCATTCCTAAGGTCTCTTTCAGAACTGCCAGACACTCTGCCGTCCTAGGCCTAAGAACTGGAAATTGTGACGGCATGGCAACACTTGGAATCCTAGGATGCAGTGGAAATGCGACTCTCAAACTGGATGGAAGAAGCTTCCAAGCATAGTGTTCTTCCATTTACCAAAGAGAACCCAAGTGTCTGAGGCTGGTAGCCTTGTTGCTGGAGAGAACTGGCATCCCCGTGGGCCTGTCGGTTAATTTCCTGTTTCTGACCCTCTAAGGAAACCCTTCCAAAAAGCCTTTGGAGCCGCTTAGAGAGAACAGCTGCGAAGTTGATGCACAGAACATTAACCTAGATTCCAGCCCTGGGTCCCAATCATCCATCTTTCTCTGGAGGTTACGTAGCCCACAGAGGGATTCAAGCAGGGAGTTTGCCTTATACAACTGACACATGAAACTGGGATGTGATGCAGGGCCACTCTCCTTGCCCTCACTCTACGTGGGCCGGAGAAGTTATCACGCAGCAGAATTCAACACCCTTCCTCTACACGTGTGTACCCAAAAGAAGTGCTGGGCAGTGGGTGTTCTCAGGCCAAGAGCAGTCCTTGTTCTGGGCTGCACCTGCTCTGTGGTTCAAAGGTTCTCTGACTCTGCTCCTTTGGAAGCATTTCAGGGCTGACGCTATCCCTGGGCTGCCAAAGCAAAGCGGCCTAGCGGCCTTTCACACTGAAGGCATGGGCTTGTTTCCCATTCAGAAAGTTATGTTGCCCCTCCCTGGCTGGAGGCGGGTAAGTTGTCACAATTTGCTCTGCCCCTGGAAAATGCAAGTGGGGGTCCTCGATTTGGGCTGCCTGGTGAAACAACAGGCAGTCACAGGCAGCCTGAGTACCTTTCCTTTAGTGTGTTCCTAGCTAGGTAAACTCGGCCTTCGGAGGCTAGATGAGAGCAAACATGTTCAAGTTGTGGGGAAAGTCTTTGACCAATGACCAATATGCTTGTGCTTGTGCGAGGCTTAGGCAGGAGCTTTCCAACACAGGGTTTTGACCTTACCATAAGCCGTCCCTTTGGGCTGAAGCAGGCGGGGGTTCTGTATCACAGTCTGGGAAACAGGGCCTCAGGTGAGTCTGCCAACTGACTCCCTGCCCTCCGTCACAGCCAGCTGAGAAATTAGGGCAAGGCTGATGGAACCCTCTTACAACGAAATGTTTCTCTTCAGAATAGGAGATTTTGCTACCAGACTTCAGCTACTCCTCTCTCTCAGAGTTGGTTCGTGTGTGGACTAGGGAAAGCTCCTAGGGTCTCCAGCTATGAAGGGCTCTTTGCCCAGTTGGTTTCATCCGAGAAAGAGCCAGAGGGGCTGATCTCAACAAATAGGGCTGCACACCGTGAGTCCTTCGGGTAGGGCAGTCCTGATCCAATGTGCCACCTAAGGAATAAAAGCAAAGTTTCCTTGCCACAGGAAAAAACACCGAGGCCTGGTGTGTTCTCTATGAAATTGTGTGAGCTGGTGGGTGAGGCCTTTACTATATTGAGGAAAAGCTCGGGGTTACGGCTGTCTTTCTCCCTCTCTCAGTACAATACCCTGGTCTCAGCTGTTGGGGAATGCTGAGTGGGAGAGGCTGCCTCTCTGCCGGACTCAGAAGGCTTCTTTCCTTTAGGGCAATTCCGTTTGTGTCTTACCTCGTGGAGAAAGAAACAGGGCGCCTAGAGATATTCTACCATGAAATACCTAACGACAGAGGATCTGCAGGAGCTGGTTTCTCGGTGGAAGGAGCCAAAACGCCTGCATTCCTAAGGTCTCTTTCAGAACTGCCAGACACTCTGCCGTCCTAGGCCTAAGAACTGGAAATTGTGACGGCATGGCAACACTTGGAATCCTAGGATGCAGTGGAAATGCGACTCTCAAACTGGATGGAAGAAGCTTCCAAGCATAGTGTTCTTCCATTTACCAAAGAGAACCCAAGTGTCTGAGGCTGGTAGCCTTGTTGCTGGAGAGAACTGGCATCCCCGTGGGCCTGTCGGTTAATTTCCTGTTTCTGACCCTCTAAGGAAACCCTTCCAAAAAGCCTTTGGAGCCGCTTAGAGAGAACAGCTGCGAAGTTGATGCACAGAACATTAACCTAGATTCCAGCCCTGGGTCCCAATCATCCATCTTTCTCTGGAGGTTACGTAGCCCACAGAGGGATTCAAGCAGGGAGTTTGCCTTATACAACTGACACATGAAACTGGGATGTGATGCAGGGCCACTCTCCTTGCCCTCACTCTACGTGGGCCGGAGAAGTTATCACGCAGCAGAATTCAACACCCTTCCTCTACACGTGTGTACCCAAAAGAAGTGCTGGGCAGTGGGTGTTCTCAGGCCAAGAGCAGTCCTTGTTCTGGGCTGCACCTGCTCTGTGGTTCAAAGGTTCTCTGACTCTGCTCCTTTGGAAGCATTTCAGGGCTGACGCTATCCCTGGGCTGCCAAAGCAAAGAGGCCTAGCGGCCTTTCACACTGAAGGCATGGGCTTGTTTCCCATTCAGAAAGTTATGTTGCCCCTCCCTGGCTGGAGGCGGGTAGGTTGTCACAATTTGCTCTGCCCCTGGAAAATGCAAGTGGGGGTCCTCGATTTGGGATTTCTGGTGAAACAACTTGCAGTCACAGGCAGCCTGAGTATCTTTCCTTTAGTGTGTTCCTAGCTAGGTAAACTCGGCCTTCGGAGGCAAGATGAGAGCAAACATGTTCAAGTTGTGGGGAAAGTCTTTGACCAATGACCAATATGCTTGTGCTTGTGCGAGGCTTAGGCAGGAGCTTTCCAACACAGGGTTTTGACCTTACCATAAGCCGTCCCTTTGGGCTGAAGCAGGCGGGGGTTCTGTATCACAGTCTGGGAAACAGGGCCTCAGGTGAGTCTGCCAACTGACTCCCTGCCCTCCGTCACAGCCAGCTGGGAAATTAGGGCAAGGCTGATGGAACCCTCTTACAACGAAATGTTTCTCTTCAGAATAGGAGATTTTACTACCAGACTTCAGCTACTCCTCTCTCTCAGAGTTGGTTCGTGTGTGGACTAGGGAAAGCTCCTAGGGTCTCCAGCTATGAAGGGCTCTTTGCCCAGTTGGTTTCATCCGAGAAAGAGCCAGAGGGGCTGATCTCAACAAATAGGGCTGCACACCGTGAGTCCTTCGGGTAGGGCAGTCCTGATCCAATGTGCCACCTAAGGAATAAAAGCAAAGTTTCCTTGCCACAGGAAAAAACACCGAGGCCTGGTGTTTTCTCTATGAAATTGTGTGAGCTGGTGGGTGAGGCCTTTACTATATTGTGGAAAAGCTCGGGGTTACGGCTGTCTTTCTCCCTCTCTCAGTACAATACCCTGGTCTCAGCTGTTGGGGAATGCTGAGTGGGAGAGGCTGCCTCTCTGCCGGACTCTGAAGGCTTCTTTCCTTTAGGGCAATTCCGTTTGTGTCTTACCTCGTGGAGAAAGAAACAGGGCGCCTAGAGATATTCTACCATGAAATACCTAACGACAGAGGATCTGCAGGAGCTGGTTTCTCGGTGGAAGGAGCCAAAACGCCTGCATTCCTAAGGTCTCTTTCAGAACTGCCAGACACTCTGCCGTCCTAGGCCTAAGAACTGGAAATTGTGACGGCATGGCAACACTTGGAATCCTAGGATGCAGTGGAAATGCGACTCTCAAACTGGATGGAAGAAGCTTCCAAGCATAGTGTTCTTCCATTTACCAAAGAGAACCCAAGTGTCTGAGGCTGGTAGCCTTGTTGCTGGAGAGAACTGGCATCCCCGTGGGCCTGTCGGTTAATTTCCTGTTTCTGACCCTCTAAGGAAACCCTTCCAAAAAGCCTTTGGAGCCGCTTAGAGAGAACAGCTGCGAAGTTGATGCACAGAACATTAACCTAGATTCCAGCCCTGGGTCCCAATCATCCATCTTTCTCTGGAGGTTACGTAGCCCACAGAGGGATTCAAGCAGGGAGTTTGCCTTATACAACTGACACATGAAACTGGGATGTGATGCAGGGCCACTCTCCTTGCCCTCACTCTACGTGGGCCGGAGAAGTTATCACGCAGCAGAATTCAACACCCTTCCTCTACACGTGTGTACCCAAAAGAAGTGCTGGGCAGTGGGTGTTCTCAGGCCAAGAGCAGTCCTTGTTCTGGGCTGCACCTGCTCTGTGGTTCAAAGGTTCTCTGACTCTGCTCCTTTGGAAGCATTTCAGGGCTGACGCTATCCCTGGGCTGCCAAAGCAAAGCGGCCTAGCGGCCTTTCACACTGAAGGCATGGGCTTGTTTCCCATTCAGAAAGTTATGTTGCCCCTCCCTGGCTGGAGGCGGGTAAGTTGTCACAATTTGCTCTGCCCCTGGAAAATGCAAGTGGGGGTCCTCGATTTGGGATTTCTGGTGAAACAACTTGCAGTCACAGGCAGCCTGAGTACCTTTCCTTTAGTGTGTTCCTAGCTAGGTAAACTCGGCCTTCGGAGGCAAGATGAGAGCAAACATGTTCAAGTTGTGGGGAAAGTCTTTGACCAATGACCAATATGCTTGTGCTTGTGCGAGGCTTAGGCAGGAGCTTTCCAACACAGGGTTTTGACCTTACCATAAGCCGTCCCTTTGGGCTGAAGCAGGCGGGGGTTCTGTATCACAGTCTGGGAAACAGGGCCTCAGGTGAGTCTGCCAACTGACTCCCTGCCCTCCGTCACAGCCAGCTGAGAAATTAGGGCAAGGCTGATGGAACCCTCTTACAACGAAATGTTTCTCTTCAGAATAGGAGATTTTACTACCAGACTTCAGCTACTCCTCTCTCTCAGAGTTGGTTCGTGTGTGGACTAGGGAAAGCTCCTAGGGTCTCCAGCTATGAAGGGCTCTTTGCCCAGTTGGTTTCATCCGAGAAAGAGCCAGAGGGGCTGATCTCAACAAATAGGGCTGCACACCGTGAGTCCTTCGGGTAGGGCAGTCCTGATCCAATGTGCCACCTAAGGAATAAAAGCAAAGTTTCCTTGCCACAGGAAAAAACACCGAGGCCTGGTGTTTTCTCTATGAAATAGTGTTAGCTGGTGGGTGAAGCCTTTACTATATTGTGGAAAAGCTCGGGGTTACGGCTGTCTTTCTCCCTCTCTCAGTACAATACCCTGGTCTCAGCTGTTGGGGAATGCTGAGTGGGAGAGGCTGCCTCTCTGCCGGACTCTGAAGGCTTCTTTCCTTTAGGGCAATTCCGTTTGTGTCTTACCTCGTGGAGAAAGAAACAGGGCGCCTAGAGATATTCTACCATGAAATACCTAACGACAGAGGATCTGCAGGAGCTGGTTTCTCGGTGGAAGGAGCCAAAACGCCTGCATTCCTAAGGTCTCTTTCAGAACTGCCAGACACTCTGCCGTCCTAGGCCTAAGAACTGGAAATTGTGACGGCATGGCAACACTTGGAATCCTAGGATGCAGTGGAAATGCGACTCTCAAACTGGATGGAAGAAGCTTCCAAGCATAGTGTTCTTCCATTTACCAAAGAGAACCCAAGTGTCTGAGGCTGGTAGCCTTGTTGCTGGAGAGAACTGGCATCCCCGTGGGCCTGTCGGTTAATTTCCTGTTTCTGACCCTCTAAGGAAACCCTTCCAAAAAGCCTTTGGAGCCGCTTAGAGAGAACAGCTGCGAAGTTGATGCACAGAACATTAACCTAGATTCCAGCCCTGGGTCCCAATCATCCATCTTTCTCTGGAGGTTACGTAGCCCACAGAGGGATTCAAGCAGGGAGTTTGCCTTATACAACTGACACATGAAACTGGGATGTGATGCAGGGCCACCCTCCTTGCCCTCACTCTACGTGGGCCGGAGAAGTTATCACGCAGCAGAATTCAACACCCTTCCTCTACACGTGTGTACCCAAAAGAAGTGCTGGGCAGTGGGTGTTCTCAGGCCAAGAGCAGTCCTTGTTCTGGGCTGCACCTGCTCTGTGGTTCAAAGGTTCTCTGACTCTGCTCCTTTGGAAGCATTTCAGGGCTGACGCTATCCCTGGGCTGCCAAAGCAAAGAGGCCTAGCGGCCTTTCACACTGAAGGCATGGGCTTGTTTCCCATTCAGAAAGTTATGTTGCCCCTCCCTGGCTGGAGGCGGGTAAGTTGTCACAATTTGCTCTGCCCCTGGAAAATGCAAGTGGGGGTCCTCGATTTGGGATTTCTGGTGAAACAACTTGCAGTCACAGGCAGCCTGAGTACCTTTCCTTTAGTGTGTTCCTAGCTAGGTAAACTCGGCCTTCGGAGGCAAGATGAGAGCAAACATGTTCAAGTTGTGGGGAAAGTCTTTGACCAATGACCAATATGCTTGTGCTTGTGCGAGGCTTAGGCAGGAGCTTTCCAACACAGGGTTTTGACCTTACCATAAGCCGTCCCTTTGGGCTGAAGCAGGCGGGGGTTCTGTATCACAGTCTGGGAAACAGGGCCTCAGGTGAGTCTGCCAACTGACTCCCTGCCCTCCGTCACAGCCAGCTGGGAAATTAGGGCAAGGCTGATGGAACCCTCTTACAACGAAATGTTTCTCTTCAGAATAGGAGATTTTACTACCAGACTTCAGCTACTCCTCTCTCTCAGAGTTGGTTCGTGTGTGGACTAGGGAAAGCTCCTAGGGTCTCCAGCTATGAAGGGCTCTTTGCCCAGTTGGTTTCATCCGAGAAAGAGCCAGAGGGGCTGATCTCAACAAATAGGGCTGCACACCGTGAGTCCTTCGGGTAGGGCAGTCCTGATCCAATGTGCCACCTAAGGAATAAAAGCAAAGTTTCCTTGCCACAGGAAAACACACCGAGGCCTGGTGTTTTCTCTATGAAATTGTGTGAGCTGGTGGGTGAGGCCTTTACTATATTGTGGAAAAGCTCGGGGTTACGGCTGTCTTTCTCCCTCTCTCAGTACAATACCCTGGTCTCAGCTGTTGGGGAATGCTGAGTGGGAGAGGCTGCCTCTCTGCCGGACTCAGAAGGCTTCTTTCCTTTAGGGCAATTCCGTTTGTGTCTTACCTCGTGGAGAAAGAAACAGGGCGCCTAGAGATATTCTACCATGAAATACCTAACGACAGAGGATCTGCAGGAGCTGGTTTCTCGGTGGAAGGAGCCAAAACGCCTGCATTCCTAAGGTCTCTTTCAGAACTGCCAGACACTCTGCCGTCCTAGGCCTAAGAACTGGAAATTGTGACGGCATGGCAACACTTGGAATCCTAGGATGCAGTGGAAATGCGACTCTCAAACTGGATGGAAGAAGCTTCCAAGCATAGTGGTCTTCCATTTACCAAAGAGAACCCAAGTGTCTGAGGCTGGTAGCCTTGTTGCTGGAGAGAACTGGCATCCCCGTGGGCCTGTCGGTTAATTTCCTGTTTCTGACCCTCTAAGGAAACCCTTCCAAAAAGCCTTTGGAGCCGCTTAGAGAGAACAGCTGCGAAGTTGATGCACAGAACATTAACCTAGATTCCAGCCCTGGGTCCCAATCATCCATCTTTCTCTGGAGGTTACGTAGCCCACAGAGGGATTCAAGCAGGGAGTTTGCCTTATACAACTGACACATGAAACTGGGATGTGATGCAGGGCCACTCTCCTTGCCCTCACTCTACGTGGGCCGGAGAAGTTATCACGCAGCAGAATTCAACACCCTTCCTCTACACGTGTGTACCCAAAAGAAGTGCTGGGCAGTGGGTGTTCTCAGGCCAAGAGCAGTCCTTGTTCTGGGCTGCACCTGCTCTGTGGTTCAAAGGTTCTCTGACTCTGCTCCTTTGGAAGCATTTCAGGGCTGACGCTATCCCTGGGCTGCCAAAGCAAAGAGGCCTAGCGGCCTTTCACACTGAAGGCATGGGCTTGTTTCCCATTCAGAAAGTTATGTTGCCCCTCCCTGGCTGGAGGCGGGTAAGTTGTCACAATTTGCTCTGCCCCTGGAAAATGCAAGTGGGGGTCCTCGATTTGGGATTTCTGGTGAAACAACTTGCAGTCACAGGCAGCCTGAGTACCTTTCCTTTAGTGTGTTCCTAGCTAGGTAAACTCGGCCTTCGGAGGCAAGATGAGAGCAAACATGTTCAAGTTGTGGGGAAAGTCTTTGACCAATGACCAATATGCTTGTGCTTGTGCGAGGCTTAGGCAGGAGCTTTCCAACACAGGGTTTTGACCTTACCATAAGCCGTCCCTTTGGGCTGAAGCAGGCGGGGGTTCTGTATCACAGTCTGGGAAACAGGGCCTCAGGTGAGTCTGCCAACTGACTCCCTGCCCTCCGTCACAGCCAGCTGGGAAATTAGGGCAAGGCTGATGGAACCCTCTTACAACGAAATGTTTCTCTTCAGAATAGGAGATTTTACTACCAGACTTCAGCTACTCCTCTCTCTCAGAGTTGGTTCGTGTGTGGACTAGGGAAAGCTCCTAGGGTCTCCAGCTATGAAGGGCTCTTTGCCCAGTTGGTTTCATCCGAGAAAGAGCCAGAGGGGCTGATCTCAACAAATAGGGCTGCACACCGTGAGTCCTTCGGGTAGGGCAGTCCTGATCCAATGTGCCACCTAAGGAATAAAAGCAAAGTTTCCTTGCCACAGGAAAAAACACCGAGGCCTGGTGTTTTCTCTATGAAATTGTGTGAGCTGGTGGGTGAGGCCTTTACTATATTGTGGAAAAGCTCGGGGTTACGGCTGTCTTTCTCCCTCTCTCAGTACAATACCCTGGTCTCAGCTGTTGGGGAATGCTGAGTGGGAGAGGCTGCCTCTCTGCCGGACTCAGAAGGCTTCTTTCCTTTAGGGCAATTCCGTTTGTGTCTTACCTCGTGGAGAAAGAAACAGGGCGCCTAGAGATATTCTACCATGAAATACCTAACGACAGAGGATCTGCAGGAGCTGGTTTCTCGGTGGAAGGAGCCAAAACGCCTGCATTCCTAAGGTCTCTTTCAGAACTGCCAGACACTCTGCCGTCCTAGGCCTAAGAACTGGAAATTGTGACGGCATGGCAACACTTGGAATCCTAGGATGCAGTGGAAATGCGACTCTCAAACTGGATGGAAGAAGCTTCCAAGCATAGTGTTCTTCCATTTACCAAAGAGAACCCAAGTGTCTGAGGCTGGTAGCCTTGTTGCTGGAGAGAACTGGCATCCCCGTGGGCCTGTCGGTTAATTTCCTGTTTCTGACCCTCTAAGGAAACCCTTCCAAAAAGCCTTTGGAGCCGCTTAGAGAGAACAGCTGCGAAGTTGATGCACAGAACATTAACCTAGATTCCAGCCCTGGGTCCCAATCATCCATCTTTCTCTGGAGGTTACGTAGCCCACAGAGGGATTCAAGCAGGGAGTTTGCCTTATACAACTGACACATGAAACTGGGATGTGATGCAGGGCCACTCTCCTTGCCCTCACTCTACGTGGGCCGGAGAAGTTATCACGCAGCAGAATTCAACACCCTTCCTCTACACGTGTGTACCCAAAAGAAGTGCTGGGCAGTGGGTGTTCTCAGGCCAAGAGCAGTCCTTGTTCTGGGCTGCACCTGCTCTGTGGTTCAAAGGTTCTCTGACTCTGCTCCTTTGGAAGCATTTCAGGGCTGACGCTATCCCTGGGCTGCCAAAGCAAAGCGGCCTAGCGGCCTTTCACACTGAAGGCATGGGCTTGTTTCCCATTCAGAAAGTTATGTTGCCCCTCCCTGGCTGGAGGCGGGTAAGTTGTCACAATTTGCTCTGCCCCTGGAAAATGCAAGTGGGGGTCCTCGATTTGGGATTTCTGGTGAAACAACTTGCAGTCACAGGCAGCCTGAGTACCTTTCCTTTAGTGTGTTCCTAGCTAGGTAAACTCGGCCTTCGGAGGCAAGATGAGAGCAAACATGTTCAAGTTGTGGGGAAAGTCTTTGACCAATGACCAATATGCTTGTGCTTGTGCGAGGCTTAGGCAGGAGCTTTCCAACACAGGGTTTTGACCTTACCATAAGCCGTCCCTTTGGGCTGAAGCAGGCGGGGGTTCTGTATCACAGTCTGGGAAACAGGGCCTCAGGTGAGTCTGCCAACTGACTCCCTGCCCTCCGTCACAGCCAGCTGAGAAATTAGGGCAAGGCTGATGGAACCCTCTTACAACGAAATGTTTCTCTTCAGAATAGGAGATTTTACTACCAGACTTCAGCTACTCCTCTCTCTCAGAGTTGGTTCGTGTGTGGACTAGGGAAAGCTCCTAGGGTCTCCAGCTATGAAGGGCTCTTTGCCCAGTTGGTTTCATCCGAGAAAGAGCCAGAGGGGCTGATCTCAACAAATAGGGCTGCACACCGTGAGTCCTTCGGGTAGGGCAGTCCTGATCCAATGTGCCACCTAAGGAATAAAAGCAAAGTTTCCTTGCCACAGGAAAAAACACCGAGGCCTGGTGTTTTCTCTATGAAATAGTGTTAGCTGGTGGGTGAAGCCTTTACTATATTGTGGAAAAGCTCGGGGTTACGGCTGTCTTTCTCCCTCTCTCAGTACAATACCCTGGTCTCAGCTGTTGGGGAATGCTGAGTGGGAGAGGCTGCCTCTCTGCCGGACTCTGAAGGCTTCTTTCCTTTAGGGCAATTCCATTTGTGTCTTACCTCGTGGAGAAAGAAACAGGGCGCCTAGAGATATTCTACCATGAAATACCTAACGACAGAGGATCTGCAGGAGCTGGTTTCTCGGTGGAAGGAGCCAAAACGCCTGCATTCCTAAGGTCTCTTTCAGAACTGCCAGACACTCTGCCGTCCTAGGCCTAAGAACTGGAAATTGTGACGGCATGGCAACACTTGGAATCCTAGGATGCAGTGGAAATGCGACTCTCAAACTGGATGGAAGAAGCTTCCAAGCATAGTGTTCTTCCATTTACCAAAGAGAACCCAAGTGTCTGAGGCTGGTAGCCTTGTTGCTGGAGAGAACTGGCATCCCCGTGGGCCTGTCGGTTAATTTCCTGTTTCTGACCCTCTAAGGAAACCCTTCCAAAAAGCCTTTGGAGCCGCTTAGAGAGAACAGCTGCGAAGTTGATGCACAGAACATTAACCTAGATTCCAGCCCTGGGTCCCAATCATCCATCTTTCTCTGGAGGTTACGTAGCCCACAGAGGGATTCAAGCAGGGAGTTTGCCTTATACAACTGACACATGAAACTGGGATGTGATGCAGGGCCACTCTCCTTGCCCTCACTCTACGTGGGCCGGAGAAGTTATCACGCAGCAGAATTCAACACCCTTCCTCTACACGTGTGTACCCAAAAGAAGTGCTGGGCAGTGGGTGTTCTCAGGCCAAGAGCAGTCCTTGTTCTGGGCTGCACCTGCTCTGTGGTTCAAAGGTTCTCTGACTCTGCTCCTTTGGAAGCATTTCAGGGCTGACGCTATCCCTGGGCTGCCAAAGCAAAGAGGCCTAGCGGCCTTTCACACTGAAGGCATGGGCTTGTTTCCCATTCAGAAAGTTATGTTGCCCCTCCCTGGCTGGAGGCGGGTAAGTTGTCACAATTTGCTCTGCCCCTGGAAAATGCAAGTGGGGGTCCTCGATTTGGGATTTCTGGTGAAACAACTTGCAGTCACAGGCAGCCTGAGTACCTTTCCTTTAGTGTGTTCCTAGCTAGGTAAACTCGGCCTTCGGAGGCTAGATGAGAGCAAACATGTTCAAGTTGTGGGGAAAGTCTTTGACCAATGACCAATATGCTTGTGCTTGTGCGAGGCTTAGGCAGGAGCTTTCCAACACAGGGTTTTGACCTTACCATAAGCCGTCCCTTTGGGCTGAAGCAGGCGGGGGTTCTGTATCACAGTCTGGGAAACAGGGCCTCAGGTGAGTCTGCCAACTGACTCCCTGCCCTCCGTCACAGCCAGCTGGGAAATTAGGGCAAGGCTGATGGAACCCTCTTACAACGAAATGTTTCTCTTCAGAATAGGAGATTTTACTACCAGACTTCAGCTACTCCTCTCTCTCAGAGTTGGTTCGTGTGTGGACTAGGGAAAGCTCCTAGGGTCTCCAGCTATGAAGGGCTCTTTGCCCAGTTGGTTTCATCCGAGAAAGAGCCAGAGGGGCTGATCTCAACAAATAGGGCTGCACACCGTGAGTCCTTCGGGTAGGGCAGTCCTGATCCAATGTGCCACCTAAGGAATAAAAGCAAAGTTTCCTTGCCACAGGAAAACACACCGAGGCCTGGTGTTTTCTCTATGAAATTGTGTGAGCTGGTGGGTGAGGCCTTTACTATATTGTGGAAAAGCTCGGGGTTACGGCTGTCTTTCTCCCTCTCTCAGTACAATACCCTGGTCTCAGCTGTTGGGGAATGCTGAGTGGGAGAGGCTGCCTCTCTGCCGGACTCAGAAGGCTTCTTTCCTTTAGGGCAATTCCGTTTGTGTCTTACCTCGTGGAGAAAGAAACAGGGCGCCTAGAGATATTCTACCATGAAATACCTAACGACAGAGGATCTGCAGGAGCTGGTTTCTCGGTGGAAGGAGCCAAAACGCCTGCATTCCTAAGGTCTCTTTCAGAACTGCCAGACACTCTGCCGTCCTAGGCCTAAGAACTGGAAATTGTGACGGCATGGCAACACTTGGAATCCTAGGATGCAGTGGAAATGCGACTCTCAAACTGGATGGAAGAAGCTTCCAAGCATAGTGTTCTTCCATTTACCAAAGAGAACCCAAGTGTCTGAGGCTGGTAGCCTTGTTGCTGGAGAGAACTGGCATCCCCGTGGGCCTGTCGGTTAATTTCCTGTTTCTGACCCTCTAAGGAAACCCTTCCAAAAAGCCTTTGGAGCCGCTTAGAGAGAACAGCTGCGAAGTTGATGCACAGAACATTAACCTAGATTCCAGCCCTGGGTCCCAATCATCCATCTTTCTCTGGAGGTTACGTAGCCCACAGAGGGATTCAAGCAGGGAGTTTGCCTTATACAACTGACACATGAAACTGGGATGTGATGCAGGGCCACTCTCCTTGCCCTCACTCTACGTGGGCCGGAGAAGTTATCACGCAGCAGAATTCAACACCCTTCCTCTACACGTGTGTACCCAAAAGAAGTGCTGGGCAGTGGGTGTTCTCAGGCCAAGAGCAGTCCTTGTTCTGGGCTGCACCTGCTCTGTGGTTCAAAGGTTCTCTGACTCTGCTCCTTTGGAAGCATTTCAGGGCTGACGCTATCCCTGGGCTGCCAAAGCAAAGCGGCCTAGCGGCCTTTCACACTGAAGGCATGGGCTTGTTTCCCATTCAGAAAGTTATGTTGCCCCTCCCTGGCTGGAGGCGGGTAAGTTGTCACAATTTGCTCTGCCCCTGGAAAATGCAAGTGGGGGTCCTCGATTTGGGATTTCTGGTGAAACAACTTGCAGTCACAGGCAGCCTGAGTACCTTTCCTTTAGTGTGTTCCTAGCTAGGTAAACTCGGCCTTCGGAGGCAAGATGAGAGCAAACATGTTCAAGTTGTGGGGAAAGTCTTTGACCAATGACCAATATGCTTGTGCTTGTGCGAGGCTTAGGCAGGAGCTTTCCAACACAGGGTTTTGACCTTACCATAAGCCGTCCCTTTGGGCTGAAGCAGGCGGGGGTTCTGTATCACAGTCTGGGAAACAGGGCCTCAGGTGAGTCTGCCAACTGACTCCCTGCCCTCCGTCACAGCCAGCTGAGAAATTAGGGCAAGGCTGATGGAACCCTCTTACAACGAAATGTTTCTCTTCAGAATAGGAGATTTTACTACCAGACTTCAGCTACTCCTCTCTCTCAGAGTTGGTTCGTGTGTGGACTAGGGAAAGCTCCTAGGGTCTCCAGCTATGAAGGGCTCTTTGCCCAGTTGGTTTCATCCGAGAAAGAGCCAGAGGGGCTGATCTCAACAAATAGGGCTGCACACCGTGAGTCCTTCGGGTAGGGCAGTCCTGATCCAATGTGCCACCTAAGGAATAAAAGCAAAGTTTCCTTGCCACAGGAAAAAACACCGAGGCCTGGTGTTTTCTCTATGAAATAGTGTTAGCTGGTGGGTGAAGCCTTTACTATATTGTGGAAAAGCTCGGGGTTACGGCTGTCTTTCTCCCTCTCTCAGTACAATACCCTGGTCTCAGCTGTTGGGGAATGCTGAGTGGGAGAGGCTGCCTCTCTGCCGGACTCTGAAGGCTTCTTTCCTTTAGGGCAATTCCGTTTGTGTCTTACCTCGTGGAGAAAGAAACAGGGCGCCTAGAGATATTCTACCATGAAATACCTAACGACAGAGGATCTGCAGGAGCTGGTTTCTCGGTGGAAGGAGCCAAAACGCCTGCATTCCTAAGGTCTCTTTCAGAACTGCCAGACACTCTGCCGTCCTAGGCCTAAGAACTGGAAATTGTGACGGCATGGCAACACTTGGAATCCTAGGATGCAGTGGAAATGCGACTCTCAAACTGGATGGAAGAAGCTTCCAAGCATAGTGTTCTTCCATTTACCAAAGAGAACCCAAGTGTCTGAGGCTGGTAGCCTTGTTGCTGGAGAGAACTGGCATTCCCGTGGGCCTGTCGGTTAATTTCCTGTTTCTGACCCTCTAAGGAAACCCTTCCAAAAAGCCTTTGGAGCCGCTTAGAGAGAACAGCTGCGAAGTTGATGCACAGAACATTAACCTAGATTCCAGCCCTGGGTCCCAATCATCCATCTTTCTCTGGAGGTTACGTAGCCCACAGAGGGATTCAAGCAGGGAGTTTGCCTTATACAACTGACACATGAAACTGGGATGTGATGCAGGGCCACTCTCCTTGCCCTCACTCTACGTGGGCCGGAGAAGTTATCACGCAGCAGAATTCAACACCCTTCCTCTACACGTGTGTACCCAAAAGAAGTGCTGGGCAGTGGGTGTTCTCAGGCCAAGAGCAGTCCTTGTTCTGGGCTGCACCTGCTCTGTGGTTCAAAGGTTCTCTGACTCTGCTCCTTTGGAAGCATTTCAGGGCTGACGCTATCCCTGGGCTGCCAAAGCAAAGAGGCCTAGCGGCCTTTCACACTGAAGGCATGGGCTTGTTTCCCATTCAGAAAGTTATGTTGCCCCTCCCTGGCTGGAGGCGGGTAAGTTGTCACAATTTGCTCTGCCCCTGGAAAATGCAAGTGGGGGTCCTCGATTTGGGATTTCTGGTGAAACAACTTGCAGTCACAGGCAGCCTGAGTACCTTTCCTTTAGTGTGTTCCTAGCTAGGTAAACTCGGCCTTCGGAGGCAAGATGAGAGCAAACATGTTCAAGTTGTGGGGAAAGTCTTTGACCAATGACCAATATGCTTGTGCTTGTGCGAGGCTTAGGCAGGAGCTTTCCAACACAGGGTTTTGACCTTACCATAAGCCGTCCCTTTGGGCTGAAGCAGGCGGGGGTTCTGTATCACAGTCTGGGAAACAGGGCCTCAGGTGAGTCTGCCAACTGACTCCCTGCCCTCCGTCACAGCCAGCTGGGAAATTAGGGCAAGGCTGATGGAACCCTCTTACAACGAAATGTTTCTCTTCAGAATAGGAGATTTTACTACCAGACTTCAGCTACTCCTCTCTCTCAGAGTTGGTTCGTGTGTGGACTAGGGAAAGCTCCTAGGGTCTCCAGCTATGAAGGGCTCTTTGCCCAGTTGGTTTCATCCGAGAAAGAGCCAGAGGGGCTGATCTCAACAAATAGGGCTGCACACCGTGAGTCCTTCGGGTAGGGCAGTCCTGATCCAATGTGCCACCTAAGGAATAAAAGCAAAGTTTCCTTGCCACAGGAAAAAACACCGAGGCCTGGTGTTTTCTCTATGAAATTGTGTGAGCTGGTGGGTGAGGCCTTTACTATATTGTGGAAAAGCTCGGGGTTACGGCTGTCTTTCTCCCTCTCTCAGTACAATACCCTGGTCTCAGCTGTTGGGGAATGCTGAGTGGGAGAGGCTGCCTCTCTGCCGGACTCAGAAGGCTTCTTTCCTTTAGGGCAATTCCGTTTGTGTCTTACCTCGTGGAGAAAGAAACAGGGCGCCTAGAGATATTCTACCATGAAATACCTAACGACAGAGGATCTGCAGGAGCTGGTTTCTCGGTGGAAGGAGCCAAAACGCCTGCATTCCTAAGGTCTCTTTCAGAACTGCCAGACACTCTGCCGTCCTAGGCCTAAGAACTGGAAATTGTGACGGCATGGCAACACTTGGAATCCTAGGATGCAGTGGAAATGCGACTCTCAAACTGGATGGAAGAAGCTTCCAAGCATAGTGTTCTTCCATTTACCAAAGAGAACCCAAGTGTCTGAGGCTGGTAGCCTTGTTGCTGGAGAGAACTGGCATCCCCGTGGGCCTGTCGGTTAATTTCCTGTTTCTGACCCTCTAAGGAAACCCTTCCAAAAAGCCTTTGGAGCCGCTTAGAGAGAACAGCTGCGAAGTTGATGCACAGAACATTAACCTAGATTCCAGCCCTGGGTCCCAATCATCCATCTTTCTCTGGAGGTTACGTAGCCCACAGAGGGATTCAAGCAGGGAGTTTGCCTTATACAACTGACACATGAAACTGGGATGTGATGCAGGGCCACTCTCCTTGCCCTCACTCTACGTGGGCCGGAGAAGTTATCACGCAGCAGAATTCAACACCCTTCCTCTACACGTGTGTACCCAAAAGAAGTGCTGGGCAGTGGGTGTTCTCAGGCCAAGAGCAGTCCTTGTTCTGGGCTGCACCTGCTCTGTGGTTCAAAGGTTCTCTGACTCTGCTCCTTTGGAAGCATTTCAGGGCTGACGCTATCCCTGGGCTGCCAAAGCAAAGCGGCCTAGCGGCCTTTCACACTGAAGGCATGGGCTTGTTTCCCATTCAGAAAGTTATGTTGCCCCTCCCTGGCTGGAGGCGGGTAAGTTGTCACAATTTGCTCTGCCCCTGGAAAATGCAAGTGGGGGTCCTCGATTTGGGCTGCCTGGTGAAACAACAGGCAGTCACAGGCAGCCTGAGTACCTTTCCTTTAGTGTGTTCCTAGCTAGGTAAACTCGGCCTTCGGAGGCAAGATGAGAGCAAACATGTTCAAGTTGTGGGGAAAGTCTTTGACCAATGACCAATATGCTTGTGCTTGTGCGAGGCTTAGGCAGGAGCTTTCCAACACAGGGTTTTGACCTTACCATAAGCCGTCCCTTTGGGCTGAAGCAGGCGGGGGTTCTGTATCACAGTCTGGGAAACAGGGCCTCAGGTGAGTCTGCCAACTGACTCCCTGCCCTCCGTCACAGCCAGCTGAGAAATTAGGGCAAGGCTGATGGAACCCTCTTACAACGAAATGTTTCTCTTCAGAATAGGAGATTTTGCTACCAGACTTCAGCTACTCCTCTCTCTCAGAGTTGGTTCGTGTGTGGACTAGGGAAAGCTCCTAGGGTCTCCAGCTATGAAGGGCTCTTTGCCCAGTTGGTTTCATCCGAGAAAGAGCCAGAGGGGCTGATCTCAACAAATAGGGCTGCACACCGTGAGTCCTTCGGGTAGGGCAGTCCTGATCCAATGTGCCACCTAAGGAATAAAAGCAAAGTTTCCTTGCCACAGGAAAAAACACCGAGGCCTGGTGTTTTCTCTATGAAATTGTGTGAGCTGGTGGGTGAGGCCTTTACTATATTGAGGAAAAGCTCGGGGTTACGGCTGTCTTTCTCCCTCTCTCAGTACAATACCCTGGTCTCAGCTGTTGGGGAATGCTGAGTGGGAGAGGCTGCCTCTCTGCCGGACTCAGAAGGCTTCTTTCCTTTAGGGCAATTCCGTTTGTGTCTTACCTCGTGGAGAAAGAAACAGGGCGCCTAGAGATATTCTACCATGAAATACCTAACGACAGAGGATCTGCAGGAGCTGGTTTCTCGGTGGAAGGAGCCAAAACGCCTGCATTCCTAAGGTCTCTTTCAGAACTGCCAGACACTCTGCCGTCCTAGGCCTAAGAACTGGAAATTGTGACGGCATGGCAACACTTGGAATCCTAGGATGCAGTGGAAATGCGACTCTCAAACTGGATGGAAGAAGCTTCCAAGCATAGTGTTCTTCCATTTACCAAAGAGAACCCAAGTGTCTGAGGCTGGTAGCCTTGTTGCTGGAGAGAACTGGCATCCCCGTGGGCCTGTCGGTTAATTTCCTGTTTCTGACCCTCTAAGGAAACCCTTCCAAAAAGCCTTTGGAGCCGCTTAGAGAGAACAGCTGCGAAGTTGATGCACAGAACATTAACCTAGATTCCAGCCCTGGGTCCCAATCATCCATCTTTCTCTGGAGGTTACGTAGCCCACAGAGGGATTCAAGCAGGGAGTTTGCCTTATACAACTGACACATGAAACTGGGATGTGATGCAGGGCCACTCTCCTTGCCCTCACTCTACGTGGGCCGGAGAAGTTATCACGCAGCAGAATTCAACACCCTTCCTCTACACGTGTGTACCCAAAAGAAGTGCTGGGCAGTGGGTGTTCTCAGGCCAAGAGCAGTCCTTGTTCTGGGCTGCACCTGCTCTGTGGTTCAAAGGTTCTCTGACTCTGCTCCTTTGGAAGCATTTCAGGGCTGACGCTATCCCTGGGCTGCCAAAGCAAAGAGGCCTAGCGGCCTTTCACACTGAAGGCATGGGCTTGTTTCCCATTCAGAAAGTTATGTTGCCCCTCCCTGGCTGGAGGCGGGTAAGTTGTCACAATTTGCTCTGCCCCTGGAAAATGCAAGTGGGGGTCCTCGATTTGGGATTTCTGGTGAAACAACTTGCAGTCACAGGCAGCCTGAGTACCTTTCCTTTAGTGTGTTCCTAGCTAGGTAAACTCGGCCTTCGGAGGCAAGATGAGAGCAAACATGTTCAAGTTGTGGGGAAAGTCTTTGACCAATGACCAATATGCTTGTGCTTGTGCGAGGCTTAGGCAGGAGCTTTCCAACACAGGGTTTTGACCTTACCATAAGCCGTCCCTTTGGGCTGAAGCAGGCGGGGGTTCTGTATCACAGTCTGGGAAACAGGGCCTCAGGTGAGTCTGCCAACTGACTCCCTGCCCTCCGTCACAGCCAGCTGGGAAATTAGGGCAAGGCTGATGGAACCCTCTTACAACGAAATGTTTCTCTTCAGAATAGGAGATTTTACTACCAGACTTCAGCTACTCCTCTCTCTCAGAGTTGGTTCGTGTGTGGACTAGGGAAAGCTCCTAGGGTCTCCAGCTATGAAGGGCTCTTTGCCCAGTTGGTTTCATCCGAGAAAGAGCCAGAGGGGCTGATCTCAACAAATAGGGCTGCACACCGTGAGTCCTTCGGGTAGGGCAGTCCTGATCCAATGTGCCACCTAAGGAATAAAAGCAAAGTTTCCTTGCCACAGGAAAACACACCGAGGCCTGGTGTTTTCTCTATGAAATTGTGTGAGCTGGTGGGTGAGGCCTTTACTATATTGTGGAAAAGCTCGGGGTTACGGCTGTCTTTCTCCCTCTCTCAGTACAATACCCTGGTCTCAGCTGTTGGGGAATGCTGAGTGGGAGAGGCTGCCTCTCTGCCGGACTCAGAAGGCTTCTTTCCTTTAGGGCAATTCCGTTTGTGTCTTACCTCGTGGAGAAAGAAACAGGGCGCCTAGAGATATTCTACCATGAAATACCTAACGACAGAGGATCTGCAGGAGCTGGTTTCTCGGTGGAAGGAGCCAAAACGCCTGCATTCCTAAGGTCTCTTTCAGAACTGCCAGACACTCTGCCGTCCTAGGCCTAAGAACTGGAAATTGTGACGGCATGGCAACACTTGGAATCCTAGGATGCAGTGGAAATGCGACTCTCAAACTGGATGGAAGAAGCTTCCAAGCATAGTGGTCTTCCATTTACCAAAGAGAACCCAAGTGTCTGAGGCTGGTAGCCTTGTTGCTGGAGAGAACTGGCATCCCCGTGGGCCTGTCGGTTAATTTCCTGTTTCTGACCCTCTAAGGAAACCCTTCCAAAAAGCCTTTGGAGCCGCTTAGAGAGAACAGCTGCGAAGTTGATGCACAGAACATTAACCTAGATTCCAGCCCTGGGTCCCAATCATCCATCTTTCTCTGGAGGTTACGTAGCCCACAGAGGGATTCAAGCAGGGAGTTTGCCTTATACAACTGACACATGAAACTGGGATGTGATGCAGGGCCACTCTCCTTGCCCTCACTCTACGTGGGCCGGAGAAGTTATCACGCAGCAGAATTCAACACCCTTCCTCTACACGTGTGTACCCAAAAGAAGTGCTGGGCAGTGGGTGTTCTCAGGCCAAGAGCAGTCCTTGTTCTGGGCTGCACCTGCTCTGTGGTTCAAAGGTTCTCTGACTCTGCTCCTTTGGAAGCATTTCAGGGCTGACGCTATCCCTGGGCTGCCAAAGCAAAGAGGCCTAGCGGCCTTTCACACTGAAGGCATGGGCTTGTTTCCCATTCAGAAAGTTATGTTGCCCCTCCCTGGCTGGAGGCGGGTAAGTTGTCACAATTTGCTCTGCCCCTGGAAAATGCAAGTGGGGGTCCTCGATTTGGGATTTCTGGTGAAACAACTTGCAGTCACAGGCAGCCTGAGTACCTTTCCTTTAGTGTGTTCCTAGCTAGGTAAACTCGGCCTTCGGAGGCAAGATGAGAGCAAACATGTTCAAGTTGTGGGGAAAGTCTTTGACCAATGACCAATATGCTTGTGCTTGTGCGAGGCTTAGGCAGGAGCTTTCCAACACAGGGTTTTGACCTTACCATAAGCCGTCCCTTTGGGCTGAAGCAGGCGGGGGTTCTGTATCACAGTCTGGGAAACAGGGCCTCAGGTGAGTCTGCCAACTGACTCCCTGCCCTCCGTCACAGCCAGCTGGGAAATTAGGGCAAGGCTGATGGAACCCTCTTACAACGAAATGTTTCTCTTCAGAATAGGAGATTTTACTACCAGACTTCAGCTACTCCTCTCTCTCAGAGTTGGTTCGTGTGTGGACTAGGGAAAGCTCCTAGGGTCTCCAGCTATGAAGGGCTCTTTGCCCAGTTGGTTTCATCCGAGAAAGAGCCAGAGGGGCTGATCTCAACAAATAGGGCTGCACACCGTGAGTCCTTCGGGTAGGGCAGTCCTGATCCAATGTGCCACCTAAGGAATAAAAGCAAAGTTTCCTTGCCACAGGAAAAAACACCGAGGCCTGGTGTTTTCTCTATGAAATTGTGTGAGCTGGTGGGTGAGGCCTTTACTATATTGTGGAAAAGCTCGGGGTTACGGCTGTCTTTCTCCCTCTCTCAGTACAATACCCTGGTCTCAGCTGTTGGGGAATGCTGAGTGGGAGAGGCTGCCTCTCTGCCGGACTCAGAAGGCTTCTTTCCTTTAGGGCAATTCCGTTTGTGTCTTACCTCGTGGAGAAAGAAACAGGGCGCCTAGAGATATTCTACCATGAAATACCTAACGACAGAGGATCTGCAGGAGCTGGTTTCTCGGTGGAAGGAGCCAAAACGCCTGCATTCCTAAGGTCTCTTTCAGAACTGCCAGACACTCTGCCGTCCTAGGCCTAAGAACTGGAAATTGTGACGGCATGGCAACACTTGGAATCCTAGGATGCAGTGGAAATGCGACTCTCAAACTGGATGGAAGAAGCTTCCAAGCATAGTGTTCTTCCATTTACCAAAGAGAACCCAAGTGTCTGAGGCTGGTAGCCTTGTTGCTGGAGAGAACTGGCATCCCCGTGGGCCTGTCGGTTAATTTCCTGTTTCTGACCCTCTAAGGAAACCCTTCCAAAAAGCCTTTGGAGCCGCTTAGAGAGAACAGCTGCGAAGTTGATGCACAGAACATTAACCTAGATTCCAGCCCTGGGTCCCAATCATCCATCTTTCTCTGGAGGTTACGTAGCCCACAGAGGGATTCAAGCAGGGAGTTTGCCTTATACAACTGACACATGAAACTGGGATGTGATGCAGGGCCACTCTCCTTGCCCTCACTCTACGTGGGCCGGAGAAGTTATCACGCAGCAGAATTCAACACCCTTCCTCTACACGTGTGTACCCAAAAGAAGTGCTGGGCAGTGGGTGTTCTCAGGCCAAGAGCAGTCCTTGTTCTGGGCTGCACCTGCTCTGTGGTTCAAAGGTTCTCTGACTCTGCTCCTTTGGAAGCATTTCAGGGCTGACGCTATCCCTGGGCTGCCAAAGCAAAGCGGCCTAGCGGCCTTTCACACTGAAGGCATGGGCTTGTTTCCCATTCAGAAAGTTATGTTGCCCCTCCCTGGCTGGAGGCGGGTAAGTTGTCACAATTTGCTCTGCCCCTGGAAAATGCAAGTGGGGGTCCTCGATTTGGGATTTCTGGTGAAACAACTTGCAGTCACAGGCAGCCTGAGTACCTTTCCTTTAGTGTGTTCCTAGCTAGGTAAACTCGGCCTTCGGAGGCAAGATGAGAGCAAACATGTTCAAGTTGTGGGGAAAGTCTTTGACCAATGACCAATATGCTTGTGCTTGTGCGAGGCTTAGGCAGGAGCTTTCCAACACAGGGTTTTGACCTTACCATAAGCCGTCCCTTTGGGCTGAAGCAGGCGGGGGTTCTGTATCACAGTCTGGGAAACAGGGCCTCAGGTGAGTCTGCCAACTGACTCCCTGCCCTCCGTCACAGCCAGCTGAGAAATTAGGGCAAGGCTGATGGAACCCTCTTACAACGAAATGTTTCTCTTCAGAATAGGAGATTTTACTACCAGACTTCAGCTACTCCTCTCTCTCAGAGTTGGTTCGTGTGTGGACTAGGGAAAGCTCCTAGGGTCTCCAGCTATGAAGGGCTCTTTGCCCAGTTGGTTTCATCCGAGAAAGAGCCAGAGGGGCTGATCTCAACAAATAGGGCTGCACACCGTGAGTCCTTCGGGTAGGGCAGTCCTGATCCAATGTGCCACCTAAGGAATAAAAGCAAAGTTTCCTTGCCACAGGAAAAAACACCGAGGCCTGGTGTTTTCTCTATGAAATAGTGTTAGCTGGTGGGTGAAGCCTTTACTATATTGTGGAAAAGCTCGGGGTTACGGCTGTCTTTCTCCCTCTCTCAGTACAATACCCTGGTCTCAGCTGTTGGGGAATGCTGAGTGGGAGAGGCTGCCTCTCTGCCGGACTCTGAAGGCTTCTTTCCTTTAGGGCAATTCCATTTGTGTCTTACCTCGTGGAGAAAGAAACAGGGCGCCTAGAGATATTCTACCATGAAATACCTAACGACAGAGGATCTGCAGGAGCTGGTTTCTCGGTGGAAGGAGCCAAAACGCCTGCATTCCTAAGGTCTCTTTCAGAACTGCCAGACACTCTGCCGTCCTAGGCCTAAGAACTGGAAATTGTGACGGCATGGCAACACTTGGAATCCTAGGATGCAGTGGAAATGCGACTCTCAAACTGGATGGAAGAAGCTTCCAAGCATAGTGTTCTTCCATTTACCAAAGAGAACCCAAGTGTCTGAGGCTGGTAGCCTTGTTGCTGGAGAGAACTGGCATCCCCGTGGGCCTGTCGGTTAATTTCCTGTTTCTGACCCTCTAAGGAAACCCTTCCAAAAAGCCTTTGGAGCCGCTTAGAGAGAACAGCTGCGAAGTTGATGCACAGAACATTAACCTAGATTCCAGCCCTGGGTCCCAATCATCCATCTTTCTCTGGAGGTTACGTAGCCCACAGAGGGATTCAAGCAGGGAGTTTGCCTTATACAACTGACACATGAAACTGGGATGTGATGCAGGGCCACTCTCCTTGCCCTCACTCTACGTGGGCCGGAGAAGTTATCACGCAGCAGAATTCAACACCCTTCCTCTACACGTGTGTACCCAAAAGAAGTGCTGGGCAGTGGGTGTTCTCAGGCCAAGAGCAGTCCTTGTTCTGGGCTGCACCTGCTCTGTGGTTCAAAGGTTCTCTGACTCTGCTCCTTTGGAAGCATTTCAGGGCTGACGCTATCCCTGGGCTGCCAAAGCAAAGAGGCCTAGCGGCCTTTCACACTGAAGGCATGGGCTTGTTTCCCATTCAGAAAGTTATGTTGCCCCTCCCTGGCTGGAGGCGGGTAAGTTGTCACAATTTGCTCTGCCCCTGGAAAATGCAAGTGGGGGTCCTCGATTTGGGATTTCTGGTGAAACAACTTGCAGTCACAGGCAGCCTGAGTACCTTTCCTTTAGTGTGTTCCTAGCTAGGTAAACTCGGCCTTCGGAGGCTAGATGAGAGCAAACATGTTCAAGTTGTGGGGAAAGTCTTTGACCAATGACCAATATGCTTGTGCTTGTGCGAGGCTTAGGCAGGAGCTTTCCAACACAGGGTTTTGACCTTACCATAAGCCGTCCCTTTGGGCTGAAGCAGGCGGGGGTTCTGTATCACAGTCTGGGAAACAGGGCCTCAGGTGAGTCTGCCAACTGACTCCCTGCCCTCCGTCACAGCCAGCTGGGAAATTAGGGCAAGGCTGATGGAACCCTCTTACAACGAAATGTTTCTCTTCAGAATAGGAGATTTTACTACCAGACTTCAGCTACTCCTCTCTCTCAGAGTTGGTTCGTGTGTGGACTAGGGAAAGCTCCTAGGGTCTCCAGCTATGAAGGGCTCTTTGCCCAGTTGGTTTCATCCGAGAAAGAGCCAGAGGGGCTGATCTCAACAAATAGGGCTGCACACCGTGAGTCCTTCGGGTAGGGCAGTCCTGATCCAATGTGCCACCTAAGGAATAAAAGCAAAGTTTCCTTGCCACAGGAAAACACACCGAGGCCTGGTGTTTTCTCTATGAAATTGTGTGAGCTGGTGGGTGAGGCCTTTACTATATTGTGGAAAAGCTCGGGGTTACGGCTGTCTTTCTCCCTCTCTCAGTACAATACCCTGGTCTCAGCTGTTGGGGAATGCTGAGTGGGAGAGGCTGCCTCTCTGCCGGACTCAGAAGGCTTCTTTCCTTTAGGGCAATTCCGTTTGTGTCTTACCTCGTGGAGAAAGAAACAGGGCGCCTAGAGATATTCTACCATGAAATACCTAACGACAGAGGATCTGCAGGAGCTGGTTTCTCGGTGGAAGGAGCCAAAACGCCTGCATTCCTAAGGTCTCTTTCAGAACTGCCAGACACTCTGCCGTCCTAGGCCTAAGAACTGGAAATTGTGACGGCATGGCAACACTTGGAATCCTAGGATGCAGTGGAAATGCGACTCTCAAACTGGATGGAAGAAGCTTCCAAGCATAGTGTTCTTCCATTTACCAAAGAGAACCCAAGTGTCTGAGGCTGGTAGCCTTGTTGCTGGAGAGAACTGGCATCCCCGTGGGCCTGTCGGTTAATTTCCTGTTTCTGACCCTCTAAGGAAACCCTTCCAAAAAGCCTTTGGAGCCGCTTAGAGAGAACAGCTGCGAAGTTGATGCACAGAACATTAACCTAGATTCCAGCCCTGGGTCCCAATCATCCATCTTTCTCTGGAGGTTACGTAGCCCACAGAGGGATTCAAGCAGGGAGTTTGCCTTATACAACTGACACATGAAACTGGGATGTGATGCAGGGCCACTCTCCTTGCCCTCACTCTACGTGGGCCGGAGAAGTTATCACGCAGCAGAATTCAACACCCTTCCTCTACACGTGTGTACCCAAAAGAAGTGCTGGGCAGTGGGTGTTCTCAGGCCAAGAGCAGTCCTTGTTCTGGGCTGCACCTGCTCTGTGGTTCAAAGGTTCTCTGACTCTGCTCCTTTGGAAGCATTTCAGGGCTGACGCTATCCCTGGGCTGCCAAAGCAAAGCGGCCTAGCGGCCTTTCACACTGAAGGCATGGGCTTGTTTCCCATTCAGAAAGTTATGTTGCCCCTCCCTGGCTGGAGGCGGGTAAGTTGTCACAATTTGCTCTGCCCCTGGAAAATGCAAGTGGGGGTCCTCGATTTGGGATTTCTGGTGAAACAACTTGCAGTCACAGGCAGCCTGAGTACCTTTCCTTTAGTGTGTTCCTAGCTAGGTAAACTCGGCCTTCGGAGGCAAGATGAGAGCAAACATGTTCAAGTTGTGGGGAAAGTCTTTGACCAATGACCAATATGCTTGTGCTTGTGCGAGGCTTAGGCAGGAGCTTTCCAACACAGGGTTTTGACCTTACCATAAGCCGTCCCTTTGGGCTGAAGCAGGCGGGGGTTCTGTATCACAGTCTGGGAAACAGGGCCTCAGGTGAGTCTGCCAACTGACTCCCTGCCCTCCGTCACAGCCAGCTGAGAAATTAGGGCAAGGCTGATGGAACCCTCTTACAACGAAATGTTTCTCTTCAGAATAGGAGATTTTACTACCAGACTTCAGCTACTCCTCTCTCTCAGAGTTGGTTCGTGTGTGGACTAGGGAAAGCTCCTAGGGTCTCCAGCTATGAAGGGCTCTTTGCCCAGTTGGTTTCATCCGAGAAAGAGCCAGAGGGGCTGATCTCAACAAATAGGGCTGCACACCGTGAGTCCTTCGGGTAGGGCAGTCCTGATCCAATGTGCCACCTAAGGAATAAAAGCAAAGTTTCCTTGCCACAGGAAAAAACACCGAGGCCTGGTGTTTTCTCTATGAAATAGTGTTAGCTGGTGGGTGAAGCCTTTACTATATTGTGGAAAAGCTCGGGGTTACGGCTGTCTTTCTCCCTCTCTCAGTACAATACCCTGGTCTCAGCTGTTGGGGAATGCTGAGTGGGAGAGGCTGCCTCTCTGCCGGACTCTGAAGGCTTCTTTCCTTTAGGGCAATTCCGTTTGTGTCTTACCTCGTGGAGAAAGAAACAGGGCGCCTAGAGATATTCTACCATGAAATACCTAACGACAGAGGATCTGCAGGAGCTGGTTTCTCGGTGGAAGGAGCCAAAACGCCTGCATTCCTAAGGTCTCTTTCAGAACTGCCAGACACTCTGCCGTCCTAGGCCTAAGAACTGGAAATTGTGACGGCATGGCAACACTTGGAATCCTAGGATGCAGTGGAAATGCGACTCTCAAACTGGATGGAAGAAGCTTCCAAGCATAGTGTTCTTCCATTTACCAAAGAGAACCCAAGTGTCTGAGGCTGGTAGCCTTGTTGCTGGAGAGAACTGGCATTCCCGTGGGCCTGTCGGTTAATTTCCTGTTTCTGACCCTCTAAGGAAACCCTTCCAAAAAGCCTTTGGAGCCGCTTAGAGAGAACAGCTGCGAAGTTGATGCACAGAACATTAACCTAGATTCCAGCCCTGGGTCCCAATCATCCATCTTTCTCTGGAGGTTACGTAGCCCACAGAGGGATTCAAGCAGGGAGTTTGCCTTATACAACTGACACATGAAACTGGGATGTGATGCAGGGCCACTCTCCTTGCCCTCACTCTACGTGGGCCGGAGAAGTTATCACGCAGCAGAATTCAACACCCTTCCTCTACACGTGTGTACCCAAAAGAAGTGCTGGGCAGTGGGTGTTCTCAGGCCAAGAGCAGTCCTTGTTCTGGGCTGCACCTGCTCTGTGGTTCAAAGGTTCTCTGACTCTGCTCCTTTGGAAGCATTTCAGGGCTGACGCTATCCCTGGGCTGCCAAAGCAAAGAGGCCTAGCGGCCTTTCACACTGAAGGCATGGGCTTGTTTCCCATTCAGAAAGTTATGTTGCCCCTCCCTGGCTGGAGGCGGGTAAGTTGTCACAATTTGCTCTGCCCCTGGAAAATGCAAGTGGGGGTCCTCGATTTGGGATTTCTGGTGAAACAACTTGCAGTCACAGGCAGCCTGAGTACCTTTCCTTTAGTGTGTTCCTAGCTAGGTAAACTCGGCCTTCGGAGGCAAGATGAGAGCAAACATGTTCAAGTTGTGGGGAAAGTCTTTGACCAATGACCAATATGCTTGTGCTTGTGCGAGGCTTAGGCAGGAGCTTTCCAACACAGGGTTTTGACCTTACCATAAGCCGTCCCTTTGGGCTGAAGCAGGCGGGGGTTCTGTATCACAGTCTGGGAAACAGGGCCTCAGGTGAGTCTGCCAACTGACTCCCTGCCCTCCGTCACAGCCAGCTGGGAAATTAGGGCAAGGCTGATGGAACCCTCTTACAACGAAATGTTTCTCTTCAGAATAGGAGATTTTACTACCAGACTTCAGCTACTCCTCTCTCTCAGAGTTGGTTCGTGTGTGGACTAGGGAAAGCTCCTAGGGTCTCCAGCTATGAAGGGCTCTTTGCCCAGTTGGTTTCATCCGAGAAAGAGCCAGAGGGGCTGATCTCAACAAATAGGGCTGCACACCGTGAGTCCTTCGGGTAGGGCAGTCCTGATCCAATGTGCCACCTAAGGAATAAAAGCAAAGTTTCCTTGCCACAGGAAAAAACACCGAGGCCTGGTGTTTTCTCTATGAAATTGTGTGAGCTGGTGGGTGAGGCCTTTACTATATTGTGGAAAAGCTCGGGGTTACGGCTGTCTTTCTCCCTCTCTCAGTACAATACCCTGGTCTCAGCTGTTGGGGAATGCTGAGTGGGAGAGGCTGCCTCTCTGCCGGACTCAGAAGGCTTCTTTCCTTTAGGGCAATTCCGTTTGTGTCTTACCTCGTGGAGAAAGAAACAGGGCGCCTAGAGATATTCTACCATGAAATACCTAACGACAGAGGATCTGCAGGAGCTGGTTTCTCGGTGGAAGGAGCCAAAACGCCTGCATTCCTAAGGTCTCTTTCAGAACTGCCAGACACTCTGCCGTCCTAGGCCTAAGAACTGGAAATTGTGACGGCATGGCAACACTTGGAATCCTAGGATGCAGTGGAAATGCGACTCTCAAACTGGATGGAAGAAGCTTCCAAGCATAGTGTTCTTCCATTTACCAAAGAGAACCCAAGTGTCTGAGGCTGGTAGCCTTGTTGCTGGAGAGAACTGGCATCCCCGTGGGCCTGTCGGTTAATTTCCTGTTTCTGACCCTCTAAGGAAACCCTTCCAAAAAGCCTTTGGAGCCGCTTAGAGAGAACAGCTGCGAAGTTGATGCACAGAACATTAACCTAGATTCCAGCCCTGGGTCCCAATCATCCATCTTTCTCTGGAGGTTACGTAGCCCACAGAGGGATTCAAGCAGGGAGTTTGCCTTATACAACTGACACATGAAACTGGGATGTGATGCAGGGCCACTCTCCTTGCCCTCACTCTACGTGGGCCGGAGAAGTTATCACGCAGCAGAATTCAACACCCTTCCTCTACACGTGTGTACCCAAAAGAAGTGCTGGGCAGTGGGTGTTCTCAGGCCAAGAGCAGTCCTTGTTCTGGGCTGCACCTGCTCTGTGGTTCAAAGGTTCTCTGACTCTGCTCCTTTGGAAGCATTTCAGGGCTGACGCTATCCCTGGGCTGCCAAAGCAAAGCGGCCTAGCGGCCTTTCACACTGAAGGCATGGGCTTGTTTCCCATTCAGAAAGTTATGTTGCCCCTCCCTGGCTGGAGGCGGGTAAGTTGTCACAATTTGCTCTGCCCCTGGAAAATGCAAGTGGGGGTCCTCGATTTGGGCTGCCTGGTGAAACAACAGGCAGTCACAGGCAGCCTGAGTACCTTTCCTTTAGTGTGTTCCTAGCTAGGTAAACTCGGCCTTCGGAGGCAAGATGAGAGCAAACATGTTCAAGTTGTGGGGAAAGTCTTTGACCAATGACCAATATGCTTGTGCTTGTGCGAGGCTTAGGCAGGAGCTTTCCAACACAGGGTTTTGACCTTACCATAAGCCGTCCCTTTGGGCTGAAGCAGGCGGGGGTTCTGTATCACAGTCTGGGAAACAGGGCCTCAGGTGAGTCTGCCAACTGACTCCCTGCCCTCCGTCACAGCCAGCTGAGAAATTAGGGCAAGGCTGATGGAACCCTCTTACAACGAAATGTTTCTCTTCAGAATAGGAGATTTTGCTACCAGACTTCAGCTACTCCTCTCTCTCAGAGTTGGTTCGTGTGTGGACTAGGGAAAGCTCCTAGGGTCTCCAGCTATGAAGGGCTCTTTGCCCAGTTGGTTTCATCCGAGAAAGAGCCAGAGGGGCTGATCTCAACAAATAGGGCTGCACACCGTGAGTCCTTCGGGTAGGGCAGTCCTGATCCAATGTGCCACCTAAGGAATAAAAGCAAAGTTTCCTTGCCACAGGAAAAAACACCGAGGCCTGGTGTTTTCTCTATGAAATTGTGTGAGCTGGTGGGTGAGGCCTTTACTATATTGAGGAAAAGCTCGGGGTTACGGCTGTCTTTCTCCCTCTCTCAGTACAATACCCTGGTCTCAGCTGTTGGGGAATGCTGAGTGGGAGAGGCTGCCTCTCTGCCGGACTCAGAAGGCTTCTTTCCTTTAGGGCAATTCCGTTTGTGTCTTACCTCGTGGAGAAAGAAACAGGGCGCCTAGAGATATTCTACCATGAAATACCTAACGACAGAGGATCTGCAGGAGCTGGTTTCTCGGTGGAAGGAGCCAAAACGCCTGCATTCCTAAGGTCTCTTTCAGAACTGCCAGACACTCTGCCGTCCTAGGCCTAAGAACTGGAAATTGTGACGGCATGGCAACACTTGGAATCCTAGGATGCAGTGGAAATGCGACTCTCAAACTGGATGGAAGAAGCTTCCAAGCATAGTGTTCTTCCATTTACCAAAGAGAACCCAAGTGTCTGAGGCTGGTAGCCTTGTTGCTGGAGAGAACTGGCATCCCCGTGGGCCTGTCGGTTAATTTCCTGTTTCTGACCCTCTAAGGAAACCCTTCCAAAAAGCCTTTGGAGCCGCTTAGAGAGAACAGCTGCGAAGTTGATGCACAGAACATTAACCTAGATTCCAGCCCTGGGTCCCAATCATCCATCTTTCTCTGGAGGTTACGTAGCCCACAGAGGGATTCAAGCAGGGAGTTTGCCTTATACAACTGACACATGAAACTGGGATGTGATGCAGGGCCACTCTCCTTGCCCTCACTCTACGTGGGCCGGAGAAGTTATCACGCAGCAGAATTCAACACCCTTCCTCTACACGTGTGTACCCAAAAGAAGTGCTGGGCAGTGGGTGTTCTCAGGCCAAGAGCAGTCCTTGTTCTGGGCTGCACCTGCTCTGTGGTTCAAAGGTTCTCTGACTCTGCTCCTTTGGAAGCATTTCAGGGCTGACGCTATCCCTGGGCTGCCAAAGCAAAGAGGCCTAGCGGCCTTTCACACTGAAGGCATGGGCTTGTTTCCCATTCAGAAAGTTATGTTGCCCCTCCCTGGCTGGAGGCGGGTAGGTTGTCACAATTTGCTCTGCCCCTGGAAAATGCAAGTGGGGGTCCTCGATTTGGGATTTCTGGTGAAACAACTTGCAGTCACAGGCAGCCTGAGTATCTTTCCTTTAGTGTGTTCCTAGCTAGGTAAACTCGGCCTTCGGAGGCAAGATGAGAGCAAACATGTTCAAGTTGTGGGGAAAGTCTTTGACCAATGACCAATATGCTTGTGCTTGTGCGAGGCTTAGGCAGGAGCTTTCCAACACAGGGTTTTGACCTTACCATAAGCCGTCCCTTTGGGCTGAAGCAGGCGGGGGTTCTGTATCACAGTCTGGGAAACAGGGCCTCAGGTGAGTCTGCCAACTGACTCCCTGCCCTCCGTCACAGCCAGCTGGGAAATTAGGGCAAGGCTGATGGAACCCTCTTACAACGAAATGTTTCTCTTCAGAATAGGAGATTTTACTACCAGACTTCAGCTACTCCTCTCTCTCAGAGTTGGTTCGTGTGTGGACTAGGGAAAGCTCCTAGGGTCTCCAGCTATGAAGGGCTCTTTGCCCAGTTGGTTTCATCCGAGAAAGAGCCAGAGGGGCTGATCTCAACAAATAGGGCTGCACACCGTGAGTCCTTCGGGTAGGGCAGTCCTGATCCAATGTGCCACCTAAGGAATAAAAGCAAAGTTTCCTTGCCACAGGAAAAAACACCGAGGCCTGGTGTTTTCTCTATGAAATTGTGTGAGCTGGTGGGTGAGGCCTTTACTATATTGTGGAAAAGCTCGGGGTTACGGCTGTCTTTCTCCCTCTCTCAGTACAATACCCTGGTCTCAGCTGTTGGGGAATGCTGAGTGGGAGAGGCTGCCTCTCTGCCGGACTCAGAAGGCTTCTTTCCTTTAGGGCAATTCCGTTTGTGTCTTACCTCGTGGAGAAAGAAACAGGGCGCCTAGAGATATTCTACCATGAAATACCTAACGACAGAGGATCTGCAGGAGCTGGTTTCTCGGTGGAAGGAGCCAAAACGCCTGCATTCCTAAGGTCTCTTTCAGAACTGCCAGACACTCTGCCGTCCTAGGCCTAAGAACTGGAAATTGTGACGGCATGGCAACACTTGGAATCCTAGGATGCAGTGGAAATGCGACTCTCAAACTGGATGGAAGAAGCTTCCAAGCATAGTGTTCTTCCATTTACCAAAGAGAACCCAAGTGTCTGAGGCTGGTAGCCTTGTTGCTGGAGAGAACTGGCATCCCCGTGGGCCTGTCGGTTAATTTCCTGTTTCTGACCCTCTAAGGAAACCCTTCCAAAAAGCCTTTGGAGCCGCTTAGAGAGAACAGCTGCGAAGTTGATGCACAGAACATTAACCTAGATTCCAGCCCTGGGTCCCAATCATCCATCTTTCTCTGGAGGTTACGTAGCCCACAGAGGGATTCAAGCAGGGAGTTTGCCTTATACAACTGACACATGAAACTGGGATGTGATGCAGGGCCACTCTCCTTGCCCTCACTCTACGTGGGCCGGAGAAGTTATCACGCAGCAGAATTCAACACCCTTCCTCTACACGTGTGTACCCAAAAGAAGTGCTGGGCAGTGGGTGTTCTCAGGCCAAGAGCAGTCCTTGTTCTGGGCTGCACCTGCTCTGTGGTTCAAAGGTTCTCTGACTCTGCTCCTTTGGAAGCATTTCAGGGCTGACGCTATCCCTGGGCTGCCAAAGCAAAGCGGCCTAGCGGCCTTTCACACTGAAGGCATGGGCTTGTTTCCCATTCAGAAAGTTATGTTGCCCCTCCCTGGCTGGAGGCGGGTAAGTTGTCACAATTTGCTCTGCCCCTGGAAAATGCAAGTGGGGGTCCTCGATTTGGGATTTCTGGTGAAACAACTTGCAGTCACAGGCAGCCTGAGTACCTTTCCTTTAGTGTGTTCCTAGCTAGGTAAACTCGGCCTTCGGAGGCAAGATGAGAGCAAACATGTTCAAGTTGTGGGGAAAGTCTTTGACCAATGACCAATATGCTTGTGCTTGTGCGAGGCTTAGGCAGGAGCTTTCCAACACAGGGTTTTGACCTTACCATAAGCCGTCCCTTTGGGCTGAAGCAGGCGGGGGTTCTGTATCACAGTCTGGGAAACAGGGCCTCAGGTGAGTCTGCCAACTGACTCCCTGCCCTCCGTCACAGCCAGCTGAGAAATTAGGGCAAGGCTGATGGAACCCTCTTACAACGAAATGTTTCTCTTCAGAATAGGAGATTTTACTACCAGACTTCAGCTACTCCTCTCTCTCAGAGTTGGTTCGTGTGTGGACTAGGGAAAGCTCCTAGGGTCTCCAGCTATGAAGGGCTCTTTGCCCAGTTGGTTTCATCCGAGAAAGAGCCAGAGGGGCTGATCTCAACAAATAGGGCTGCACACCGTGAGTCCTTCGGGTAGGGCAGTCCTGATCCAATGTGCCACCTAAGGAATAAAAGCAAAGTTTCCTTGCCACAGGAAAAAACACCGAGGCCTGGTGTTTTCTCTATGAAATAGTGTTAGCTGGTGGGTGAAGCCTTTACTATATTGTGGAAAAGCTCGGGGTTACGGCTGTCTTTCTCCCTCTCTCAGTACAATACCCTGGTCTCAGCTGTTGGGGAATGCTGAGTGGGAGAGGCTGCCTCTCTGCCGGACTCTGAAGGCTTCTTTCCTTTAGGGCAATTCCGTTTGTGTCTTACCTCGTGGAGAAAGAAACAGGGCGCCTAGAGATATTCTACCATGAAATACCTAACGACAGAGGATCTGCAGGAGCTGGTTTCTCGGTGGAAGGAGCCAAAACGCCTGCATTCCTAAGGTCTCTTTCAGAACTGCCAGACACTCTGCCGTCCTAGGCCTAAGAACTGGAAATTGTGACGGCATGGCAACACTTGGAATCCTAGGATGCAGTGGAAATGCGACTCTCAAACTGGATGGAAGAAGCTTCCAAGCATAGTGTTCTTCCATTTACCAAAGAGAACCCAAGTGTCTGAGGCTGGTAGCCTTGTTGCTGGAGAGAACTGGCATCCCCGTGGGCCTGTCGGTTAATTTCCTGTTTCTGACCCTCTAAGGAAACCCTTCCAAAAAGCCTTTGGAGCCGCTTAGAGAGAACAGCTGCGAAGTTGATGCACAGAACATTAACCTAGATTCCAGCCCTGGGTCCCAATCATCCATCTTTCTCTGGAGGTTACGTAGCCCACAGAGGGATTCAAGCAGGGAGTTTGCCTTATACAACTGACACATGAAACTGGGATGTGATGCAGGGCCACCCTCCTTGCCCTCACTCTACGTGGGCCGGAGAAGTTATCACGCAGCAGAATTCAACACCCTTCCTCTACACGTGTGTACCCAAAAGAAGTGCTGGGCAGTGGGTGTTCTCAGGCCAAGAGCAGTCCTTGTTCTGGGATGCACCTGCTCTGTGGTTCAAAGGTTCTCTGACTCTGCTCCTTTGGAAGCATTTCAGGGCTGACGCTATCCCTGGGCTGCCAAAGCAAAGAGGCCTAGCGGCCTTTCACACTGAAGGCATGGGCTTGTTTCCCATTCAGAAAGTTATGTTGCCCCTCCCTGGCTGGAGGCGGGTAAGTTGTCACAATTTGCTCTGCCCCTGGAAAATGCAAGTGGGGGTCCTCGATTTGGGATTTCTGGTGAAACAACTTGCAGTCACAGGCAGCCTGAGTACCTTTCCTTTAGTGTGTTCCTAGCTAGGTAAACTCGGCCTTCGGAGGCAAGATGAGAGCAAACATGTTCAAGTTGTGGGGAAAGTCTTTGACCAATGACCAATATGCTTGTGCTTGTGCGAGGCTTAGGCAGGAGCTTTCCAACACAGGGTTTTGACCTTACCATAAGCCGTCCCTTTGGGCTGAAGCAGGCGGGGGTTCTGTATCACAGTCTGGGAAACAGGGCCTCAGGTGAGTCTGCCAACTGACTCCCTGCCCTCCGTCACAGCCAGCTGGGAAATTAGGGCAAGGCTGATGGAACCCTCTTACAACGAAATGTTTCTCTTCAGAATAGGAGATTTTACTACCAGACTTCAGCTACTCCTCTCTCTCAGAGTTGGTTCGTGTGTGGACTAGGGAAAGCTCCTAGGGTCTCCAGCTATGAAGGGCTCTTTGCCCAGTTGGTTTCATCCGAGAAAGAGCCAGAGGGGCTGATCTCAACAAATAGGGCTGCACACCGTGAGTCCTTCGGGTAGGGCAGTCCTGATCCAATGTGCCACCTAAGGAATAAAAGCAAAGTTTCCTTGCCACAGGAAAACACACCGAGGCCTGGTGTTTTCTCTATGAAATTGTGTGAGCTGGTGGGTGAGGCCTTTACTATATTGTGGAAAAGCTCGGGGTTACGGCTGTCTTTCTCCCTCTCTCAGTACAATACCCTGGTCTCAGCTGTTGGGGAATGCTGAGTGGGAGAGGCTGCCTCTCTGCCGGACTCAGAAGGCTTCTTTCCTTTAGGGCAATTCCGTTTGTGTCTTACCTCGTGGAGAAAGAAACAGGGCGCCTAGAGATATTCTACCATGAAATACCTAACGACAGAGGATCTGCAGGAGCTGGTTTCTCGGTGGAAGGAGCCAAAACGCCTGCATTCCTAAGGTCTCTTTCAGAACTGCCAGACACTCTGCCGTCCTAGGCCTAAGAACTGGAAATTGTGACGGCATGGCAACACTTGGAATCCTAGGATGCAGTGGAAATGCGACTCTCAAACTGGATGGAAGAAGCTTCCAAGCATAGTGGTCTTCCATTTACCAAAGAGAACCCAAGTGTCTGAGGCTGGTAGCCTTGTTGCTGGAGAGAACTGGCATCCCCGTGGGCCTGTCGGTTAATTTCCTGTTTCTGACCCTCTAAGGAAACCCTTCCAAAAAGCCTTTGGAGCCGCTTAGAGAGAACAGCTGCGAAGTTGATGCACAGAACATTAACCTAGATTCCAGCCCTGGGTCCCAATCATCCATCTTTCTCTGGAGGTTACGTAGCCCACAGAGGGATTCAAGCAGGGAGTTTGCCTTATACAACTGACACATGAAACTGGGATGTGATGCAGGGCCACTCTCCTTGCCCTCACTCTACGTGGGCCGGAGAAGTTATCACGCAGCAGAATTCAACACCCTTCCTCTACACGTGTGTACCCAAAAGAAGTGCTGGGCAGTGGGTGTTCTCAGGCCAAGAGCAGTCCTTGTTCTGGGCTGCACCTGCTCTGTGGTTCAAAGGTTCTCTGACTCTGCTCCTTTGGAAGCATTTCAGGGCTGACGCTATCCCTGGGCTGCCAAAGCAAAGAGGCCTAGCGGCCTTTCACACTGAAGGCATGGGCTTGTTTCCCATTCAGAAAGTTATGTTGCCCCTCCCTGGCTGGAGGCGGGTAAGTTGTCACAATTTGCTCTGCCCCTGGAAAATGCAAGTGGGGGTCCTCGATTTGGGATTTCTGGTGAAACAACTTGCAGTCACAGGCAGCCTGAGTACCTTTCCTTTAGTGTGTTCCTAGCTAGGTAAACTCGGCCTTCGGAGGCAAGATGAGAGCAAACATGTTCAAGTTGTGGGGAAAGTCTTTGACCAATGACCAATATGCTTGTGCTTGTGCGAGGCTTAGGCAGGAGCTTTCCAACACAGGGTTTTGACCTTACCATAAGCCGTCCCTTTGGGCTGAAGCAGGCGGGGGTTCTGTATCACAGTCTGGGAAACAGGGCCTCAGGTGAGTCTGCCAACTGACTCCCTGCCCTCCGTCACAGCCAGCTGGGAAATTAGGGCAAGGCTGATGGAACCCTCTTACAACGAAATGTTTCTCTTCAGAATAGGAGATTTTACTACCAGACTTCAGCTACTCCTCTCTCTCAGAGTTGGTTCGTGTGTGGACTAGGGAAAGCTCCTAGGGTCTCCAGCTATGAAGGGCTCTTTGCCCAGTTGGTTTCATCCGAGAAAGAGCCAGAGGGGCTGATCTCAACAAATAGGGCTGCACACCGTGAGTCCTTCGGGTAGGGCAGTCCTGATCCAATGTGCCACCTAAGGAATAAAAGCAAAGTTTCCTTGCCACAGGAAAAAACACCGAGGCCTGGTGTTTTCTCTATGAAATTGTGTGAGCTGGTGGGTGAGGCCTTTACTATATTGTGGAAAAGCTCGGGGTTACGGCTGTCTTTCTCCCTCTCTCAGTACAATACCCTGGTCTCAGCTGTTGGGGAATGCTGAGTGGGAGAGGCTGCCTCTCTGCCGGACTCAGAAGGCTTCTTTCCTTTAGGGCAATTCCGTTTGTGTCTTACCTCGTGGAGAAAGAAACAGGGCGCCTAGAGATATTCTACCATGAAATACCTAACGACAGAGGATCTGCAGGAGCTGGTTTCTCGGTGGAAGGAGCCAAAACGCCTGCATTCCTAAGGTCTCTTTCAGAACTGCCAGACACTCTGCCGTCCTAGGCCTAAGAACTGGAAATTGTGACGGCATGGCAACACTTGGAATCCTAGGATGCAGTGGAAATGCGACTCTCAAACTGGATGGAAGAAGCTTCCAAGCATAGTGTTCTTCCATTTACCAAAGAGAACCCAAGTGTCTGAGGCTGGTAGCCTTGTTGCTGGAGAGAACTGGCATCCCCGTGGGCCTGTCGGTTAATTTCCTGTTTCTGACCCTCTAAGGAAACCCTTCCAAAAAGCCTTTGGAGCCGCTTAGAGAGAACAGCTGCGAAGTTGATGCACAGAACATTAACCTAGATTCCAGCCCTGGGTCCCAATCATCCATCTTTCTCTGGAGGTTACGTAGCCCACAGAGGGATTCAAGCAGGGAGTTTGCCTTATACAACTGACACATGAAACTGGGATGTGATGCAGGGCCACTCTCCTTGCCCTCACTCTACGTGGGCCGGAGAAGTTATCACGCAGCAGAATTCAACACCCTTCCTCTACACGTGTGTACCCAAAAGAAGTGCTGGGCAGTGGGTGTTCTCAGGCCAAGAGCAGTCCTTGTTCTGGGCTGCACCTGCTCTGTGGTTCAAAGGTTCTCTGACTCTGCTCCTTTGGAAGCATTTCAGGGCTGACGCTATCCCTGGGCTGCCAAAGCAAAGCGGCCTAGCGGCCTTTCACACTGAAGGCATGGGCTTGTTTCCCATTCAGAAAGTTATGTTGCCCCTCCCTGGCTGGAGGCGGGTAAGTTGTCACAATTTGCTCTGCCCCTGGAAAATGCAAGTGGGGGTCCTCGATTTGGGATTTCTGGTGAAACAACTTGCAGTCACAGGCAGCCTGAGTACCTTTCCTTTAGTGTGTTCCTAGCTAGGTAAACTCGGCCTTCGGAGGCAAGATGAGAGCAAACATGTTCAAGTTGTGGGGAAAGTCTTTGACCAATGACCAATATGCTTGTGCTTGTGCGAGGCTTAGGCAGGAGCTTTCCAACACAGGGTTTTGACCTTACCATAAGCCGTCCCTTTGGGCTGAAGCAGGCGGGGGTTCTGTATCACAGTCTGGGAAACAGGGCCTCAGGTGAGTCTGCCAACTGACTCCCTGCCCTCCGTCACAGCCAGCTGGGAAATTAGGGCAAGGCTGATGGAACCCTCTTACAACGAAATGTTTCTCTTCAGAATAGGAGATTTTACTACCAGACTTCAGCTACTCCTCTCTCTCAGAGTTGGTTCGTGTGTGGACTAGGGAAAGCTCCTAGGGTCTCCAGCTATGAAGGGCTCTTTGCCCAGTTGGTTTCATCCGAGAAAGAGCCAGAGGGGCTGATCTCAACAAATAGGGCTGCACACCGTGAGTCCTTCGGGTAGGGCAGTCCTGATCCAATGTGCCACCTAAGGAATAAAAGCAAAGTTTCCTTGCCACAGGAAAAAACACCGAGGCCTGGTGTTTTCTCTATGAAATAGTGTTAGCTGGTGGGTGAAGCCTTTACTATATTGTGGAAAAGCTCGGGGTTACGGCTGTCTTTCTCCCTCTCTCAGTACAATACCCTGGTCTCAGCTGTTGGGGAATGCTGAGTGGGAGAGGCTGCCTCTCTGCCGGACTCTGAAGGCTTCTTTCCTTTAGGGCAATTCCATTTGTGTCTTACCTCGTGGAGAAAGAAACAGGGCGCCTAGAGATATTCTACCATGAAATACCTAACGACAGAGGATCTGCAGGAGCTGGTTTCTCGGTGGAAGGAGCCAAAACGCCTGCATTCCTAAGGTCTCTTTCAGAACTGCCAGACACTCTGCCGTCCTAGGCCTAAGAACTGGAAATTGTGACGGCATGGCAACACTTGGAATCCTAGGATGCAGTGGAAATGCGACTCTCAAACTGGATGGAAGAAGCTTCCAAGCATAGTGTTCTTCCATTTACCAAAGAGAACCCAAGTGTCTGAGGCTGGTAGCCTTGTTGCTGGAGAGAACTGGCATCCCCGTGGGCCTGTCGGTTAATTTCCTGTTTCTGACCCTCTAAGGAAACCCTTCCAAAAAGCCTTTGGAGCCGCTTAGAGAGAACAGCTGCGAAGTTGATGCACAGAACATTAACCTAGATTCCAGCCCTGGGTCCCAATCATCCATCTTTCTCTGGAGGTTACGTAGCCCACAGAGGGATTCAAGCAGGGAGTTTGCCTTATACAACTGACACATGAAACTGGGATGTGATGCAGGGCCACTCTCCTTGCCCTCACTCTACGTGGGCCGGAGAAGTTATCACGCAGCAGAATTCAACACCCTTCCTCTACACGTGTGTACCCAAAAGAAGTGCTGGGCAGTGGGTGTTCTCAGGCCAAGAGCAGTCCTTGTTCTGGGCTGCACCTGCTCTGTGGTTCAAAGGTTCTCTGACTCTGCTCCTTTGGAAGCATTTCAGGGCTGACGCTATCCCTGGGCTGCCAAAGCAAAGAGGCCTAGCGGCCTTTCACACTGAAGGCATGGGCTTGTTTCCCATTCAGAAAGTTATGTTGCCCCTCCCTGGCTGGAGGCGGGTAAGTTGTCACAATTTGCTCTGCCCCTGGAAAATGCAAGTGGGGGTCCTCGATTTGGGATTTCTGGTGAAACAACTTGCAGTCACAGGCAGCCTGAGTACCTTTCCTTTAGTGTGTTCCTAGCTAGGTAAACTCGGCCTTCGGAGGCTAGATGAGAGCAAACATGTTCAAGTTGTGGGGAAAGTCTTTGACCAATGACCAATATGCTTGTGCTTGTGCGAGGCTTAGGCAGGAGCTTTCCAACACAGGGTTTTGACCTTACCATAAGCCGTCCCTTTGGGCTGAAGCAGGCGGGGGTTCTGTATCACAGTCTGGGAAACAGGGCCTCAGGTGAGTCTGCCAACTGACTCCCTGCCCTCCGTCACAGCCAGCTGGGAAATTAGGGCAAGGCTGATGGAACCCTCTTACAACGAAATGTTTCTCTTCAGAATAGGAGATTTTACTACCAGACTTCAGCTACTCCTCTCTCTCAGAGTTGGTTCGTGTGTGGACTAGGGAAAGCTCCTAGGGTCTCCAGCTATGAAGGGCTCTTTGCCCAGTTGGTTTCATCCGAGAAAGAGCCAGAGGGGCTGATCTCAACAAATAGGGCTGCACACCGTGAGTCCTTCGGGTAGGGCAGTCCTGATCCAATGTGCCACCTAAGGAATAAAAGCAAAGTTTCCTTGCCACAGGAAAACACACCGAGGCCTGGTGTTTTCTCTATGAAATTGTGTGAGCTGGTGGGTGAGGCCTTTACTATATTGTGGAAAAGCTCGGGGTTACGGCTGTCTTTCTCCCTCTCTCAGTACAATACCCTGGTCTCAGCTGTTGGGGAATGCTGAGTGGGAGAGGCTGCCTCTCTGCCGGACTCAGAAGGCTTCTTTCCTTTAGGGCAATTCCGTTTGTGTCTTACCTCGTGGAGAAAGAAACAGGGCGCCTAGAGATATTCTACCATGAAATACCTAACGACAGAGGATCTGCAGGAGCTGGTTTCTCGGTGGAAGGAGCCAAAACGCCTGCATTCCTAAGGTCTCTTTCAGAACTGCCAGACACTCTGCCGTCCTAGGCCTAAGAACTGGAAATTGTGACGGCATGGCAACACTTGGAATCCTAGGATGCAGTGGAAATGCGACTCTCAAACTGGATGGAAGAAGCTTCCAAGCATAGTGTTCTTCCATTTACCAAAGAGAACCCAAGTGTCTGAGGCTGGTAGCCTTGTTGCTGGAGAGAACTGGCATCCCCGTGGGCCTGTCGGTTAATTTCCTGTTTCTGACCCTCTAAGGAAACCCTTCCAAAAAGCCTTTGGAGCCGCTTAGAGAGAACAGCTGCGAAGTTGATGCACAGAACATTAACCTAGATTCCAGCCCTGGGTCCCAATCATCCATCTTTCTCTGGAGGTTACGTAGCCCACAGAGGGATTCAAGCAGGGAGTTTGCCTTATACAACTGACACATGAAACTGGGATGTGATGCAGGGCCACTCTCCTTGCCCTCACTCTACGTGGGCCGGAGAAGTTATCACGCAGCAGAATTCAACACCCTTCCTCTACACGTGTGTACCCAAAAGAAGTGCTGGGCAGTGGGTGTTCTCAGGCCAAGAGCAGTCCTTGTTCTGGGCTGCACCTGCTCTGTGGTTCAAAGGTTCTCTGACTCTGCTCCTTTGGAAGCATTTCAGGGCTGACGCTATCCCTGGGCTGCCAAAGCAAAGCGGCCTAGCGGCCTTTCACACTGAAGGCATGGGCTTGTTTCCCATTCAGAAAGTTATGTTGCCCCTCCCTGGCTGGAGGCGGGTAAGTTGTCACAATTTGCTCTGCCCCTGGAAAATGCAAGTGGGGGTCCTCGATTTGGGATTTCTGGTGAAACAACTTGCAGTCACAGGCAGCCTGAGTACCTTTCCTTTAGTGTGTTCCTAGCTAGGTAAACTCGGCCTTCGGAGGCAAGATGAGAGCAAACATGTTCAAGTTGTGGGGAAAGTCTTTGACCAATGACCAATATGCTTGTGCTTGTGCGAGGCTTAGGCAGGAGCTTTCCAACACAGGGTTTTGACCTTACCATAAGCCGTCCCTTTGGGCTGAAGCAGGCGGGGGTTCTGTATCACAGTCTGGGAAACAGGGCCTCAGGTGAGTCTGCCAACTGACTCCCTGCCCTCCGTCACAGCCAGCTGAGAAATTAGGGCAAGGCTGATGGAACCCTCTTACAACGAAATGTTTCTCTTCAGAATAGGAGATTTTACTACCAGACTTCAGCTACTCCTCTCTCTCAGAGTTGGTTCGTGTGTGGACTAGGGAAAGCTCCTAGGGTCTCCAGCTATGAAGGGCTCTTTGCCCAGTTGGTTTCATCCGAGAAAGAGCCAGAGGGGCTGATCTCAACAAATAGGGCTGCACACCGTGAGTCCTTCGGGTAGGGCAGTCCTGATCCAATGTGCCACCTAAGGAATAAAAGCAAAGTTTCCTTGCCACAGGAAAAAACACCGAGGCCTGGTGTTTTCTCTATGAAATAGTGTTAGCTGGTGGGTGAAGCCTTTACTATATTGTGGAAAAGCTCGGGGTTACGGCTGTCTTTCTCCCTCTCTCAGTACAATACCCTGGTCTCAGCTGTTGGGGAATGCTGAGTGGGAGAGGCTGCCTCTCTGCCGGACTCTGAAGGCTTCTTTCCTTTAGGGCAATTCCGTTTGTGTCTTACCTCGTGGAGAAAGAAACAGGGCGCCTAGAGATATTCTACCATGAAATACCTAACGACAGAGGATCTGCAGGAGCTGGTTTCTCGGTGGAAGGAGCCAAAACGCCTGCATTCCTAAGGTCTCTTTCAGAACTGCCAGACACTCTGCCGTCCTAGGCCTAAGAACTGGAAATTGTGACGGCATGGCAACACTTGGAATCCTAGGATGCAGTGGAAATGCGACTCTCAAACTGGATGGAAGAAGCTTCCAAGCATAGTGGTCTTCCATTTACCAAAGAGAACCCAAGTGTCTGAGGCTGGTAGCCTTGTTGCTGGAGAGAACTGGCATCCCCGTGGGCCTGTCGGTTAATTTCCTGTTTCTGACCCTCTAAGGAAACCCTTCCAAAAAGCCTTTGGAGCCGCTTAGAGAGAACAGCTGCGAAGTTGATGCACAGAACATTAACCTAGATTCCAGCCCTGGGTCCCAATCATCCATCTTTCTCTGGAGGTTACGTAGCCCACAGAGGGATTCAAGCAGGGAGTTTGCCTTATACAACTGACACATGAAACTGGGATGTGATGCAGGGCCACTCTCCTTGCCCTCACTCTACGTGGGCCGGAGAAGTTATCACGCAGCAGAATTCAACACCCTTCCTCTACACGTGTGTACCCAAAAGAAGTGCTGGGCAGTGGGTGTTCTCAGGCCAAGAGCAGTCCTTGTTCTGGGCTGCACCTGCTCTGTGGTTCAAAGGTTCTCTGACTCTGCTCCTTTGGAAGCATTTCAGGGCTGACGCTATCCCTGGGCTGCCAAAGCAAAGAGGCCTAGCGGCCTTTCACACTGAAGGCATGGGCTTGTTTCCCATTCAGAAAGTTATGTTGCCCCTCCCTGGCTGGAGGCGGGTAAGTTGTCACAATTTGCTCTGCCCCTGGAAAATGCAAGTGGGGGTCCTCGATTTGGGATTTCTGGTGAAACAACTTGCAGTCACAGGCAGCCTGAGTACCTTTCCTTTAGTGTGTTCCTAGCTAGGTAAACTCGGCCTTCGGAGGCAAGATGAGAGCAAACATGTTCAAGTTGTGGGGAAAGTCTTTGACCAATGACCAATATGCTTGTGCTTGTGCGAGGCTTAGGCAGGAGCTTTCCAACACAGGGTTTTGACCTTACCATAAGCCGTCCCTTTGGGCTGAAGCAGGCGGGGGTTCTGTATCACAGTCTGGGAAACAGGGCCTCAGGTGAGTCTGCCAACTGACTCCCTGCCCTCCGTCACAGCCAGCTGGGAAATTAGGGCAAGGCTGATGGAACCCTCTTACAACGAAATGTTTCTCTTCAGAATAGGAGATTTTACTACCAGACTTCAGCTACTCCTCTCTCTCAGAGTTGGTTCGTGTGTGGACTAGGGAAAGCTCCTAGGGTCTCCAGCTATGAAGGGCTCTTTGCCCAGTTGGTTTCATCCGAGAAAGAGCCAGAGGGGCTGATCTCAACAAATAGGGCTGCACACCGTGAGTCCTTCGGGTAGGGCAGTCCTGATCCAATGTGCCACCTAAGGAATAAAAGCAAAGTTTCCTTGCCACAGGAAAAAACACCGAGGCCTGGTGTTTTCTCTATGAAATTGTGTGAGCTGGTGGGTGAGGCCTTTACTATATTGTGGAAAAGCTCGGGGTTACGGCTGTCTTTCTCCCTCTCTCAGTACAATACCCTGGTCTCAGCTGTTGGGGAATGCTGAGTGGGAGAGGCTGCCTCTCTGCCGGACTCAGAAGGCTTCTTTCCTTTAGGGCAATTCCGTTTGTGTCTTACCTCGTGGAGAAAGAAACAGGGCGCCTAGAGATATTCTACCATGAAATACCTAACGACAGAGGATCTGCAGGAGCTGGTTTCTCGGTGGAAGGAGCCAAAACGCCTGCATTCCTAAGGTCTCTTTCAGAACTGCCAGACACTCTGCCGTCCTAGGCCTAAGAACTGGAAATTGTGACGGCATGGCAACACTTGGAATCCTAGGATGCAGTGGAAATGCGACTCTCAAACTGGATGGAAGAAGCTTCCAAGCATAGTGTTCTTCCATTTACCAAAGAGAACCCAAGTGTCTGAGGCTGGTAGCCTTGTTGCTGGAGAGAACTGGCATCCCCGTGGGCCTGTCGGTTAATTTCCTGTTTCTGACCCTCTAAGGAAACCCTTCCAAAAAGCCTTTGGAGCCGCTTAGAGAGAACAGCTGCGAAGTTGATGCACAGAACATTAACCTAGATTCCAGCCCTGGGTCCCAATCATCCATCTTTCTCTGGAGGTTACGTAGCCCACAGAGGGATTCAAGCAGGGAGTTTGCCTTATACAACTGACACATGAAACTGGGATGTGATGCAGGGCCACTCTCCTTGCCCTCACTCTACGTGGGCCGGAGAAGTTATCACGCAGCAGAATTCAACACCCTTCCTCTACACGTGTGTACCCAAAAGAAGTGCTGGGCAGTGGGTGTTCTCAGGCCAAGAGCAGTCCTTGTTCTGGGCTGCACCTGCTCTGTGGTTCAAAGGTTCTCTGACTCTGCTCCTTTGGAAGCATTTCAGGGCTGACGCTATCCCTGGGCTGCCAAAGCAAAGCGGCCTAGCGGCCTTTCACACTGAAGGCATGGGCTTGTTTCCCATTCAGAAAGTTATGTTGCCCCTCCCTGGCTGGAGGCGGGTAAGTTGTCACAATTTGCTCTGCCCCTGGAAAATGCAAGTGGGGGTCCTCGATTTGGGATTTCTGGTGAAACAACTTGCAGTCACAGGCAGCCTGAGTACCTTTCCTTTAGTGTGTTCCTAGCTAGGTAAACTCGGCCTTCGGAGGCAAGATGAGAGCAAACATGTTCAAGTTGTGGGGAAAGTCTTTGACCAATGACCAATATGCTTGTGCTTGTGCGAGGCTTAGGCAGGAGCTTTCCAACACAGGGTTTTGACCTTACCATAAGCCGTCCCTTTGGGCTGAAGCAGGCGGGGGTTCTGTATCACAGTCTGGGAAACAGGGCCTCAGGTGAGTCTGCCAACTGACTCCCTGCCCTCCGTCACAGCCAGCTGGGAAATTAGGGCAAGGCTGATGGAACCCTCTTACAACGAAATGTTTCTCTTCAGAATAGGAGATTTTACTACCAGACTTCAGCTACTCCTCTCTCTCAGAGTTGGTTCGTGTGTGGACTAGGGAAAGCTCCTAGGGTCTCCAGCTATGAAGGGCTCTTTGCCCAGTTGGTTTCATCCGAGAAAGAGCCAGAGGGGCTGATCTCAACAAATAGGGCTGCACACCGTGAGTCCTTCGGGTAGGGCAGTCCTGATCCAATGTGCCACCTAAGGAATAAAAGCAAAGTTTCCTTGCCACAGGAAAAAACACCGAGGCCTGGTGTTTTCTCTATGAAATAGTGTTAGCTGGTGGGTGAAGCCTTTACTATATTGTGGAAAAGCTCGGGGTTACGGCTGTCTTTCTCCCTCTCTCAGTACAATACCCTGGTCTCAGCTGTTGGGGAATGCTGAGTGGGAGAGGCTGCCTCTCTGCCGGACTCTGAAGGCTTCTTTCCTTTAGGGCAATTCCATTTGTGTCTTACCTCGTGGAGAAAGAAACAGGGCGCCTAGAGATATTCTACCATGAAATACCTAACGACAGAGGATCTGCAGGAGCTGGTTTCTCGGTGGAAGGAGCCAAAACGCCTGCATTCCTAAGGTCTCTTTCAGAACTGCCAGACACTCTGCCGTCCTAGGCCTAAGAACTGGAAATTGTGACGGCATGGCAACACTTGGAATCCTAGGATGCAGTGGAAATGCGACTCTCAAACTGGATGGAAGAAGCTTCCAAGCATAGTGTTCTTCCATTTACCAAAGAGAACCCAAGTGTCTGAGGCTGGTAGCCTTGTTGCTGGAGAGAACTGGCATCCCCGTGGGCCTGTCGGTTAATTTCCTGTTTCTGACCCTCTAAGGAAACCCTTCCAAAAAGCCTTTGGAGCCGCTTAGAGAGAACAGCTGCGAAGTTGATGCACAGAACATTAACCTAGATTCCAGCCCTGGGTCCCAATCATCCATCTTTCTCTGGAGGTTACGTAGCCCACAGAGGGATTCAAGCAGGGAGTTTGCCTTATACAACTGACACATGAAACTGGGATGTGATGCAGGGCCACTCTCCTTGCCCTCACTCTACGTGGGCCGGAGAAGTTATCACGCAGCAGAATTCAACACCCTTCCTCTACACGTGTGTACCCAAAAGAAGTGCTGGGCAGTGGGTGTTCTCAGGCCAAGAGCAGTCCTTGTTCTGGGCTGCACCTGCTCTGTGGTTCAAAGGTTCTCTGACTCTGCTCCTTTGGAAGCATTTCAGGGCTGACGCTATCCCTGGGCTGCCAAAGCAAAGAGGCCTAGCGGCCTTTCACACTGAAGGCATGGGCTTGTTTCCCATTCAGAAAGTTATGTTGCCCCTCCCTGGCTGGAGGCGGGTAAGTTGTCACAATTTGCTCTGCCCCTGGAAAATGCAAGTGGGGGTCCTCGATTTGGGATTTCTGGTGAAACAACTTGCAGTCACAGGCAGCCTGAGTACCTTTCCTTTAGTGTGTTCCTAGCTAGGTAAACTCGGCCTTCGGAGGCTAGATGAGAGCAAACATGTTCAAGTTGTGGGGAAAGTCTTTGACCAATGACCAATATGCTTGTGCTTGTGCGAGGCTTAGGCAGGAGCTTTCCAACACAGGGTTTTGACCTTACCATAAGCCGTCCCTTTGGGCTGAAGCAGGCGGGGGTTCTGTATCACAGTCTGGGAAACAGGGCCTCAGGTGAGTCTGCCAACTGACTCCCTGCCCTCCGTCACAGCCAGCTGGGAAATTAGGGCAAGGCTGATGGAACCCTCTTACAACGAAATGTTTCTCTTCAGAATAGGAGATTTTACTACCAGACTTCAGCTACTCCTCTCTCTCAGAGTTGGTTCGTGTGTGGACTAGGGAAAGCTCCTAGGGTCTCCAGCTATGAAGGGCTCTTTGCCCAGTTGGTTTCATCCGAGAAAGAGCCAGAGGGGCTGATCTCAACAAATAGGGCTGCACACCGTGAGTCCTTCGGGTAGGGCAGTCCTGATCCAATGTGCCACCTAAGGAATAAAAGCAAAGTTTCCTTGCCACAGGAAAACACACCGAGGCCTGGTGTTTTCTCTATGAAATTGTGTGAGCTGGTGGGTGAGGCCTTTACTATATTGTGGAAAAGCTCGGGGTTACGGCTGTCTTTCTCCCTCTCTCAGTACAATACCCTGGTCTCAGCTGTTGGGGAATGCTGAGTGGGAGAGGCTGCCTCTCTGCCGGACTCAGAAGGCTTCTTTCCTTTAGGGCAATTCCGTTTGTGTCTTACCTCGTGGAGAAAGAAACAGGGCGCCTAGAGATATTCTACCATGAAATACCTAACGACAGAGGATCTGCAGGAGCTGGTTTCTCGGTGGAAGGAGCCAAAACGCCTGCATTCCTAAGGTCTCTTTCAGAACTGCCAGACACTCTGCCGTCCTAGGCCTAAGAACTGGAAATTGTGACGGCATGGCAACACTTGGAATCCTAGGATGCAGTGGAAATGCGACTCTCAAACTGGATGGAAGAAGCTTCCAAGCATAGTGTTCTTCCATTTACCAAAGAGAACCCAAGTGTCTGAGGCTGGTAGCCTTGTTGCTGGAGAGAACTGGCATCCCCGTGGGCCTGTCGGTTAATTTCCTGTTTCTGACCCTCTAAGGAAACCCTTCCAAAAAGCCTTTGGAGCCGCTTAGAGAGAACAGCTGCGAAGTTGATGCACAGAACATTAACCTAGATTCCAGCCCTGGGTCCCAATCATCCATCTTTCTCTGGAGGTTACGTAGCCCACAGAGGGATTCAAGCAGGGAGTTTGCCTTATACAACTGACACATGAAACTGGGATGTGATGCAGGGCCACTCTCCTTGCCCTCACTCTACGTGGGCCGGAGAAGTTATCACGCAGCAGAATTCAACACCCTTCCTCTACACGTGTGTACCCAAAAGAAGTGCTGGGCAGTGGGTGTTCTCAGGCCAAGAGCAGTCCTTGTTCTGGGCTGCACCTGCTCTGTGGTTCAAAGGTTCTCTGACTCTGCTCCTTTGGAAGCATTTCAGGGCTGACGCTATCCCTGGGCTGCCAAAGCAAAGCGGCCTAGCGGCCTTTCACACTGAAGGCATGGGCTTGTTTCCCATTCAGAAAGTTATGTTGCCCCTCCCTGGCTGGAGGCGGGTAAGTTGTCACAATTTGCTCTGCCCCTGGAAAATGCAAGTGGGGGTCCTCGATTTGGGATTTCTGGTGAAACAACTTGCAGTCACAGGCAGCCTGAGTACCTTTCCTTTAGTGTGTTCCTAGCTAGGTAAACTCGGCCTTCGGAGGCAAGATGAGAGCAAACATGTTCAAGTTGTGGGGAAAGTCTTTGACCAATGACCAATATGCTTGTGCTTGTGCGAGGCTTAGGCAGGAGCTTTCCAACACAGGGTTTTGACCTTACCATAAGCCGTCCCTTTGGGCTGAAGCAGGCGGGGGTTCTGTATCACAGTCTGGGAAACAGGGCCTCAGGTGAGTCTGCCAACTGACTCCCTGCCCTCCGTCACAGCCAGCTGAGAAATTAGGGCAAGGCTGATGGAACCCTCTTACAACGAAATGTTTCTCTTCAGAATAGGAGATTTTACTACCAGACTTCAGCTACTCCTCTCTCTCAGAGTTGGTTCGTGTGTGGACTAGGGAAAGCTCCTAGGGTCTCCAGCTATGAAGGGCTCTTTGCCCAGTTGGTTTCATCCGAGAAAGAGCCAGAGGGGCTGATCTCAACAAATAGGGCTGCACACCGTGAGTCCTTCGGGTAGGGCAGTCCTGATCCAATGTGCCACCTAAGGAATAAAAGCAAAGTTTCCTTGCCACAGGAAAAAACACCGAGGCCTGGTGTTTTCTCTATGAAATAGTGTTAGCTGGTGGGTGAAGCCTTTACTATATTGTGGAAAAGCTCGGGGTTACGGCTGTCTTTCTCCCTCTCTCAGTACAATACCCTGGTCTCAGCTGTTGGGGAATGCTGAGTGGGAGAGGCTGCCTCTCTGCCGGACTCTGAAGGCTTCTTTCCTTTAGGGCAATTCCGTTTGTGTCTTACCTCGTGGAGAAAGAAACAGGGCGCCTAGAGATATTCTACCATGAAATACCTAACGACAGAGGATCTGCAGGAGCTGGTTTCTCGGTGGAAGGAGCCAAAACGCCTGCATTCCTAAGGTCTCTTTCAGAACTGCCAGACACTCTGCCGTCCTAGGCCTAAGAACTGGAAATTGTGACGGCATGGCAACACTTGGAATCCTAGGATGCAGTGGAAATGCGACTCTCAAACTGGATGGAAGAAGCTTCCAAGCATAGTGTTCTTCCATTTACCAAAGAGAACCCAAGTGTCTGAGGCTGGTAGCCTTGTTGCTGGAGAGAACTGGCATCCCCGTGGGCCTGTCGGTTAATTTCCTGTTTCTGACCCTCTAAGGAAACCCTTCCAAAAAGCCTTTGGAGCCGCTTAGAGAGAACAGCTGCGAAGTTGATGCACAGAACATTAACCTAGATTCCAGCCCTGGGTCCCAATCATCCATCTTTCTCTGGAGGTTACGTAGCCCACAGAGGGATTCAAGCAGGGAGTTTGCCTTATACAACTGACACATGAAACTGGGATGTGATGCAGGGCCACTCTCCTTGCCCTCACTCTACGTGGGCCGGAGAAGTTATCACGCAGCAGAATTCAACACCCTTCCTCTACACGTGTGTACCCAAAAGAAGTGCTGGGCAGTGGGTGTTCTCAGGCCAAGAGCAGTCCTTGTTCTGGGCTGCACCTGCTCTGTGGTTCAAAGGTTCTCTGACTCTGCTCCTTTGGAAGCATTTCAGGGCTGACGCTATCCCTGGGCTGCCAAAGCAAAGAGGCCTAGCGGCCTTTCACACTGAAGGCATGGGCTTGTTTCCCATTCAGAAAGTTATGTTGCCCCTCCCTGGCTGGAGGCGGGTAAGTTGTCACAATTTGCTCTGCCCCTGGAAAATGCAAGTGGGGGTCCTCGATTTGGGATTTCTGGTGAAACAACTTGCAGTCACAGGCAGCCTGAGTACCTTTCCTTTAGTGTGTTCCTAGCTAGGTAAACTCGGCCTTCGGAGGCAAGATGAGAGCAAACATGTTCAAGTTGTGGGGAAAGTCTTTGACCAATGACCAATATGCTTGTGCTTGTGCGAGGCTTAGGCAGGAGCTTTCCAACACAGGGTTTTGACCTTACCATAAGCCGTCCCTTTGGGCTGAAGCAGGCGGGGGTTCTGTATCACAGTCTGGGAAACAGGGCCTCAGGTGAGTCTGCCAACTGACTCCCTGCCCTCCGTCACAGCCAGCTGGGAAATTAGGGCAAGGCTGATGGAACCCTCTTACAACGAAATGTTTCTCTTCAGAATAGGAGATTTTACTACCAGACTTCAGCTACTCCTCTCTCTCAGAGTTGGTTCGTGTGTGGACTAGGGAAAGCTCCTAGGGTCTCCAGCTATGAAGGGCTCTTTGCCCAGTTGGTTTCATCCGAGAAAGAGCCAGAGGGGCTGATCTCAACAAATAGGGCTGCACACCGTGAGTCCTTCGGGTAGGGCAGTCCTGATCCAATGTGCCACCTAAGGAATAAAAGCAAAGTTTCCTTGCCACAGGAAAAAACACCGAGGCCTGGTGTTTTCTCTATGAAATTGTGTGAGCTGGTGGGTGAGGCCTTTACTATATTGTGGAAAAGCTCGGGGTTACGGCTGTCTTTCTCCCTCTCTCAGTACAATACCCTGGTCTCAGCTGTTGGGGAATGCTGAGTGGGAGAGGCTGCCTCTCTGCCGGACTCAGAAGGCTTCTTTCCTTTAGGGCAATTCCGTTTGTGTCTTACCTCGTGGAGAAAGAAACAGGGCGCCTAGAGATATTCTACCATGAAATACCTAACGACAGAGGATCTGCAGGAGCTGGTTTCTCGGTGGAAGGAGCCAAAACGCCTGCATTCCTAAGGTCTCTTTCAGAACTGCCAGACACTCTGCCGTCCTAGGCCTAAGAACTGGAAATTGTGACGGCATGGCAACACTTGGAATCCTAGGATGCAGTGGAAATGCGACTCTCAAACTGGATGGAAGAAGCTTCCAAGCATAGTGTTCTTCCATTTACCAAAGAGAACCCAAGTGTCTGAGGCTGGTAGCCTTGTTGCTGGAGAGAACTGGCATCCCCGTGGGCCTGTCGGTTAATTTCCTGTTTCTGACCCTCTAAGGAAACCCTTCCAAAAAGCCTTTGGAGCCGCTTAGAGAGAACAGCTGCGAAGTTGATGCACAGAACATTAACCTAGATTCCAGCCCTGGGTCCCAATCATCCATCTTTCTCTGGAGGTTACGTAGCCCACAGAGGGATTCAAGCAGGGAGTTTGCCTTATACAACTGACACATGAAACTGGGATGTGATGCAGGGCCACTCTCCTTGCCCTCACTCTACGTGGGCCGGAGAAGTTATCACGCAGCAGAATTCAACACCCTTCCTCTACACGTGTGTACCCAAAAGAAGTGCTGGGCAGTGGGTGTTCTCAGGCCAAGAGCAGTCCTTGTTCTGGGCTGCACCTGCTCTGTGGTTCAAAGGTTCTCTGACTCTGCTCCTTTGGAAGCATTTCAGGGCTGACGCTATCCCTGGGCTGCCAAAGCAAAGCGGCCTAGCGGCCTTTCACACTGAAGGCATGGGCTTGTTTCCCATTCAGAAAGTTATGTTGCCCCTCCCTGGCTGGAGGCGGGTAAGTTGTCACAATTTGCTCTGCCCCTGGAAAATGCAAGTGGGGGTCCTCGATTTGGGATTTCTGGTGAAACAACTTGCAGTCACAGGCAGCCTGAGTACCTTTCCTTTAGTGTGTTCCTAGCTAGGTAAACTCGGCCTTCGGAGGCAAGATGAGAGCAAACATGTTCAAGTTGTGGGGAAAGTCTTTGACCAATGACCAATATGCTTGTGCTTGTGCGAGGCTTAGGCAGGAGCTTTCCAACACAGGGTTTTGACCTTACCATAAGCCGTCCCTTTGGGCTGAAGCAGGCGGGGGTTCTGTATCACAGTCTGGGAAACAGGGCCTCAGGTGAGTCTGCCAACTGACTCCCTGCCCTCCGTCACAGCCAGCTGAGAAATTAGGGCAAGGCTGATGGAACCCTCTTACAACGAAATGTTTCTCTTCAGAATAGGAGATTTTACTACCAGACTTCAGCTACTCCTCTCTCTCAGAGTTGGTTCGTGTGTGGACTAGGGAAAGCTCCTAGGGTCTCCAGCTATGAAGGGCTCTTTGCCCAGTTGGTTTCATCCGAGAAAGAGCCAGAGGGGCTGATCTCAACAAATAGGGCTGCACACCGTGAGTCCTTCGGGTAGGGCAGTCCTGATCCAATGTGCCACCTAAGGAATAAAAGCAAAGTTTCCTTGCCACAGGAAAAAACACCGAGGCCTGGTGTTTTCTCTATGAAATAGTGTTAGCTGGTGGGTGAAGCCTTTACTATATTGTGGAAAAGCTCGGGGTTACGGCTGTCTTTCTCCCTCTCTCAGTACAATACCCTGGTCTCAGCTGTTGGGGAATGCTGAGTGGGAGAGGCTGCCTCTCTGCCGGACTCTGAAGGCTTCTTTCCTTTAGGGCAATTCCGTTTGTGTCTTACCTCGTGGAGAAAGAAACAGGGCGCCTAGAGATATTCTACCATGAAATACCTAACGACAGAGGATCTGCAGGAGCTGGTTTCTCGGTGGAAGGAGCCAAAACGCCTGCATTCCTAAGGTCTCTTTCAGAACTGCCAGACACTCTGCCGTCCTAGGCCTAAGAACTGGAAATTGTGACGGCATGGCAACACTTGGAATCCTAGGATGCAGTGGAAATGCGACTCTCAAACTGGATGGAAGAAGCTTCCAAGCATAGTGTTCTTCCATTTACCAAAGAGAACCCAAGTGTCTGAGGCTGGTAGCCTTGTTGCTGGAGAGAACTGGCATCCCCGTGGGCCTGTCGGTTAATTTCCTGTTTCTGACCCTCTAAGGAAACCCTTCCAAAAAGCCTTTGGAGCCGCTTAGAGAGAACAGCTGCGAAGTTGATGCACAGAACATTAACCTAGATTCCAGCCCTGGGTCCCAATCATCCATCTTTCTCTGGAGGTTACGTAGCCCACAGAGGGATTCAAGCAGGGAGTTTGCCTTATACAACTGACACATGAAACTGGGATGTGATGCAGGGCCACTCTCCTTGCCCTCACTCTACGTGGGCCGGAGAAGTTATCACGCAGCAGAATTCAACACCCTTCCTCTACACGTGTGTACCCAAAAGAAGTGCTGGGCAGTGGGTGTTCTCAGGCCAAGAGCAGTCCTTGTTCTGGGCTGCACCTGCTCTGTGGTTCAAAGGTTCTCTGACTCTGCTCCTTTGGAAGCATTTCAGGGCTGACGCTATCCCTGGGCTGCCAAAGCAAAGCGGCCTAGCGGCCTTTCACACTGAAGGCATGGGCTTGTTTCCCATTCAGAAAGTTATGTTGCCCCTCCCTGGCTGGAGGCGGGTAAGTTGTCACAATTTGCTCTGCCCCTGGAAAATGCAAGTGGGGGTCCTCGATTTGGGATTTCTGGTGAAACAACTTGCAGTCACAGGCAGCCTGAGTACCTTTCCTTTAGTGTGTTCCTAGCTAGGTAAACTCGGCCTTCGGAGGCAAGATGAGAGCAAACATGTTCAAGTTGTGGGGAAAGTCTTTGACCAATGACCAATATGCTTGTGCTTGTGCGAGGCTTAGGCAGGAGCTTTCCAACACAGGGTTTTGACCTTACCATAAGCCGTCCCTTTGGGCTGAAGCAGGCGGGGGTTCTGTATCACAGTCTGGGAAACAGGGCCTCAGGTGAGTCTGCCAACTGACTCCCTGCCCTCCGTCACAGCCAGCTGAGAAATTAGGGCAAGGCTGATGGAACCCTCTTACAACGAAATGTTTCTCTTCAGAATAGGAGATTTTACTACCAGACTTCAGCTACTCCTCTCTCTCAGAGTTGGTTCGTGTGTGGACTAGGGAAAGCTCCTAGGGTCTCCAGCTATGAAGGGCTCTTTGCCCAGTTGGTTTCATCCGAGAAAGAGCCAGAGGGGCTGATCTCAACAAATAGGGCTGCACACCGTGAGTCCTTCGGGTAGGGCAGTCCTGATCCAATGTGCCACCTAAGGAATAAAAGCAAAGTTTCCTTGCCACAGGAAAAAACACCGAGGCCTGGTGTTTTCTCTATGAAATAGTGTTAGCTGGTGGGTGAAGCCTTTACTATATTGTGGAAAAGCTCGGGGTTACGGCTGTCTTTCTCCCTCTCTCAGTACAATACCCTGGTCTCAGCTGTTGGGGAATGCTGAGTGGGAGAGGCTGCCTCTCTGCCGGACTCTGAAGGCTTCTTTCCTTTAGGGCAATTCCGTTTGTGTCTTACCTCGTGGAGAAAGAAACAGGGCGCCTAGAGATATTCTACCATGAAATACCTAACGACAGAGGATCTGCAGGAGCTGGTTTCTCGGTGGAAGGAGCCAAAACGCCTGCATTCCTAAGGTCTCTTTCAGAACTGCCAGACACTCTGCCGTCCTAGGCCTAAGAACTGGAAATTGTGACGGCATGGCAACACTTGGAATCCTAGGATGCAGTGGAAATGCGACTCTCAAACTGGATGGAAGAAGCTTCCAAGCATAGTGTTCTTCCATTTACCAAAGAAAACCCAAGTGTCTGAGGCTGGTAGCCTTGTTGCTGGAGAGAACTGGCATCCCCGTGGGCCTGTCGGTTAATTTCCTGTTTCTGACCCTCTAAGGAAACCCTTCCAAAAAGCCTTTGGAGCCGCTTAGAGAGAACAGCTGCGAAGTTGATGCACAGAACATTAACCTAGATTCCAGCCCTGGGTCCCAATCATCCATCTTTCTCTGGAGGTTACGTAGCCCACAGAGGGATTCAAGCAGGGAGTTTGCCTTATACAACTGACACATGAAACTGGGATGTGATGCAGGGCCACTCTCCTTGCCCTCACTCTACGTGGGCCGGAGAAGTTATCACGCAGCAGAATTCAACACCCTTCCTCTACACGTGTGTACCCAAAAGAAGTGCTGGGCAGTGGGTGTTCTCAGGCCAAGAGCAGTCCTTGTTCTGGGCTGCACCTGCTCTGTGGTTCAAAGGTTCTCTGACTCTGCTCCTTTGGAAGCATTTCAGGGCTGACGCTATCCCTGGGCTGCCAAAGCAAAGAGGCCTAGCGGCCTTTCACACTGAAGGCATGGGCTTGTTTCCCATTCAGAAAGTTATGTTGCCCCTCCCTGGCTGGAGGCGGGTAAGTTGTCACAATTTGCTCTGCCCCTGGAAAATGCAAGTGGGGGTCCTCGATTTGGGATTTCTGGTGAAACAACTTGCAGTCACAGGCAGCCTGAGTACCTTTCCTTTAGTGTGTTCCTAGCTAGGTAAACTCGGCCTTCGGAGGCAAGATGAGAGCAAACATGTTCAAGTTGTGGGGAAAGTCTTTGACCAATGACCAATATGCTTGTGCTTGTGCGAGGCTTAGGCAGGAGCTTTCCAACACAGGGTTTTGACCTTACCATAAGCCGTCCCTTTGGGCTGAAGCAGGCGGGGGTTCTGTATCACAGTCTGGGAAACAGGGCCTCAGGTGAGTCTGCCAACTGACTCCCTGCCCTCCGTCACAGCCAGCTGGGAAATTAGGGCAAGGCTGATGGAACCCTCTTACAACGAAATGTTTCTCTTCAGAATAGGAGATTTTACTACCAGACTTCAGCTACTCCTCTCTCTCAGAGTTGGTTCGTGTGTGGACTAGGGAAAGCTCCTAGGGTCTCCAGCTATGAAGGGCTCTTTGCCCAGTTGGTTTCATCCGAGAAAGAGCCAGAGGGGCTGATCTCAACAAATAGGGCTGCACACCGTGAGTCCTTCGGGTAGGGCAGTCCTGATCCAATGTGCCACCTAAGGAATAAAAGCAAAGTTTCCTTGCCACAGGAAAAAACACCGAGGCCTGGTGTTTTCTCTATGAAATTGTGTGAGCTGGTGGGTGAGGCCTTTACTATATTGTGGAAAAGCTCGGGGTTACGGCTGTCTTTCTCCCTCTCTCAGTACAATACCCTGGTCTCAGCTGTTGGGGAATGCTGAGTGGGAGAGGCTGCCTCTCTGCCGGACTCAGAAGGCTTCTTTCCTTTAGGGCAATTCCGTTTGTGTCTTACCTCGTGGAGAAAGAAACAGGGCGCCTAGAGATATTCTACCATGAAATACCTAACGACAGAGGATCTGCAGGAGCTGGTTTCTCGGTGGAAGGAGCCAAAACGCCTGCATTCCTAAGGTCTCTTTCAGAACTGCCAGACACTCTGCCGTCCTAGGCCTAAGAACTGGAAATTGTGACGGCATGGCAACACTTGGAATCCTAGGATGCAGTGGAAATGCGACTCTCAAACTGGATGGAAGAAGCTTCCAAGCATAGTGTTCTTCCATTTACCAAAGAGAACCCAAGTGTCTGAGGCTGGTAGCCTTGTTGCTGGAGAGAACTGGCATCCCCGTGGGCCTGTCGGTTAATTTCCTGTTTCTGACCCTCTAAGGAAACCCTTCCAAAAAGCCTTTGGAGCCGCTTAGAGAGAACAGCTGCGAAGTTGATGCACAGAACATTAACCTAGATTCCAGCCCTGGGTCCCAATCATCCATCTTTCTCTGGAGGTTACGTAGCCCACAGAGGGATTCAAGCAGGGAGTTTGCCTTATACAACTGACACATGAAACTGGGATGTGATGCAGGGCCACTCTCCTTGCCCTCACTCTACGTGGGCCGGAGAAGTTATCACGCAGCAGAATTCAACACCCTTCCTCTACACGTGTGTACCCAAAAGAAGTGCTGGGCAGTGGGTGTTCTCAGGCCAAGAGCAGTCCTTGTTCTGGGCTGCACCTGCTCTGTGGTTCAAAGGTTCTCTGACTCTGCTCCTTTGGAAGCATTTCAGGGCTGACGCTATCCCTGGGCTGCCAAAGCAAAGCGGCCTAGCGGCCTTTCACACTGAAGGCATGGGCTTGTTTCCCATTCAGAAAGTTATGTTGCCCCTCCCTGGCTGGAGGCGGGTAAGTTGTCACAATTTGCTCTGCCCCTGGAAAATGCAAGTGGGGGTCCTCGATTTGGGATTTCTGGTGAAACAACTTGCAGTCACAGGCAGCCTGAGTACCTTTCCTTTAGTGTGTTCCTAGCTAGGTAAACTCGGCCTTCGGAGGCAAGATGAGAGCAAACATGTTCAAGTTGTGGGGAAAGTCTTTGACCAATGACCAATATGCTTGTGCTTGTGCGAGGCTTAGGCAGGAGCTTTCCAACACAGGGTTTTGACCTTACCATAAGCCGTCCCTTTGGGCTGAAGCAGGCGGGGGTTCTGTATCACAGTCTGGGAAACAGGGCCTCAGGTGAGTCTGCCAACTGACTCCCTGCCCTCCGTCACAGCCAGCTGAGAAATTAGGGCAAGGCTGATGGAACCCTCTTACAACGAAATGTTTCTCTTCAGAATAGGAGATTTTACTACCAGACTTCAGCTACTCCTCTCTCTCAGAGTTGGTTCGTGTGTGGACTAGGGAAAGCTCCTAGGGTCTCCAGCTATGAAGGGCTCTTTGCCCAGTTGGTTTCATCCGAGAAAGAGCCAGAGGGGCTGATCTCAACAAATAGGGCTGCACACCGTGAGTCCTTCGGGTAGGGCAGTCCTGATCCAATGTGCCACCTAAGGAATAAAAGCAAAGTTTCCTTGCCACAGGAAAAAACACCGAGGCCTGGTGTTTTCTCTATGAAATAGTGTTAGCTGGTGGGTGAAGCCTTTACTATATTGTGGAAAAGCTCGGGGTTACGGCTGTCTTTCTCCCTCTCTCAGTACAATACCCTGGTCTCAGCTGTTGGGGAATGCTGAGTGGGAGAGGCTGCCTCTCTGCCGGACTCTGAAGGCTTCTTTCCTTTAGGGCAATTCCGTTTGTGTCTTACCTCGTGGAGAAAGAAACAGGGCGCCTAGAGATATTCTACCATGAAATACCTAACGACAGAGGATCTGCAGGAGCTGGTTTCTCGGTGGAAGGAGCCAAAACGCCTGCATTCCTAAGGTCTCTTTCAGAACTGCCAGACACTCTGCCGTCCTAGGCCTAAGAACTGGAAATTGTGACGGCATGGCAACACTTGGAATCCTAGGATGCAGTGGAAATGCGACTCTCAAACTGGATGGAAGAAGCTTCCAAGCATAGTGTTCTTCCATTTACCAAAGAGAACCCAAGTGTCTGAGGCTGGTAGCCTTGTTGCTGGAGAGAACTGGCATCCCCGTGGGCCTGTCGGTTAATTTCCTGTTTCTGACCCTCTAAGGAAACCCTTCCAAAAAGCCTTTGGAGCCGCTTAGAGAGAACAGCTGCGAAGTTGATGCACAGAACATTAACCTAGATTCCAGCCCTGGGTCCCAATCATCCATCTTTCTCTGGAGGTTACGTAGCCCACAGAGGGATTCAAGCAGGGAGTTTGCCTTATACAACTGACACATGAAACTGGGATGTGATGCAGGGCCACTCTCCTTGCCCTCACTCTACGTGGGCCGGAGAAGTTATCACGCAGCAGAATTCAACACCCTTCCTCTACACGTGTGTACCCAAAAGAAGTGCTGGGCAGTGGGTGTTCTCAGGCCAAGAGCAGTCCTTGTTCTGGGCTGCACCTGCTCTGTGGTTCAAAGGTTCTCTGACTCTGCTCCTTTGGAAGCATTTCAGGGCTGACGCTATCCCTGGGCTGCCAAAGCAAAGAGGCCTAGCGGCCTTTCACACTGAAGGCATGGGCTTGTTTCCCATTCAGAAAGTTATGTTGCCCCTCCCTGGCTGGAGGCGGGTAAGTTGTCACAATTTGCTCTGCCCCTGGAAAATGCAAGTGGGGGTCCTCGATTTGGGATTTCTGGTGAAACAACTTGCAGTCACAGGCAGCCTGAGTACCTTTCCTTTAGTGTGTTCCTAGCTAGGTAAACTCGGCCTTCGGAGGCAAGATGAGAGCAAACATGTTCAAGTTGTGGGGAAAGTCTTTGACCAATGACCAATATGCTTGTGCTTGTGCGAGGCTTAGGCAGGAGCTTTCCAACACAGGGTTTTGACCTTACCATAAGCCGTCCCTTTGGGCTGAAGCAGGCGGGGGTTCTGTATCACAGTCTGGGAAACAGGGCCTCAGGTGAGTCTGCCAACTGACTCCCTGCCCTCCGTCACAGCCAGCTGGGAAATTAGGGCAAGGCTGATGGAACCCTCTTACAACGAAATGTTTCTCTTCAGAATAGGAGATTTTACTACCAGACTTCAGCTACTCCTCTCTCTCAGAGTTGGTTCGTGTGTGGACTAGGGAAAGCTCCTAGGGTCTCCAGCTATGAAGGGCTCTTTGCCCAGTTGGTTTCATCCGAGAAAGAGCCAGAGGGGCTGATCTCAACAAATAGGGCTGCACACCGTGAGTCCTTCGGGTAGGGCAGTCCTGATCCAATGTGCCACCTAAGGAATAAAAGCAAAGTTTCCTTGCCACAGGAAAAAACACCGAGGCCTGGTGTGTTCATTATGAAATTGTGTGAGCTGGTGGGTGAGGCCTTTACTATATTGTGGAAAAGCTCGGGGTTACGGCTGTCTTTCTCCCTCTCTCAGTACAATACCCTGGTCTCAGCTGTTGGGGAATGCTGAGTGGGAGAGGCTGCCTCTCTGCCAGACTCAGAAGGCTTCTTTCCTTTAGGGCAATTCCGTTTGTGTCTTACCTCGTGGAGAAAGAAACAGGGCGCCTAGAGATATTCTACCATGAAATACCTAACGACAGAGGATCTGCAGGAGCTGGTTTCTCGGTGGAAGGAGCCAAAACGCCTGCATTCCTAAGGTCTCTTTCAGAACTGCCAGACACTCTGCCGTCCTAGGCCTAAGAACTGGAAATTGTGACGGCATGGCAACACTTGGAATCCTAGGATGCAGTGGAAATGCGACTCTCAAACTGGATGGAAGAAGCTTCCAAGCATAGTGTTCTTCCATTTACCAAAGAGAACCCAAGTGTCTGAGGCTGGTAGCCTTGTTGCTGGAGAGAACTGGCATCCCCGTGGGCCTGTCGGTTAATTTCCTGTTTCTGACCCTCTAAGGAAACCCTTCCAAAAAGCCTTTGGAGCCGCTTAGAGAGAACAGCTGCGAAGTTGATGCACAGAACATTAACCTAGATTCCAGCCCTGGGTCCCAATCATCCATCTTTCTCTGGAGGTTACGTAGCCCACAGAGGGATTCAAGCAGGGAGTTTGCCTTATACAACTGACACATGAAACTGGGATGTGATGCAGGGCCACTCTCCTTGCCCTCACTCTACGTGGGCCGGAGAAGTTATCACGCAGCAGAATTCAACACCCTTCCTCTACACGTGTGTACCCAAAAGAAGTGCTGGGCAGTGGGTGTTCTCAGGCCAAGAGCAGTCCTTGTTCTGGGCTGCACCTGCTCTGTGGTTCAAAGGTTCTCTGACTCTGCTCCTTTGGAAGCATTTCAGGGCTGACGCTATCCCTGGGCTGCCAAAGCAAAGCGGCCTAGCGGCCTTTCACACTGAAGGCATGGGCTTGTTTCCCATTCAGAAAGTTATGTTGCCCCTCCCTGGCTGGAGGCGGGTAAGTTGTCACAATTTGCTCTGCCCCTGGAAAATGCAAGTGGGGGTCCTCGATTTGGGATTTCTGGTGAAACAACTTGCAGTCACAGGCAGCCTGAGTACCTTTCCTTTAGTGTGTTCCTAGCTAGGTAAACTCGGCCTTCGGAGGCAAGATGAGAGCAAACATGTTCAAGTTGTGGGGAAAGTCTTTGACCAATGACCAATATGCTTGTGCTTGTGCGAGGCTTAGGCAGGAGCTTTCCAACACAGGGTTTTGACCTTACCATAAGCCGTCCCTTTGGGCTGAAGCAGGCGGGGGTTCTGTATCACAGTCTGGGAAACAGGGCCTCAGGTGAGTCTGCCAACTGACTCCCTGCCCTCCGTCACAGCCAGCTGAGAAATTAGGGCAAGGCTGATGGAACCCTCTTACAACGAAATGTTTCTCTTCAGAATAGGAGATTTTGCTACCAGACTTCAGCTACTCCTCTCTCTCAGAGTTGGTTCGTGTGTGGACTAGGGAAAGCTCCTAGGGTCTCCAGCTATGAAGGGCTCTTTGCCCAGTTGGTTTCATCCGAGAAAGAGCCAGAGGGGCTGATCTCAACAAATAGGGCTGCACACCGTGAGTCCTTCGGGTAGGGCAGTCCTGATCCAATGTGCCACCTAAGGAATAAAAGCAAAGTTTCCTTGCCACAGGAAAAAACACCGAGGCCTGGTGTTTTCTCTATGAAATAGTGTTAGCTGGTGGGTGAAGCCTTTACTATATTGTGGAAAAGCTCGGGGTTACGGCTGTCTTTCTCCCTCTCTCAGTACAATACCCTGGTCTCAGCTGTTGGGGAATGCTGAGTGGGAGAGGCTGCCTCTCTGCCGGACTCTGAAGGCTTCTTTCCTTTAGGGCAATTCCGTTTGTGTCTTACCTCGTGGAGAAAGAAACAGGGCGCCTAGAGATATTCTACCATGAAATACCTAACGACAGAGGATCTGCAGGAGCTGGTTTCTCGGTGGAAGGAGCCAAAACGCCTGCATTCCTAAGGTCTCTTTCAGAACTGCCAGACACTCTGCCGTCCTAGGCCTAAGAACTGGAAATTGTGACGGCATGGCAACACTTGGAATCCTAGGATGCAGTGGAAATGCGACTCTCAAACTGGATGGAAGAAGCTTCCAAGCATAGTGTTCTTCCATTTACCAAAGAGAACCCAAGTGTCTGAGGCTGGTAGCCTTGTTGCTGGAGAGAACTGGCATCCCCGTGGGCCTGTCGGTTAATTTCCTGTTTCTGACCCTCTAAGGAAACCCTTCCAAAAAGCCTTTGGAGCCGCTTAGAGAGAACAGCTGCGAAGTTGATGCACAGAACATTAACCTAGATTCCAGCCCTGGGTCCCAATCATCCATCTTTCTCTGGAGGTTACGTAGCCCACAGAGGGATTCAAGCAGGGAGTTTGCCTTATACAACTGACACATGAAACTGGGATGTGATGCAGGGCCACTCTCCTTGCCCTCACTCTACGTGGGCCGGAGAAGTTATCACGCAGCAGAATTCAACACCCTTCCTCTACACGTGTGTACCCAAAAGAAGTGCTGGGCAGTGGGTGTTCTCAGGCCAAGAGCAGTCCTTGTTCTGGGCTGCACCTGCTCTGTGGTTCAAAGGTTCTCTGACTCTGCTCCTTTGGAAGCATTTCAGGGCTGACGCTATCCCTGGGCTGCCAAAGCAAAGAGGCCTAGCGGCCTTTCACACTGAAGGCATGGGCTTGTTTCCCATTCAGAAAGTTATGTTGCCCCTCCCTGGCTGGAGGCGGGTAAGTTGTCACAATTTGCTCTGCCCCTGGAAAATGCAAGTGGGGGTCCTCGATTTGGGATTTCTGGTGAAACAACTTTCAGTCACAGGCAGCCTGAGTACCTTTCCTTTAGTGTGTTCCTAGCTAGGTAAACTCGGCCTTCGGAGGCAAGATGAGAGCAAACATGTTCAAGTTGTGGGGAAAGTCTTTGACCAATGACCAATATGCTTGTGCTTGTGCGAGGCTTAGGCAGGAGCTTTCCAACACAGGGTTTTGACCTTACCATAAGCCGTCCCTTTGGGCTGAAGCAGGCGGGGGTTCTGTATCACAGTCTGGGAAACAGGGCCTCAGGTGAGTCTGCCAACTGACTCCCTGCCCTCCGTCACAGCCAGCTGGGAAATTAGGGCAAGGCTGATGGAACCCTCTTACAACGAAATGTTTCTCTTCAGAATAGGAGATTTTACTACCAGACTTCAGCTACTCCTCTCTCTCAGAGTTGGTTCGTGTGTGGACTAGGGAAAGCTCCTAGGGTCTCCAGCTATGAAGGGCTCTTTGCCCAGTTGGTTTCATCCGAGAAAGAGCCAGAGGGGCTGATCTCAACAAATAGGGCTGCACACCGTGAGTCCTTCGGGTAGGGCAGTCCTGATCCAATGTGCCACCTAAGGAATAAAAGCAAAGTTTCCTTGCCACAGGAAAACACACCGAGGCCTGGTGTTTTCTCTATGAAATTGTGTGAGCTGGTGGGTGAGGCCTTTACTATATTGTGGAAAAGCTCGGGGTTACGGCTGTCTTTCTCCCTCTCTCAGTACAATACCCTGGTCTCAGCTGTTGGGGAATGCTGAGTGGGAGAGGCTGCCTCTCTGCCGGACTCAGAAGGCTTCTTTCCTTTAGGGCAATTCCGTTTGTGTCTTACCTCGTGGAGAAAGAAACAGGGCGCCTAGAGATATTCTACCATGAAATACCTAACGACAGAGGATCTGCAGGAGCTGGTTTCTCGGTGGAAGGAGCCAAAACGCCTGCATTCCTAAGGTCTCTTTCAGAACTGCCAGACACTCTGCCGTCCTAGGCCTAAGAACTGGAAATTGTGACGGCATGGCAACACTTGGAATCCTAGGATGCAGTGGAAATGCGACTCTCAAACTGGATGGAAGAAGCTTCCAAGCATAGTGTTCTTCCATTTACCAAAGAGAACCCAAGTGTCTGAGGCTGGTAGCCTTGTTGCTGGAGAGAACTGGCATCCCCGTGGGCCTGTCGGTTAATTTCCTGTTTCTGACCCTCTAAGGAAACCCTTCCAAAAAGCCTTTGGAGCCGCTTAGAGAGAACAGCTGCGAAGTTGATGCACAGAACATTAACCTAGATTCCAGCCCTGGGTCCCAATCATCCATCTTTCTCTGGAGGTTACGTAGCCCACAGAGGGATTCAAGCAGGGAGTTTGCCTTATACAACTGACACATGAAACTGGGATGTGATGCAGGGCCACTCTCCTTGCCCTCACTCTACGTGGGCCGGAGAAGTTATCACGCAGCAGAATTCAACACCCTTCCTCTACACGTGTGTACCCAAAAGAAGTGCTGGGCAGTGGGTGTTCTCAGGCCAAGAGCAGTCCTTGTTCTGGGCTGCACCTGCTCTGTGGTTCAAAGGTTCTCTGACTCTGCTCCTTTGGAAGCATTTCAGGGCTGACGCTATCCCTGGGCTGCCAAAGCAAAGAGGCCTAGCGGCCTTTCACACTGAAGGCATGGGCTTGTTTCCCATTCAGAAAGTTATGTTGCCCCTCCCTGGCTGGAGGCGGGTAGGTTGTCACAATTTGCTCTGCCCCTGGAAAATGCAAGTGGGGGTCCTCGATTTGGGATTTCTGGTGAAACAACTTGCAGTCACAGGCAGCCTGAGTATCTTTCCTTTAGTGTGTTCCTAGCTAGGTAAACTCGGCCTTCGGAGGCTAGATGAGAGCAAACATGTTCAAGTTGTGGGGAAAGTCTTTGACCAATGACCAATATGCTTGTGCTTGTGCGAGGCTTAGGCAGGAGCTTTCCAACACAGGGTTTTGACCTTACCATAAGCCGTCCCTTTGGGCTGAAGCAGGCGGGGGTTCTGTATCACAGTCTGGGAAACAGGGCCTCAGGTGAGTCTGCCAACTGACTCCCTGCCCTCCGTCACAGCCAGCTGGGAAATTAGGGCAAGGCTGATGGAACCCTCTTACAACGAAATGTTTCTCTTCAGAATAGGAGATTTTACTACCAGACTTCAGCTACTCCTCTCTCTCAGAGTTGGTTCGTGTGTGGACTAGGGAAAGCTCCTAGGGTCTCCAGCTATGAAGGGCTCTTTGCCCAGTTGGTTTCATCCGAGAAAGAGCCAGAGGGGCTGATCTCAACAAATAGGGCTGCACACCGTGAGTCCTTCGGGTAGGGCAGTCCTGATCCAATGTGCCACCTAAGGAATAAAAGCAAAGTTTCCTTGCCACAGGAAAAAACACCGAGGCCTGGTGTTTTCTCTATGAAATTGTGTGAGCTGGTGGGTGAGGCCTTTACTATATTGTGGAAAAGCTCGGGGTTACGGCTGTCTTTCTCCCTCTCTCAGTACAATACCCTGGTCTCAGCTGTTGGGGAATGCTGAGTGGGAGAGGCTGCCTCTCTGCCGGACTCAGAAGGCTTCTTTCCTTTAGGGCAATTCCGTTTGTGTCTTACCTCGTGGAGAAAGAAACAGGGCGCCTAGAGATATTCTACCATGAAATACCTAACGACAGAGGATCTGCAGGAGCTGGTTTCTCGGTGGAAGGAGCCAAAACGCCTGCATTCCTAAGGTCTCTTTCAGAACTGCCAGACACTCTGCCGTCCTAGGCCTAAGAACTGGAAATTGTGACGGCATGGCAACACTTGGAATCCTAGGATGCAGTGGAAATGCGACTCTCAAACTGGATGGAAGAAGCTTCCAAGCATAGTGTTCTTCCATTTACCAAAGAGAACCCAAGTGTCTGAGGCTGGTAGCCTTGTTGCTGGAGAGAACTGGCATCCCCGTGGGCCTGTCGGTTAATTTCCTGTTTCTGACCCTCTAAGGAAACCCTTCCAAAAAGCCTTTGGAGCCGCTTAGAGAGAACAGCTGCGAAGTTGATGCACAGAACATTAACCTAGATTCCAGCCCTGGGTCCCAATCATCCATCTTTCTCTGGAGGTTACGTAGCCCACAGAGGGATTCAAGCAGGGAGTTTGCCTTATACAACTGACACATGAAACTGGGATGTGATGCAGGGCCACTCTCCTTGCCCTCACTCTACGTGGGCCGGAGAAGTTATCACGCAGCAGAATTCAACACCCTTCCTCTACACGTGTGTACCCAAAAGAAGTGCTGGGCAGTGGGTGTTCTCAGGCCAAGAGCAGTCCTTGTTCTGGGCTGCACCTGCTCTGTGGTTCAAAGGTTCTCTGACTCTGCTCCTTTGGAAGCATTTCAGGGCTGACGCTATCCCTGGGCTGCCAAAGCAAAGCGGCCTAGCGGCCTTTCACACTGAAGGCATGGGCTTGTTTCCCATTCAGAAAGTTATGTTGCCCCTCCCTGGCTGGAGGCGGGTAAGTTGTCACAATTTGCTCTGCCCCTGGAAAATGCAAGTGGGGGTCCTCGATTTGGGATTTCTGGTGAAACAACTTGCAGTCACAGGCAGCCTGAGTACCTTTCCTTTAGTGTGTTCCTAGCTAGGTAATCTCGGCCTTCGGAGGCAAGATGAGAGCAAACATGTTCAAGTTGTGGGGAAAGTCTTTGACCAATGACCAATATGCTTGTGCTTGTGCGAGGCTTAGGCAGGAGCTTTCCAACACAGGGTTTTGACCTTACCATAAGCCGTCCCTTTGGGCTGAAGCAGGCGGGGGTTCTGTATCACAGTCTGGGAAACAGGGCCTCAGGTGAGTCTGCCAACTGACTCCCTGCCCTCCGTCACAGCCAGCTGAGAAATTAGGGCAAGGCTGATGGAACCCTCTTACAACGAAATGTTTCTCTTCAGAATAGGAGATTTTACTACCAGACTTCAGCTACTCCTCTCTCTCAGAGTTGGTTCGTGTGTGGACTAGGGAAAGCTCCTAGGGTCTCCAGCTATGAAGGGCTCTTTGCCCAGTTGGTTTCATCCGAGAAAGAGCCAGAGGGGCTGATCTCAACAAATAGGGCTGCACACCGTGAGTCCTTCGGGTAGGGCAGTCCTGATCCAATGTGCCACCTAAGGAATAAAAGCAAAGTTTCCTTGCCACAGGAAAAAACACCGAGGCCTGGTGTTTTCTCTATGAAATAGTGTTAGCTGGTGGGTGAAGCCTTTACTATATTGTGGAAAAGCTCGGGGTTACGGCTGTCTTTCTCCCTCTCTCAGTACAATACCCTGGTCTCAGCTGTTGGGGAATGCTGAGTGGGAGAGGCTGCCTCTCTGCCGGACTCTGAAGGCTTCTTTCCTTTAGGGCAATTCCGTTTGTGTCTTACCTCGTGGAGAAAGAAACAGGGCGCCTAGAGATATTCTACCATGAAATACCTAACGACAGAGGATCTGCAGGAGCTGGTTTCTCGGTGGAAGGAGCCAAAACGCCTGCATTCCTAAGGTCTCTTTCAGAACTGCCAGACACTCTGCCGTCCTAGGCCTAAGAACTGGAAATTGTGACGGCATGGCAACACTTGGAATCCTAGGATGCAGTGGAAATGCGACTCTCAAACTGGATGGAAGAAGCTTCCAAGCATAGTGTTCTTCCATTTACCAAAGAGAACCCAAGTGTCTGAGGCTGGTAGCCTTGTTGCTGGAGAGAACTGGCATCCCCGTGGGCCTGTCGGTTAATTTCCTGTTTCTGACCCTCTAAGGAAACCCTTCCAAAAAGCCTTTGGAGCCGCTTAGAGAGAACAGCTGCGAAGTTGATGCACAGAACATTAACCTAGATTCCAGCCCTGGGTCCCAATCATCCATCTTTCTCTGGAGGTTACGTAGCCCACAGAGGGATTCAAGCAGGGAGTTTGCCTTATACAACTGACACATGAAACTGGGATGTGATGCAGGGCCACCCTCCTTGCCCTCACTCTACGTGGGCCGGAGAAGTTATCACGCAGCAGAATTCAACACCCTTCCTCTACACGTGTGTACCCAAAAGAAGTGCTGGGCAGTGGGTGTTCTCAGGCCAAGAGCAGTCCTTGTTCTGGGCTGCACCTGCTCTGTGGTTCAAAGGTTCTCTGACTCTGCTCCTTTGGAAGCATTTCAGGGCTGACGCTATCCCTGGGCTGCCAAAGCAAAGAGGCCTAGCGGCCTTTCACACTGAAGGCATGGGCTTGTTTCCCATTCAGAAAGTTATGTTGCCCCTCCCTGGCTGGAGGCGGGTAAGTTGTCACAATTTGCTCTGCCCCTGGAAAATGCAAGTGGGGGTCCTCGATTTGGGATTTCTGGTGAAACAACTTGCAGTCACAGGCAGCCTGAGTACCTTTCCTTTAGTGTGTTCCTAGCTAGGTAAACTCGGCCTTCGGAGGCAAGATGAGAGCAAACATGTTCAAGTTGTGGGGAAAGTCTTTGACCAATGACCAATATGCTTGTGCTTGTGCGAGGCTTAGGCAGGAGCTTTCCAACACAGGGTTTTGACCTTACCATAAGCCGTCCCTTTGGGCTGAAGCAGGCGGGGGTTCTGTATCACAGTCTGGGAAACAGGGCCTCAGGTGAGTCTGCCAACTGACTCCCTGCCCTCCGTCACAGCCAGCTGGGAAATTAGGGCAAGGCTGATGGAACCCTCTTACAACGAAATGTTTCTCTTCAGAATAGGAGATTTTACTACCAGACTTCAGCTACTCCTCTCTCTCAGAGTTGGTTCGTGTGTGGACTAGGGAAAGCTCCTAGGGTCTCCAGCTATGAAGGGCTCTTTGCCCAGTTGGTTTCATCCGAGAAAGAGCCAGAGGGGCTGATCTCAACAAATAGGGCTGCACACCGTGAGTCCTTCGGGTAGGGCAGTCCTGATCCAATGTGCCACCTAAGGAATAAAAGCAAAGTTTCCTTGCCACAGGAAAACACACCGAGGCCTGGTGTTTTCTCTATGAAATTGTGTGAGCTGGTGGGTGAGGCCTTTACTATATTGTGGAAAAGCTCGGGGTTACGGCTGTCTTTCTCCCTCTCTCAGTACAATACCCTGGTCTCAGCTGTTGGGGAATGCTGAGTGGGAGAGGCTGCCTCTCTGCCGGACTCAGAAGGCTTCTTTCCTTTAGGGCAATTCCGTTTGTGTCTTACCTCGTGGAGAAAGAAACAGGGCGCCTAGAGATATTCTACCATGAAATACCTAACGACAGAGGATCTGCAGGAGCTGGTTTCTCGGTGGAAGGAGCCAAAACGCCTGCATTCCTAAGGTCTCTTTCAGAACTGCCAGACACTCTGCCGTCCTAGGCCTAAGAACTGGAAATTGTGACGGCATGGCAACACTTGGAATCCTAGGATGCAGTGGAAATGCGACTCTCAAACTGGATGGAAGAAGCTTCCAAGCATAGTGGTCTTCCATTTACCAAAGAGAACCCAAGTGTCTGAGGCTGGTAGCCTTGTTGCTGGAGAGAACTGGCATCCCCGTGGGCCTGTCGGTTAATTTCCTGTTTCTGACCCTCTAAGGAAACCCTTCCAAAAAGCCTTTGGAGCCGCTTAGAGAGAACAGCTGCGAAGTTGATGCACAGAACATTAACCTAGATTCCAGCCCTGGGTCCCAATCATCCATCTTTCTCTGGAGGTTACGTAGCCCACAGAGGGATTCAAGCAGGGAGTTTGCCTTATACAACTGACACATGAAACTGGGATGTGATGCAGGGCCACTCTCCTTGCCCTCACTCTACGTGGGCCGGAGAAGTTATCACGCAGCAGAATTCAACACCCTTCCTCTACACGTGTGTACCCAAAAGAAGTGCTGGGCAGTGGGTGTTCTCAGGCCAAGAGCAGTCCTTGTTCTGGGCTGCACCTGCTCTGTGGTTCAAAGGTTCTCTGACTCTGCTCCTTTGGAAGCATTTCAGGGCTGACGCTATCCCTGGGCTGCCAAAGCAAAGAGGCCTAGCGGCCTTTCACACTGAAGGCATGGGCTTGTTTCCCATTCAGAAAGTTATGTTGCCCCTCCCTGGCTGGAGGCGGGTAAGTTGTCACAATTTGCTCTGCCCCTGGAAAATGCAAGTGGGGGTCCTCGATTTGGGATTTCTGGTGAAACAACTTGCAGTCACAGGCAGCCTGAGTACCTTTCCTTTAGTGTGTTCCTAGCTAGGTAAACTCGGCCTTCGGAGGCAAGATGAGAGCAAACATGTTCAAGTTGTGGGGAAAGTCTTTGACCAATGACCAATATGCTTGTGCTTGTGCGAGGCTTAGGCAGGAGCTTTCCAACACAGGGTTTTGACCTTACCATAAGCCGTCCCTTTGGGCTGAAGCAGGCGGGGGTTCTGTATCACAGTCTGGGAAACAGGGCCTCAGGTGAGTCTGCCAACTGACTCCCTGCCCTCCGTCACAGCCAGCTGGGAAATTAGGGCAAGGCTGATGGAACCCTCTTACAACGAAATGTTTCTCTTCAGAATAGGAGATTTTGCTACCAGACTTCAGCTACTCCTCTCTCTCAGAGTTGGTTCGTGTGTGGACTAGGGAAAGCTCCTAGGGTCTCCAGCTATGAAGGGCTCTTTGCCCAGTTGGTTTCATCCGAGAAAGAGCCAGAGGGGCTGATCTCAACAAATAGGGCTGCACACCGTGAGTCCTTCGGGTAGGGCAGTCCTGATCCAATGTGCCACCTAAGGAATAAAAGCAAAGTTTCCTTGCCACAGGAAAAAACACCGAGGCCTGGTGTTTTCTCTATGAAATTGTGTGAGCTGGTGGGTGAGGCCTTTACTATATTGAGGAAAAGCTCGGGGTTACGGCTGTCTTTCTCCCTCTCTCAGTACAATACCCTGGTCTCAGCTGTTGGGGAATGCTGAGTGGGAGAGGCTGCCTCTCTGCCGGACTCAGAAGGCTTCTTTCCTTTAGGGCAATTCCGTTTGTGTCTTACCTCGTGGAGAAAGAAACAGGGCGCCTAGAGATATTCTACCATGAAATACCTAACGACAGAGGATCTGCAGGAGCTGGTTTCTCGGTGGAAGGAGCCAAAACGCCTGCATTCCTAAGGTCTCTTTCAGAACTGCCAGACACTCTGCCGTCCTAGGCCTAAGAACTGGAAATTGTGACGGCATGGCAACACTTGGAATCCTAGGATGCAGTGGAAATGCGACTCTCAAACTGGATGGAAGAAGCTTCCAAGCATAGTGTTCTTCCATTTACCAAAGAGAACCCAAGTGTCTGAGGCTGGTAGCCTTGTTGCTGGAGAGAACTGGCATCCCCGTGGGCCTGTCGGTTAATTTCCTGTTTCTGACCCTCTAAGGAAACCCTTCCAAAAAGCCTTTGGAGCCGCTTAGAGAGAACAGCTGCGAAGTTGATGCACAGAACATTAACCTAGATTCCAGCCCTGGGTCCCAATCATCCATCTTTCTCTGGAGGTTACGTAGCCCACAGAGGGATTCAAGCAGGGAGTTTGCCTTATACAACTGACACATGAAACTGGGATGTGATGCAGGGCCACTCTCCTTGCCCTCACTCTACGTGGGCCGGAGAAGTTATCACGCAGCAGAATTCAACACCCTTCCTCTACACGTGTGTACCCAAAAGAAGTGCTGGGCAGTGGGTGTTCTCAGGCCAAGAGCAGTCCTTGTTCTGGGCTGCACCTGCTCTGTGGTTCAAAGGTTCTCTGACTCTGCTCCTTTGGAAGCATTTCAGGGCTGACGCTATCCCTGGGCTGCCAAAGCAAAGAGGCCTAGCGGCCTTTCACACTGAAGGCATGGGCTTGTTTCCCATTCAGAAAGTTATGTTGCCCCTCCCTGGCTGGAGGCGGGTAGGTTGTCACAATTTGCTCTGCCCCTGGAAAATGCAAGTGGGGGTCCTCGATTTGGGATTTCTGGTGAAACAACTTGCAGTCACAGGCAGCCTGAGTATCTTTCCTTTAGTGTGTTCCTAGCTAGGTAAACTCGGCCTTCGGAGGCAAGATGAGAGCAAACATGTTCAAGTTGTGGGGAAAGTCTTTGACCAATGACCAATATGCTTGTGCTTGTGCGAGGCTTAGGCAGGAGCTTTCCAACACAGGGTTTTGACCTTACCATAAGCCGTCCCTTTGGGCTGAAGCAGGCGGGGGTTCTGTATCACAGTCTGGGAAACAGGGCCTCAGGTGAGTCTGCCAACTGACTCCCTGCCCTCCGTCACAGCCAGCTGGGAAATTAGGGCAAGGCTGATGGAACCCTCTTACAACGAAATGTTTCTCTTCAGAATAGGAGATTTTACTACCAGACTTCAGCTACTCCTCTCTCTCAGAGTTGGTTCGTGTGTGGACTAGGGAAAGCTCCTAGGGTCTCCAGCTATGAAGGGCTCTTTGCCCAGTTGGTTTCATCCGAGAAAGAGCCAGAGGGGCTGATCTCAACAAATAGGGCTGCACACCGTGAGTCCTTCGGGTAGGGCAGTCCTGATCCAATGTGCCACCTAAGGAATAAAAGCAAAGTTTCCTTGCCACAGGAAAAAACACCGAGGCCTGGTGTTTTCTCTATGAAATTGTGTGAGCTGGTGGGTGAGGCCTTTACTATATTGTGGAAAAGCTCGGGGTTACGGCTGTCTTTCTCCCTCTCTCAGTACAATACCCTGGTCTCAGCTGTTGGGGAATGCTGAGTGGGAGAGGCTGCCTCTCTGCCGGACTCAGAAGGCTTCTTTCCTTTAGGGCAATTCCGTTTGTGTCTTACCTCGTGGAGAAAGAAACAGGGCGCCTAGAGATATTCTACCATGAAATACCTAACGACAGAGGATCTGCAGGAGCTGGTTTCTCGGTGGAAGGAGCCAAAACGCCTGCATTCCTAAGGTCTCTTTCAGAACTGCCAGACACTCTGCCGTCCTAGGCCTAAGAACTGGAAATTGTGACGGCATGGCAACACTTGGAATCCTAGGATGCAGTGGAAATGCGACTCTCAAACTGGATGGAAGAAGCTTCCAAGCATAGTGTTCTTCCATTTACCAAAGAGAACCCAAGTGTCTGAGGCTGGTAGCCTTGTTGCTGGAGAGAACTGGCATCCCCGTGGGCCTGTCGGTTAATTTCCTGTTTCTGACCCTCTAAGGAAACCCTTCCAAAAAGCCTTTGGAGCCGCTTAGAGAGAACAGCTGCGAAGTTGATGCACAGAACATTAACCTAGATTCCAGCCCTGGGTCCCAATCATCCATCTTTCTCTGGAGGTTACGTAGCCCACAGAGGGATTCAAGCAGGGAGTTTGCCTTATACAACTGACACATGAAACTGGGATGTGATGCAGGGCCACTCTCCTTGCCCTCACTCTACGTGGGCCGGAGAAGTTATCACGCAGCAGAATTCAACACCCTTCCTCTACACGTGTGTACCCAAAAGAAGTGCTGGGCAGTGGGTGTTCTCAGGCCAAGAGCAGTCCTTGTTCTGGGCTGCACCTGCTCTGTGGTTCAAAGGTTCTCTGACTCTGCTCCTTTGGAAGCATTTCAGGGCTGACGCTATCCCTGGGCTGCCAAAGCAAAGCGGCCTAGCGGCCTTTCACACTGAAGGCATGGGCTTGTTTCCCATTCAGAAAGTTATGTTGCCCCTCCCTGGCTGGAGGCGGGTAAGTTGTCACAATTTGCTCTGCCCCTGGAAAATGCAAGTGGGGGTCCTCGATTTGGGATTTCTGGTGAAACAACTTGCAGTCACAGGCAGCCTGAGTACCTTTCCTTTAGTGTGTTCCTAGCTAGGTAATCTCGGCCTTCGGAGGCAAGATGAGAGCAAACATGTTCAAGTTGTGGGGAAAGTCTTTGACCAATGACCAATATGCTTGTGCTTGTGCGAGGCTTAGGCAGGAGCTTTCCAACACAGGGTTTTGACCTTACCATAAGCCGTCCCTTTGGGCTGAAGCAGGCGGGGGTTCTGTATCACAGTCTGGGAAACAGGGCCTCAGGTGAGTCTGCCAACTGACTCCCTGCCCTCCGTCACAGCCAGCTGAGAAATTAGGGCAAGGCTGATGGAACCCTCTTACAACGAAATGTTTCTCTTCAGAATAGGAGATTTTACTACCAGACTTCAGCTACTCCTCTCTCTCAGAGTTGGTTCGTGTGTGGACTAGGGAAAGCTCCTAGGGTCTCCAGCTATGAAGGGCTCTTTGCCCAGTTGGTTTCATCCGAGAAAGAGCCAGAGGGGCTGATCTCAACAAATAGGGCTGCACACCGTGAGTCCTTCGGGTAGGGCAGTCCTGATCCAATGTGCCACCTAAGGAATAAAAGCAAAGTTTCCTTGCCACAGGAAAAAACACCGAGGCCTGGTGTTTTCTCTATGAAATAGTGTTAGCTGGTGGGTGAAGCCTTTACTATATTGTGGAAAAGCTCGGGGTTACGGCTGTCTTTCTCCCTCTCTCAGTACAATACCCTGGTCTCAGCTGTTGGGGAATGCTGAGTGGGAGAGGCTGCCTCTCTGCCGGACTCTGAAGGCTTCTTTCCTTTAGGGCAATTCCGTTTGTGTCTTACCTCGTGGAGAAAGAAACAGGGCGCCTAGAGATATTCTACCATGAAATACCTAACGACAGAGGATCTGCAGGAGCTGGTTTCTCGGTGGAAGGAGCCAAAACGCCTGCATTCCTAAGGTCTCTTTCAGAACTGCCAGACACTCTGCCGTCCTAGGCCTAAGAACTGGAAATTGTGACGGCATGGCAACACTTGGAATCCTAGGATGCAGTGGAAATGCGACTCTCAAACTGGATGGAAGAAGCTTCCAAGCATAGTGTTCTTCCATTTACCAAAGAGAACCCAAGTGTCTGAGGCTGGTAGCCTTGTTGCTGGAGAGAACTGGCATCCCCGTGGGCCTGTCGGTTAATTTCCTGTTTCTGACCCTCTAAGGAAACCCTTCCAAAAAGCCTTTGGAGCCGCTTAGAGAGAACAGCTGCGAAGTTGATGCACAGAACATTAACCTAGATTCCAGCCCTGGGTCCCAATCATCCATCTTTCTCTGGAGGTTACGTAGCCCACAGAGGGATTCAAGCAGGGAGTTTGCCTTATACAACTGACACATGAAACTGGGATGTGATGCAGGGCCACCCTCCTTGCCCTCACTCTACGTGGGCCGGAGAAGTTATCACGCAGCAGAATTCAACACCCTTCCTCTACACGTGTGTACCCAAAAGAAGTGCTGGGCAGTGGGTGTTCTCAGGCCAAGAGCAGTCCTTGTTCTGGGCTGCACCTGCTCTGTGGTTCAAAGGTTCTCTGACTCTGCTCCTTTGGAAGCATTTCAGGGCTGACGCTATCCCTGGGCTGCCAAAGCAAAGAGGCCTAGCGGCCTTTCACACTGAAGGCATGGGCTTGTTTCCCATTCAGAAAGTTATGTTGCCCCTCCCTGGCTGGAGGCGGGTAAGTTGTCACAATTTGCTCTGCCCCTGGAAAATGCAAGTGGGGGTCCTCGATTTGGGATTTCTGGTGAAACAACTTGCAGTCACAGGCAGCCTGAGTACCTTTCCTTTAGTGTGTTCCTAGCTAGGTAAACTCGGCCTTCGGAGGCAAGATGAGAGCAAACATGTTCAAGTTGTGGGGAAAGTCTTTGACCAATGACCAATATGCTTGTGCTTGTGCGAGGCTTAGGCAGGAGCTTTCCAACACAGGGTTTTGACCTTACCATAAGCCGTCCCTTTGGGCTGAAGCAGGCGGGGGTTCTGTATCACAGTCTGGGAAACAGGGCCTCAGGTGAGTCTGCCAACTGACTCCCTGCCCTCCGTCACAGCCAGCTGGGAAATTAGGGCAAGGCTGATGGAACCCTCTTACAACGAAATGTTTCTCTTCAGAATAGGAGATTTTACTACCAGACTTCAGCTACTCCTCTCTCTCAGAGTTGGTTCGTGTGTGGACTAGGGAAAGCTCCTAGGGTCTCCAGCTATGAAGGGCTCTTTGCCCAGTTGGTTTCATCCGAGAAAGAGCCAGAGGGGCTGATCTCAACAAATAGGGCTGCACACCGTGAGTCCTTCGGGTAGGGCAGTCCTGATCCAATGTGCCACCTAAGGAATAAAAGCAAAGTTTCCTTGCCACAGGAAAACACACCGAGGCCTGGTGTTTTCTCTATGAAATTGTGTGAGCTGGTGGGTGAGGCCTTTACTATATTGTGGAAAAGCTCGGGGTTACGGCTGTCTTTCTCCCTCTCTCAGTACAATACCCTGGTCTCAGCTGTTGGGGAATGCTGAGTGGGAGAGGCTGCCTCTCTGCCGGACTCAGAAGGCTTCTTTCCTTTAGGGCAATTCCGTTTGTGTCTTACCTCGTGGAGAAAGAAACAGGGCGCCTAGAGATATTCTACCATGAAATACCTAACGACAGAGGATCTGCAGGAGCTGGTTTCTCGGTGGAAGGAGCCAAAACGCCTGCATTCCTAAGGTCTCTTTCAGAACTGCCAGACACTCTGCCGTCCTAGGCCTAAGAACTGGAAATTGTGACGGCATGGCAACACTTGGAATCCTAGGATGCAGTGGAAATGCGACTCTCAAACTGGATGGAAGAAGCTTCCAAGCATAGTGGTCTTCCATTTACCAAAGAGAACCCAAGTGTCTGAGGCTGGTAGCCTTGTTGCTGGAGAGAACTGGCATCCCCGTGGGCCTGTCGGTTAATTTCCTGTTTCTGACCCTCTAAGGAAACCCTTCCAAAAAGCCTTTGGAGCCGCTTAGAGAGAACAGCTGCGAAGTTGATGCACAGAACATTAACCTAGATTCCAGCCCTGGGTCCCAATCATCCATCTTTCTCTGGAGGTTACGTAGCCCACAGAGGGATTCAAGCAGGGAGTTTGCCTTATACAACTGACACATGAAACTGGGATGTGATGCAGGGCCACTCTCCTTGCCCTCACTCTACGTGGGCCGGAGAAGTTATCACGCAGCAGAATTCAACACCCTTCCTCTACACGTGTGTACCCAAAAGAAGTGCTGGGCAGTGGGTGTTCTCAGGCCAAGAGCAGTCCTTGTTCTGGGCTGCACCTGCTCTGTGGTTCAAAGGTTCTCTGACTCTGCTCCTTTGGAAGCATTTCAGGGCTGACGCTATCCCTGGGCTGCCAAAGCAAAGAGGCCTAGCGGCCTTTCACACTGAAGGCATGGGCTTGTTTCCCATTCAGAAAGTTATGTTGCCCCTCCCTGGCTGGAGGCGGGTAAGTTGTCACAATTTGCTCTGCCCCTGGAAAATGCAAGTGGGGGTCCTCGATTTGGGATTTCTGGTGAAACAACTTGCAGTCACAGGCAGCCTGAGTACCTTTCCTTTAGTGTGTTCCTAGCTAGGTAAACTCGGCCTTCGGAGGCAAGATGAGAGCAAACATGTTCAAGTTGTGGGGAAAGTCTTTGACCAATGACCAATATGCTTGTGCTTGTGCGAGGCTTAGGCAGGAGCTTTCCAACACAGGGTTTTGACCTTACCATAAGCCGTCCCTTTGGGCTGAAGCAGGCGGGGGTTCTGTATCACAGTCTGGGAAACAGGGCCTCAGGTGAGTCTGCCAACTGACTCCCTGCCCTCCGTCACAGCCAGCTGAGAAATTAGGGCAAGGCTGATGGAACCCTCTTACAACGAAATGTTTCTCTTCAGAATAGGAGATTTTACTACCAGACTTCAGCTACTCCTCTCTCTCAGAGTTGGTTCGTGTGTGGACTAGGGAAAGCTCCTAGGGTCTCCAGCTATGAAGGGCTCTTTGCCCAGTTGGTTTCATCCGAGAAAGAGCCAGAGGGGCTGATCTCAACAAATAGGGCTGCACACCGTGAGTCCTTCGGGTAGGGCAGTCCTGATCCAATGTGCCACCTAAGGAATAAAAGCAAAGTTTCCTTGCCACAGGAAAAAACACCGAGGCCTGGTGTTTTCTCTATGAAATTGTGTGAGCTGGTGGGTGAGGCCTTTACTATATTGTGGAAAAGCTCGGGGTTACGGCTGTCTTTCTCCCTCTCTCAGTACAATACCCTGGTCTCAGCTGTTGGGGAATGCTGAGTGGGAGAGGCTGCCTCTCTGCCGGACTCAGAAGGCTTCTTTCCTTTAGGGCAATTCCGTTTGTGTCTTACCTCGTGGAGAAAGAAACAGGGCGCCTAGAGATATTCTACCATGAAATACCTAACGACAGAGGATCTGCAGGAGCTGGTTTCTCGGTGGAAGGAGCCAAAACGCCTGCATTCCTAAGGTCTCTTTCAGAACTGCCAGACACTCTGCCGTCCTAGGCCTAAGAACTGGAAATTGTGACGGCATGGCAACACTTGGAATCCTAGGATGCAGTGGAAATGCGACTCTCAAACTGGATGGAAGAAGCTTCCAAGCATAGTGTTCTTCCATTTACCAAAGAGAACCCAAGTGTCTGAGGCTGGTAGCCTTGTTGCTGGAGAGAACTGGCATCCCCGTGGGCCTGTCGGTTAATTTCCTGTTTCTGACCCTCTAAGGAAACCCTTCCAAAAAGCCTTTGGAGCCGCTTAGAGAGAACAGCTGCGAAGTTGATGCACAGAACATTAACCTAGATTCCAGCCCTGGGTCCCAATCATCCATCTTTCTCTGGAGGTTACGTAGCCCACAGAGGGATTCAAGCAGGGAGTTTGCCTTATACAACTGACACATGAAACTGGGATGTGATGCAGGGCCACTCTCCTTGCCCTCACTCTACGTGGGCCGGAGAAGTTATCACGCAGCAGAATTCAACACCCTTCCTCTACACGTGTGTACCCAAAAGAAGTGCTGGGCAGTGGGTGTTCTCAGGCCAAGAGCAGTCCTTGTTCTGGGCTGCACCTGCTCTGTGGTTCAAAGGTTCTCTGACTCTGCTCCTTTGGAAGCATTTCAGGGCTGACGCTATCCCTGGGCTGCCAAAGCAAAGCGGCCTAGCGGCCTTTCACACTGAAGGCATGGGCTTGTTTCCCATTCAGAAAGTTATGTTGCCCCTCCCTGGCTGGAGGCGGGTAAGTTGTCACAATTTGCTCTGCCCCTGGAAAATGCAAGTGGGGGTCCTCGATTTGGGATTTCTGGTGAAACAACTTGCAGTCACAGGCAGCCTGAGTACCTTTCCTTTAGTGTGTTCCTAGCTAGGTAAACTCGGCCTTCGGAGGCAAGATGAGAGCAAACATGTTCAAGTTGTGGGGAAAGTCTTTGACCAATGACCAATATGCTTGTGCTTGTGCGAGGCTTAGGCAGGAGCTTTCCAACACAGGGTTTTGACCTTACCATAAGCCGTCCCTTTGGGCTGAAGCAGGCGGGGGTTCTGTATCACAGTCTGGGAAACAGGGCCTCAGGTGAGTCTGCCAACTGACTCCCTGCCCTCCGTCACAGCCAGCTGAGAAATTAGGGCAAGGCTGATGGAACCCTCTTACAACGAAATGTTTCTCTTCAGAATAGGAGATTTTACTACCAGACTTCAGCTACTCCTCTCTCTCAGAGTTGGTTCGTGTGTGGACTAGGGAAAGCTCCTAGGGTCTCCAGCTATGAAGGGCTCTTTGCCCAGTTGGTTTCATCCGAGAAAGAGCCAGAGGGGCTGATCTCAACAAATAGGGCTGCACACCGTGAGTCCTTCGGGTAGGGCAGTCCTGATCCAATGTGCCACCTAAGGAATAAAAGCAAAGTTTCCTTGCCACAGGAAAAAACACCGAGGCCTGGTGTTTTCTCTATGAAATAGTGTTAGCTGGTGGGTGAAGCCTTTACTATATTGTGGAAAAGCTCGGGGTTACGGCTGTCTTTCTCCCTCTCTCAGTACAATACCCTGGTCTCAGCTGTTGGGGAATGCTGAGTGGGAGAGGCTGCCTCTCTGCCGGACTCTGAAGGCTTCTTTCCTTTAGGGCAATTCCGTTTGTGTCTTACCTCGTGGAGAAAGAAACAGGGCGCCTAGAGATATTCTACCATGAAATACCTAACGACAGAGGATCTGCAGGAGCTGGTTTCTCGGTGGAAGGAGCCAAAACGCCTGCATTCCTAAGGTCTCTTTCAGAACTGCCAGACACTCTGCCGTCCTAGGCCTAAGAACTGGAAATTGTGACGGCATGGCAACACTTGGAATCCTAGGATGCAGTGGAAATGCGACTCTCAAACTGGATGGAAGAAGCTTCCAAGCATAGTGTTCTTCCATTTACCAAAGAGAACCCAAGTGTCTGAGGCTGGTAGCCTTGTTGCTGGAGAGAACTGGCATCCCCGTGGGCCTGTCGGTTAATTTCCTGTTTCTGACCCTCTAAGGAAACCCTTCCAAAATGCCTTTGGAGCCGCTTAGAGAGAACAGCTGCGAAGTTGATGCACAGAACATTAACCTAGATTCCAGCCCTGGGTCCCAATCATCCATCTTTCTCTGGAGGTTACGTAGCCCACAGAGGGATTCAAGCAGGGAGTTTGCCTTATACAACTGACACATGAAACTGGGATGTGATGCAGGGCCACCCTCCTTGCCCTCACTCTACGTGGGCCGGAGAAGTTATCACGCAGCAGAATTCAACACCCTTCCTCTACACGTGTGTACCCAAAAGAAGTGCTGGGCAGTGGGTGTTCTCAGGCCAAGAGCAGTCCTTGTTCTGGGCTGCACCTGCTCTGTGGTTCAAAGGTTCTCTGACTCTGCTCCTTTGGAAGCATTTCAGGGCTGACGCTATCCCTGGGCTGCCAAAGCAAAGAGGCCTAGCGGCCTTTCACACTGAAGGCATGGGCTTGTTTCCCATTCAGAAAGTTATGTTGCCCCTCCCTGGCTGGAGGCGGGTAAGTTGTCACAATTTGCTCTGCCCCTGGAAAATGCAAGTGGGGGTCCTCGATTTGGGATTTCTGGTGAAACAACTTGCAGTCACAGGCAGCCTGAGTACCTTTCCTTTAGTGTGTTCCTAGCTAGGTAAACTCGGCCTTCGGAGGCAAGATGAGAGCAAACATGTTCAAGTTGTGGGGAAAGTCTTTGACCAATGACCAATATGCTTGTGCTTGTGCGAGGCTTAGGCAGGAGCTTTCCAACACAGGGTTTTGACCTTACCATAAGCCGTCCCTTTGGGCTGAAGCAGGCGGGGGTTCTGTATCACAGTCTGGGAAACAGGGCCTCAGGTGAGTCTGCCAACTGACTCCCTGCCCTCCGTCACAGCCAGCTGGGAAATTAGGGCAAGGCTGATGGAACCCTCTTACAACGAAATGTTTCTCTTCAGAATAGGAGATTTTACTACCAGACTTCAGCTACTCCTCTCTCTCAGAGTTGGTTCGTGTGTGGACTAGGGAAAGCTCCTAGGGTCTCCAGCTATGAAGGGCTCTTTGCCCAGTTGGTTTCATCCGAGAAAGAGCCAGAGGGGCTGATCTCAACAAATAGGGCTGCACACCGTGAGTCCTTCGGGTAGGGCAGTCCTGATCCAATGTGCCACCTAAGGAATAAAAGCAAAGTTTCCTTGCCACAGGAAAACACACCGAGGCCTGGTGTTTTCTCTATGAAATTGTGTGAGCTGGTGGGTGAGGCCTTTACTATATTGTGGAAAAGCTCGGGGTTACGGCTGTCTTTCTCCCTCTCTCAGTACAATACCCTGGTCTCAGCTGTTGGGGAATGCTGAGTGGGAGAGGCTGCCTCTCTGCCGGACTCTGAAGGCTTCTTTCCTTTAGGGCAATTCCGTTTGTGTCTTACCTCGTGGAGAAAGAAACAGGGCGCCTAGAGATATTCTACCATGAAATACCTAACGACAGAGGATCTGCAGGAGCTGGTTTCTCGGTGGAAGGAGCCAAAACGCCTGCATTCCTAAGGTCTCTTTCAGAACTGCCAGACACTCTGCCGTCCTAGGCCTAAGAACTGGAAATTGTGACGGCATGGCAACACTTGGAATCCTAGGATGCAGTGGAAATGCGACTCTCAAACTGGATGGAAGAAGCTTCCAAGCATAGTGTTCTTCCATTTACCAAAGAGAACCCAAGTGTCTGAGGCTGGTAGCCTTGTTGCTGGAGAGAACTGGCATCCCCGTGGGCCTGTCGGTTAATTTCCTGTTTCTGACCCTCTAAGGAAACCCTTCCAAAAAGCCTTTGGAGCCGCTTAGAGAGAACAGCTGCGAAGTTGATGCACAGAACATTAACCTAGATTCCAGCCCTGGGTCCCAATCATCCATCTTTCTCTGGAGGTTACGTAGCCCACAGAGGGATTCAAGCAGGGAGTTTGCCTTATACAACTGACACATGAAACTGGGATGTGATGCAGGGCCACTCTCCTTGCCCTCACTCTACGTGGGCCGGAGAAGTTATCACGCAGCAGAATTCAACACCCTTCCTCTACACGTGTGTACCCAAAAGAAGTGCTGGGCAGTGGGTGTTCTCAGGCCAAGAGCAGTCCTTGTTCTGGGCTGCACCTGCTCTGTGGTTCAAAGGTTCTCTGACTCTGCTCCTTTGGAAGCATTTCAGGGCTGACGCTATCCCTGGGCTGCCAAAGCAAAGAGGCCTAGCGGCCTTTCACACTGAAGGCATGGGCTTGTTTCCCATTCAGAAAGTTATGTTGCCCCTCCCTGGCTGGAGGCGGGTAAGTTGTCACAATTTGCTCTGCCCCTGGAAAATGCAAGTGGGGGTCCTCGATTTGGGATTTCTGGTGAAACAACTTGCAGTCACAGGCAGCCTGAGTACCTTTCCTTTAGTGTGTTCCTAGCTAGGTAAACTCGGCCTTCGGAGGCAAGATGAGAGCAAACATGTTCAAGTTGTGGGGAAAGTCTTTGACCAATGACCAATATGCTTGTGCTTGTGCGAGGCTTAGGCAGGAGCTTTCCAACACAGGGTTTTGACCTTACCATAAGCCGTCCCTTTGGGCTGAAGCAGGCGGGGGTTCTGTATCACAGTCTGGGAAACAGGGCCTCAGGTGAGTCTGCCAACTGACTCCCTGCCCTCCGTCACAGCCAGCTGGGAAATTAGGGCAAGGCTGATGGAACCCTCTTACAACGAAATGTTTCTCTTCAGAATAGGAGATTTTACTACCAGACTTCAGCTACTCCTCTCTCTCAGAGTTGGTTCGTGTGTGGACTAGGGAAAGCTCCTAGGGTCTCCAGCTATGAAGGGCTCTTTGCCCAGTTGGTTTCATCCGAGAAAGAGCCAGAGGGGCTGATCTCAACAAATAGGGCTGCACACCGTGAGTCCTTCGGGTAGGGCAGTCCTGATCCAATGTGCCACCTAAGGAATAAAAGCAAAGTTTCCTTGCCACAGGAAAAAACACCGAGGCCTGGTGTTTTCTCTATGAAATTGTGTGAGCTGGTGGGTGAGGCCTTTACTATATTGTGGAAAAGCTCGGGGTTACGGCTGTCTTTCTCCCTCTCTCAGTACAATACCCTGGTCTCAGCTGTTGGGGAATGCTGAGTGGGAGAGGCTGCCTCTCTGCCGGACTCAGAAGGCTTCTTTCCTTTAGGGCAATTCCGTTTGTGTCTTACCTCGTGGAGAAAGAAACAGGGCGCCTAGAGATATTCTACCATGAAATACCTAACGACAGAGGATCTGCAGGAGCTGGTTTCTCGGTGGAAGGAGCCAAAACGCCTGCATTCCTAAGGTCTCTTTCAGAACTGCCAGACACTCTGCCGTCCTAGGCCTAAGAACTGGAAATTGTGACGGCATGGCAACACTTGGAATCCTAGGATGCAGTGGAAATGCGACTCTCAAACTGGATGGAAGAAGCTTCCAAGCATAGTGTTCTTCCATTTACCAAAGAGAACCCAAGTGTCTGAGGCTGGTAGCCTTGTTGCTGGAGAGAACTGGCATCCCCGTGGGCCTGTCGGTTAATTTCCTGTTTCTGACCCTCTAAGGAAACCCTTCCAAAAAGCCTTTGGAGCCGCTTAGAGAGAACAGCTGCGAAGTTGATGCACAGAACATTAACCTAGATTCCAGCCCTGGGTCCCAATCATCCATCTTTCTCTGGAGGTTACGTAGCCCACAGAGGGATTCAAGCAGGGAGTTTGCCTTATACAACTGACACATGAAACTGGGATGTGATGCAGGGCCACTCTCCTTGCCCTCACTCTACGTGGGCCGGAGAAGTTATCACGCAGCAGAATTCAACACCCTTCCTCTACACGTGTGTACCCAAAAGAAGTGCTGGGCAGTGGGTGTTCTCAGGCCAAGAGCAGTCCTTGTTCTGGGCTGCACCTGCTCTGTGGTTCAAAGGTTCTCTGACTCTGCTCCTTTGGAAGCATTTCAGGGCTGACGCTATCCCTGGGCTGCCAAAGCAAAGCGGCCTAGCGGCCTTTCACACTGAAGGCATGGGCTTGTTTCCCATTCAGAAAGTTATGTTGCCCCTCCCTGGCTGGAGGCGGGTAAGTTGTCACAATTTGCTCTGCCCCTGGAAAATGCAAGTGGGGGTCCTCGATTTGGGATTTCTGGTGAAACAACTTGCAGTCACAGGCAGCCTGAGTACCTTTCCTTTAGTGTGTTCCTAGCTAGGTAAACTCGGCCTTCGGAGGCAAGATGAGAGCAAACATGTTCAAGTTGTGGGGAAAGTCTTTGACCAATGACCAATATGCTTGTGCTTGTGCGAGGCTTAGGCAGGAGCTTTCCAACACAGGGTTTTGACCTTACCATAAGCCGTCCCTTTGGGCTGAAGCAGGCGGGGGTTCTGTATCACAGTCTGGGAAACAGGGCCTCAGGTGAGTCTGCCAACTGACTCCCTGCCCTCCGTCACAGCCAGCTGAGAAATTAGGGCAAGGCTGATGGAACCCTCTTACAACGAAATGTTTCTCTTCAGAATAGGAGATTTTACTACCAGACTTCAGCTACTCCTCTCTCTCAGAGTTGGTTCGTGTGTGGACTAGGGAAAGCTCCTAGGGTCTCCAGCTATGAAGGGCTCTTTGCCCAGTTGGTTTCATCCGAGAAAGAGCCAGAGGGGCTGATCTCAACAAATAGGGCTGCACACCGTGAGTCCTTCGGGTAGGGCAGTCCTGATCCAATGTGCCACCTAAGGAATAAAAGCAAAGTTTCCTTGCCACAGGAAAAAACACCGAGGCTTGGTGTTTTCTCTATGAAATAGTGTTAGCTGGTGGGTGAAGCCTTTACTATATTGTGGAAAAGCTCGGGGTTACGGCTGTCTTTCTCCCTCTCTCAGTACAATACCCTGGTCTCAGCTGTTGGGGAATGCTGAGTGGGAGAGGCTACCTCTCTGCCGGACTCTGAAGGCTTCTTTCCTTTAGGGCAATTCCGTTTGTGTCTTACCTCGTGGAGAAAGAAACAGGGCGCCTAGAGATATTCTACCATGAAATACCTAACGACAGAGGATCTGCAGGAGCTGGTTTCTCGGTGGAAGGAGCCAAAACGCCTGCATTCCTAAGGTCTCTTTCAGAACTGCCAGACACTCTGCCGTCCTAGGCCTAAGAACTGGAAATTGTGACGGCATGGCAACACTTGGAATCCTAGGATGCAGTGGAAATGCGACTCTCAAACTGGATGGAAGAAGCTTCCAAGCATAGTGTTCTTCCATTTACCAAAGAGAACCCAAGTGTCTGAGGCTGGTAGCCTTGTTGCTGGAGAGAACTGGCATCCCCGTGGGCCTGTCGGTTAATTTCCTGTTTCTGACCCTCTAAGGAAACCCTTCCAAAAAGCCTTTGGAGCCGCTTAGAGAGAACAGCTGCGAAGTTGATGCACAGAACATTAACCTAGATTCCAGCCCTGGGTCCCAATCATCCATCTTTCTCTGGAGGTTACGTAGCCCACAGAGGGATTCAAGCAGGGAGTTTGCCTTATACAACTGACACATGAAACTGGGATGTGATGCAGGGCCACTCTCCTTGCCCTCACTCTACGTGGGCCGGAGAAGTTATCACGCAGCAGAATTCAACACCCTTCCTCTACACGTGTGTACCCAAAAGAAGTGCTGGGCAGTGGGTGTTCTCAGGCCAAGAGCAGTCCTTGTTCTGGGCTGCACCTGCTCTGTGGTTCAAAGGTTCTCTGACTCTGCTCCTTTGGAAGCATTTCAGGGCTGACGCTATCCCTGGGCTGCCAAAGCAAAGAGGCCTAGCGGCCTTTCACACTGAAGGCATGGGCTTGTTTCCCATTCAGAAAGTTATGTTGCCCCTCCCTGGCTGGAGGCGGGTAAGTTGTCACAATTTGCTCTGCCCCTGGAAAATGCAAGTGGGGGTCCTCGATTTGGGATTTCTGGTGAAACAACTTGCAGTCACAGGCAGCCTGAGTACCTTTCCTTTAGTGTGTTCCTAGCTAGGTAAACTCGGCCTTCGGAGGCTAGATGAGAGCAAACATGTTCAAGTTGTGGGGAAAGTCTTTGACCAATGACCAATATGCTTGTGCTTGTGCGAGGCTTAGGCAGGAGCTTTCCAACACAGGGTTTTGACCTTACCATAAGCCGTCCCTTTGGGCTGAAGCAGGCGGGGGTTCTGTATCACAGTCTGGGAAACAGGGCCTCAGGTGAGTCTGCCAACTGACTCCCTGCCCTCCGTCACAGCCAGCTGGGAAATTAGGGCAAGGCTGATGGAACCCTCTTACAACGAAATGTTTCTCTTCAGAATAGGAGATTTTACTACCAGACTTCAGCTACTCCTCTCTCTCAGAGTTGGTTCGTGTGTGGACTAGGGAAAGCTCCTAGGGTCTCCAGCTATGAAGGGCTCTTTGCCCAGTTGGTTTCATCCGAGAAAGAGCCAGAGGGGCTGATCTCAACAAATAGGGCTGCACACCGTGAGTCCTTCGGGTAGGGCAGTCCTGATCCAATGTGCCACCTAAGGAATAAAAGCAAAGTTTCCTTGCCACAGGAAAACACACCGAGGCCTGGTGTTTTCTCTATGAAATTGTGTGAGCTGGTGGGTGAGGCCTTTACTATATTGTGGAAAAGCTCGGGGTTACGGCTGTCTTTCTCCCTCTCTCAGTACAATACCCTGGTCTCAGCTGTTGGGGAATGCTGAGTGGGAGAGGCTGCCTCTCTGCCGGACTCAGAAGGCTTCTTTCCTTTAGGGCAATTCCGTTTGTGTCTTACCTCGTGGAGAAAGAAACAGGGCGCCTAGAGATATTCTACCATGAAATACCTAACGACAGAGGATCTGCAGGAGCTGGTTTCTCGGTGGAAGGAGCCAAAACGCCTGCATTCCTAAGGTCTCTTTCAGAACTGCCAGACACTCTGCCGTCCTAGGCCTAAGAACTGGAAATTGTGACGGCATGGCAACACTTGGAATCCTAGGATGCAGTGGAAATGCGACTCTCAAACTGGATGGAAGAAGCTTCCAAGCATAGTGTTCTTCCATTTACCAAAGAGAACCCAAGTGTCTGAGGCTGGTAGCCTTGTTGCTGGAGAGAACTGGCATCCCCGTGGGCCTGTCGGTTAATTTCCTGTTTCTGACCCTCTAAGGAAACCCTTCCAAAAAGCCTTTGGAGCCGCTTAGAGAGAACAGCTGCGAAGTTGATGCACAGAACATTAACCTAGATTCCAGCCCTGGGTCCCAATCATCCATCTTTCTCTGGAGGTTACGTAGCCCACAGAGGGATTCAAGCAGGGAGTTTGCCTTATACAACTGACACATGAAACTGGGATGTGATGCAGGGCCACTCTCCTTGCCCTCACTCTACGTGGGCCGGAGAAGTTATCACGCAGCAGAATTCAACACCCTTCCTCTACACGTGTGTACCCAAAAGAAGTGCTGGGCAGTGGGTGTTCTCAGGCCAAGAGCAGTCCTTGTTCTGGGCTGCACCTGCTCTGTGGTTCAAAGGTTCTCTGACTCTGCTCCTTTGGAAGCATTTCAGGGCTGACGCTATCCCTGGGCTGCCAAAGCAAAGCGGCCTAGCGGCCTTTCACACTGAAGGCATGGGCTTGTTTCCCATTCAGAAAGTTATGTTGCCCCTCCCTGGCTGGAGGCGGGTAAGTTGTCACAATTTGCTCTGCCCCTGGAAAATGCAAGTGGGGGTCCTCGATTTGGGATTTCTGGTGAAACAACTTGCAGTCACAGGCAGCCTGAGTACCTTTCCTTTAGTGTGTTCCTAGCTAGGTAAACTCGGCCTTCGGAGGCAAGATGAGAGCAAACATGTTCAAGTTGTGGGGAAAGTCTTTGACCAATGACCAATATGCTTGTGCTTGTGCGAGGCTTAGGCAGGAGCTTTCCAACACAGGGTTTTGACCTTACCATAAGCCGTCCCTTTGGGCTGAAGCAGGCGGGGGTTCTGTATCACAGTCTGGGAAACAGGGCCTCAGGTGAGTCTGCCAACTGACTCCCTGCCCTCCGTCACAGCCAGCTGAGAAATTAGGGCAAGGCTGATGGAACCCTCTTACAACGAAATGTTTCTCTTCAGAATAGGAGATTTTACTACCAGACTTCAGCTACTCCTCTCTCTCAGAGTTGGTTCGTGTGTGGACTAGGGAAAGCTCCTAGGGTCTCCAGCTATGAAGGGCTCTTTGCCCAGTTGGTTTCATCCGAGAAAGAGCCAGAGGGGCTGATCTCAACAAATAGGGCTGCACACCGTGAGTCCTTCGGGTAGGGCAGTCCTGATCCAATGTGCCACCTAAGGAATAAAAGCAAAGTTTCCTTGCCACAGGAAAAAACACCGAGGCCTGGTGTTTTCTCTATGAAATAGTGTTAGCTGGTGGGTGAAGCCTTTACTATATTGTGGAAAAGCTCGGGGTTACGGCTGTCTTTCTCCCTCTCTCAGTACAATACCCTGGTCTCAGCTGTTGGGGAATGCTGAGTGGGAGAGGCTGCCTCTCTGCCGGACTCTGAAGGCTTCTTTCCTTTAGGGCAATTCCGTTTGTGTCTTACCTCGTGGAGAAAGAAACAGGGCGCCTAGAGATATTCTACCATGAAATACCTAACGACAGAGGATCTGCAGGAGCTGGTTTCTCGGTGGAAGGAGCCAAAACGCCTGCATTCCTAAGGTCTCTTTCAGAACTGCCAGACACTCTGCCGTCCTAGGCCTAAGAACTGGAAATTGTGACGGCATGGCAACACTTGGAATCCTAGGATGCAGTGGAAATGCGACTCTCAAACTGGATGGAAGAAGCTTCCAAGCATAGTGTTCTTCCATTTACCAAAGAGAACCCAAGTGTCTGAGGCTGGTAGCCTTGTTGCTGGAGAGAACTGGCATCCCCGTGGGCCTGTCGGTTAATTTCCTGTTTCTGACCCTCTAAGGAAACCCTTCCAAAAAGCCTTTGGAGCCGCTTAGAGAGAACAGCTGCGAAGTTGATGCACAGAACATTAACCTAGATTCCAGCCCTGGGTCCCAATCATCCATCTTTCTCTGGAGGTTACGTAGCCCACAGAGGGATTCAAGCAGGGAGTTTGCCTTATACAACTGACACATGAAACTGGGATGTGATGCAGGGCCACTCTCCTTGCCCTCACTCTACGTGGGCCGGAGAAGTTATCACGCAGCAGAATTCAACACCCTTCCTCTACACGTGTGTACCCAAAAGAAGTGCTGGGCAGTGGGTGTTCTCAGGCCAAGAGCAGTCCTTGTTCTGGGCTGCACCTGCTCTGTGGTTCAAAGGTTCTCTGACTCTGCTCCTTTGGAAGCATTTCAGGGCTGACGCTATCCCTGGGCTGCCAAAGCAAAGAGGCCTAGCGGCCTTTCACACTGAAGGCATGGGCTTGTTTCCCATTCAGAAAGTTATGTTGCCCCTCCCTGGCTGGAGGCGGGTAAGTTGTCACAATTTGCTCTGCCCCTGGAAAATGCAAGTGGGGGTCCTCGATTTGGGATTTCTGGTGAAACAACTTGCAGTCACAGGCAGCCTGAGTACCTTTCCTTTAGTGTGTTCCTAGCTAGGTAAACTCGGCCTTCGGAGGCAAGATGAGAGCAAACATGTTCAAGTTGTGGGGAAAGTCTTTGACCAATGACCAATATGCTTGTGCTTGTGCGAGGCTTAGGCAGGAGCTTTCCAACACAGGGTTTTGACCTTACCATAAGCCGTCCCTTTGGGCTGAAGCAGGCGGGGGTTCTGTATCACAGTCTGGGAAACAGGGCCTCAGGTGAGTCTGCCAACTGACTCCCTGCCCTCCGTCACAGCCAGCTGGGAAATTAGGGCAAGGCTGATGGAACCCTCTTACAACGAAATGTTTCTCTTCAGAATAGGAGATTTTACTACCAGACTTCAGCTACTCCTCTCTCTCAGAGTTGGTTCGTGTGTGGACTAGGGAAAGCTCCTAGGGTCTCCAGCTATGAAGGGCTCTTTGCCCAGTTGGTTTCATCCGAGAAAGAGCCAGAGGGGCTGATCTCAACAAATAGGGCTGCACACCGTGAGTCCTTCGGGTAGGGCAGTCCTGATCCAATGTGCCACCTAAGGAATAAAAGCAAAGTTTCCTTGCCACAGGAAAAAACACCGAGGCCTGGTGTGTTCTCTATGAAATTGTGTGAGCTGGTGGGTGAGGCCTTTACTATATTGTGGAAAAGCTCGGGGTTACGGCTGTCTTTCTCCCTCTCTCAGTACAATACCCTGGTCTCAGCTGTTGGGGAATGCTGAGTGGGAGAGGCTGCCTCTCTGCCGGACTCAGAAGGCTTCTTTCCTTTAGGGCAATTCCGTTTGTGTCTTACCTCGTGGAGAAAGAAACAGGGCGCCTAGAGATATTCTACCATGAAATACCTAACGACAGAGGATCTGCAGGAGGTGGTTTCTCGGTGGAAGGAGCCAAAACGCCTGCATTCCTAAGGTCTCTTTCAGAACTGCCAGACACTCTGCCGTCCTAGGCCTAAGAACTGGAAATTGTGACGGCATGGCAACACTTGGAATCCTAGGATGCAGTGGAAATGCGACTCTCAAACTGGATGGAAGAAGCTTCCAAGCATAGTGTTCTTCCATTTACCAAAGAGAACCCAAGTGTCTGAGGCTGGTAGCCTTGTTGCTGGAGAGAACTGGCATCCCCGTGGGCCTGTCGGTTAATTTCCTGTTTCTGACCCTCTAAGGAAACCCTTCCAAAAAGCCTTTGGAGCCGCTTAGAGAGAACAGCTGCGAAGTTGATGCACAGAACATTAACCTAGATTCCAGCCCTGGGTCCCAATCATCCATCTTTCTCTGGAGGTTACGTAGCCCACAGAGGGATTCAAGCAGGGAGTTTGCCTTATACAACTGACACATGAAACTGGGATGTGATGCAGGGCCACTCTCCTTGCCCTCACTCTACGTGGGCCGGAGAAGTTATCACGCAGCAGAATTCAACACCCTTCCTCTACACGTGTGTACCCAAAAGAAGTGCTGGGCAGTGGGTGTTCTCAGGCCAAGAGCAGTCCTTGTTCTGGGCTGCACCTGCTCTGTGGTTCAAAGGTTCTCTGACTCTGCTCCTTTGGAAGCATTTCAGGGCTGACGCTATCCCTGGGCTGCCAAAGCAAAGCGGCCTAGCGGCCTTTCACACTGAAGGCATGGGCTTGTTTCCCATTCAGAAAGTTATGTTGCCCCTCCCTGGCTGGAGGCGGGTAAGTTGTCACAATTTGCTCTGCCCCTGGAAAATGCAAGTGGGGGTCCTCGATTTGGGATTTCTGGTGAAACAACTTGCAGTCACAGGCAGCCTGAGTACCTTTCCTTTAGTGTGTTCCTAGCTAGGTAAACTCGGCCTTCGGAGGCAAGATGAGAGCAAACATGTTCAAGTTGTGGGGAAAGTCTTTGACCAATGACCAATATGCTTGTGCTTGTGCGAGGCTTAGGCAGGAGCTTTCCAACACAGGGTTTTGACCTTACCATAAGCCGTCCCTTTGGGCTGAAGCAGGCGGGGGTTCTGTATCACAGTCTGGGAAACAGGGCCTCAGGTGAGTCTGCCAACTGACTCCCTGCCCTCCGTCACAGCCAGCTGAGAAATTAGGGCAAGGCTGATGGAACCCTCTTACAACGAAATGTTTCTCTTCAGAATAGGAGATTTTACTACCAGACTTCAGCTACTCCTCTCTCTCAGAGTTGGTTCGTGTGTGGACTAGGGAAAGCTCCTAGGGTCTCCAGCTATGAAGAGCTCTTTGCCCAGTTGGTTTCATCCGAGAAAGAGCCAGAGGGGCTGATCTCAACAAATAGGGCTGCACACCGTGAGTCCTTCGGGTAGGGCAGTCCTGATCCAATGTGCCACCTAAGGAATAAAAGCAAAGTTTCCTTGCCACAGGAAAAAACACCGAGGCCTGGTGTTTTCTCTATGAAATAGTGTTAGCTGGTGGGTGAAGCCTTTACTATATTGTGGAAAAGCTCGGGGTTACGGCTGTCTTTCTCCCTCTCTCAGTACAATACCCTGGTCTCAGCTGTTGGGGAATGCTGAGTGGGAGAGGCTGCCTCTCTGCCGGACTCTGAAGGCTTCTTTCCTTTAGGGCAATTCCGTTTGTGTCTTACCTCGTGGAGAAAGAAACAGGGCGCCTAGAGATATTCTACCATGAAATACCTAACGACAGAGGATCTGCAGGAGCTGGTTTCTCGGTGGAAGGAGCCAAAACGCCTGCATTCCTAAGGTCTCTTTCAGAACTGCCAGACACTCTGCCGTCCTAGGCCTAAGAACTGGAAATTGTGACGGCATGGCAACACTTGGAATCCTAGGATGCAGTGGAAATGCGACTCTCAAACTGGATGGAAGAAGCTTCCAAGCATAGTGTTCTTCCATTTACCAAAGAGAACCCAAGTGTCTGAGGCTGGTAGCCTTGTTGCTGGAGAGAACTGGCATCCCCGTGGGCCTGTCGGTTAATTTCCTGTTTCTGACCCTCTAAGGAAACCCTTCCAAAAAGCCTTTGGAGCCGCTTAGAGAGAACAGCTGCGAAGTTGATGCACAGAACATTAACCTAGATTCCAGCCCTGGGTCCCAATCATCCATCTTTCTCTGGAGGTTACGTAGCCCACAGAGGGATTCAAGCAGGGAGTTTGCCTTATACAACTGACACATGAAACTGGGATGTGATGCAGGGCCACTCTCCTTGCCCTCACTCTACGTGGGCCGGAGAAGTTATCACGCAGCAGAATTCAACACCCTTCCTCTACACGTGTGTACCCAAAAGAAGTGCTGGGCAGTGGGTGTTCTCAGGCCAAGAGCAGTCCTTGTTCTGGGCTGCACCTGCTCTGTGGTTCAAAGGTTCTCTGACTCTGCTCCTTTGGAAGCATTTCAGGGCTGACGCTATCCCTGGGCTGCCAAAGCAAAGAGGCCTAGCGGCCTTTCACACTGAAGGCATGGGCTTGTTTCCCATTCAGAAAGTTATGTTGCCCCTCCCTGGCTGGAGGCGGGTAAGTTGTCACAATTTGCTCTGCCCCTGGAAAATGCAAGTGGGGGTCCTCGATTTGGGATTTCTGGTGAAACAACTTGCAGTCACAGGCAGCCTGAGTACCTTTCCTTTAGTGTGTTCCTAGCTAGGTAAACTCGGCCTTCGGAGGCAAGATGAGAGCAAACATGTTCAAGTTGTGGGGAAAGTCTTTGACCAATGACCAATATGCTTGTGCTTGTGCGAGGCTTAGGCAGGAGCTTTCCAACACAGGGTTTTGACCTTACCATAAGCCGTCCCTTTGGGCTGAAGCAGGCGGGGGTTCTGTATCACAGTCTGGGAAACAGGGCCTCAGGTGAGTCTGCCAACTGACTCCCTGCCCTCCGTCACAGCCAGCTGGGAAATTAGGGCAAGGCTGATGGAACCCTCTTACAACGAAATGTTTCTCTTCAGAATAGGAGATTTTACTACCAGACTTCAGCTACTCCTCTCTCTCAGAGTTGGTTCGTGTGTGGACTAGGGAAAGCTCCTAGGGTCTCCAGCTATGAAGGGCTCTTTGCCCAGTTGGTTTCATCCGAGAAAGAGCCAGAGGGGCTGATCTCAACAAATAGGGCTGCACACCGTGAGTCCTTCGGGTAGGGCAGTCCTGATCCAATGTGCCACCTAAGGAATAAAAGCAAAGTTTCCTTGCCACAGGAAAAAACACCGAGGCCTGGTGTGTTCTCTATGAAATTGTGTGAGCTGGTGGGTGAGGCCTTTACTATATTGTGGAAAAGCTCGGGGTTACGGCTGTCTTTCTCCCTCTCTCAGTACAATACCCTGGTCTCAGCTGTTGGGGAATGCTGAGTGGGAGAGGCTGCCTCTCTGCCGGACTCAGAAGGCTTCTTTCCTTTAGGGCAATTCCGTTTGTGTCTTACCTCGTGGAGAAAGAAACAGGGCGCCTAGAGATATTCTACCATGAAATACCTAACGACAGAGGATCTGCAGGAGCTGGTTTCTCGGTGGAAGGAGCCAAAACGCCTGCATTCCTAAGGTCTCTTTCAGAACTGCCAGACACTCTGCCGTCCTAGGCCTAAGAACTGGAAATTGTGACGGCATGGCAACACTTGGAATCCTAGGATGCAGTGGAAATGCGACTCTCAAACTGGATGGAAGAAGCTTCCAAGCATAGTGTTCTTCCATTTACCAAAGAGAACCCAAGTGTCTGAGGCTGGTAGCCTTGTTGCTGGAGAGAACTGGCATCCCCGTGGGCCTGTCGGTTAATTTCCTGTTTCTGACCCTCTAAGGAAACCCTTCCAAAAAGCCTTTGGAGCCGCTTAGAGAGAACAGCTGCGAAGTTGATGCACAGAACATTAACCTAGATTCCAGCCCTGGGTCCCAATCATCCATCTTTCTCTGGAGGTTACGTAGCCCACAGAGGGATTCAAGCAGGGAGTTTGCCTTATACAACTGACACATGAAACTGGGATGTGATGCAGGGCCACTCTCCTTGCCCTCACTCTACGTGGGCCGGAGAAGTTATCACGCAGCAGAATTCAACACCCTTCCTCTACACGTGTGTACCCAAAAGAAGTGCTGGGCAGTGGGTGTTCTCAGGCCAAGAGCAGTCCTTGTTCTGGGCTGCACCTGCTCTGTGGTTCAAAGGTTCTCTGACTCTGCTCCTTTGGAAGCATTTCAGGGCTGACGCTATCCCTGGGCTGCCAAAGCAAAGCGGCCTAGCGGCCTTTCACACTGAAGGCATGGGCTTGTTTCCCATTCAGAAAGTTATGTTGCCCCTCCCTGGCTGGAGGCGGGTAAGTTGTCACAATTTGCTCTGCCCCTGGAAAATGCAAGTGGGGGTCCTCGATTTGGGATTTCTGGTGAAACAACTTGCAGTCACAGGCAGCCTGAGTACCTTTCCTTTAGTGTGTTCCTAGCTAGGTAAACTCGGCCTTCGGAGGCAAGATGAGAGCAAACATGTTCAAGTTGTGGGGAAAGTCTTTGACCAATGACCAATATGCTTGTGCTTGTGCGAGGCTTAGGCAGGAGCTTTCCAACACAGGGTTTTGACCTTACCATAAGCCGTCCCTTTGGGCTGAAGCAGGCGGGGGTTCTGTATCACAGTCTGGGAAACAGGGCCTCAGGTGAGTCTGCCAACTGACTCCCTGCCCTCCGTCACAGCCAGCTGGGAAATTAGGGCAAGGCTGATGGAACCCTCTTACAACGAAATGTTTCTCTTCAGAATAGGAGATTTTACTACCAGACTTCAGCTACTCCTCTCTCTCAGAGTTGGTTCGTGTGTGGACTAGGGAAAGCTCCTAGGGTCTCCAGCTATGAAGGGCTCTTTGCCCAGTTGGTTTCATCCGAGAAAGAGCCAGAGGGGCTGATCTAAACAAATAGGGCTGCACACCGTGAGTCCTTCGGGTAGGGCAGTCCTGATCCAATGTGCCACCTAAGGAATAAAAGCAAAGTGTCCTTGCCACAGGAAAAAACACCGAGGCCTGGTGTGTTCTCTATGAAATTGTGTGAGCTGGTGGGTGAGGCCTTTACTATATTGTGGAAAAGCTCGGGGTTACGGCTGTCTTTCTCCCTCTCTCAGTACAATACCCTGGTCTCAGCTGTTGGGGAATGCTGAGTGGGAGAGGCTGCCTCTCTGCCGGACTCAGAAGGCTTCTTTCCTTTAGGGCAATTCCGTTTGTGTCTTACCTCGTGGAGAAAGAAACAGGGCGCCTAGAGATATTCTACCATGAAATACCTAACGACAGAGGATCTGCAGGAGCTGGTTTCTCGGTGGAAGGAGCCAAAACGCCTGCATTCCTAAGGTCTCTTTCAGAACTGCCAGACACTCTGCCGTCCTAGGCCTAAGAACTGGAAATTGTGACGGCATGGCAACACTTGGAATCCTAGGATGCAGTGGAAATGCGACTCTCAAACTGGATGGAAGAAGCTTCCAAGCATAGTGTTCTTCCATTTACCAAAGAGAACCCAAGTGTCTGAGGCTGGTAGCCTTGTTGCTGGAGAGAACTGGCATCCCCGTGGGCCTGTCGGTTAATTTCCTGTTTCTGACCCTCTAAGGAAACCCTTCCAAAAAGCCTTTGGAGCCGCTTAGAGAGAACAGCTGCGAAGTTGATGCACAGAACATTAACCTAGATTCCAGCCCTGGGTCCCAATCATCCATCTTTCTCTGGAGGTTACGTAGCCCACAGAGGGATTCAAGCAGGGAGTTTGCCTTATACAACTGACACATGAAACTGGGATGTGATGCAGGGCCACTCTCCTTGCCCTCACTCTACGTGGGCCGGAGAAGTTATCACGCAGCAGAATTCAACACCCTTCCTCTACACGTGTGTACCCAAAAGAAGTGCTGGGCAGTGGGTGTTCTCAGGCCAAGAGCAGTCCTTGTTCTGGGCTGCACCTGCTCTGTGGTTCAAAGGTTCTCTGACTCTGCTCCTTTGGAAGCATTTCAGGGCTGACGCTATCCCTGGGCTGCCAAAGCAAAGCGGCCTAGCGGCCTTTCACACTGAAGGCATGGGCTTGTTTCCCATTCAGAAAGTTATGTTGCCCCTCCCTGGCTGGAGGCGGGTAAGTTGTCACAATTTGCTCTGCCCCTGGAAAATGCAAGTGGGGGTCCTCGATTTGGGATTTCTGGTGAAACAACTTGCAGTCACAGGCAGCCTGAGTACCTTTCCTTTAGTGTGTTCCTAGCTAGGTAAACTCGGCCTTCGGAGGCAAGATGAGAGCAAACATGTTCAAGTTGTGGGGAAAGTCTTTGACCAATGACCAATATGCTTGTGCTTGTGCGAGGCTTAGGCAGGAGCTTTCCAACACAGGGTTTTGACCTTACCATAAGCCGTCCCTTTGGGCTGAAGCAGGCGGGGGTTCTGTATCACAGTCTGGGAAACAGGGCCTCAGGTGAGTCTGCCAACTGACTCCCTGCCCTCCGTCACAGCCAGCTGAGAAATTAGGGCAAGGCTGATGGAACCCTCTTACAACGAAATGTTTCTCTTCAGAATAGGAGATTTTACTACCAGACTTCAGCTACTCCTCTCTCTCAGAGTTGGTTCGTGTGTGGACTAGGGAAAGCTCCTAGGGTCTCCAGCTATGAAGGGCTCTTTGCCCAGTTGGTTTCATCCGAGAAAGAGCCAGAGGGGCTGATCTCAACAAATAGGGCTGCACACCGTGAGTCCTTCGGGTAGGGCAGTCCTGATCCAATGTGCCACCTAAGGAATAAAAGCAAAGTTTCCTTGCCACAGGAAAACACACCGAGGCCTGGTGTTTTCTCTATGAAATAGTGTTAGCTGGTGGGTGAAGCCTTTACTATATTGTGGAAAAGCTCGGGGTTACGGCTGTCTTTCTCCCTCTCTCAGTACAATACCCTGGTCTCAGCTGTTGGGGAATGCTGAGTGGGAGAGGCTGCCTCTCTGCCGGACTCAGAAGGCTTCTTTCCTTTAGGGCAATTCCGTTTGTGTCTTACCTCGTGGAGAAAGAAACAGGGCGCCTAGAGATATTCTACCATGAAATACCTAACGACAGAGGATCTGCAGGAGCTGGTTTCTCGGTGGAAGGAGCCAAAACGCCTGCATTCCTAAGGTCTCTTTCAGAACTGCCAGACACTCTGCCGTCCTAGGCCTAAGAACTGGAAATTGTGACGGCATGGCAACACTTGGAATCCTAGGATGCAGTGGAAATGCGACTCTCAAACTGGATGGAAGAAGCTTCCAAGCATAGTGTTCTTCCATTTACCAAAGAGAACCCAAGTGTCTGAGGCTGGTAGCCTTGTTGCTGGAGAGAACTGGCATCCCCGTGGGCCTGTCGGTTAATTTCCTGTTTCTGACCCTCTAAGGAAACCCTTCCAAAAAGCCTTTGGAGCCGCTTAGAGAGAACAGCTGCGAAGTTGATGCACAGAACATTAACCTAGATTCCAGCCCTGGGTCCCAATCATCCATCTTTCTCTGGACGTTACGTAGCCCACAGAGGGATTCAAGCAGGGAGTTTGCCTTATACAACTGACACATGAAACTGGGATGTGATGCAGGGCCACTCTCCTTGCCCTCACTCTACGTGGGCCGGAGAAGTTATCACGCAGCAGAATTCAACACCCTTCCTCTACACGTGTGTACCCAAAAGAAGTGCTGGGCAGTGGGTGTTCTCAGGCCAAGAGCAGTCCTTGTTCTGGGCTGCACCTGCTCTGTGGTTCAAAGGTTCTCTGACTCTGCTCCTTTGGAAGCATTTCAGGGCTGACGCTATCCCTGGGCTGCCAAAGCAAAGCGGCCTAGCGGCCTTTCACACTGAAGGCATGGGCTTGTTTCCCATTCAGAAAGTTATGTTGCCCCTCCCTGGCTGGAGGCGGGTAAGTTGTCACAATTTGCTCTGCCCCTGGAAAATGCAAGTGGGGGTCCTCGATTTGGGATTTCTGGTGAAACAACTTGCAGTCACAGGCAGCCTGAGTACCTTTCCTTTAGTGTGTTCCTAGCTAGGTAAACTCGGCCTTCGGAGGCAAGATGAGAGCAAACATGTTCAAGTTGTGGGGAAAGTCTTTGACCAATGACCAATATGCTTGTGCTTGTGCGAGGCTTAGGCAGGAGCTTTCCAACACAGGGTTTTGACCTTACCATAAGCCGTCCCTTTGGGCTGAAGCAGGCGGGGGTTCTGTATCACAGTCTGGGAAACAGGGCCTCAGGTGAGTCTGCCAACTGACTCCCTGCCCTCCGTCACAGCCAGCTGAGAAATTAGGGCAAGGCTGATGGAACCCTCTTACAACGAAATGTTTCTCTTCAGAATAGGAGATTTTACTACCAGACTTCAGCTACTCCTCTCTCTCAGAGTTGGTTCGTGTGTGGACTAGGGAAAGCTCCTAGGGTCTCCAGCTATGAAGGGCTCTTTGCCCAGTTGGTTTCATCCGAGAAAGAGCCAGAGGGGCTGATCTCAACAAATAGGGCTGCACACCGTGAGTCCTTCGGGTAGGGCAGTCCTGATCCAATGTGCCACCTAAGGAATAAAAGCAAAGTTTCCTTGCCACAGGAAAACACACCGAGGCCTGGTGTTTTCTCTATGAAATAGTGTTAGCTGGTGGGTGAAGCCTTTACTATATTGTGGAAAAGCTCGGGGTTACGGCTGTCTTTCTCCCTCTCTCAGTACAATACCCTGGTCTCAGCTGTTGGGGAATGCTGAGTGGGAGAGGCTGCCTCTCTGCCGGACTCTGAAGGCTTCTTTCCTTTAGGGCAATTCCGTTTGTGTCTTACCTCGTGGAGAAAGAAACAGGGCGCCTAGAGATATTCTACCATGAAATACTTAACGACAGAGGATCTGCAGGAGCTGGTTTCTCGGTGGAAGGGGCCAAAACGCCGGCATTCCTAAGGTTTCTTTCAGAACTGCCAGACACTCTGCCGTCCTAGGCCTAAGAACTGGAAATTGTGACGGCATGGCAACACTTGGAATCCTAGGATGCAGTGGAAATGCGACTCTCAAACTGGATGGAAGAAGCTTCCAAGCATAGTGTTCTTCCATTTACCAAAGAGAACCCAAGTGTCTGAGGCTGGTAGCCTTGTTGCTGGAGAGAACTGGATCCCCGTGGGCCTGTCGGTTAATTTCCTGTTTCTGACCCTCTAAGGAAACCCTTCCAAAAAGCCTTTGGAGCCGCTTAGAGAGAACAGCTGCGAAGTTGATGCACAGAACATTAACCTAGATTCCAGCCCTGGGTCCCAATCATCCATCTTTCTCTGGAGGTTACGTAGCCCACAGAGGGATTCAAGCAGGGAGTTTGCCTTATACAACTGACACATGAAACTGGGATGTGATGCAGGGCCACTCTCCTTGCCCTCACTCTACGTGGGCCGGAGAAGTTATCACGCAGCAGAATTCAACACCCTTCCTCTACACGTGTGTACCCAAAAGAAGCGCTGGGCAGTGGGTGTTCTCAGGCCAAGAGCAGTCCTTGTTCTGGGCTGCACCTGCTCTGTGGTTCAAAGGTTCTCTGACTCTGCTCCTTTGGAAGCATTTCAGGGCTGACGCTATCCCTGGGCTGCCAAAGCAAAGAGGCATAGCGGCCTTTCACACTGAAGGCATGGCCTTCTTTCCCATCCAGAATGTGTATGTTTCCCCTCCCAGGCTGGAGGCGTGTAAGTTGAAACCATTTGCTCTGCCTCTGGAAAAGGCAAGTGGGTGTACTCGATTTGGGCTGCCTGGTGAAACAAAATGCAGTCACAGGCAGCCTGAGTACCTTTCCTTTAGTGTGTTCCTAGCTAGGTAAACTCGGCCTTCGGAGGCTAGATGAGAGCAAACATGTTCAAGTTGTGGGGAAAGTCTTTGACCAATGACCAATATGCTTGTGCTTGTGCGAGGCTTAGGCAGGAGCTTTCCAACACAGGGTTTTGACCTTACCATAAGCCGTCCCTTTGGGCTGAAGCAGGCGGGGGTTCTGTATCACAGTCTGGGAAACAGGGCCTCAGGTGAGTCTGCCAACTGACTCCCTGCCCTCCGTCACAGCCAGCTGAGAAATTAGGGCAAGGCTGATGGAACCCTCTTACAACGAAATGTTTCTCTTCAGAATAGGAGATTTTGCTACCAGACTTCAGCTACTCCTCTCTCTCAGAGTTGGTTCGTGTGTGGACTAGGGAAAGCTCCTAGGGTCTCCAGCTATGAAGGGCTCTTTGCCCAGTTGGTTTCATCCGAGAAAGAGCCAGAGGGGCTGATCTCAACAAATAGGGCTGCACACCGTGAGTCCTTCGGGTAGGGCAGTCCTGATCCAATGTGCCACCTAAGGAATAAAAGCAAAGTTTCCTTGCCACAGGAAAAAACACCGAGGCCTGGTGTTTTCTCTATGAAATTGTGTGAGCTGGTGGGTGAGGCCTTTACTATATTGTGGAAAAGCTCGGGGTTACGGCTGTCTTTCTCCCTCTCTCAGTACAATACCCTGGTCTCAGCTGTTGGGGAATGCTGAGTGGGAGAGGCTGCCTCTCTGCCGGACTCAGAAGGCTTCTTTCCTTTAGGGCAATTCCGTTTGTGTCTTACCTCGTGGAGAAAGAAACAGGGCGCCTAGAGATATTCTACCATGAAATACCTAACGACAGAGGATCTGCAGGAGCTGGTTTCTCGGTGGAAGGAGCCAAAACGCCTGCATTTCTAAGGTCTCTTTCAGAACTGCCAGACACTCTGCCGTCCTAGGCCTAAGAACTGGAAATTGTGACGGCATGGCAACACTTGGAATCCTAGGATGCAGTGGAAATGCGACTCTCAAACTGGATGGAAGAAGCTTCCAAGCATAGTGTTCTTCCATTTACCAAAGAGAACCCAAGTGTCTGAGGCTGGTAGCCTTGTTGCTGGAGAGAACTGGCATCCCCGTGGGCCTGTCGGTTAATTTCCTGTTTCTGACCCTCTAAGGAAACCCTTCCAAAAAGCCTTTGGAGCCGCTTAGAGAGAACAGCTGCGAAGTTGATGCACAGAACATTAACCTAGATTCCAGCCCTGGGTCCCAATCATCCATCTTTCTCTGGAGGTTACGTAGCCCACAGAGGGATTCAAGCAGGGAGTTTGCCTTATACAACTGACACATGAAACTGGGATGTGATGCAGGGCCACTCTCCTTGCCCTCACTCTACGTGGGCCGGAGAAGTTATCACGCAGCAGAATTCAACACCCTTCCTCTACACGTGTGTACCCAAAAGAAGTGCTGGGCAGTGGGTGTTCTCAGGCCAAGAGCAGTCCTTGTTCTGGGCTGCACCTGCTCTGTGGTTCAAAGGTTCTCTGACTCTGCTCCTTTGGAAGCATTTCAGGGCTGACGCTATCCCTGGGCTGCCAAAGCAAAGAGGCATAGCGGCCTTTCACACTGAAGGCATGGGCTTGTTTCCCATTCAGAAAGTTATGTTGCCCCTCCCTGGCTGGAGGCGGGTAAGTTGTCACAATTTGCTCTGCCCCTGGAAAATGCAAGTGGGGGTCCTCGATTTGGGCTGCCTGGTGAAACAACATGCAGTCACAGGCAGCCTGAGTAACTTTCCTTTAGTGTCTTCCTAGCTAGGTAAACTCGGCCTTCGGAGGCTAGATGAGAGCAAACATGTTCAAGTTGTGGGGTAAGTCTTTGACCAATGACCAATATGCTTGTGCTTGTGCGAGGCTTAGGCAGGAGCTTTCCAACACAGGGTTTTGACCTTACCATAAGCCGTCCCTTTGGGCTGAAGCAGGCGGGGGTTCTGTATCACAGTCTGGGAAACAGGGCCTCAGGTGAGTCTGCCAACTGACTCCCTGCCCTCCGTCACAGCCAGCTGAGAAATTAGGGCAAGGCTGATGGAACCCTCTTACAACGAAATGTTTCTCTTCAGAATAGGAGATTTTGCTACCAGACTTCAGCTACTCTTCTCTCTCAGAGTTGGTTCGTGTGTGGACTAGGGAAAGCTCCTAGGGTCTCCAGCTATGAAGGGCTCTTTGCCCAGTTGGTTTCATCCGAGAAAGAGCCAGAGGGGCTGATCTCAACAAATAGGGCTGCACACCGTGAGTCCTTCGGGTAGGGCAGTCCTGATCCAATGTGCCACCTAAGGAATAAAAGCAAAGTTTCCTTGCCACAGGAAAAAACACCGAGGCCTGGTGTTTTCTCTATGAAATTGTGTGAGCTGGTGGGTGAGGCCTTTACTATATTGTGGAAAAGCTCGGGGTTACGGCTGTCTTTCTCCCTCTCTCAGTACAATACCCTGGTCTCAGCTGTTGGGGAATGCTGAGTGGGAGAGGCTGCCTCTCTGCCGGACTCAGAAGGCTTCTTTCCTTTAGGGCAATTCCGTTTGTGTCTTACCTCGTGGAGAAAGAAACAGGGCGCCTAGAGATATTCTACCATGAAATACCTAACGACAGAGGATCTGCAGGAGCTGGTTTCTCGGTGGAAGGAGCCAAAACGCCTGCATTCCTAAGGTCTCTTTCAGAACTGCCAGACACTCTGCCGTCCTAGGCCTAAGAACTGGAAATTGTGACGGCATGGCAACACTTGGAATCCTAGGATGCAGTGGAAATGCGACTCTCAAACTGGATGGAAGAAGCTTCCAAGCATAGTGTTCTTCCATTTACCAAAGAGAACCCAAGTGTCTGAGGCTGGTAGCCTTGTTGCTGGAGAGAACTGGCATCCCCGTGGGCCTGTCGGTTAATTTCCTGTTTCTGACCCTCTAAGGAAACCCTTCCAAAAAGCCTTTGGAGCCGCTTAGAGAGAACAGCTGCGAAGTTGATGCACAGAACATTAACCTAGATTCCAGCCCTGGGTCCCAATCATCCATCTTTCTCTGGAGGTTACGTAGCCCACAGAGGGATTCAAGCAGGGAGTTGGCCTTATACAACTGACACATGAAACTGGGATGTGATGCAGGGCCACTCTCCTTGCCCTCACTCTACGTGGGCCGGAGAAGTTATCACGCAGCAGAATTCAACACCCTTCCTCTACACGTGTGTACCCAAAAGAAGCGCTGGGCAGTGGGTGTTCTCAGGCCAAGAGCAGTCCTTGTTCTGGGCTGCACCTGCTCTGTGGTTCAAAGGTTCTCTGACTCTGCTCCTTTGGAAGCATTTCAGGGCTGACGCTATCCCTGGGCTGCCAAAGGAAAGAGGCATAGCGGCCTTTCACACTGAAGGCATGGCCTTCTTTCCCATCCAGAATGTGTATGTTGCCCCTCCCAGGCTGGAGGCGTGTAAGTTGAAACCATTTGCTCTGCCCCTGGAAAAGGCAAGTGGGGGTCCTCGATTTGGGATTTCTGGTGAAACAACTTGCAGTCACAGGCAGCCTGAGTACCTTTCCTTTAGTGTGTTCCTAGCTAGGTAAACTCGGCCTTCGGAGGCTAGATGAGAGCAAACATGTTCAAGTTGTGGGGAAAGTCTTTGACCAATGACCAATATGCTTGTGCTTGTGCGAGGCTTAGGCAGGAGCTTTCCAACACAGGGTTTTGACCTTACCATAAGCCGTCCCTTTGGGCTGAAGCAGGCGGGGGTTCTGTATCACAGTCTGGGAAACAGGGCCTCAGGTGAGTCTGCCAACTGACTCCCTGCCCTCCGTCACAGCCAGCTGAGAAATTAGGGCAAGGCTGATGGAACCCTCTTACAACGAAATGTTTCTCTTCAGAATAGGAGATTTTGCTACCAGACTTCAGCTACTCCTCTCTCTCAGAGTTGGTTCGTGTGTGGACTAGGGAAAGCTCCTAGGGTCTCCAGCTATGAAGGGCTCTTTGCCCAGTTGGTTTCATCCGAGAAAGAGCCAGAGGGGCTGATCTCAACAAATAGGGCTGCACACCGTGAGTCCTTCGGGTAGGGCAGTCCTGATCCAATGTGCCACCTAAGGAATAAAAGCAAAGTTTCCTTGCCACAGGAAAAAACACCGAGGCCTGGTGTTTTCTCTATGAAATTGTGTGAGCTGGTGGGTGAGGCCTTTACTATATTGTGGAAAAGCTCGGGGTTACGGCTGTCTTTCTCCCTCTCTCAGTACAATACCCTGGTCTCAGCTGTTGGGGAATGCTGAGTGGGAGAGGCTGCCTCTCTGCCGGACTCAGAAGGCTTCTTTCCTTTAGGGCAATTCCGTTTGTGTCTTACCTCGTGGAGAAAGAAACAGGGCGCCTAGAGATATTCTACCATGAAATACCTAACGACAGAGGATCTGCAGGAGCTGGTTTCTCGGTGGAAGGAGCCAAAACGCCTGCATTCCTAAGGTCTCTTTCAGAACTGCCAGACACTCTGCCGTCCTAGGCCTAAGAACTGGAAATTGTGACGGCATGGCAACACTTGGAATCCTAGGATGCAGTGGAAATGCGACTCTCAAACTGGATGGAAGAAGCTTCCAAGCATAGTGTTCTTCCATTTACCAAAGAGAACCCAAGTGTCTGAGGCTGGTAGCCTTGTTGCTGGAGAGAACTGGCATCCCCGTGGGCCTGTCGGTTAATTTCCTGTTTCTGACCCTCTAAGGAAACCCTTCCAAAAAGCCTTTGGAGCCGCTTAGAGAGAACAGCTGCGAAGTTGATGCACAGAACATTAACCTAGATTCCAGCCCTGGGTCCCAATCATCCATCTTTCTCTGGAGGTTACATAGCCCACAGAGGGATTCAAGCAGGGAGTTTGCCTTATACAACTGACACATGAAACTGGGATGTGATGCAGGGCCACTCTCCTTGCCCTCACTCTACGTGGGCCGGAGAAGTTATCACGCAGCAGAATTCAACACCCTTCCTCTACACGTGTGTACCCAAAAGAAGTGCTGGGCAGTGGGTGTTCTCAGGCCAAGAGCAGTCCTTGTTCTGGGCTGCACCTGCTCTGTGGTTCAAAGGTTCTCTGACTCTGCTCCTTTGGAAGCATTTCAGGGCTGACGCTATCCCTGGGCTGCCAAAGCAAAGAGGCATAGCGGCCTTTCACACTGAAGGCATGGGCTTGTTTCCCATTCAGAAAGTTATGTTGGCCCTCCCTGGCTGGAGGCGGGTAAGTTGTCACAATTTGCTCTGCCCCTGGAAAATGCAAGTGGGGGTCCTCGATTTGGGCTGCCTGGTGAAACAACATGCAGTCACAGGCAGCCTGAGTACCTTTCCTTTAGTGTCTTCCTAGCTAGGTAAACTCGGCCTTCGGAGGCTAGATGAGAGCAAACATGTTCAAGTTGTGGGGAAAGTCTTTGACCAATGACCAATATGCTTGTGCTTGTGCGAGGCTTAGGCAGGAGCTTTCCAACACAGGGTTTTGACCTTACCATAAGCCGTCCCTTTGGGCTGAAGCAGGCGGGGGTTCTGTATCACAGTCTGGGAAACAGGGCCTCAGGTGAGTCTGCCAACTGACTCCCTGCCCTCCGTCACAGCCAGCTGAGAAATTAGGGCAAGGCTGATGGAACCCTCTTACAACGAAATGTTTCTCTTCAGAATAGGAGATTTTGCTACCAGACTTCAGCTACTCCTCTCTCTCAGAGTTGGTTCGTGTGTGGACTAGGGAAAGCTCCTAGGGTCTCCAGCTATGAAGGGCTCATTGCCCAGTTGGTTTCATCCGAGAAAGAGCCAGAGGGGCTGATCTCAACAAATAGGGCTGCACACCGTGAGTCCTTCGGGTAGGGCAGTCCTGATCCAATGTGCCACCTAAGGAATAAAAGCAAAGTTTCCTTGCCACAGGAAAAAACACCGAGGCCTGGTGTTTTCTCTATGAAATTGTGTGAGCTGGTGGGTGAGGCCTTTACTATATTGTGGAAAAGCTCGGGGTTACGGCTGTCTTTCTCCCTCTCTCAGTACAATACCCTGGTCTCAGCTGTTGGGGAATGCTGAGTGGGAGAGGCTGCCTCTCTGCCGGACTCAGAAGGCTTCTTTCCTTTAGGGCAATTCCGTTTGTGTCTTACCTCGTGGAGAAAGAAACAGGGCGCCTAAAGATATTCTACCATGAAATACCTAACGACAGAGGATCTGCAGGAGCTGGTTTCTCGGTGGAAGGAGCCAAAACGCCTGCATTCCTAAGGTCTCTTTCAGAACTGCCAGACACTCTGCCGTCCTAGGCCTAAGAACTGGAAATTGTGACGGCATGGCAACACTTGGAATCCTAGGATGCAGTGGAAATGCGACTCTCAAACTGGATGGAAGAAGCTTCCAAGCATAGTGTTCTTCCATTTACCAAAGAGAACCCAAGTGTCTGAGGCTGGTAGCCTTGTTGCTGGAGAGAACTGGCATCCCCGTGGGCCTGTCGGTTAATTTCCTGTTTCTGACCCTCTAAGGAAACCCTTCCAAAAAGCCTTTGGAGCCGCTTAGAGAGAACAGCTGCGAAGTTGATGCACAGAACATTAACCTAGATTCCAGCCCTGGGTCCCAATCATCCATCTTTCTCTGGAGGTTACGTAGCCCACAGAGGGATTCAAGCAGGGAGTTTGCCTTATACAACTGACACATGAAACTGGGATGTGATGCAGGGCCACTCTCCTTGCCCTCACTCTACGTGGGCCGGAGAAGTTATCACGCAGCAGAATTCAACACCCTTCCTCTACACGTGTGTACCCAAAAGAAGTGCTGGGCAGTGGGTGTTCTCAGGCCAAGAGCAGTCCTTGTTCTGGGCTGCACCTGCTCTGTGGTTCAAAGGTTCTCTGACTCTGCTCCTTTGGAAGCATTTCAGGGCTGACGCTATCCCTGGGCTGCCAAAGCAAAGAGGCCTAGCGGCCTTTCACACTGAAGGCATGGGCTTGTTTCCCATTCAGAAAGTTATGTTGCCCCTCCCTGGTGGAGGCGGGTAAGTTGTCACAATTTGCTCTGCCCCTGGAAAATGCAAGTGGGGGTCCTCGATTTGGGCTGCCTGGTGAAACAACAGGCAGTCACAGGCAGCCTGAGTATCTTTCCTTTAGTGTGTTCCTAGCTAGGTAAACTCGGCCTTCGGAGGCTAGATGAGAGCAAACATGTTCAAGTTGTGGGGAAAGTCTTTGACCAATGACCAATATGCTTGTGCTTGTGCGAGGCTTAGGCAGGAGTTTTCCAACACAGGGTTTTGACCTTACCATAAGCCGTCCCTTTGGGCTGAAGCAGGCGGGGGTTCTGTATCACAGTCTGGGAAACAGGGCCTCAGGTGAGTCTGCCAACTGACTCCCTGCCCTCCGTCACAGCCAGCTGAGAAATTAGGGCAAGGCTGATGGAACCCTCTTACAACGAAATGTTTCTCTTCAGAATAGGAGATTTTGCTACCAGACTTCAGCTACTCCTCTCTCTCAGAGTTGGTTCGTGTGTGGACTAGGGAAAGCTCCTAGGGTCTCCAGCTATGAAGGGCTCTTTGCCCAGTTGGTTTCATCCGAGAAAGAGCCAGAGGGGCTGATCTCAACAAATAGGGCTGCACACCGTGAGTCCTTCGGGTAGGGCAGTCCTGATCCAATGTGCCACCTAAGGAATAAAAGCAAAGTTTCCTTGCCACAGGAAAAAACACCGAGGCCTGGTGTTTTCTCTATGAAATTGTGTGAGCTGGTGGGTGAGGCCTTTACTATATTGAGGAAAAGCTCGGGGTTACGGCTGTCTTTCTCCCTCTCTCAGTACAATACCCTGGTCTCAGCTGTTGGGGAATGCTGAGTGGGAGAGGCTGCCTCTCTGCCGGACTCAGAAGGCTTCTTTCCTTTAGGGCAATTCCGTTTGTGTCTTACCTCGTGGAGAAAGAAACAGGGCGCCTAGAGATATTCTACCATGAAATACCTAACGACAGAGGATCTGCAGGAGCTGGTTTCTCGGTGGAAGGAGCCAAAACGCCTGCATTCCTAAGGTCTCTTTCAGAACTGCCAGACACTCTGCCGTCCTAGGCCTAAGAACTGGAAATTGTGACGGCATGGCAACACTTGGAATCCTAGGATGCAGTGGAAATGCGACTCTCAAACTGGATGGAAGAAGCTTCCAAGCATAGTGTTCTTCCATTTACCAAAGAGAACCCAAGTGTCTGAGGCTGGTAGCCTTGTTGCTGGAGAGAACTGGCATCCCCGTGGGCCTGTCGGTTAATTTCCTGTTTCTGACCCTCTAAGGAAACCCTTCCAAAAAGCCTTTGGAGCCGCTTAGAGAGAACAGCTGCGAAGTTGATGCACAGAACATTAACCTAGATTCCAGCCCTGGGTCCCAATCATGCATCTTTCTCTGGAGGTTACGTAGCCCACAGAGGGATTCAAGCAGGGAGTTTGCCTTATACAACTGACACATGAAACTGGGATGTGATGCAGGGCCACTCTCCTTGCCCTCACTCTACGTGGGCCGGAGAAGTTATCACGCAGCAGAATTCAACACCCTTCCTCTACACGTGTGTACCCAAAAGAAGTGCTGGGCAGTGGGTGTTCTCAGGCCAAGAGCAGTCCTTGTTCTGGGCTGCACCTGCTCTGTGGTTCAAAGGTTCTCTGACTCTGCTCCTTTGGAAGCATTTCAGGGCTGACGCTATCCCTGGGCTGCCAAAGCAAAGAGGCATAGCGGCCTTTCACACTGAAGGCATGGGCTTGTTTCCCATTCAGAAAGTTATGTTGCCCCTCCCTGGCTGGAGGCGGGTAAGTTGTCACAATTTGCTCTGCCCCTGGAAAATGCAAGTGGGGGTCCTCGATTTGGGCTGCCTGGTGAAACAACAGGCAGTCACAGGCAGCCTGAGTACCTTTCCTTTAGTGTTTTCCTAGCTAGGTAAACTCGGCCTTCGGAGGCTAGATGAGAGCAAACATGTTCAAGTTGTGGGGAAAGTCTTTGACCAATGACCAATATGCTTGTGCTTGTGCGAGGCTTAGGCAGGAGCTTTCCAACACAGGGTTTTGACCTTACCATAAGCCGTCCCTTTGGGCTGAAGCAGGCGGGGGTTCTGTATCACAGTCTGGGAAACAGGGCCTCAGGTGAGTCTGCCAACTGACTCCCTGCCCTCCGTCACAGCCAGCTGAGAAATTAGGGCAAGGCTGATGGAACCCTCTTACAACGAAATGTTTCTCTTCAGAATAGGAGATTTTGCTACCAGACTTCAGCTACTCCTCTCTCTCAGAGTTGGTTCGTGTGTGGACTAGGGAAAGCTCCTAGGGTCTCCAGCTATGAAGGGCTCTTTGCCCAGTTGGTTTCATCCGAGAAAGAGCCAGAGGGGCTGATCTCAACAAATAGGGCTGCACACCGTGAGTCCTTCGGGTAGGGCAGTCCTGATCCAATGTGCCACCTAAGGAATAAAAGCAAAGTTTCCTTGCCACAGGAAAAAACACCGAGGCCTGGTGTTTTCTCTATGAAATTGTGTGAGCTGGTGGGTGAGGCCTTTACTATATTGAGGAAAAGCTCGGGGTTACGGCTGTCTTTCTCCCTCTCTCAGTACAATACCCTGGTCTCAGCTGTTGGGGAATGCTGAGTGGGAGAGGCTGCCTCTCTGCCGGACTCAGAAGGCTTCTTTCCTTTAGGGCAATTCCGTTTGTGTCTTACCTCGTGGAGAAAGAAACAGGGCGCCTAGAGATATTCTACCATGAAATACCTAACGACAGAGGATCTGCAGGAGCTGGTTTCTCGGTGGAAGGAGCCAAAACGCCTGCATTCCTAAGGTCTCTTTCAGAACTGCCAGACACTCTGCCGTCCTAGGCCTAAGAACTGGAAATTGTGACGGCATGGCAACACTTGGAATCCTAGGATGCAGTGGAAATGCGACTCTCAAACTGGATGGAAGAAGCTTCCAAGCATAGTGTTCTTCCATTTACCAAAGAGAACCCAAGTGTCTGAGGCTGGTAGCCTTGTTGCTGGAGAGAACTGGCATCCCCGTGGGCCTGTCGGTTAATTTCCTGTTTCTGACCCTCTAAGGAAACCCTTCCAAAAAGCCTTTGGAGCCGCTTAGAGAGAACAGCTGCGAAGTTGATGCACAGAACATTAACCTAGATTCCAGCCCTGGGTCCCAATCATCCATCTTTCTCTGGAGGTTACGTAGCCCACAGAGGGATTCAAGCAGGGAGTTTGCCTTATACAACTGACACATGAAACTGGGATGTGATGCAGGGCCACTCTCCTTGCCCTCACTCTACGTGGGACGGAGAAGTTATCACGCAGCAGAATTCAACACCCTTCCTCTACACGTGTGTACCCAAAAGAAGCGCTGGGCAGTGGGTGTTCTCAGGCCAAGAGCAGTCCTTGTTCTGGGCTGCACCTGCTCTGTGGTTCAAAGGTTCTCTGACTCTGCTCCTTTGGAAGCATTTCAGGGCTGACGCTATCCCTGGGCTGCCAAAGCAAAGAGGCATAGCGGCCTTTCACACTGAAGGCATGGCCTTCTTTCCCATCCAGAATGTGTATGTTGCCCCTCCCAGGCTGGAGGCGTGTAAGTTGAAACCATTTGCTCTGCCTCTGGAAAAGTCAAGTGGGGGTCCTCGATTTGGGCTGCCTGGTGAAACAACATGCAGTCACAGGCAGCCTGAGTACCTTTCCTTTAGTGTGTTCCTAGCTAGGTAAACTCGGCCTTCGGAGGCTAGATGAGAGCAAACATGTTCAAGTTGTGGGGAAAGTCTTTGACCAATGACCAATATGCTTGTGCTTGTGCGAGGCTTAGGCAGGAGCTTTCCAACACAGGGTTTTGACCTTACCATAAGCCGTCCCTTTGGGCTGAAGCAGGCGGGGGTTCTGTATCACAGTCTGGGAAACAGGGCCTCAGGTGAGTCTGCCAACTGACTCCCTGCCCTCCGTCACAGCCAGCTGAGAAATTAGGGCAAGGCTGATGGAACCCTCTTACAACGAAATGTTTCTCTTCAGAATAGGAGATTTTGCTACCAGACTTCAGCTACTCCTCTCTCTCAGAGTTGGTTCGTGTGTGGACTAGGGAAAGCTCCTAGGGTCTCCAGCTATGAAGGGCTCTTTGCCCAGTTGGTTTCATCCGAGAAAGAGCCAGAGGGGCTGATCTCAACAAATAGGGCTGCACACCGTGAGTCCTTCGGGTAGGGCAGTCCTGATCCAATGTGCCACCTAAGGAATAAAAGCAAAGTTTCCTTGCCACAGGAAAAAACACCGAGGCCTGGTGTTTTCTCTATGAAATTGTGTGAGCTGGTGGGTGAGGCCTTTACTATATTGTGGAAAAGCTCGGGGTTACGGCTGTCTTTCTCCCTCTCTCAGTACAATACCCTGGTCTCAGCTGTTGGGGAATGCTGAGTGGGAGAGGCTGCCTCTCTGCCGGACTCAGAAGGCTTCTTTCCTTTAGGGCAATTCCGTTTGTGTCTTACCTCGTGGAGAAAGAAACAGGGCGCCTAGAGATATTCTACCATGAAATACCTAACGACAGAGGATCTGCAGGAGCTGGTTTCTCGGTGGAAGGAGCCAAAACGCCTGCATTCCTAAGGTCTCTTTCAGAACTGCCAGACACTCTGCCGTCCTAGGCCTAAGAACTGGAAATTGTGACGGCATGGCAACACTTGGAATCCTAGGATGCAGTGGAAATGCGACTCTCAAACTGGATGGAAGAAGCTTCCAAGCATAGTGTTCTTCCATTTACCAAAGAGAACCCAAGTGTCTGAGGCTGGTAGCCTTGTTGCTGGAGAGAACTGGCATCCCCGTGGGCCTGTCGGTTAATTTCCTGTTTCTGACCCTCTAAGGAAACCCTTCCAAAAAGCCTTTGGAGCCGCTTAGAGAGAACAGCTGCGAAGTTGATGCACAGAACATTAACCTAGATTCCAGCCCTGGGTCCCAATCATCCATCTTTCTCTGGAGGTTACGTAGCCCACAGAGGGATTCAAGCAGGGAGTTTGCCTTATACAACTGACACATGAAACTGGGATGTGATGCAGGGCCACTCTCCTTGCCCTCACTCTACGTGGGCCGGAGAAGTTATCACGCAGCAGAATTCAACACCCTTCCTCTACACGTGTGTACCCAAAAGAAGCGCTGGGCAGTGGGTGTTCTCAGGCCAAGAGCAGTCCTTGTTCTGGGCTGCACCTGCTCTGTGGTTCAAAGGTTCTCTGACTCTGCTCCTTTGGAAGCATTTCAGGGCTGACGCTATCCCTGGGCTGCCAAAACAAAGAGGCATAGCGGCCTTTCACACTGAAGGCATGGCCTTCTTTCCCATCCAGAATGTGTATGTTGCCCCTCCCAGGCTGGAGGCGTGTAAGTTGAAACCATTTGCTCTGCCCCTGGAAAAGGCAAGTGGGGGTCCTCGATTTGGGCTGCCTGGTGAAACAACATGCAGTCACAGGCAGCCTGAGTACCTTTCCTTTAGTGTGTTCCTAGCTAGGTAAACTCGGCCTTCGGAGGCTAGATGAGAGCAAACATGTTCAAGTTGTGGGGAAAGTCTTTGACCAATGACCAATATGCTTGTGCTTGTGCGAGGCTTAGGCAGGAGCTTTCCAACACAGGGTTTTGACCTTACCATAAGCCGTCCCTTTGGGCTGAAGCAGGCGGGGGTTCTGTATCACAGTCTGGGAAACAGGGCCTCAGGTGAGTCTGCCAACTGACTCCCTGCCCTCCGTCACAGCCAGCTGAGAAATTAGGGCAAGGCTGATGGAACCCTCTTACAACGAAATGTTTCTCTTCAGAATAGGAGATTTTGCTACCAGACTTCAGCTACTCCTCTCTCTCAGAGTTGGTTCGTGTGTGGACTAGGGAAAGCTCCTAGGGTCTCCAGCTATGAAGGGCTCTTTGCCCAGTTGGTTTCATCCGAGAAAGAGCCAGAGGGGCTGATCTCAACAAATAGGGCTGCACACCGTGAGTCCTTCGGGTAGGGCAGTCCTGATCCAATGTGCCACCTAAGGAATAAAAGCAAAGTTTCCTTGCCACAGGAAAAAACACCGAGGCCTGGTGTTTTCTCTATGAAATTGTGTGAGCTGGTGGGTGAGGCCTTTACTATATTGTGGAAAAGCTCGGGGTTACGGCTGTCTTTCTCCCTCTCTCAGTACAATACCCTGGTCTCAGCTGTTGGGGAATGCTGAGTGGGAGAGGCTGCCTCTCTGCCGGACTCAGAAGGCTTCTTTCCTTTAGGGCAATTCCGTTTGTGTCTTACCTCGTGGAGAAAGAAACAGGGCGCCTAGAGATATTCTACCATGAAATACCTAACGACAGAGGATCTGCAGGAGCTGGTTTCTCGGTGGAAGGAGCCAAAACGCCTGCATTCCTAAGGTCTCTTTCAGAACTGCCAGACACTCTGCCGTCCTAGGCCTAAGAACTGGAAATTGTGACGGCATGGCAACACTTGGAATCCTAGGATGCAGTGGAAATGCGACTCTCAAACTGGATGGAAGAAGCTTCCAAGCATAGTGTTCTTCCATTTACCAAAGAGAACCCAAGTGTCTGAGGCTGGTAGCCTTGTTGCTGGAGAGAACTGGCATCCCCGTGGGCCTGTCGGTTAATTTCCTGTTTCTGACCCTCTAAGGAAACCCTTCCAAAAAGCCTTTGGAGCCGCTTAGAGAGAACAGCTGCGAAGTTGATGCACAGAACATTAACCTAGATTCCAGCCCTGGGTCCCAATCATCCATCTTTCTCTGGAGGTTACATAGCCCACAGAGGGATTCAAGCAGGGAGTTTGCCTTATACAACTGACACATGAAACTGGGATGTGATGCAGGGCCACTCTCCTTGCCCTCACTCTACGTGGGCCGGAGAAGTTATCACGCAGCAGAATTCAACACCCTTCCTCTACACGTGTGTACCCAAAAGAAGTGCTGGGCAGTGGGTGTTCTCAGGCCAAGAGCAGTCCTTGTTCTGGGCTGCACCTGCTCTGTGGTTCAAAGGTTCTCTGACTCTGCTCCTTTGGAAGCATTTCAGGGCTGACGCTATCCCTGGGCTGCCAAAGCAAAGAGGCATAGCGGCCTTTCACACTGAAGGCATGGGCTTGTTTCCCATTCAGAAAGTTATGTTGCCCCTCCCTGGCTGGAGGCGGGTAAGTTGTCACAATTTGCTCTGCCCCTGGAAAATGCAAGTGGGGGTCCTCGATTTGGGCTGCCTGGTGAAACAACATGCAGTCACAGGCAGCCTGAGTACCTTTCCTTTAGTGTCTTCCTAGCTAGGTAAACTCGGCCTTCGGAGGCTAGATGAGAGCAAACATGTTCAAGTTGTGGGGAAAGTCTTTGACCAATGACCAATATGCTTGTGCTTGTGCGAGGCTTAGGCAGGAGCTTTCCAACACAGGGTTTTGACCTTACCATAAGCCGTCCCTTTGGGCTGAAGCAGGCGGGGGTTCTGTATCACAGTCTGGGAAACAGGGCCTCAGGTGAGTCTGCCAACTGACTCCCTGCCCTCCGTCACAGCCAGCTGAGAAATTAGGGCAAGGCTGATGGAACCCTCTTACAACGAAATGTTTCTCTTCAGAATAGGAGATTTTGCTACCAGACTTCAGCTACTCCTCTCTCTCAGAGTTGGTTCGTGTGTGGACTAGGGAAAGCTCCTAGGGTCTCCAGCTATGAAGGGCTCATTGCCCAGTTGGTTTCATCCGAGAAAGAGCCAGAGGGGCTGATCTCAACAAATAGGGCTGCACACCGTGAGTCCTTCGGGTAGGGCAGTCCTGATCCAATGTGCCACCTAAGGAATAAAAGCAAAGTTTCCTTGCCACAGGAAAAAACACCGAGGCCTGGTGTTTTCTCTATGAAATTGTGTGAGCTGGTGGGTGAGGCCTTTACTATATTGTGGAAAAGCTCGGGGTTACGGCTGTCTTTCTCCCTCTCTCAGTACAATACCCTGGTCTCAGCTGTTGGGGAATGCTGAGTGGGAGAGGCTGCCTCTCTGCCGGACTCAGAAGGCTTCTTTCCTTTAGGGCAATTCCGTTTGTGTCTTACCTCGTGGAGAAAGAAACAGGGCGCCTAAAGATATTCTACCATGAAATACCTAACGACAGAGGATCTGCAGGAGCTGGTTTCTCGGTGGAAGGAGCCAAAACGCCTGCATTCCTAAGGTCTCTTTCAGAACTGCCAGACACTCTGCCGTCCTAGGCCTAAGAACTGGAAATTGTGACGGCATGGCAACACTTGGAATCCTAGGATGCAGTGGAAATGCGACTCTCAAACTGGATGGAAGAAGCTTCCAAGCATAGTGTTCTTCCATTTACCAAAGAGAACCCAAGTGTCTGAGGCTGGTAGCCTTGTTGCTGGAGAGAACTGGCATCCCCGTGGGCCTGTCGGTTAATTTCCTGTTTCTGACCCTCTAAGGAAACCCTTCCAAAAAGCCTTTGGAGCCGCTTAGAGAGAACAGCTGCGAAGTTGATGCACAGAACATTAACCTAGATTCCAGCCCTGGGTCCCAATCATCCATCTTTCTCTGGAGGTTACGTAGCCCACAGAGGGATTCAAGCAGGGAGTTTGCCTTATACAACTGACACATGAAACTGGGATGTGATGCAGGGCCACTCTCCTTGCCCTCACTCTACGTGGGCCGGAGAAGTTATCACGCAGCAGAATTCAACACCCTTCCTCTACACGTGTGTACCCAAAAGAAGTGCTGGGCAGTGGGTGTTCTCAGGCCAAGAGCAGTCCTTGTTCTGGGCTGCACCTGCTCTGTGGTTCAAAGGTTCTCTGACTCTGCTCCTTTGGAAGCATTTCAGGGCTGACGCTATCCCTGGGCTGCCAAAGCAAAGAGGCCTAGCGGCCTTTCACACTGAAGGCATGGGCTTGTTTCCCATTCAGAAAGTTATGTTGCCCCTCCCTGGTGGAGGCGGGTAAGTTGTCACAATTTGCTCTGCCCCTGGAAAATGCAAGTGGGGGTCCTCGATTTGGGCTGCCTGGTGAAACAACAGGCAGTCACAGGCAGCCTGAGTATCTTTCCTTTAGTGTGTTCCTAGCTAGGTAAACTCGGCCTTCGGAGGCTAGATGAGAGCAAACATGTTCAAGTTGTGGGGAAAGTCTTTGACCAATGACCAATATGCTTGTGCTTGTGCGAGGCTTAGGCAGGAGCTTTCCAACACAGGGTTTTGACCTTACCATAAGCCGTCCCTTTGGGCTGAAGCAGGCGGGGGTTCTGTATCACAGTCTGGGAAACAGGGCCTCAGGTGAGTCTGCCAACTGACTCCCTGCCCTCCGTCACAGCCAGCTGAGAAATTAGGGCAAGGCTGATGGAACCCTCTTACAACGAAATGTTTCTCTTCAGAATAGGAGATTTTGCTACCAGACTTCAGCTACTCCTCTCTCTCAGAGTTGGTTCGTGTGTGGACTAGGGAAAGCTCCTAGGGTCTCCAGCTATGAAGGGCTCTTTGCCCAGTTGGTTTCATCCGAGAAAGAGCCAGAGGGGCTGATCTCAACAAATAGGGCTGCACACCGTGAGTCCTTCGGGTAGGGCAGTCCTGATCCAATGTGCCACCTAAGGAATAAAAGCAAAGTTTCCTTGCCACAGGAAAAAACACCGAGGCCTGGTGTTTTCTCTATGAAATTGTGTGAGCTGGTGGGTGAGGCCTTTACTATATTGAGGAAAAGCTCGGGGTTACGGCTGTCTTTCTCCCTCTCTCAGTACAATACCCTGGTCTCAGCTGTTGGGGAATGCTGAGTGGGAGAGGCTGCCTCTCTGCCGGACTCAGAAGGCTTCTTTCCTTTAGGGCAATTCCGTTTGTGTCTTACCTCGTGGAGAAAGAAACAGGGCGCCTAGAGATATTCTACCATGAAATACCTAACGACAGAGGATCTGCAGGAGCTGGTTTCTCGGTGGAAGGAGCCAAAACGCCTGCATTCCTAAGGTCTCTTTCAGAACTGCCAGACACTCTGCCGTCCTAGGCCTAAGAACTGGAAATTGTGACGGCATGGCAACACTTGGAATCCTAGGATGCAGTGGAAATGCGACTCTCAAACTGGATGGAAGAAGCTTCCAAGCATAGTGTTCTTCCATTTACCAAAGAGAACCCAAGTGTCTGAGGCTGGTAGCCTTGTTGCTGGAGAGAACTGGCATCCCCGTGGGCCTGTCGGTTAATTTCCTGTTTCTGACCCTCTAAGGAAACCCTTCCAAAAAGCCTTTGGAGCCGCTTAGAGAGAACAGCTGCGAAGTTGATGCACAGAACATTAACCTAGATTCCAGCCCTGGGTCCCAATCATGCATCTTTCTCTGGAGGTTACGTAGCCCACAGAGGGATTCAAGCAGGGAGTTTGCCTTATACAACTGACACATGAAACTGGGATGTGATGCAGGGCCACTCTCCTTGCCCTCACTCTACGTGGGCCGGAGAAGTTATCACGCAGCAGAATTCAACACCCTTCCTCTACACGTGTGTACCCAAAAGAAGTGCTGGGCAGTGGGTGTTCTCAGGCCAAGAGCAGTCCTTGTTCTGGGCTGCACCTGCTCTGTGGTTCAAAGGTTCTCTGACTCTGCTCCTTTGGAAGCATTTCAGGGCTGACGCTATCCCTGGGCTGCCAAAGCAAAGAGGCATAGCGGCCTTTCACACTGAAGGCATGGGCTTGTTTCCCATTCAGAAAGTTATGTTGCCCCTCCCTGGCTGGAGGCGGGTAAGTTGTCACAATTTGCTCTGCCCCTGGAAAATGCAAGTGGGGGTCCTCGATTTGGGCTGCCTGGTGAAACAACAGGCAGTCACAGGCAGCCTGAGTACCTTTCCTTTAGTGTGTTCCTAGCTAGGTAAACTCGGCCTTCGGAGGCTAGATGAGAGCAAACATGTTCAAGTTGTGGGGAAAGTCTTTGACCAATGACCAATATGCTTGTGCTTGTGCGAGGCTTAGGCAGGAGCTTTCCAACACAGGGTTTTGACCTTACCATAAGCCGTCCCTTTGGGCTGAAGCAGGCGGGGGTTCTGTATCACAGTCTGGGAAACAGGGCCTCAGGTGAGTCTGCCAACTGACTCCCTGCCCTCCGTCACAGCCAGCTGAGAAATTAGGGCAAGGCTGATGGAACCCTCTTACAACGAAATGTTTCTCTTCAGAATAGGAGATTTTGCTACCAGACTTCAGCTACTCCTCTCTCTCAGAGTTGGTTCGTGTGTGGACTAGGGAAAGCTCCTAGGGTCTCCAGCTATGAAGGGCTCTTTGCCCAGTTGGTTTCATCCGAGAAAGAGCCAGAGGGGCTGATCTCAACAAATAGGGCTGCACACCGTGAGTCCTTCGGGTAGGGCAGTCCTGATCCAATGTGCCACCTAAGGAATAAAAGCAAAGTTTCCTTGCCACAGGAAAAAACACCGAGGCCTGGTGTTTTCTCTATGAAATTGTGTGAGCTGGTGGGTGAGGCCTTTACTATATTGAGGAAAAGCTCGGGGTTACGGCTGTCTTTCTCCCTCTCTCAGTACAATACCCTGGTCTCAGCTGTTGGGGAATGCTGAGTGGGAGAGGCTGCCTCTCTGCCGGACTCTGAAGGCTTCTTTCCTTTAGGGCAATTCCGTTTGTGTCTTACCTCGTGGAGAAAGAAACAGGGCGCCTAGAGATATTCTACCATGAAATACCTAACGACAGAGGATCTGCAGGAGCTGGTTTCTCGGTGGAAGGAGCCAAAACGCCTGCATTCCTAAGGTCTCTTTCAGAACTGCCAGACACTCTGCCGTCCTAGGCCTAAGAACTGGAAATTGTGACGGCATGGCAACACTTGGAATCCTAGGATGCAGTGGAAATGCGACTCTCAAACTGGATGGAAGAAGCTTCCAAGCATAGTGTTCTTCCATTTACCAAAGAGAACCCAAGTGTCTGAGGCTGGTAGCCTTGTTGCTGGAGAGAACTGGCATCCCCGTGGGCCTGTCGGTTAATTTCCTGTTTCTGACCCTCTAAGGAAACCCTTCCAAAAAGCCTTTGGAGCCGCTTAGAGAGAACAGCTGCGAAGTTGATGCACAGAACATTAACCTAGATTCCAGCCCTGGGTCCCAATCATCCATCTTTCTCTGGAGGTTACGTAGCCCACAGAGGGATTCAAGCAGGGAGTTTGCCTTATACAACTGACACATGAAACTGGGATGTGATGCAGGGCCACTCTCCTTGCCCTCACTCTACGTGGGCCGGAGAAGTTATCACGCAGCAGAATTCAACACCCTTCCTCTACACGTGTGTACCCAAAAGAAGCGCTGGGCAGTGGGTGTTCTCAGGCCAAGAGCAGTCCTTGTTCTGGGCTGCACCTGCTCTGTGGTTCAAAGGTTCTCTGACTCTGCTCCTTTGGAAGCATTTCAGGGCTGACGCTATCCCTGGGCTGCCAAAGCAAAGAGGCATAGCGGCCTTTCACACTGAAGGCATGGCCTTCTTTCCCATCCAGAATGTGTATGTTGCCCCTCCCAGGCTGGAGGCGTGTAAGTTGAAACCATTTGCTCTGCCTCTGGAAAAGGCAAGTGGGGGTCCTCGATTTGGGCTGCCTGGTGAAACAACATGCAGTCACAGGCAGCCTGAGTACCTTTCCTTTAGTGTGTTCCTAGCTAGGTAAACTCGGCCTTCGGAGGCTAGATGAGAGCATACATGTTCAAGTTGTGGGGAAAGTCTTTGACCAATGACCAATATGCTTGTGCTTGTGCGAGGCTTAGGCAGGAGCTTTCCAACACAGGGTTTTGACCTTACCATAAGCCGTCCCTTTGGGCTGAAGCAGGCGGGGGTTCTGTATCACAGTCTGGGAAACAGGGCCTCAGGTGAGTCTGCCAACTGACTCCCTGCCCTCCGTCACAGCCAGCTGAGAAATTAGGGCAAGGCTGATGGAACCCTCTTACAACCAAATGTTTCTCTTCAGAATAGGAGATTTTGCTACCAGACTTCAGCTACTCCTCTCTCTCAGAGTTGGTTCGTGTGTGGACTAGGGAAAGCTCCTAGGGTCTCCAGCTATGAAGGGCTCTTTGCCCAGTTGGTTTCATCCGAGAAAGAGCCAGAGGGGCTGATCTCAACAAATAGGGCTGCACACCGTGAGTCCTTCGGGTAGGGCAGTCCTGATCCAATGTGCCACCTAAGGAATAAAAGCAAAGTTTCCTTGCCACAGGAAAAAACACCGAGGCCTGGTGTTTTCTCTATGAAATTGTGTGAGCTGGTGGGTGAGGCCTTTACTATATTGTGGAAAAGCTCGGGGTTACGGCTGTCTTTCTCCCTCTCTCAGTACAATACCCTGGTCTCAGCTGTTGGGGAATGCTGAGTGGGAGAGGCTGCCTCTCTGCCGGACTCTGAAGGCTTCTTTCCTTTAGGGCAATTCCGTTTGTGTCTTACCTCGTGGAGAAAGAAACAGGGCGCCTAGAGATATTCTACCATGAAATACCTAACGACAGAGGATCTGCAGGAGCTGGTTTCTCGGTGGAAGGAGCCAAAACGCCTGCATTCCTAAGGTCTCTTTCAGAACTGCCAGACACTCTGCCGTCCTAGGCCTAAGAACTGGAAATTGTGACGGCATGGCAACACTTGGAATCCTAGGATGCAGTGGAAATGCGACTCTCAAACTGGATGGAAGAAGCTTCCAAGCATAGTGTTCTTCCATTTACCAAAGAGAACCCAAGTGTCTGAGGCTGGTAGCCTTGTTGCTGGAGAGAACTGGCATCCCCGTGGGCCTGTCGGTTAATTTCCTGTTTCTGACCCTCTAAGGAAACCCTTCCAAAAAGCCTTTGGAGCCGCTTAGAGAGAACAGCTGCGAAGTTGATGCACAGAACATTAACCTAGATTCCAGCCCTGGGTCCCAATCATCCATCTTTCTCTGGAGGTTACGTAGCCCACAGAGGGATTCAAGCAGGGAGTTTGCCTTATACAACTGACACATGAAACTGGGATGTGATGCAGGGCCACTCTCCTTGCCCTCACTCTACGTGGGCCGGAGAAGTTATCACGCAGCAGAATTCAACACCCTTCCTCTACACGTGTGTACCCAAAAGAAGCGCTGGGCAGTGGGTGTTCTCAGGCCAAGAGCAGTCCTTGTTCTGGGCTGCACCTGCTCTGTGGTTCAAAGGTTCTCTGACTCTGCTCCTTTGGAAGCATTTCAGGGCTGACGCTATCCCTGGGCTGCCAAAACAAAGAGGCATAGCGGCCTTTCACACTGAAGGCATGGCCTTCTTTCCCATCCAGAATGTGTATGTTGCCCCTCCCAGGCTGGAGGCGTGTAAGTTGAAACCATTTGCTCTGCCCCTGGAAAAGGCAAGTGGGGGTCCTCGATTTGGGCTGCCTGGTGAAACAACATGCAGTCACAGGCAGCCTGAGTACCTTTCCTTTAGTGTGTTCCTAGCTAGGTAAACTCGGCCTTCGGAGGCAAGATGAGAGCAAACATGTTCAAGTTGTGGGGAAAGTCTTTGACCAATGACCAATATGCTTGTGCTTGTGCGAGGCTTAGGCAGGAGCTTTCCAACACAGGGTTTTGACCTTACCATAAGCCGTCCCTTTGGGCTGAAGCAGGCGGGGGTTCTGTATCACAGTCTGGGAAACAGGGCCTCAGGTGAGTCTGCCAACTGACTCCCTGCCCTCCGTCACAGCCAGCTGAGAAATTAGGGCAAGGCTGATGGAACCCTCTTACAACGAAATGTTTCTCTTCAGAATAGGAGATTTTGCTACCAGACTTCAGCTACTCCTCTCTCTCAGAGTTGGTTCGTGTGTGGACTAGGGAAAGCTCCTAGGGTCTCCAGCTATGAAGGGCTCTTTGCCCAGTTGGTTTCATCCGAGAAAGAGCCAGAGGGGCTGATCTCAACAAATAGGGCTGCACACCGTGAGTCCTTCGGGTAGGGCAGTCCTGATCCAATGTGCCACCTAAGGAATAAAAGCAAAGTTTCCTTGCCACAGGAAAAAACACCGAGGCCTGGTGTTTTCTCTATGAAATTGTGTGAGCTGGTGGGTGAGGCCTTTACTATATTGTGGAAAAGCTCGGGGTTACGGCTGTCTTTCTCCCTCTCTCAGTACAATACCCTGGTCTCAGCTGTTGGGGAATGCTGAGTGGGAGAGGCTGCCTCTCTGCCGGACTCAGAAGGCTTCTTTCCTTTAGGGCAATTCCGTTTGTGTCTTACCTCGTGGAGAAAGAAACAGGGCGCCTAGAGATATTCTACCATGAAATACCTAACGACAGAGGATCTGCAGGAGCTGGTTTCTCGGTGGAAGGAGCCAAAACGCCTGCATTCCTAAGGTCTCTTTCAGAACTGCCAGACACTCTGCCGTCCTAGGCCTAAGAACTGGAAATTGTGACGGCATGGCAACACTTGGAATCCTAGGATGCAGTGGAAATGCGACTCTCAAACTGGATGGAAGAAGCTTCCAAGCATAGTGTTCTTCCATTTACCAAAGAGAACCCAAGTGTCTGAGGCTGGTAGCCTTGTTGCTGGAGAGAACTGGCATCCCCGTGGGCCTGTCGGTTAATTTCCTGTTTCTGACCCTCTAAGGAAACCCTTCCAAAAAGCCTTTGGAGCCGCTTAGAGAGAACAGCTGCGAAGTTGATGCACAGAACATTAACCTAGATTCCAGCCCTGGGTCCCAATCATCCATCTTTCTCTGGAGGTTACATAGCCCACAGAGGGATTCAAGCAGGGAGTTTGCCTTATACAACTGACACATGAAACTGGGATGTGATGCAGGGCCACTCTCCTTGCCCTCACTCTACGTGGGCCGGAGAAGTTATCACGCAGCAGAATTCAACACCCTTCCTCTACACGTGTGTACCCAAAAGAAGTGCTGGGCAGTGGGTGTTCTCAGGCCAAGAGCAGTCCTTGTTCTGGGCTGCACCTGCTCTGTGGTTCAAAGGTTCTCTGACTCTGCTCCTTTGGAAGCATTTCAGGGCTGACGCTATCCCTGGGCTGCCAAAGCAAAGAGGCCTAGCGGCCTTTCACACTGAAGGCATGGGCTTGTTTCCCATTCAGAAAGTTATGTTGCCCCTCCCTGGCTGGAGGCGGGTAAGTTGTCACAATTTGCTCTGCCCCTGGAAAATGCAAGTGGGGGTCCTCGATTTGGGCTGCCTGGTGAAACAACAGGCAGTCACAGGCAGCCTGAGTACCTTTCCTTTAGTGTGTTCCTAGCTAGGTAAACTCGGCCTTCGGAGGCTAGATGAGAGCAAACATGTTCAAGTTGTGGGGAAAGTCTTTGACCAATGACCAATATGCTTGTGCTTGTGCGAGGCTTAGGCAGGAGCTTTCCAACACAGGGTTTTGACCTTACCATAAGCCGTCCCTTTGGGCTGAAGCAGGCGGGGGTTCTGTATCACAGTCTGGGAAACAGGGCCTCAGGTGAGTCTGCCAACTGACTCCCTGCCCTCCGTCACAGCCAGCTGAGAAATTAGGGCAAGGCTGATGGAACCCTCTTACAACGAAATGTTTCTCTTCAGAATAGGAGATTTTGCTACCAGACTTCAGCTACTCCTCTCTCTCAGAGTTGGTTCGTGTGTGGACTAGGGAAAGCTCCTAGGGTCTCCAGCTATGAAGGGCTCTTTGCCCAGTTGGTTTCATCCGAGAAAGAGCCAGAGGGGCTGATCTCAACAAATAGGGCTGCACACCGTGAGTCCTTCGGGTAGGGCAGTCCTGATCCAATGTGCCACCTAAGGAATAAAAGCAAAGTTTCCTTGCCACAGGAAAAAACACCGAGGCCTGGTGTTTTCTCTATGAAATTGTGTGAGCTGGTGGGTGAGGCCTTTACTATATTGAGGAAAAGCTCGGGGTTACGGCTGTCTTTCTCCCTCTCTCAGTACAATACCCTGGTCTCAGCTGTTGGGGAATGCTGAGTGGGAGAGGCTGCCTCTCTGCCGGACTCAGAAGGCTTCTTTCCTTTAGGGCAATTCCGTTTGTGTCTTACCTCGTGGAGAAAGAAACAGGGCGCCTAGAGATATTCTACCATGAAATACCTAACGACAGAGGATCTGCAGGAGCTGGTTTCTCGGTGGAAGGAGCCAAAACGCCTGCATTCCTAAGGTCTCTTTCAGAACTGCCAGACACTCTGCCGTCCTAGGCCTAAGAACTGGAAATTGTGACGGCATGGCAACACTTGGAATCCTAGGATGCAGTGGAAATGCGACTCTCAAACTGGATGGAAGAAGCTTCCAAGCATAGTGTTCTTCCATTTACCAAAGAGAACCCAAGTGTCTGAGGCTGGTAGCCTTGTTGCTGGAGAGAACTGGCATCCCCGTGGGCCTGTCGGTTAATTTCCTGTTTCTGACCCTCTAAGGAAACCCTTCCAAAAAGCCTTTGGAGCCGCTTAGAGAGAACAGCTGCGAAGTTGATGCACAGAACATTAACCTAGATTCCAGCCCTGGGTCCCAATCATCCATCTTTCTCTGGAGGTTACGTAGCCCACAGAGGGATTCAAGCAGGGAGTTTGCCTTATACAACTGACACATGAAACTGGGATGTGATGCAGGGCCACTCTCCTTGCCCTCACTCTACGTGGGCCGGAGAAGTTATCACGCAGCAGAATTCAACACCCTTCCTCTACACGTGTGTACCCAAAAGAAGTGCTGGGCAGTGGGTGTTCTCAGGCCAAGAGCAGTCCTTGTTCTGGGCTGCACCTGCTCTGTGGTTCAAAGGTTCTCTGACTCTGCTCCTTTGGAAGCATTTCAGGGCTGACGCTATCCCTGGGCTGCCAAAGCAAAGAGGCCTAGCGGCCTTTCACACTGAAGGCATGGGCTTGTTTCCCATTCAGAAAGTTATGTTGCCCCTCCCTGGCTGGAGGCGGGTAAGTTGTCACAATTTGCTCTGCCCCTGGAAAATGCAAGTGGGGGTCCTCGATTTGGGATTTCTGGTGAAACAACTTGCAGTCACAGGCAGCCTGAGTACCTTTCCTTTAGTGTGTTCCTAGCTAGGTAAACTCGGCCTTCGGAGGCAAGATGAGAGCAAACCTGTTCAAGTTGTGGGGAAAGTCTTTGACCAATGACCAATATGCTTGTGCTTGTGCGAGGCTTAGGCAGGAGCTTTCCAACACAGGGTTTTGACCTTACCATAAGCCGTCCCTTTGGGCTGAAGCAGGCGGGGGTTCTGTATCACAGTCTGGGAAACAGGGCCTCAGGTGAGTCTGCCAACTGACTCCCTGCCCTCCGTCACAGCCAGCTGGGAAATTAGGGCAAGGCTGATGGAACCCTCTTACAACGAAATGTTTCTCTTCAGAATAGGAGATTTTACTACCAGACTTCAGCTACTCCTCTCTCTCAGAGTTGGTTCGTGTGTGGACTAGGGAAAGCTCCTAGGGTCTCCAGCTATGAAGGGCTCTTTGCCCAGTTGGTTTCATCCGAGAAAGAGCCAGAGGGGCTGATCTCAACAAATAGGGCTGCACACCGTGAGTCCTTCGGGTAGGGCAGTCCTGATCCAATGTGCCACCTAAGGAATAAAAGCAAAGTTTCCTTGCCACAGGAAAAAACACCGAGGCCTGGTGTTTTCTCTATGAAATTGTGTGAGCTGGTGGGTGAGGCCTTTACTATATTGTGGAAAAGCTCGGGGTTACGGCTGTCTTTCTCCCTCTCTCAGTACAATACCCTGGTCTCAGCTGTTGGGGAATGCTGAGTGGGAGAGGCTGCCTCTCTGCCGGACTCAGAAGGCTTCTTTCCTTTAGGGCAATTCCGTTTGTGTCTTACCTCGTGGAGAAAGAAACAGGGCGCCTAGAGATATTCTACCATGAAATACCTAACGACAGAGGATCTGCAGGAGCTGGTTTCTCGGTGGAAGGAGCCAAAACGCCTGCATTCCTAAGGTCTCTTTCAGAACTGCCAGACACTCTGCCGTCCTAGGCCTAAGAACTGGAAATTGTGACGGCATGGCAACACTTGGAATCCTAGGATGCAGTGGAAATGCGACTCTCAAACTGGATGGAAGAAGCTTCCAAGCATAGTGGTCTTCCATTTACCAAAGAGAACCCAAGTGTCTGAGGCTGGTAGCCTTGTTGCTGGAGAGAACTGGCATCCCCGTGGGCCTGTCGGTTAATTTCCTGTTTCTGACCCTCTAAGGAAACCCTTCCAAAAAGCCTTTGGAGCCGCTTAGAGAGAACAGCTGCGAAGTTGATGCACAGAACATTAACCTAGATTCCAGCCCTGGGTCCCAATCATCCATCTTTCTCTGGAGGTTACGTAGCCCACAGAGGGATTCAAGCAGGGAGTTGGCCTTATACAACTGACACATGAAACTGGGATGTGATGCAGGGCCACTCTCCTTGCCCTCACTCTACGTGGGCCGGAGAAGTTATCACGCAGCAGAATTCAACACCCTTCCTCTACACGTGTGTACCCAAAAGAAGTGCTGGGCAGTGGGTGTTCTCAGGCCAAGAGCAGTCCTTGTTCTGGGCTGCACCTGCTCTGTGGTTCAAAGGTTCTCTGACTCTGCTCCTTTGGAAGCATTTCAGGGCTGACGCTATCCCTGGGCTGCCAAAGCAAAGAGGCCTAGCGGCCTTTCACACTGAAGGCATGGGCTTGTTTCCCATTCAGAAAGTTATGTTGCCCCTCCCTGGCTGGAGGCGGGTAAGTTGTCACAATTTGCTCTGCCCCTGGAAAATGCAAGTGGGGGTCCTCGATTTGGGATTTCTGGTGAAACAACTTGCAGTCACAGGCAGCCTGAGTACCTTTCCTTTAGTGTGTTCCTAGCTAGGTAAACTCGGCCTTCGGAGGCTAGATGAGAGCAAACCTGTTCAAGTTGTGGGGAAAGTCTTTGACCAATGACCAATATGCTTGTGCTTGTGCGAGGCTTAGGCAGGAGCTTTCCAACACAGGGTTTTGACCTTACCATAAGCCGTCCCTTTGGGCTGAAGCAGGCGGGGGTTCTGTATCACAGTCTGGGAAACAGGGCCTCAGGTGAGTCTGCCAACTGACTCCCTGCCCTCCGTCACAGCCAGCTGAGAAATTAGGGCAAGGCTGATGGAACCCTCTTACAACGAAATGTTTCTCTTCAGAATAGGAGATTTTGCTACCAGACTTCAGCTACTCCTCTCTCTCAGAGTTGGTTCGTGTGTGGACTAGGGAAAGCTCCTAGGGTCTCCAGCTATGAAGGGCTCATTGCCCAGTTGGTTTCATCCGAGAAAGAGCCAGAGGGGCTGATCTCAACAAATAGGGCTGCACACCGTGAGTCCTTCGGGTAGGGCAGTCCTGATCCAATGTGCCACCTAAGGAATAAAAGCAAAGTTTCCTTGCCACAGGAAAAATCACCGAGGCCTGGTGTTTTCTGTATGAAATTGTGTGAGCTGGTGGGTGAGGCCTTTACTATATTGAGGAAAAGCTCGGGGTTACGGCTGTCTTTCTCCCTCTCTCAGTACAATACCCTGGTCTCAGCTGTTGGGGAATGCTGAGTGGGAGAGGCTGCCTCTCTGCCGGACTCAGAAGGCTTCTTTCCTTTAGGGCAATTCCGTTTGTGTCTTACCTCGTGGAGAAAGAAACAGGGCGCCTAAAGATATTCTACCATGAAATACCTAACGACAGAGGATCTGCAGGAGCTGGTTTCTCGGTGGAAGGAGCCAAAACGCCTGCATTCCTAAGGTCTCTTTCAGAACTGCCAGACACTCTGCCGTCCTAGGCCTAAGAACTGGAAATTGTGACGGCATGGCAACACTTGGAATCCTAGGATGCAGTGGAAATGCGACTCTCAAACTGGATGGAAGAAGCTTCCAAGCATAGTGTTCTTCCATTTACCAAAGAGAACCCAAGTGTCTGAGGCTGGTAGCCTTGTTGCTGGAGAGAACTGGCATCCCCGTGGGCCTGTCGGTTAATTTCCTGTTTCTGACCCTCTAAGGAAACCCTTCCAAAAAGCCTTTGGAGCCGCTTAGAGAGAACAGCTGCGAAGTTGATGCACAGAACATTAACCTAGATTCCAGCCCTGGGTCCCAATCATCCATCTTTCTCTGGAGGTTACGTAGCCCACAGAGGGATTCAAGCAGGGAGTTTGCCTTATACAACTGACACATGAAACTGGGATGTGATGCAGGGCCACTCTCCTTGCCCTCACTCTACGTGGGCCGGAGAAGTTATCACGCAGCAGAATTCAACACCCTTCCTCTACACGTGTGTACCCAAAAGAAGTGCTGGGCAGTGGGTGTTCTCAGGCCAAGAGCAGTCCTTGTTCTGGGCTGCACCTGCTCTGTGGTTCAAAGGTTCTCTGACTCTGCTCCTTTGGAAGCATTTCAGGGCTGACGCTATCCCTGGGCTGCCAAAGCAAAGAGGCCTAGCGGCCTTTCACACTGAAGGCATGGGCTTGTTTCCCATTCAGAAAGTTATGTTGCCCCTCCCTGGCTGGAGGCGGGTAAGTTGTCACAATTTGCTCTGCCCCTGGAAAATGCAAGTGGGGGTCCTCGATTTGGGATTTCTGGTGAAACAACTTGCAGTCACAGGCAGCCTGAGTACCTTTCCTTTAGTGTGTTCCTAGCTAGGTAAACTCGGCCTTCGGAGGCAAGATGAGAGCAAACATGTTCAAGTTGTGGGGAAAGTCTTTGACCAATGACCAATATGCTTGTGCTTGTGCGAGGCTTAGGCAGGAGCTTTCCAACACAGGGTTTTGACCTTACCATAAGCCGTCCCTTTGGGCTGAAGCAGGCGGGGGTTCTGTATCACAGTCTGGGAAACAGGGCCTCAGGTGAGTCTGCCAACTGACTCCCTGCCCTCCGTCACAGCCAGCTGAGAAATTAGGGCAAGGCTGATGGAACCCTCTTACAACGAAATGTTTCTCTTCAGAATAGGAGATTTTACTACCAGACTTCAGCTACTCCTCTCTCTCAGAGTTGGTTCGTGTGTGGACTAGGGAAAGCTCCTAGGGTCTCCAGCTATGAAGGGCTCTTTGCCCAGTTGGTTTCATCCGAGAAAGAGCCAGAGGGGCTGATCTCAACAAATAGGGCTGCACACCGTGAGTCCTTCGGGTAGGGCAGTCCTGATCCAATGTGCCACCTAAGGAATAAAAGCAAAGTTTCCTTGCCACAGAAAAAACACCGAGGCCTGGTGTGTTCTCTATGAAATTGTGTGAGCTGGTGGGTGAGGCCTTTACTATATTGTGGAAAAGCTCGGGGTTACGGCTGTCTTTCTCCCTCTCTCAGTACAATACCCTGGTCTCAGCTGTTGGGGAATGCTGAGTGGGAGAGGCTGCCTCTCTGCCGGACTCAGAAGGCTTCTTTCCTTTAGGGCAATTCCGTTTGTGTCTTACCTCGTGGAGAAAGAAACAGGGCGCCTAAAGATATTCTACCATGAAATACCTAACGACAGAGGATCTGCAGGAGCTGGTTTCTCGGTGGAAGGAGCCAAAACGCCTGCATTCCTAAGGTCTCTTTCAGAACTGCCAGACACTCTGCCGTCCTAGGCCTAAGAACTGGAAATTGTGACGGCATGGCAACACTTGGAATCCTAGGATGCAGTGGAAATGCGACTCTCAAACTGGATGGAAGAAGCTTCCAAGCATAGTGTTCTTCCATTTACCAAAGAGAACCCAAGTGTCTGAGGCTGGTAGCCTTGTTGCTGGAGAGAACTGGCATCCCCGTGGGCCTGTCGGTTAATTTCCTGTTTCTGACCCTCTAAGGAAACCCTTCCAAAAAGCCTTTGGAGCCGCTTAGAGAGAACAGCTGCGAAGTTGATGCACAGAACATTAACCTAGATTCCAGCCCTGGGTCCCAATCATCCATCTTTCTCTGGAGGTTACGTAGCCCACAGAGGGATTCAAGCAGGGAGTTTGCCTTATACAACTGACACATGAAACTGGGATGTGATGCAGGGCCACTCTCCTTGCCCTCACTCTACGTGGGCCGGAGAAGTTATCACGCAGCAGAATTCAACACCCTTCCTCTACACGTGTGTACCCAAAAGAAGTGCTGGGCAGTGGGTGTTCTCAGGCCAAGAGCAGTCCTTGTTCTGGGCTGCACCTGCTCTGTGGTTCAAAGGTTCTCTGACTCTGCTCCTTTGGAAGCATTTCAGGGCTGACGCTATCCCTGGGCTGCCAAAGCAAAGAGGCCTAGCGGCCTTTCACACTGAAGGCATGGGCTTGTTTCCCATTCAGAAAGTTATGTTGCCCCTCCCTGGCTGGAGGCGGGTAAGTTGTCACAATTTGCTCTGCCCCTGGAAAATGCAAGTGGGGGTCCTCGATTTGGGCTGCCTGGTGAAACAACATGCAGTCACAGGCAGCCTGAGTACCTTTCCTTTAGTGTCTTCCTAGCTAGGTAAACTCGGCCTTCGGAGGCTAGATGAGAGCAAACATGTTCAAGTTGTGGGGAAAGTCTTTGACCAATGACCAATATGCTTGTGCTTGTGCGAGGCTTAGGCAGGAGCTTTCCAACACAGGGTTTTGACCTTACCATAAGCCGTCCCTTTGGGCTGAAGCAGGCGGGGGTTCTGTATCACAGTCTGGGAAACAGGGCCTCAGGTGAGTCTGCCAACTGACTCCCTGCCCTCCGTCACAGCCAGCTGAGAAATTAGGGCAAGGCTGATGGAACCCTCTTACAACGAAATGTTTCTCTTCAGAATAGGAGATTTTGCTACCAGACTTCAGCTACTCCTCTCTCTCAGAGTTGGTTCGTGTGTGGACTAGGGAAAGCTCCTAGGGTCTCCAGCTATGAAGGGCTCATTGCCCAGTTGGTTTCATCCGAGAAAGAGCCAGAGGGGCTGATCTCAACAAATAGGGCTGCACACCGTGAGTCCTTCGGGTAGGGCAGTCCTGATCCAATGTGCCACCTAAGGAATAAAAGCAAAGTTTCCTTGCCACAGGAAAAAACACCGAGGCCTGGTGTTTTCTCTATGAAATTGTGTGAGCTGGTGGGTGAGGCCTTTACTATATTGAGGAAAAGCTCGGGGTTACGGCTGTCTTTCTCCCTCTCTCAGTACAATACCCTGGTCTCAGCTGTTGGGGAATGCTGAGTGGGAGAGGCTGCCTCTCTGCCGGACTCAGAAGGCTTCTTTCCTTTAGGGCAATTCCGTTTGTGTCTTACCTCGTGGAGAAAGAAACAGGGCGCCTAAAGATATTCTACCATGAAATACCTAACGACAGAGGATCTGCAGGAGCTGGTTTCTCGGTGGAAGGAGCCAAAACGCCTGCATTCCTAAGGTCTCTTTCAGAACTGCCAGACACTCTGCCGTCCTAGGCCTAAGAACTGGAAATTGTGACGGCATGGCAACACTTGGAATCCTAGGATGCAGTGGAAATGCGACTCTCAAACTGGATGGAAGAAGCTTCCAAGCATAGTGTTCTTCCATTTACCAAAGAGAACCCAAGTGTCTGAGGCTGGTAGCCTTGTTGCTGGAGAGAACTGGCATCCCCGTGGGCCTGTCGGTTAATTTCCTGTTTCTGACCCTCTAAGGAAACCCTTCCAAAAAGCCTTTGGAGCCGCTTAGAGAGAACAGCTGCGAAGTTGATGCACAGAACATTAACCTAGATTCCAGCCCTGGGTCCCAATCATCCATCTTTCTCTGGAGGTTACGTAGCCCACAGAGGGATTCAAGCAGGGAGTTTGCCTTATACAACTGACACATGAAACTGGGATGTGATGCAGGGCCACTCTCCTTGCCCTCACTCTACGTGGGCCGGAGAAGTTATCACGCAGCAGAATTCAACACCCTTCCTCTACACGTGTGTACCCAAAAGAAGTGCTGGGCAGTGGGTGTTCTCAGGCCAAGAGCAGTCCTTGTTCTGGGCTGCACCTGCTCTGTGGTTCAAAGGTTCTCTGACTCTGCTCCTTTGGAAGCATTTCAGGGCTGACGCTATCCCTGGGCTGCCAAAGCAAAGCGGCCTAGCGGCCTTTCACACTGAAGGCATGGGCTTGTTTCCCATTCAGAAAGTTATGTTGCCCCTCCCTGGTGGAGGCGGGTAAGTTGTCACAATTTGCTCTGCCCCTGGAAAATGCAAGTGGGGGTCCTCGATTTGGGCTGCCTGGTGAAACAACAGGCAGTCACAGGCAGCCTGAGTACCTTTCCGTTAGTGTGTTCCTAGCTAGGTAAACTCGGCCTTCGGAGGCTAGATGAGAGCAAACATGTTCAAGTTGTGGGGAAAGTCTTTGACCAATGACCAATATGCTTGTGCTTGTGCGAGGCTTAGGCAGGAGCTTTCCAACACAGGGTTTTGACCTTACCATAAGCCGTCCCTTTGGGCTGAAGCAGGTGGGGGTTCTGTATCACAGTCTGGGAAACAGGGCCTCAGGTGAGTCTGCCAACTGACTCCCTGCCCTCCGTCACAGCCAGCTGAGAAATTAGGGCAAGGCTGATGGAACCCTCTTACAACGAAATGTTTCTCTTCAGAATAGGAGATTTTGCTACCAGACTTCAGCTACTCCTCTCTCTCAGAGTTGGTTCGTGTGTGGACTAGGGAAAGCTCCTAGGGTCTCCAGCTATGAAGGGCTCTTTGCCCAGTTGGTTTCATCCGAGAAAGAGCCAGAGGGGCTGATCTCAACAAATAGGGCTGCACACCGTGAGTCCTTCGGGTAGGGCAGTCCTGATCCAATGTGCCACCTAAGGAATAAAAGCAAAGTTTCCTTGCCACAGGAAAAAACACCGAGGCCTGGTGTTTTCTCTATGAAATTGTGTGAGCTGGTGGGTGAGGCCTTTACTATATTGAGGAAAAGCTCGGGGTTACGGCTGTCTTTCTCCCTCTCTCAGTACAATACCCTGGTCTCAGCTGTTGGGGAATGCTGAGTGGGAGAGGCTGCCTCTCTGCCGGACTCAGAAGGCTTCTTTCCTTTAGGGCAATTCCGTTTGTGTCTTACCTCGTGGAGAAAGAAACAGGGCGCCTAGAGATATTCTACCATGAAATACCTAACGACAGAGGATCTGCAGGAGCTGGTTTCTCGGTGGAAGGAGCCAAAACGCCTGCATTCCTAAGGTCTCTTTCAGAACTGCCAGACACTCTGCCGTCCTAGGCCTAAGAACTGGAAATTGTGACGGCATGGCAACACTTGGAATCCTAGGATGCAGTGGAAATGCGACTCTCAAACTGGATGGAAGAAGCTTCCAAGCATAGTGTTCTTCCATTTACCAAAGAGAACCCAAGTGTCTGAGGCTGGTAGCCTTGTTGCTGGAGAGAACTGGCATCCCCGTGGGCCTGTCGGTTAATTTCCTGTTTCTGACCCTCTAAGGAAACCCTTCCAAAAAGCCTTTGGAGCCGCTTAGAGAGAACAGCTGCGAAGTTGATGCACAGAACATTAACCTAGATTCCAGCCCTGGGTCCCAATCATCCATCTTTCTCTGGAGGTTACGTAGCCCACAGAGGGATTCAAGCAGGGAGTTTGCCTTATACAACTGACACATGAAACTGGGATGTGATGCAGGGCCACTCTCCTTGCCCTCACTCTACGTGGGCCGGAGAAGTTATCACGCAGCAGAATTCAACACCCTTCCTCTACACGTGTGTACCCAAAAGAAGTGCTGGGCAGTGGGTGTTCTCAGGCCAAGAGCAGTCCTTGTTCTGGGCTGCACCTGCTCTGTGGTTCAAAGGTTCTCTGACTCTGCTCCTTTGGAAGCATTTCAGGGCTGACGCTATCCCTGGGCTGCCAAAGCAAAGAGGCCTAGCGGCCTTTCACACTGAAGGCATGGGCTTGTTTCCCATTCAGAAAGTTATGTTGCCCCTCCCTGGCTGGAGGCGGGTAAGTTGTCACAATTTGCTCTGCCCCTGGAAAATGCAAGTGGGGGTCCTCGATTTGGGCTGCCTGGTGAAACAACAGGCAGTCACAGGCAGCCTGAGTACCTTTCCTTTAGTGTGTTCCTAGCTAGGTAAACTCGGCCTTCGGAGGCTAGATGAGAGCAAACATGTTCAAGTTGTGGGGAAAGTCTTTGACCAATGACCAATATGCTTGTGCTTGTGCGAGGCTTAGGCAGGAGCTTTCCAACACAGGGTTTTGACCTTACCATAAGCCGTCCCTTTGGGCTGAAGCAGGCGGGGGTTCTGTATCACAGTCTGGGAAACAGGGCCTCAGGTGAGTCTGCCAACTGACTCCCTGCCCTCCGTCACAGCCAGCTGAGAAATTAGGGCAAGGCTGATGGAACCCTCTTACAACGAAATGTTTCTCTTCAGAATAGGAGATTTTGCTACCAGACTTCAGCTACTCCTCTCTCTCAGAGTTGGTTCGTGTGTGGACTAGGGAAAGCTCCTAGGGTCTCCAGCTATGAAGGGCTCTTTGCCCAGTTGGTTTCATCCGAGAAAGAGCCAGAGGGGCTGATCTCAACAAATAGGGCTGCACACCGTGAGTCCTTCGGGTAGGGCAGTCCTGATCCAATGTGCCACCTAAGGAATAAAAGCAAAGTTTCCTTGCCACAGGAAAAAACACCGAGGCCTGGTGTTTTCTCTATGAAATTGTGTGAGCTGGTGGGTGAGGCCTTTACTATATTGAGGAAAAGCTCGGGGTTACGGCTGTCTTTCTCCCTCTCTCAGTACAATACCCTGGTCTCAGCTGTTGGGGAATGCTGAGTGGGAGAGGCTGCCTCTCTGCCGGACTCAGAAGGCTTCTTTCCTTTAGGGCAATTCCGTTTGTGTCTTACCTCGTGGAGAAAGAAACAGGGCGCCTAGAGATATTCTACCATGAAATACCTAACGACAGAGGATCTGCAGGAGCTGGTTTCTCGGTGGAAGGAGCCAAAACGCCTGCATTCCTAAGGTCTCTTTCAGAACTGCCAGACACTCTGCCGTCCTAGGCCTAAGAACTGGAAATTGTGACGGCATGGCAACACTTGGAATCCTAGGATGCAGTGGAAATGCGACTCTCAAACTGGATGGAAGAAGCTTCCAAGCATAGTGTTCTTCCATTTACCAAAGAGAACCCAAGTGTCTGAGGCTGGTAGCCTTGTTGCTGGAGAGAACTGGCATCCCCGTGGGCCTGTCGGTTAATTTCCTGTTTCTGACCCTCTAAGGAAACCCTTCCAAAAAGCCTTTGGAGCCGCTTAGAGAGAACAGCTGCGAAGTTGATGCACAGAACATTAACCTAGATTCCAGCCCTGGGTCCCAATCATCCATCTTTCTCTGCAGGTTACGTAGCCCACAGAGGGATTCAAGCAGGGAGTTTGCCTTATACAACTGACACATGAAACTGGGATGTGATGCAGGGCCACTCTCCTTGCCCTCACTCTACGTGGGCCGGAGAAGTTATCACGCAGCAGAATTCAACACCCTTCCTCTACACGTGTGTACCCAAAAGAAGTGCTGGGCAGTGGGTGTTCTCAGGCCAAGAGCAGTCCTTGTTCTGGGCTGCACCTGCTCTGTGGTTCAAAGGTTCTCTGACTCTGCTCCTTTGGAAGCATTTCAGGGCTGACGCTATCCCTGGGCTGCCAAAGCAAAGAGGCCTAGCGGCCTTTCACACTGAAGGCATGGGCTTGTTTCCCATTCAGAAAGTTATGTTGCCCCTCCCTGGCTGGAGGCGGGTAAGTTGTCACAATTTGCTCTGCCCGTGGAAAATGCAAGTGGGGGTCCTCGATTTGGGCTGCCTGGTGAAACAACAGGCAGTCACAGGCAGCCTGAGTACCTTTCCTTTAGTGTGTTCCTAGCTAGGTAAACTCGGCCTTCGGAGGCTAGATGAGAGCAAACATGTTCAAGTTGTGGGGAAAGTCTTTGACCAATGACCAATATGCTTGTGCTTGTGCGAGGCTTAGGCAGGAGCTTTCCAACACAGGGTTTTGACCTTACCATAAGCCGTCCCTTTGGGCTGAAGCAGGCGGGGGTTCTGTATCACAGTCTGGGAAACAGGGCCTCAGGTGAGTCTGCCAACTGACTCCCTGCCCTCCGTCACAGCCAGCTGAGAAATTAGGGCAAGGCTGATGGAACCCTCTTACAACGAAATGTTTCTCTTCAGAATAGGAGATTTTGCTACCAGACTTCAGCTACTCCTCTCTCTCAGAGTTGGTTCGTGTGTGGACTAGGGAAAGCTCCTAGGGTCTCCAGCTATGAAGGGCTCTTTGCCCAGTTGGTTTCATCCGAGAAAGAGCCAGAGGGGCTGATCTCAACAAATAGGGCTGCACACCGTGAGTCCTTCGGGTAGGGCAGTCCTGATCCAATGTGCCACCTAAGGAATAAAAGCAAAGTTTCCTTGCCACAGGAAAAAACACCGAGGCCTGGTGTGTTCTCTATGAAATTGTGTGAGCTGGTGGGTGAGGCCTTTACTATATTGAGGAAAAGCTCGGGGTTACGGCTGTCTTTCTCCCTCTCTCAGTACAATACCCTGGTCTCAGCTGTTGGGGAATGCTGAGTGGGAGAGGCTGCCTCTCTGCCGGACTCAGAAGGCTTCTTTCCTTTAGGGCAATTCCGTTTGTGTCTTACCTCGTGGAGAAAGAAACAGGGCGCCTAAAGATATTCTACCATGAAATACCTAACGACAGAGGATCTGCAGGAGCTGGTTTCTCGGTGGAAGGAGCCAAAACGCCTGCATTCCTAAGGTCTCTTTCAGAACTGCCAGACACTCTGCCGTCCTAGGCCTAAGAACTGGAAATTGTGACGGCATGGCAACACTTGGAATCCTAGGATGCAGTGGAAATGCGACTCTCAAACTGGATGGAAGAAGCTTCCAAGCATAGTGTTCTTCCATTTACCAAAGAGAACCCAAGTGTCTGAGGCTGGTAGCCTTGTTGCTGGAGAGAACTGGCATCCCCGTGGGCCTGTCGGTTAATTTCCTGTTTCTGACCCTCTAAGGAAACCCTTCCAAAAAGCCTTTGGAGCCGCTTAGAGAGAACAGCTGCGAAGTTGATGCACAGAACATTAACCTAGATTCCAGCCCTGGGTCCCAATCATCCATCTTTCTCTGGAGGTTACGTAGCCCACAGAGGGATTCAAGCAGGGAGTTTGCCTTATACAACTGACACATGAAACTGGGATGTGATGCAGGGCCACTCTCCTTGCCCTCACTCTACGTGGGCCGGAGAAGTTATCACGCAGCAGAATTCAACACCCTTCCTCTACACGTGTGTACCCAAAAGAAGTGCTGGGCAGTGGGTGTTCTCAGGCCAAGAGCAGTCCTTGTTCTGGGCTGCACCTGCTCTGTGGTTCAAAGGTTCTCTGACTCTGCTCCTTTGGAAGCATTTCAGGGCTGACGCTATCCCTGGGCTGCCAAAGCAAAGCGGCCTAGCGGCCTTTCACACTGAAGGCATGGGCTTGTTTCCCATTCAGAAAGTTATGTTGCCCCTCCCTGGTGGAGGCGGGTAAGTTGTCACAATTTGCTCTGCCCCTGGAAAATGCAAGTGGGGGTCCTCGATTTGGGCTGCCTGGTGAAACAACAGGCAGTCACAGGCAGCCTGAGTACCTTTCCGTTAGTGTGTTCCTAGCTAGGTAAACTCGGCCTTCGGAGGCTAGATGAGAGCAAACATGTTCAAGTTGTGGGGAAAGTCTTTGACCAATGACCAATATGCTTGTGCTTGTGCGAGGCTTAGGCAGGAGCTTTCCAACACAGGGTTTTGACCTTACCATAAGCCGTCCCTTTGGGCTGAAGCAGGCGGGGGTTCTGTATCACAGTCTGGGAAACAGGGCCTCAGGTGAGTCTGCCAACTGACTCCCTGCCCTCCGTCACAGCCAGCTGAGAAATTAGGGCAAGGCTGATGGAACCCTCTTACAACGAAATGTTTCTCTTCAGAATAGGAGATTTTGCTACCAGACTTCAGCTACTCCTCTCTCTCAGAGTTGGTTCGTGTGTGGACTAGGGAAAGCTCCTAGGGTCTCCAGCTATGAAGGGCTCTTTGCCCAGTTGGTTTCATCCGAGAAAGAGCCAGAGGGGCTGATCTCAACAAATAGGGCTGCACACCGTGAGTCCTTCGGGTAGGGCAGTCCTGATCCAATGTGCCACCTAAGGAATAAAAGCAAAGTTTCCTTGCCACAGGAAAAAACACCGAGGCCTGGTGTTTTCTCTATGAAATTGTGTGAGCTGGTGGGTGAGGCCTTTACTATATTGAGGAAAAGCTCGGGGTTACGGCTGTCTTTCTCCCTCTCTCAGTACAATACCCTGGTCTCAGCTGTTGGGGAATGCTGAGTGGGAGAGGCTGCCTCTCTGCCGGACTCAGAAGGCTTCTTTCCTTTAGGGCAATTCCGTTTGTGTCTTACCTCGTGGAGAAAGAAACAGGGCGCCTAGAGATATTCTACCATGAAATACCTAACGACAGAGGATCTGCAGGAGCTGGTTTCTCGGTGGAAGGAGCCAAAACGCCTGCATTCCTAAGGTCTCTTTCAGAACTGCCAGACACTCTGCCGTCCTAGGCCTAAGAACTGGAAATTGTGACGGCATGGCAACACTTGGAATCCTAGGATGCAGTGGAAATGCGACTCTCAAACTGGATGGAAGAAGCTTCCAAGCATAGTGTTCTTCCATTTACCAAAGAGAACCCAAGTGTCTGAGGCTGGTAGCCTTGTTGCTGGAGAGAACTGGCATCCCCGTGGGCCTGTCGGTTAATTTCCTGTTTCTGACCCTCTAAGGAAACCCTTCCAAAAAGCCTTTGGAGCCGCTTAGAGAGAACAGCTGCGAAGTTGATGCACAGAACATTAACCTAGATTCCAGCCCTGGGTCCCAATCATCCATCTTTCTCTGCAGGTTACGTAGCCCACAGAGGGATTCAAGCAGGGAGTTTGCCTTATACAACTGACACATGAAACTGGGATGTGATGCAGGGCCACTCTCCTTGCCCTCACTCTACGTGGGCCGGAGAAGTTATCACGCAGCAGAATTCAACACCCTTCCTCTACACGTGTGTACCCAAAAGAAGTGCTGGGCAGTGGGTGTTCTCAGGCCAAGAGCAGTCCTTGTTCTGGGCTGCACCTGCTCTGTGGTTCAAAGGTTCTCTGACTCTGCTCCTTTGGAAGCATTTCAGGGCTGACGCTATCCCTGGGCTGCCAAAGCAAAGAGGCCTAGCGGCCTTTCACACTGAAGGCATGGGCTTGTTTCCCATTCAGAAAGTTATGTTGCCCCTCCCTGGCTGGAGGCGGGTAAGTTGTCACAATTTGCTCTGCCCCTGGAAAATGCAAGTGGGGGTCCTCGATTTGGGCTGCCTGGTGAAACAACAGGCAGTCACAGGCAGCCTGAGTACCTTTCCTTTAGTGTGTTCCTAGCTAGGTAAACTCGGCCTTCGGAGGCTAGATGAGAGCAAACATGTTCAAGTTGTGGGGAAAGTCTTTGACCAATGACCAATATGCTTGTGCTTGTGCGAGGCTTAGGCAGGAGCTTTCCAACACAGGGTTTTGACCTTACCATAAGCCGTCCCTTTGGGCTGAAGCAGGCGGGGGTTCTGTATCACAGTCTGGGAAACAGGGCCTCAGGTGAGTCTGCCAACTGACTCCCTGCCCTCCGTCACAGCCAGCTGAGAAATTAGGGCAAGGCTGATGGAACCCTCTTACAACGAAATGTTTCTCTTCAGAATAGGAGATTTTGCTACCAGACTTCAGCTACTCCTCTCTCTCAGAGTTGGTTCGTGTGTGGACTAGGGAAAGCTCCTAGGGTCTCCAGCTATGAAGGGCTCTTTGCCCAGTTGGTTTCATCCGAGAAAGAGCCAGAGGGGCTGATCTCAACAAATAGGGCTGCACACCGTGAGTCCTTCGGGTAGGGCAGTCCTGATCCAATGTGCCACCTAAGGAATAAAAGCAAAGTTTCCTTGCCACAGGAAAAAACACCGAGGCCTGGTGTGTTCTCTATGAAATTGTGTGAGCTGGTGGGTGAGGCCTTTACTATATTGAGGAAAAGCTCGGGGTTACGGCTGTCTTTCTCCCTCTCTCAGTACAATACCCTGGTCTCAGCTGTTGGGGAATGCTGAGTGGGAGAGGCTGCCTCTCTGCCGGACTCAGAAGGCTTCTTTCCTTTAGGGCAATTCCGTTTGTGTCTTACCTCGTGGAGAAAGAAACAGGGCGCCTAGAGATATTCTACCATGAAATACCTAACGACAGAGGATCTGCAGGAGCTGGTTTCTCGGTGGAAGGAGCCAAAACGCCTGCATTCCTAAGGTCTCTTTCAGAACTGCCAGACACTCTGCCGTCCTAGGCCTAAGAACTGGAAATTGTGACGGCATGGCAACACTTGGAATCCTAGGATGCAGTGGAAATGCGACTCTCAAACTGGATGGAAGAAGCTTCCAAGCATAGTGTTCTTCCATTTACCAAAGAGAACCCAAGTGTCTGAGGCTGGTAGCCTTGTTGCTGGAGAGAACTGGCATCCCCGTGGGCCTGTCGGTTAATTTCCTGTTTCTGACCCTCTAAGGAAACCCTTCCAAAAAGCCTTTGGAGCCGCTTAGAGAGAACAGCTGCGAAGTTGATGCACAGAACATTAACCTAGATTCCAGCCCTGGGTCCCAATCATCCATCTTTCTCTGCAGGTTACGTAGCCCACAGAGGGATTCAAGCAGGGAGTTTGCCTTATACAACTGACACATGAAACTGGGATGTGATGCAGGGCCACTCTCCTTGCCCTCACTCTACGTGGGCCGGAGAAGTTATCACGCAGCAGAATTCAACACCCTTCCTCTACACGTGTGTACCCAAAAGAAGTGCTGGGCAGTGGGTGTTCTCAGGCCAAGAGCAGTCCTTGTTCTGGGCTGCACCTGCTCTGTGGTTCAAAGGTTCTCTGACTCTGCTCCTTTGGAAGCATTTCAGGGCTGACGCTATCCCTGGGCTGCCAAAGCAAAGAGGCCTAGCGGCCTTTCACACTGAAGGCATGGGCTTGTTTCCCATTCAGAAAGTTATGTTGCCCCTCCCTGGCTGGAGGCGGGTAAGTTGTCACAATTTGCTCTGCCCCTGGAAAATGCAAGTGGGGGTCCTCGATTTGGGCTGCCTGGTGAAACAACAGGCAGTCACAGGCAGCCTGAGTACCTTTCCTTTAGTGTGTTCCTAGCTAGGTAAACTCGGCCTTCGGAGGCTAGATGAGAGCAAACATGTTCAAGTTGTGGGGAAAGTCTTTGACCAATGACCAATATGCTTGTGCTTGTGCGAGGCTTAGGCAGGAGCTTTCCAACACAGGGTTTTGACCTTACCATAAGCCGTCCCTTTGGGCTGAAGCAGGCGGGGGTTCTGTATCACAGTCTGGGAAACAGGGCCTCAGGTGAGTCTGCCAACTGACTCCCTGCCCTCCGTCACAGCCAGCTGAGAAATTAGGGCAAGGCTGATGGAACCCTCTTACAACGAAATATTTCTCTTCAGAATAGGAGATTTTGCTACCAGACTTCAGCTACTCCTCTCTCTCAGAGTTGGTTCGTGTGTGGACTAGGGAAAGCTCCTAGGGTCTCCAGCTATGAAGGGCTCTTTGCCCAGTTGGTTTCATCCGAGAAAGAGCCAGAGGGGCTGATCTCAACAAATAGGGCTGCACACCGTGAGTCCTTCGGGTAGGGCAGTCCTGATCCAATGTGCCACCTAAGGAATAAAAGCAAAGTTTCCTTGCCACAGGAAAAAACACCGAGGCCTGGTGTGTTCTCTATGAAATTGTGTGAGCTGGTGGGTGAGGCCTTTACTATATTGAGGAAAAGCTCGGGGTTACGGCTGTCTTTCTCCCTCTCTCAGTACAATACCCTGGTCTCAGCTGTTGGGGAATGCTGAGTGGGAGAGGCTGCCTCTCTGCCGGACTCAGAAGGCTTCTTTCCTTTAGGGCAATTCCGTTTGTGTCTTACCTCGTGGAGAAAGAAACAGGGCGCCTAGAGATATTCTACCATGAAATACCTAACGACAGAGGATCTGCAGGAGCTGGTTTCTCGGTGGAAGGAGCCAAAACGCCTGCATTCCTAAGGTCTCTTTCAGAACTGCCAGACACTCTGCCGTCCTAGGCCTAAGAACTGGAAATTGTGACGGCATGGCAACACTTGGAATCCTAGGATGCAGTGGAAATGCGACTCTCAAACTGGATGGAAGAAGCTTCCAAGCATAGTGTTCTTCCATTTACCAAAGAGAACCCAAGTGTCTGAGGCTGGTAGCCTTGTTGCTGGAGAGAACTGGCATCCCCGTGGGCCTGTCGGTTAATTTCCTGTTTCTGACCCTCTAAGGAAACCCTTCCAAAAAGCCTTTGGAGCCGCTTAGAGAGAACAGCTGCGAAGTTGATGCACAGAACATTAACCTAGATTCCAGCCCTGGGTCCCAATCATCCATCTTTCTCTGCAGGTTACGTAGCCCACAGAGGGATTCAAGCAGGGAGTTTGCCTTATACAACTGACACATGAAACTGGGATGTGATGCAGGGCCACTCTCCTTGCCCTCACTCTACGTGGGCCGGAGAAGTTATCACGCAGCAGAATTCAACACCCTTCCTCTACACGTGTGTACCCAAAAGAAGTGCTGGGCAGTGGGTGTTCTCAGGCCAAGAGCAGTCCTTGTTCTGGGCTGCACCTGCTCTGTGGTTCAAAGGTTCTCTGACTCTGCTCCTTTGGAAGCATTTCAGGGCTGACGCTATCCCTGGGCTGCCAAAGCAAAGAGGCCTAGCGGCCTTTCACACTGAAGGCATGGGCTTGTTTCCCATTCAGAAAGTTATGTTGCCCCTCCCTGGCTGGAGGCGGGTAAGTTGTCACAATTTGCTCTGCCCCTGGAAAATGCAAGTGGGGGTCCTCGATTTGGGCTGCCTGGTGAAACAACAGGCAGTCACAGGCAGCCTGAGTACCTTTCCTTTAGTGTGTTCCTAGCTAGGTAAACTCGGCCTTCGGAGGCTAGATGAGAGCAAACATGTTCAAGTTGTGGGGAAAGTCTTTGACCAATGACCAATATGCTTGTGCTTGTGCGAGGCTTAGGCAGGAGCTTTCCAACACAGGGTTTTGACCTTACCATAAGCCGTCCCTTTGGGCTGAAGCAGGCGGGGGTTCTGTATCACAGTCTGGGAAACAGGGCCTCAGGTGAGTCTGCCAACTGACTCCCTGCCCTCCGTCACAGCCAGCTGAGAAATTAGGGCAAGGCTGATGGAACCCTCTTACAACGAAATGTTTCTCTTCAGAATAGGAGATTTTGCTACCAGACTTCAGCTACTCCTCTCTCTCAGAGTTGGTTCGTGTGTGGACTAGGGAAAGCTCCTAGGGTCTCCAGCTATGAAGGGCTCTTTGCCCAGTTGGTTTCATCCGAGAAAGAGCCAGAGGGGCTGATCTCAACAAATAGGGCTGCACACCGTGAGTCCTTCGGGTAGGGCAGTCCTGATCCAATGTGCCACCTAAGGAATAAAAGCAAAGTTTCCTTGCCACAGGAAAAAACACCGAGGCCTGGTGTGTTCTCTATGAAATTGTGTGAGCTGGTGGGTGAGGCCTTTACTATATTGAGGAAAAGCTCGGGGTTACGGCTGTCTTTCTCCCTCTCTCAGTACAATACCCTGGTCTCAGCTGTTGGGGAATGCTGAGTGGGAGAGGCTGCCTCTCTGCCGGACTCAGAAGGCTTCTTTCCTTTAGGGCAATTCCGTTTGTGTCTTACCTCGTGGAGAAAGAAACAGGGCGCCTAGAGATATTCTACCATGAAATACCTAACGACAGAGGATCTGCAGGAGCTGGTTTCTCGGTGGAAGGAGCCAAAACGCCTGCATTCCTAAGGTCTCTTTCAGAACTGCCAGACACTCTGCCGTCCTAGGCCTAAGAACTGGAAATTGTGACGGCATGGCAACACTTGGAATCCTAGGATGCAGTGGAAATGCGACTCTCAAACTGGATGGAAGAAGCTTCCAAGCATAGTGGTCTTCCATTTACCAAAGAGAACCCAAGTGTCTGAGGCTGGTAGCCTTGTTGCTGGAGAGAACTGGCATCCCCGTGGGCCTGTCGGTTAATTTCCTGTTTCTGAACCTCTAAGGAAACCCTTCCAAAAAGCCTTTGGAGCCGCTTAGAGAGAACAGCTGCGAAGTTGATGCACAGAACATTAACCTAGATTCCAGCCCTGGGTCCCAATCATCCATCTTTCTCTGGAGGTTACGTAGCCCACAGAGGGATTCAAGCAGGGAGTTTGCCTTATACAACTGACACATGAAACTGGGATGTGATGCAGGGCCACTCTCCTTGCCCTCACTCTACGTGGGCCGGAGAAGTTATCACGCAGCAGAATTCAACACCCTTCCTCTACACGTGTGTACCCAAAAGAAGTGCTGGGCAGTGGGTGTTCTCAGGCCAAGAGCAGTCCTTGTTCTGGGCTGCACCTGCTCTGTGGTTCAAAGGTTCTCTGACTCTGCTCCTTTGGAAGCATTTCAGGGCTGACGCTATCCCTGGGCTGCCAAAGCAAAGCGGCCTAGCGGCCTTTCACACTGAAGGCATGGGCTTGTTTCCCATTCAGAAAGTTATGTTGCCCCTCCCTGGTGGAGGCGGGTAAGTTGTCACAATTTGCTCTGCCCCTGGAAAATGCAAGTGGGGGTCCTCGATTTGGGCTGCCTGGTGAAACAACAGGCAGTCACAGGCAGCCTGAGTATCTTTCCGTTCGTGTGTTCCTAGCTAGGTAAACTCGGCCTTCGGAGGCAAGATGAGAGCAAACATGTTCAAGTTGTGGGGAAAGTCTTTGACCAATGACCAATATGCTTGTGCTTGTGCGAGGCTTAGGCAGGAGCTTTCCAACACAGGGTTTTGACCTTACCATAAGCCGTCCCTTTGGGCTGAAGCAGGCGGGGGTTCTGTATCACAGTCTGGGAAACAGGGCCTCAGGTGAGTCTGCCAACTGACTCCCTGCCCTCCGTCACAGCCAGCTGAGAAATTAGGGCAAGGCTGATGGAACCCTCTTACAACGAAATGTTTCTCTTCAGAATAGGAGATTTTGCTACCAGACTTCAGCTACTCCTCTCTCTCAGAGTTGGTTCGTGTGTGGACTAGGGAAAGCTCCTAGGGTCTCCAGCTATGAAGGGCTCTTTGCCCAGTTGGTTTCATCCGAGAAAGAGCCAGAGGGGCTGATCTCAACAAATAGGGCTGCACACCGTGAGTCCTTCGGGTAGGGCAGTCCTGATCCAATGTGCCACCTAAGGAATAAAAGCAAAGTTTCCTTGCCACAGGAAAAAACACCGAGGCCTGGTGTTTTCTCTATGAAATTGTGTGAGCTGGTGGGTGAGGCCTTTAGTATATTGAGGAAAAGCTCGGGGTTACGGCTGTCTTTCTCCCTCTCTCAGTACAATACCCTGGTCTCAGCTGTTGGGGAATGCTGAGTGGGAGAGGCTGCCTCTCTGCCGGACTCAGAAGGCTTCTTTCCTTTAGGGCAATTCCGTTTGTGTCTTACCTCGTGGAGAAAGAAACAGGGCGCCTAGAGATATTCTACCATGAAATACCTAACGACAGAGGATCTGCAGGAGCTGGTTTCTCGGTGGAAGGAGCCAAAACGCCTGCATTCCTAAGGTCTCTTTCAGAACTGCCAGACACTCTGCCGTCCTAGGCCTAAGAACTGGAAATTGTGACGGCATGGCAACACTTGGAATCCTAGGATGCAGTGGAAATGCGACTCTCAAACTGGATGGAAGAAGCTTCCAAGCATAGTGTTCTTCCATTTACCAAAGAGAACCCAAGTGTCTGAGGCTGGTAGCCTTGTTGCTGGAGAGAACTGGCATCCCCGTGGGCCTGTCGGTTAATTTCCTGTTTCTGACCCTCTAAGGAAACCCTTCCAAAAAGCCTTTGGAGCCGCTTAGAGAGAACAGCTGCGAAGTTGATGCACAGAACATTAACCTAGATTCCAGCCCTGGGTCCCAATCATCCATCTTTCTCTGGAGGTTACGTAGCCCACAGAGGGATTCAAGCAGGGAGTTTGCCTTATACAACTGACACATGAAACTGGGATGTGATGCAGGGCCACTCTCCTTGCCCTCACTCTACGTGGGCCGGAGAAGTTATCACGCAGCAGAATTCAACACCCTTCCTCTACACGTGTGTACCCAAAAGAAGTGCTGGGCAGTGGGTGTTCTCAGGCCAAGAGCAGTCCTTGTTCTGGGCTGCACCTGCTCTGTGGTTCAAAGGTTCTCTGACTCTGCTCCTTTGGAAGCATTTCAGGGCTGACGCTATCCCTGGGCTGCCAAAGCAAAGAGGCCTAGCGGCCTTTCACACTGAAGGCATGGGCTTGTTTCCCATTCAGAAAGTTATGTTGCCCCTCCCTGGCTGGAGGCGGGTAAGTTGTCACAATTTGCTCTGCCCCTGGAAAATGCAAGTGGGGGTCCTCGATTTGGGCTGCCTGGTGAAACAACAGGCAGTCACAGGCAGCCTGAGTACCTTTCCTTTAGTGTGTTCCTAGCTAGGTAAACTCGGCCTTCGGAGGCAAGATGAGAGCAAACATGTTCAAGTTGTGGGGAAAGTCTTTGACCAATGACCAATATGCTTGTGCTTGTGCGAGGCTTAGGCAGGAGCTTTCCAACACAGGGTTTTGACCTTACCATAAGCCGTCCCTTTGGGCTGAAGCAGGCGGGGGTTCTGTATCACAGTCTGGGAAACAGGGCCTCAGGTGAGTCTGCCAACTGACTCCCTGCCCTCCGTCACAGCCAGCTGGGAAATTAGGGCAAGGCTGATGGAACCCTCTTACAACGAAATGTTTCTCTTCAGAATAGGAGATTTTACTACCAGACTTCAGCTACTCCTCTCTCTCAGAGTTGGTTCGTGTGTGGACTAGGGAAAGCTCCTAGGGTCTCCAGCTATGAAGGGCTCTTTGCCCAGTTGGTTTCATCCGAGAAAGAGCCAGAGGGGCTGATCTCAACAAATAGGGCTGCACACCGTGAGTCCTTCGGGTAGGGCAGTCCTGATCCAATGTGCCACCTAAGGAATAAAAGCAAAGTTTCCTTGCCACAGGAAAAAACACCGAGGCCTGGTGTTTTCTCTATGAAATTGTGTGAGCTGGTGGGTGAGGCCTTTACTATATTGTGGAAAAGCTCGGGGTTACGGCTGTCTTTCTCCCTCTCTCAGTACAATACCCTGGTCTCAGCTGTTGGGGAATGCTGAGTGGGAGAGGCTGCCTCTCTGCCGGACTCAGAAGGCTTCTTTCCTTTAGGGCAATTCCGTTTGTGTCTTACCTCGTGGAGAAAGAAACAGGGCGCCTAGAGATATTCTACCATGAAATACCTAACGACAGAGGATCTGCAGGAGCTGGTTTCTCGGTGGAAGGAGCCAAAACGCCTGCATTCCTAAGGTCTCTTTCAGAACTGCCAGACACTCTGCCGTCCTAGGCCTAAGAACTGGAAATTGTGACGGCATGGCAACACTTGGAATCCTAGGATGCAGTGGAAATGCGACTCTCAAACTGGATGGAAGAAGCTTCCAAGCATAGTGTTCTTCCATTTACCAAAGAGAACCCAAGTGTCTGAGGCTGGTAGCCTTGTTGCTGGAGAGAACTGGCATCCCCGTGGGCCTGTCGGTTAATTTCCTGTTTCTGACCCTCTAAGGAAACCCTTCCAAAAAGCCTTTGGAGCCGCTTAGAGAGAACAGCTGCGAAGTTGATGCACAGAACATTAACCTAGATTCCAGCCCTGGGTCCCAATCATCCATCTTTCTCTGGAGGTTACGTAGCCCACAGAGGGATTCAAGCAGGGAGTTTGCCTTATACAACTGACACATGAAACTGGGATGTGATGCAGGGCCACTCTCCTTGCCCTCACTCTACGTGGGCCGGAGAAGTTATCACGCAGCAGAATTCAACACCCTTCCTCTACACGTGTGTACCCAAAAGAAGTGCTGGGCAGTGGGTGTTCTCAGGCCAAGAGCAGTCCTTGTTCTGGGCTGCACCTGCTCTGTGGTTCAAAGGTTCTCTGACTCTGCTCCTTTGGAAGCATTTCAGGGCTGACGCTATCCCTGGGCTGCCAAAGCAAAGCGGCCTAGCGGCCTTTCACACTGAAGGCATGGGCTTGTTTCCCATTCAGAAAGTTATGTTGCCCCTCCCTGGCTGGAGGCGGGTAAGTTGTCACAATTCGCTCTGCCCCTGGAAAATGCAAGTGGGGGTCCTCGATTTGGGATTTCTGGTGAAACAACTTGCAGTCACAGGCAGCCTGAGTACCTTTCCTTTAGTGTGTTCCTAGCTAGGTAAACTCGGCCTTCGGAGGCAAGATGAGAGCAAACATGTTCAAGTTGTGGGGAAAGTCTTTGACCAATGACCAATATGCTTGTGCTTGTGCGAGGCTTAGGCAGGAGCTTTCCAACACAGGGTTTTGACCTTACCATAAGCCGTCCCTTTGGGCTGAAGCAGGCGGGGGTTCTGTATCACAGTCTGGGAAACAGGGCCTCAGGTGAGTCTGCCAACTGACTCCCTGCCCTCCGTCACAGCCAGCTGAGAAATTAGGGCAAGGCTGATGGAACCCTCTTACAACGAAATGTTTCTCTTCAGAATAGGAGATTTTACTACCAGACTTCAGCTACTCCTCTCTCTCAGAGTTGGTTCGTGTGTGGACTAGGGAAAGCTCCTAGGGTCTCCAGCTATGAAGGGCTCTTTGCCCAGTTGGTTTCATCCGAGAAAGAGCCAGAGGGGCTGATCTCAACAAATAGGGCTGCACACCGTGAGTCCTTCGGGTAGGGCAGTCCTGATCCAATGTGCCACCTAAGGAATAAAAGCAAAGTTTCCTTGCCACAGGAAAAAACACCGAGGCCTGGTGTTTTCTCTATGAAATAGTGTTAGCTGGTGGGTGAAGCCTTTACTATATTGTGGAAAAGCTCGGGGTTACGGCTGTCTTTCTCCCTCTCTCAGTACAATACCCTGGTCTCAGCTGTTGGGGAATGCTGAGTGGGAGAGGCTGCCTCTCTGCCGGACTCTGAAGGCTTCTTTCCTTTAGGGCAATTCCGTTTGTGTCTTACCTCGTGGAGAAAGAAACAGGGCGCCTAGAGATATTCTACCATGAAATACCTAACGACAGAGGATCTGCAGGAGCTGGTTTCTCGGTGGAAGGAGCCAAAACGCCTGCATTCCTAAGGTCTCTTTCAGAACTGCCAGACACTCTGCCGTCCTAGGCCTAAGAACTGGAAATTGTGACGGCATGGCAACACTTGGAATCCTAGGATGCAGTGGAAATGCGACTCTCAAACTGGATGGAAGAAGCTTCCAAGCATAGTGTTCTTCCATTTACCAAAGAGAACCCAAGTGTCTGAGGCTGGTAGCCTTGTTGCTGGAGAGAACTGGCATCCCCGTGGGCCTGTCGGTTAATTTCCTGTTTCTGACCCTCTAAGGAAACCCTTCCAAAAAGCCTTTGGAGCCGCTTAGAGAGAACAGCTGCGAAGTTGATGCACAGAACATTAACCTAGATTCCAGCCCTGGGTCCCAATCATCCATCTTTCTCTGGAGGTTACGTAGCCCACAGAGGGATTCAAGCAGGGAGTTTGCCTTATACAACTGACACATGAAACTGGGATGTGATGCAGGGCCACTCTCCTTGCCCTCACTCTACGTGGGCCGGAGAAGTTATCACGCAGCAGAATTCAACACCCTTCCTCTACACGTGTGTACCCAAAAGAAGTGCTGGGCAGTGGGTGTTCTCAGGCCAAGAGCAGTCCTTGTTCTGGGCTGCACCTGCTCTGTGGTTCAAAGGTTCTCTGACTCTGCTCCTTTGGAAGCATTTCAGGGCTGACGCTATCCCTGGGCTGCCAAAGCAAAGCGGCCTAGCGGCCTTTCACACTGAAGGCATGGGCTTGTTTCCCATTCAGAAAGTTATGTTGCCCCTCCCTGGCTGGAGGCGGGTAAGTTGTCACAATTTGCTCTGCCCCTGGAAAATGCAAGTGGGGGTCCTCGATTTGGGATTTCTGGTGAAACAACTTGCAGTCACAGGCAGCCTGAGTACCTTTCCTTTAGTGTGTTCCTAGCTAGGTAAACTCGGCCTTCGGAGGCAAGATGAGAGCAAACATGTTCAAGTTGTGGGGAAAGTCTTTGACCAATGACCAATATGCTTGTGCTTGTGCGAGGCTTAGGCAGGAGCTTTCCAACACAGGGTTTTGACCTTACCATAAGCCGTCCCTTTGGGCTGAAGCAGGCGGGGGTTCTGTATCACAGTCTGGGAAACAGGGCCTCAGGTGAGTCTGCCAACTGACTCCCTGCCCTCCGTCACAGCCAGCTGGGAAATTAGGGCAAGGCTGATGGAACCCTCTTACAACGAAATGTTTCTCTTCAGAATAGGAGATTTTACTACCAGACTTCAGCTACTCCTCTCTCTCAGAGTTGGTTTGTGTGTGGACTAGGGAAAGCTCCTAGGGTCTCCAGCTATGAAGGGCTCTTTGCCCAGTTGGTTTCATCCGAGAAAGAGCCAGAGGGGCTGATCTCAACAAATAGGGCTGCACACCGTGAGTCCTTCGGGTAGGGCAGTCCTGATCCAATGTGCCACCTAAGGAATAAAAGCAAAGTTTCCTTGCCACAGGAAAAAACACCGAGGCCTGGTGTGTTCTCTATGAAATAGTGTTAGCTGGTGGGTGAAGCCTTTACTATATTGTGGAAAAGCTCGGGGTTACGGCTGTCTTTCTCCCTCTCTCAGTACAATACCCTGGTCTCAGCTGTTGGGGAATGCTGAGTGGGAGAGGCTGCCTCTCTGCCGGACTCTGAAGGCTTCTTTCCTTTAGGGCAATTCCGTTTGTGTCTTACCTCGTGGAGAAAGAAACAGGGCGCCTAGAGATATTCTACCATGAAATACCTAACGACAGAGGATCTGCAGGAGCTGGTTTCTCGGTGGAAGGAGCCAAAACGCCTGCATTCCTAAGGTCTCTTTCAGAACTGCCAGACACTCTGCCGTCCTAGGCCTAAGAACTGGAAATTGTGACGGCATGGCAACACTTGGAATCCTAGGATGCAGTGGAAATGCGACTCTCAAACTGGATGGAAGAAGCTTCCAAGCATAGTGTTCTTCCATTTACCAAAGAGAACCCAAGTGTCTGAGGCTGGTAGCCTTGTTGCTGGAGAGAACTGGCATCCCCGTGGGCCTGTCGGTTAATTTCCTGTTTCTGACCCTCTAAGGAAACCCTTCCAAAAAGCCTTTGGAGCCGCTTAGAGAGAACAGCTGCGAAGTTGATGCACAGAACATTAACCTAGATTCCAGCCCTGGGTCCCAATCATCCATCTTTCTCTGGAGGTTACGTAGCCCACAGAGGGATTCAAGCAGGGAGTTTGCCTTATACAACTGACACATGAAACTGGGATGTGATGCAGGGCCACTCTCCTTGCCCTCACTCTACGTGGGCCGGAGAAGTTATCACGCAGCAGAATTCAACACCCTTCCTCTACACGTGTGTACCCAAAAGAAGTGCTGGGCAGTGGGTGTTCTCAGGCCAAGAGCAGTCCTTGTTCTGGGCTGCACCTGCTCTGTGGTTCAAAGGTTCTCTGACTCTGCTCCTTTGGAAGCATTTCAGGGCTGACGCTATCCCTGGGCTGCCAAAGCAAAGCGGCCTAGCGGCCTTTCACACTGAAGGCATGGGCTTGTTTCCCATTCAGAAAGTTATGTTGCCCCTCCCTGGCTGGAGGCGGGTAAGTTGTCACAATTTGCTCTGCCCCTGGAAAATGCAAGTGGGGGTCCTCGATTTGGGATTTCTGGTGAAACAACTTGCAGTCACAGGCAGCCTGAGTACCTTTCCTTTAGTGTGTTCCTAGCTAGGTAAACTCGGCCTTCGGAGGCAAGATGAGAGCAAACATGTTCAAGTTGTGGGGAAAGTCTTTGACCAATGACCAATATGCTTGTGCTTGTGCGAGGCTTAGGCAGGAGCTTTCCAACACAGGGTTTTGACCTTACCATAAGCCGTCCCTTTGGGCTGAAGCAGGCGGGGGTTCTGTATCACAGTCTGGGAAACAGGGCCTCAGGTGAGTCTGCCAACTGACTCCCTGCCCTCCGTCACAGCCAGCTGGGAAATTAGGGCAAGGCTGATGGAACCCTCTTACAACGAAATGTTTCTCTTCAGAATAGGAGATTTTACTACCAGACTTCAGCTACTCCTCTCTCTCAGAGTTGGTTCGTGTGTGGACTAGGGAAAGCTCCTAGGGTCTCCAGCTATGAAGGGCTCTTTGCCCAGTTGGTTTCATCCGAGAAAGAGCCAGAGGGGCTGATCTCAACAAATAGGGCTGCACACCGTGAGTCCTTCGGGTAGGGCAGTCCTGATCCAATGTGCCACCTAAGGAATAAAAGCAAAGTTTCCTTGCCACAGGAAAAAACACCGAGGCCTGGTGTTTTCTCTATGAAATTGTGTGAGCTTGTGGGTGAGGCCTTTACTATATTGTGGAAAAGCTCGGGGTTACGGCTGTCTTTCTCCCTCTCTCAGTACAATACCCTGGTCTCAGCTGTTGGGGAATGCTGAGTGGGAGAGGCTGCCTCTCTGCCGGACTCAGAAGGCTTCTTTCCTTTAGGGCAATTCCGTTTGTGTCTTACCTCGTGGAGAAAGAAACAGGGCGCCTAGAGATATTCTACCATGAAATACCTAACGACAGAGGATCTGCAGGAGCTGGTTTCTCGGTGGAAGGAGCCAAAACGCCTGCATTCCTAAGGTCTCTTTCAGAACTGCCAGACACTCTGCCGTCCTAGGCCTAAGAACTGGAAATTGTGACGGCATGGCAACACTTGGAATCCTAGGATGCAGTGGAAATGCGACTCTCAAACTGGATGGAAGAAGCTTCCAAGCATAGTGTTCTTCCATTTACCAAAGAGAACCCAAGTGTCTGAGGCTGGTAGCCTTGTTGCTGGAGAGAACTGGCATCCCCGTGGGCCTGTCGGTTAATTTCCTGTTTCTGACCCTCTAAGGAAACCCTTCCAAAAAGCCTTTGGAGCCGCTTAGAGAGAACAGCTGCGAAGTTGATGCACAGAACATTAACCTAGATTCCAGCCCTGGGTCCCAATCATCCATCTTTCTCTGGAGGTTACGTAGCCCACAGAGGGATTCAAGCAGGGAGTTTGCCTTATACAACTGACACATGAAACTGGGATGTGATGCAGGGCCACTCTCCTTGCCCTCACTCTACGTGGGCCGGAGAAGTTATCACGCAGCAGAATTCAACACCCTTCCTCTACACGTGTGTACCCAAAAGAAGTGCTGGGCAGTGGGTGTTCTCAGGCCAAGAGCAGTCCTTGTTCTGGGCTGCACCTGCTCTGTGGTTCAAAGGTTCTCTGACTCTGCTCCTTTGGAAGCATTTCAGGGCTGACGCTATCCCTGGGCTGCCAAAGCAAAGCGGCCTAGCGGCCTTTCACACTGAAGGCATGGGCTTGTTTCCCATTCAGAAAGTTATGTTGCCCCTCCCTGGCTGGAGGCGGGTAAGTTGTCACAATTTGCTCTGCCCCTGGAAAATGCAAGTGGGGGTCCTCGATTTGGGATTTCTGGTGAAACAACTTGCAGTCACAGGCAGCCTGAGTACCTTTCCTTTAGTGTGTTCCTAGCTAGGTAAACTCGGCCTTCGGAGGCAAGATGAGAGCAAACATGTTCAAGTTGTGGGGAAAGTCTTTGACCAATGACCAATATGCTTGTGCTTGTGCGAGGCTTAGGCAGGAGCTTTCCAACACAGGGTTTTGACCTTACCATAAGCCGTCCCTTTGGGCTGAAGCAGGCGGGGGTTCTGTATCACAGTCTGGGAAACAGGGCCTCAGGTGAGTCTGCCAACTGACTCCCTGCCCTCCGTCACAGCCAGCTGAGAAATTAGGGCAAGGCTGATGGAACCCTCTTACAACGAAATGTTTCTCTTCAGAATAGGAGATTTTACTACCAGACTTCAGCTACTCCTCTCTCTCAGAGTTGGTTCGTGTGTGGACTAGGGAAAGCTCCTAGGGTCTCCAGCTATGAAGGGCTCTTTGCCCAGTTGGTTTCATCCGAGAAAGAGCCAGAGGGGCTGATCTCAACAAATAGGGCTGCACACCGTGAGTCCTTCGGGTAGGGCAGTCCTGATCCAATGTGCCACCTAAGGAATAAAAGCAAAGTTTCCTTGCCACAGGAAAAAACACCGAGGCCTGGTGTTTTCTCTATGAAATAGTGTTAGCTGGTGGGTGAAGCCTTTACTATATTGTGGAAAAGCTCGGGGTTACGGCTGTCTTTCTCCCTCTCTCAGTACAATACCCTGGTCTCAGCTGTTGGGGAATGCTGAGTGGGAGAGGCTGCCTCTCTGCCGGACTCTGAAGGCTTCTTTCCTTTAGGGCAATTCCGTTTGTGTCTTACCTCGTGGAGAAAGAAACAGGGCGCCTAGAGATATTCTACCATGAAATACCTAACGACAGAGGATCTGCAGGAGCTGGTTTCTCGGTGGAAGGAGCCAAAACGCCTGCATTCCTAAGGTCTCTTTCAGAACTGCCAGACACTCTGCCGTCCTAGGCCTAAGAACTGGAAATTGTGACGGCATGGCAACACTTGGAATCCTAGGATGCAGTGGAAATGCGACTCTCAAACTGGATGGAAGAAGCTTCCAAGCATAGTGTTCTTCCATTTACCAAAGAGAACCCAAGTGTCTGAGGCTGGTAGCCTTGTTGCTGGAGAGAACTGGCATCCCCGTGGGCCTGTCGGTTAATTTCCTGTTTCTGACCCTCTAAGGAAACCCTTCCAAAAAGCCTTTGGAGCCGCTTAGAGAGAACAGCTGCGAAGTTGATGCACAGAACATTAACCTAGATTCCAGCCCTGGGTCCCAATCATCCATCTTTCTCTGGAGGTTACGTAGCCCACAGAGGGATTCAAGCAGGGAGTTTGCCTTATACAACTGACACATGAAACTGGGATGTGATGCAGGGCCACTCTCCTTGCCCTCACTCTACGTGGGCCGGAGAAGTTATCACGCAGCAGAATTCAACACCCTTCCTCTACACGTGTGTACCCAAAAGAAGTGCTGGGCAGTGGGTGTTCTCAGGCCAAGAGCAGTCCTTGTTCTGGGCTGCACCTGCTCTGTGGTTCAAAGGTTCTCTGACTCTGCTCCTTTGGAAGCATTTCAGGGCTGACGCTATCCCTGGGCTGCCAAAGCAAAGAGGCCTAGCGGCCTTTCACACTGAAGGCATGGGCTTGTTTCCCATTCAGAAAGTTATGTTGCCCCTCCCTGGCTGGAGGCGGGTAAGTTGTCACAATTTGCTCTGCCCCTGGAAAATGCAAGTGGGGGTCCTCGATTTGGGATTTCTGGTGAAACAACTTGCAGTCACAGGCAGCCTGAGTACCTTTCCTTTAGTGTGTTCCTAGCTAGGTAAACTCGGCCTTCGGAGGCAAGATGAGAGCAAACATGTTCAAGTTGTGGGGAAAGTCTTTGACCAATGACCAATATGCTTGTGCTTGTGCGAGGCTTAGGCAGGAGCTTTCCAACACAGGGTTTTGACCTTACCATAAGCCGTCCCTTTGGGCTGAAGCAGGCGGGGGTTCTGTATCACAGTCTGGGAAACAGGGCCTCAGGTGAGTCTGCCAACTGACTCCCTGCCCTCCGTCACAGCCAGCTGGGAAATTAGGGCAAGGCTGATGGAACCCTCTTACAACGAAATGTTTCTCTTCAGAATAGGAGATTTTGCTACCAGACTTCAGCTACTCCTCTCTCTCAGAGTTGGTTCGTGTGTGGACTAGGGAAAGCTCCTAGGGTCTCCAGCTATGAAGGGCTCTTTGCCCAGTTGGTTTCATCCGAGAAAGAGCCAGAGGGGCTGATCTCAACAAATAGGGCTGCACACCGTGAGTCCTTCGGGTAGGGCAGTCCTGATCCAATGTGCCACCTAAGGAATAAAAGCAAAGTTTCCTTGCCACAGGAAAAAACACCGAGGCCTGGTGTTTTTTCTATGAAATTGTGTGAGCTGGTGGGTGAGGCCTTTACTATATTGTGGAAAAGCTCGGGGTTACGGCTGTCTTTCTCCCTCTCTCAGTACAATACCCTGGTCTCAGCTGTTGGGGAATGCTGAGTGGGAGAGGCTGCCTCTCTGCCGGACTCAGAAGGCTTCTTTCCTTTAGGGCAATTCCGTTTGTGTCTTACCTCGTGGAGAAAGAAACAGGGCGCCTAGAGATATTCTACCATGAAATACCTAACGACAGAGGATCTGCAGGAGCTGGTTTCTCGGTGGAAGGAGCCAAAACGCCTGCATTCCTAAGGTCTCTTTCAGAACTGCCAGACACTCTGCCGTCCTAGGCCTAAGAACTGGAAATTGTGACGGCATGGCAACACTTGGAATCCTAGGATGCAGTGGAAATGCGACTCTCAAACTGGATGGAAGAAGCTTCCAAGCATAGTGTTCTTCCATTTACCAAAGAGAACCCAAGTGTCTGAGGCTGGTAGCCTTGTTGCTGGAGAGAACTGGCATCCCCGTGGGCCTGTCGGTTAATTTCCTGTTTCTGACCCTCTAAGGAAACCCTTCCAAAAAGCCTTTGGAGCCGCTTAGAGAGAACAGCTGCGAAGTTGATGCACAGAACATTAACCTAGATTCCAGCCCTGGGTCCCAATCATCCATCTTTCTCTGGAGGTTACGTAGCCCACAGAGGGATTCAAGCAGGGAGTTTGCCTTATACAACTGACACATGAAACTGGGATGTGATGCAGGGCCACTCTCCTTGCCCTCACTCTACGTGGGCCGGAGAAGTTATCACGCAGCAGAATTCAACACCCTTCCTCTACACGTGTGTACCCAAAAGAAGTGCTGGGCAGTGGGTGTTCTCAGGCCAAGAGCAGTCCTTGTTCTGGGCTGCACCTGCTCTGTGGTTCAAAGGTTCTCTGACTCTGCTCCTTTGGAAGCATTTCAGGGCTGACGCTATCCCTGGGCTGCCAAAGCAAAGCGGCCTAGCGGCCTTTCACACTGAAGGCATGGGCTTGTTTCCCATTCAGAAAGTTATGTTGCCCCTCCCTGGCTGGAGGCGGGTAAGTTGTCACAATTTGCTCTGCCCCTGGAAAATGCAAGTGGGGGTCCTCGATTTGGGATTTCTGGTGAAACAACTTGCAGTCACAGGCAGCCTGAGTACCTTTCCTTTAGTGTGTTCCTAGCTAGGTAAACTCGGCCTTCGGAGGCAAGATGAGAGCAAACATGTTCAAGTTGTGGGGAAAGTCTTTGACCAATGACCAATATGCTTGTGCTTGTGCGAGGCTTAGGCAGGAGCTTTCCAACACAGGGTTTTGACCTTACCATAAGCCGTCCCTTTGGGCTGAAGCAGGCGGGGGTTCTGTATCACAGTCTGGGAAACAGGGCCTCAGGTGAGTCTGCCAACTGACTCCCTGCCCTCCGTCACAGCCAGCTGAGAAATTAGGGCAAGGCTGATGGAACCCTCTTACAACGAAATGTTTCTCTTCAGAATAGGAGATTTTACTACCAGACTTCAGCTACTCCTCTCTCTCAGAGTTGGTTCGTGTGTGGACTAGGGAAAGCTCCTAGGGTCTCCAGCTATGAAGGGCTCTTTGCCCAGTTGGTTTCATCCGAGAAAGAGCCAGAGGGGCTGATCTCAACAAATAGGGCTGCACACCGTGAGTCCTTCGGGTAGGGCAGTCCTGATCCAATGTGCCACCTAAGGAATAAAAGCAAAGTTTCCTTGCCACAGGAAAAAACACCGAGGCCTGGTGTTTTCTCTATGAAATAGTGTTAGCTGGTGGGTGAAGCCTTTACTATATTGTGGAAAAGCTCGGGGTTACGGCTGTCTTTCTCCCTCTCTCAGTACAATACCCTGGTCTCAGCTGTTGGGGAATGCTGAGTGGGAGAGGCTGCCTCTCTGCCGGACTCTGAAGGCTTCTTTCCTTTAGGGCAATTCCGTTTGTGTCTTACCTCGTGGAGAAAGAAACAGGGCGCCTAGAGATATTCTACCATGAAATACCTAACGACAGAGGATCTGCAGGAGCTGGTTTCTCGGTGGAAGGAGCCAAAACGCCTGCATTCCTAAGGTCTCTTTCAGAACTGCCAGACACTCTGCCGTCCTAGGCCTAAGAACTGGAAATTGTGACGGCATGGCAACACTTGGAATCCTAGGATGCAGTGGAAATGCGACTCTCAAACTGGATGGAAGAAGCTTCCAAGCATAGTGTTCTTCCATTTACCAAAGAGAACCCAAGTGTCTGAGGCTGGTAGCCTTGTTGCTGGAGAGAACTGGCATCCCCGTGGGCCTGTCGGTTAATTTCCTGTTTCTGACCCTCTAAGGAAACCCTTCCAAAAAGCCTTTGGAGCCGCTTAGAGAGAACAGCTGCGAAGTTGATGCACAGAACATTAACCTAGATTCCAGCCCTGGGTCCCAATCATCCATCTTTCTCTGGAGGTTACGTAGCCCACAGAGGGATTCAAGCAGGGAGTTTGCCTTATACAACTGACACATGAAACTGGGATGTGATGCAGGGCCACTCTCCTTGCCCTCACTCTACGTGGGCCGGAGAAGTTATCACGCAGCAGAATTCAACACCCTTCCTCTACACGTGTGTACCCAAAAGAAGTGCTGGGCAGTGGGTGTTCTCAGGCCAAGAGCAGTCCTTGTTCTGGGCTGCACCTGCTCTGTGGTTCAAAGGTTCTCTGACTCTGCTCCTTTGGAAGCATTTCAGGGCTGACGCTATCCCTGGGCTGCCAAAGCAAAGCGGCCTAGCGGCCTTTCACACTGAAGGCATGGGCTTGTTTCCCATTCAGAAAGTTATGTTGCCCCTCCCTGGCTGGAGGCGGGTAAGTTGTCACAATTTGCTCTGCCCCTGGAAAATGCAAGTGGGGGTCCTCGATTTGGGATTTCTGGTGAAACAACTTGCAGTCACAGGCAGCCTGAGTACCTTTCCTTTAGTGTGTTCCTAGCTAGGTAAACTCGGCCTTCGGAGGCAAGATGAGAGCAAACATGTTCAAGTTGTGGGGAAAGTCTTTGACCAATGACCAATATGCTTGTGCTTGTGCGAGGCTTAGGCAGGAGCTTTCCAACACAGGGTTTTGACCTTACCATAAGCCGTCCCTTTGGGCTGAAGCAGGCGGGGGTTCTGTATCACAGTCTGGGAAACAGGGCCTCAGGTGAGTCTGCCAACTGACTCCCTGCCCTCCGTCACAGCCAGCTGGGAAATTAGGGCAAGGCTGATGGAACCCTCTTACAACGAAATGTTTCTCTTCAGAATAGGAGATTTTACTACCAGACTTCAGCTACTCCTCTCTCTCAGAGTTGGTTCGTGTGTGGACTAGGGAAAGCTCCTAGGGTCTCCAGCTATGAAGGGCTCTTTGCCCAGTTGGTTTCATCCGAGAAAGAGCCAGAGGGGCTGATCTCAACAAATAGGGCTGCACACCGTGAGTCCTTCGGGTAGGGCAGTCCTGATCCAATGTGCCACCTAAGGAATAAAAGCAAAGTTTCCTTGCCACAGGAAAAAACACCGAGGCCTGGTGTTTTCTCTATGAAATTGTGTGAGCTGGTGGGTGAGGCCTTTACTATATTGTGGAAAAGCTCGGGGTTACGGCTGTCTTTCTCCCTCTCTCAGTACAATACCCTGGTCTCAGCTGTTGGGGAATGCTGAGTGGGAGAGGCTGCCTCTCTGCCGGACTCAGAAGGCTTCTTTCCTTTAGGGCAATTCCGTTTGTGTCTTACCTCGTGGAGAAAGAAACAGGGCGCCTAGAGATATTCTACCATGAAATACCTAACGACAGAGGATCTGCAGGAGCTGGTTTCTCGGTGGAAGGAGCCAAAACGCCTGCATTCCTAAGGTCTCTTTCAGAACTGCCAGACACTCTGCCGTCCTAGGCCTAAGAACTGGAAATTGTGACGGCATGGCAACACTTGGAATCCTAGGATGCAGTGGAAATGCGACTCTCAAACTGGATGGAAGAAGCTTCCAAGCATAGTGTTCTTCCATTTACCAAAGAGAACCCAAGTGTCTGAGGCTGGTAGCCTTGTTGCTGGAGAGAACTGGCATCCCCGTGGGCCTGTCGGTTAATTTCCTGTTTCTGACCCTCTAAGGAAACCCTTCCAAAAAGCCTTTGGAGCCGCTTAGAGAGAACAGCTGCGAAGTTGATGCACAGAACATTAACCTAGATTCCAGCCCTGGGTCCCAATCATCCATCTTTCTCTGGAGGTTACGTAGCCCACAGAGGGATTCAAGCAGGGAGTTTGCCTTATACAACTGACACATGAAACTGGGATGTGATGCAGGGCCACTCTCCTTGCCCTCACTCTACGTGGGCCGGAGAAGTTATCACGCAGCAGAATTCAACACCCTTCCTCTACACGTGTGTACCCAAAAGAAGTGCTGGGCAGTGGGTGTTCTCAGGCCAAGAGCAGTCCTTGTTCTGGGCTGCACCTGCTCTGTGGTTCAAAGGTTCTCTGACTCTGCTCCTTTGGAAGCATTTCAGGGCTGACGCTATCCCTGGGCTGCCAAAGCAAAGCGGCCTAGCGGCCTTTCACACTGAAGGCATGGGCTTGTTTCCCATTCAGAAAGTTATGTTGCCCCTCCCTGGCTGGAGGCGGGTAAGTTGTCACAATTTGCTCTGCCCCTGGAAAATGCAAGTGGGGGTCCTCGATTTGGGATTTCTGGTGAAACAACTTGCAGTCACAGGCAGCCTGAGTACCTTTCCTTTAGTGTGTTCCTAGCTAGGTAAACTCGGCCTTCGGAGGCAAGATGAGAGCAAACATGTTCAAGTTGTGGGGAAAGTCTTTGACCAATGACCAATATGCTTGTGCTTGTGCGAGGCTTAGGCAGGAGCTTTCCAACACAGGGTTTTGACCTTACCATAAGCCGTCCCTTTGGGCTGAAGCAGGCGGGGGTTCTGTATCACAGTCTGGGAAACAGGGCCTCAGGTGAGTCTGCCAACTGACTCCCTGCCCTCCGTCACAGCCAGCTGGGAAATTAGGGCAAGGCTGATGGAACCCTCTTACAACGAAATGTTTCTCTTCAGAATAGGAGATTTTACTACCAGACTTCAGCTACTCCTCTCTCTCAGAGTTGGTTCGTGTGTGGACTAGGGAAAGCTCCTAGGGTCTCCAGCTATGAAGGGCTCTTTGCCCAGTTGGTTTCATCCGAGAAAGAGCCAGAGGGGCTGATCTCAACAAATAGGGCTGCACACCGTGAGTCCTTCGGGTAGGGCAGTCCTGATCCAATGTGCCACCTAAGGAATAAAAGCAAAGTTTCCTTGCCACAGGAAAAAACACCGAGGCCTGGTGTTTTCTCTATGAAATTGTGTGAGCTGGTGGGTGAGGCCTTTACTATATTGTGGAAAAGCTCGGGGTTACGGCTGTCTTTCTCCCTCTCTCAGTACAATACCCTGGTCTCAGCTGTTGGGGAATGCTGAGTGGGAGAGGCTGCCTCTCTGCCGGACTCAGAAGGCTTCTTTCCTTTAGGGCAATTCCGTTTGTGTCTTACCTCGTGGAGAAAGAAACAGGGCGCCTAGAGATATTCTACCATGAAATACCTAACGACAGAGGATCTGCAGGAGCTGGTTTCTCGGTGGAAGGAGCCAAAACGCCTGCATTCCTAAGGTCTCTTTCAGAACTGCCAGACACTCTGCCGTCCTAGGCCTAAGAACTGGAAATTGTGACGGCATGGCAACACTTGGAATCCTAGGATGCAGTGGAAATGCGACTCTCAAACTGGATGGAAGAAGCTTCCAAGCATAGTGTTCTTCCATTTACCAAAGAGAACCCAAGTGTCTGAGGCTGGTAGCCTTGTTGCTGGAGAGAACTGGCATCCCCGTGGGCCTGTCGGTTAATTTCCTGTTTCTGACCCTCTAAGGAAACCCTTCCAAAAAGCCTTTGGAGCCGCTTAGAGAGAACAGCTGCGAAGTTGATGCACAGAACATTAACCTAGATTCCAGCCCTGGGTCCCAATCATCCATCTTTCTCTGGAGGTTACGTAGCCCACAGAGGGATTCAAGCAGGGAGTTTGCCTTATACAACTGACACATGAAACTGGGATGTGATGCAGGGCCACTCTCCTTGCCCTCACTCTACGTGGGCCGGAGAAGTTATCACGCAGCAGAATTCAACACCCTTCCTCTACACGTGTGTACCCAAAAGAAGTGCTGGGCAGTGGGTGTTCTCAGGCCAAGAGCAGTCCTTGTTCTGGGCTGCACCTGCTCTGTGGTTCAAAGGTTCTCTGACTCTGCTCCTTTGGAAGCATTTCAGGGCTGACGCTATCCCTGGGCTGCCAAAGCAAAGAGGCCTAGCGGCCTTTCACACTGAAGGCATGGGCTTGTTTCCCATTCAGAAAGTTATGTTGCCCCTCCCTGGCTGGAGGCGGGTAAGTTGTCACAATTTGCTCTGCCCCTGGAAAATGCAAGTGGGGGTCCTCGATTTGGGATTTCTGGTGAAACAACTTGCAGTCACAGGCAGCCTGAGTACCTTTCCTTTAGTGTGTTCCTAGCTAGGTAAACTCGGCCTTCGGAGGCAAGATGAGAGCAAACATGTTCAAGTTGTGGAGAAAGTCTTTGACCAATGACCAATATGCTTGTGCTTGTGCGAGGCTTAGGCAGGAGCTTTCCAACACAGGGTTTTGACCTTACCATAAGCCGTCCCTTTGGGCTGAAGCAGGCGGGGGTTCTGTATCACAGTCTGGGAAACAGGGCCTCAGGTGAGTCTGCCAACTGACTCCCTGCCCTCCGTCACAGCCAGCTGGGAAATTAGGGCAAGGCTGATGGAACCCTCTTACAACGAAATGTTTCTCTTCAGAATAGGAGATTTTACTACCAGACTTCAGCTACTCCTCTCTCTCAGAGTTGGTTCGTGTGTGGACTAGGGAAAGCTCCTAGGGTCTCCAGCTATGAAGGGCTCTTTGCCCAGTTGGTTTCATCCGAGAAAGAGCCAGAGGGGCTGATCTCAACAAATAGGGCTGCACACCGTGAGTCCTTCGGGTAGGGCAGTCCTGATCCAATGTGCCACCTAAGGAATAAAAGCAAAGTTTCCTTGCCACAGGAAAAAACACCGAGGCCTGGTGTTTTCTCTATGAAATAGTGTTAGCTGGTGGGTGAAGCCTTTACTATTTTGTGGAAAAGCTCGGGGTTACGGCTGTCTTTCTCCCTCTCTCAGTACAATACCCTGGTCTCAGCTGTTGGGGAATGCTGAGTGGGAGAGGCTGCCTCTCTGCCGGACTCTGAAGGCTTCTTTCCTTTAGGGCAATTCCGTTTGTGTCTTACCTCGTGGAGAAAGAAACAGGGCGCCTAGAGATATTCTACCATGAAATACCTAACGACAGAGGATCTGCAGGAGCTGGTTTCTCGGTGGAAGGAGCCAAAACGCCTGCATTCCTAAGGTCTCTTTCAGAACTGCCAGACACTCTGCCGTCCTAGGCCTAAGAACTGGAAATTGTGACGGCATGGCAACACTTGGAATCCTAGGATGCAGTGGAAATGCGACTCTCAAACTGGATGGAAGAAGCTTCCAAGCATAGTGTTCTTCCATTTACCAAAGAGAACCCAAGTGTCTGAGGCTGGTAGCCTTGTTGCTGGAGAGAACTGGCATCCCCGTGGGCCTGTCGGTTAATTTCCTGTTTCTGACCCTCTAAGGAAACCCTTCCAAAAAGCCTTTGGAGCCGCTTAGAGAGAACAGCTGCGAAGTTGATGCACAGAACATTAACCTAGATTCCAGCCCTGGGTCCCAATCATCCATCTTTCTCTGGAGGTTACGTAGCCCACAGAGGGATTCAAGCAGGGAGTTTGCCTTATACAACTGACACATGAAACTGGGATGTGATGCAGGGCCACTCTCCTTGCCCTCACTCTACGTGGGCCGGAGAAGTTATCACGCAGCAGAATTCAACACCCTTCCTCTACACGTGTGTACCCAAAAGAAGTGCTGGGCAGTGGGTGTTCTCAGGCCAAGAGCAGTCCTTGTTCTGGGCTGCACCTGCTCTGTGGTTCAAAGGTTCTCTGACTCTGCTCCTTTGGAAGCATTTCAGGGCTGACGCTATCCCTGGGCTGCCAAAGCAAAGAGGCCTAGCGGCCTTTCACACTGAAGGCATGGGCTTGTTTCCCATTCAGAAAGTTATGTTGCCCCTCCCTGGCTGGAGGCGGGTAAGTTGTCACAATTCGCTCTGCCCCTGGAAAATGCAAGTGGGGGTCCTCGATTTGGGATTTCTGGTGAAACAACTTGCAGTCACAGGCAGCCTGAGTACCTTTCCTTTAGTGTGTTCCTAGCTAGGTAAACTCGGCCTTCGGAGGCAAGATGAGAGCAAACATGTTCAAGTTGTGGAGAAAGTCTTTGACCAATGACCAATATGCTTGTGCTTGTGCGAGGCTTAGGCAGGAGCTTTCCAACACAGGGTTTTGACCTTACCATAAGCCGTCCCTTTGGGCTGAAGCAGGCGGGGGTTCTGTATCACAGTCTGGGAAACAGGGCCTCAGGTGAGTCTGCCAACTGACTCCCTGCCCTCCGTCACAGCCAGCTGGGAAATTAGGGCAAGGCTGATGGAACCCTCTTACAACGAAATGTTTCTCTTCAGAATAGGAGATTTTACTACCAGACTTCAGCTACTCCTCTCTCTCAGAGTTGGTTCGTGTGTGGACTAGGGAAAGCTCCTAGGGTCTCCAGCTATGAAGGGCTCTTTGCCCAGTTGGTTTCATCCGAGAAAGAGCCAGAGGGGCTGATCTCAACAAATAGGGCTGCACACCGTGAGTCCTTCGGGTAGGGCAGTCCTGATCCAATGTGCCACCTAAGGAATAAAAGCAAAGTTTCCTTGCCACAGGAAAAAACACCGAGGCCTGGTGTGTTCTCTATGAAATTGTGTGAGCTGGTGGGTGAGGCCTTTACTATATTGTGGAAAAGCTCGGGGTTACGGCTGTCTTTCTCCCTCTCTCAGTACAATACCCTGGTCTCAGCTGTTGGGGAATGCTGAGTGGGAGAGGCTGCCTCTCTGCCGGACTCAGAAGGCTTCTTTCCTTTAGGGCAATTCCGTTTGTGTCTTACCTCGTGGAGAAAGAAACAGGGCGCCTAGAGATATTCTACCATGAAATACCTAACGACAGAGGATCTGCAGGAGCTGGTTTCTCGGTGGAAGGAGCCAAAACGCCTGCATTCCTAAGGTCTCTTTCAGAACTGCCAGACACTCTGCCGTCCTAGGCCTAAGAACTGGAAATTGTGACGGCATGGCAACACTTGGAATCCTAGGATGCAGTGGAAATGCGACTCTCAAACTGGATGGAAGAAGCTTCCAAGCATAGTGTTCTTCCATTTACCAAAGAGAACCCAAGTGTCTGAGGCTGGTAGCCTTGTTGCTGGAGAGAACTGGCATCCCCGTGGGCCTGTCGGTTAATTTCCTGTTTCTGACCCTCTAAGGAAACCCTTCCAAAAAGCCTTTGGAGCCGCTTAGAGAGAACAGCTGCGAAGTTGATGCACAGAACATTAACCTAGATTCCAGCCCTGGGTCCCAATCATCCATCTTTCTCTGGAGGTTACGTAGCCCACAGAGGGATTCAAGCAGGGAGTTTGCCTTATACAACTGACACATGAAACTGGGATGTGATGCAGGGCCACTCTCCTTGCCCTCACTCTACGTGGGCCGGAGAAGTTATCACGCAGCAGAATTCAACACCCTTCCTCTACACGTGTGTACCCAAAAGAAGTGCTGGGCAGTGGGTGTTCTCAGGCCAAGAGCAGTCCTTGTTCTGGGCTGCACCTGCTCTGTGGTTCAAAGGTTCTCTGACTCTGCTCCTTTGGAAGCATTTCAGGGCTGACGCTATCCCTGGGCTGCCAAAGCAAAGCGGCCTAGCGGCCTTTCACACTGAAGGCATGGGCTTGTTTCCCATTCAGAAAGTTATGTTGCCCCTCCCTGGCTGGAGGCGGGTAAGTTGTCACAATTCGCTCTGCCCCTGGAAAATGCAAGTGGGGGTCCTCGATTTGGGATTTCTGGTGAAACAACTTGCAGTCACAGGCAGCCTGAGTACCTTTCCTTTAGTGTGTTCCTAGCTAGGTAAACTCGGCCTTCGGAGGCAAGATGAGAGCAAACATGTTCAAGTTGTGGGGAAAGTCTTTGACCAATGACCAATATGCTTGTGCTTGTGCGAGGCTTAGGCAGGAGCTTTCCAACACAGGGTTTTGACCTTACCATAAGCCGTCCCTTTGGGCTGAAGCAGGCGGGGGTTCTGTATCACAGTCTGGGAAACAGGGCCTCAGGTGAGTCTGCCAACTGACTCCCTGCCCTCCGTCACAGCCAGCTGGGAAATTAGGGCAAGGCTGATGGAACCCTCTTACAACGAAATGTTTCTCTTCAGAATAGGAGATTTTACTACCAGACTTCAGCTACTCCTCTCTCTCAGAGTTGGTTCGTGTGTGGACTAGGGAAAGCTCCTAGGGTCTCCAGCTATGAAGGGCTCTTTGCCCAGTTGGTTTCATCCGAGAAAGAGCCAGAGGGGCTGATCTCAACAAATAGGGCTGCACACCGTGAGTCCTTCGGGTAGGGCAGTCCTGATCCAATGTGCCACCTAAGGAATAAAAGCAAAGTTTCCTTGCCACAGGAAAAAACACCGAGGCCTGGTGTGTTCTCTATGAAATTGTGTGAGCTGGTGGGTGAGGCCTTTACTATATTGTGGAAAAGCTCGGGGTTACGGCTGTCTTTCTCCCTCTCTCAGTACAATACCCTGGTCTCAGCTGTTGGGGAATGCTGAGTGGGAGAGGCTGCCTCTCTGCCGGACTCAGAAGGCTTCTTTCCTTTAGGGCAATTCCGTTTGTGTCTTACCTCGTGGAGAAAGAAACAGGGCGCCTAGAGATATTCTACCATGAAATACCTAACGACAGAGGATCTGCAGGAGCTGGTTTCTCGGTGGAAGGAGCCAAAACGCCTGCATTCCTAAGGTCTCTTTCAGAACTGCCAGACACTCTGCCGTCCTAGGCCTAAGAACTGGAAATTGTGACGGCATGGCAACACTTGGAATCCTAGGATGCAGTGGAAATGCGACTCTCAAACTGGATGGAAGAAGCTTCCAAGCATAGTGTTCTTCCATTTACCAAAGAGAACCCAAGTGTCTGAGGCTGGTAGCCTTGTTGCTGGAGAGAACTGGCATCCCCGTGGGCCTGTCGGTTAATTTCCTGTTTCTGACCCTCTAAGGAAACCCTTCCAAAAAGCCTTTGGAGCCGCTTAGAGAGAACAGCTGCGAAGTTGATGCACAGAACATTAACCTAGATTCCAGCCCTGGGTCCCAATCATCCATCTTTCTCTGGAGGTTACGTAGCCCACAGAGGGATTCAAGCAGGGAGTTTGCCTTATACAACTGACACATGAAACTGGGATGTGATGCAGGGCCACTCTCCTTGCCCTCACTCTACGTGGGCCGGAGAAGTTATCACGCAGCAGAATTCAACACCCTTCCTCTACACGTGTGTACCCAAAAGAAGTGCTGGGCAGTGGGTGTTCTCAGGCCAAGAGCAGTCCTTGTTCTGGGCTGCACCTGCTCTGTGGTTCAAAGGTTCTCTGACTCTGCTCCTTTGGAAGCATTTCAGGGCTGACGCTATCCCTGGGCTGCCAAAGCAAAGCGGCCTAGCGGCCTTTCACACTGAAGGCATGGGCTTGTTTCCCATTCAGAAAGTTATGTTGCCCCTCCCTGGCTGGAGGCGGGTAAGTTGTCACAATTCGCTCTGCCCCTGGAAAATGCAAGTGGGGGTCCTCGATTTGGGATTTCTGGTGAAACAACTTGCAGTCACAGGCAGCCTGAGTACCTTTCCTTTAGTGTGTTCCTAGCTAGGTAAACTCGGCCTTCGGAGGCAAGATGAGAGCAAACATGTTCAAGTTGTGGGGAAAGTCTTTGACCAATGACCAATATGCTTGTGCTTGTGCGAGGCTTAGGCAGGAGCTTTCCAACACAGGGTTTTGACCTTACCATAAGCCGTCCCTTTGGGCTGAAGCAGGCGGGGGTTCTGTATCACAGTCTGGGAAACAGGGCCTCAGGTGAGTCTGCCAACTGACTCCCTGCCCTCCGTCACAGCCAGCTGGGAAATTAGGGCAAGGCTGATGGAACCCTCTTACAACGAAATGTTTCTCTTCAGAATAGGAGATTTTACTACCAGACTTCAGCTACTCCTCTCTCTCAGAGTTGGTTCGTGTGTGGACTAGGGAAAGCTCCTAGGGTCTCCAGCTATGAAGGGCTCTTTGCCCAGTTGGTTTCATCCGAGAAAGAGCCAGAGGGGCTGATCTCAACAAATAGGGCTGCACACCGTGAGTCCTTCGGGTAGGGCAGTCCTGATCCAATGTGCCACCTAAGGAATAAAAGCAAAGTTTCCTTGCCACAGGAAAAAACACCGAGGCCTGGTGTTTTCTCTATGAAATTGTGTGAGCTGGTGGGTGAGGCCTTTACTATATTGTGGAAAAGCTCGGGGTTACGGCTGTCTTTCTCCCTCTCTCAGTACAATACCCTGGTCTCAGCTGTTGGGGAATGCTGAGTGGGAGAGGCTGCCTCTCTGCCGGACTCTGAAGGCTTCTTTCCTTTAGGGCAATTCCGTTTGTGTCTTACCTCGTGGAGAAAGAAACAGGGCGCCTAGAGATATTCTACCATGAAATACCTAACGACAGAGGATCTGCAGGAGCTGGTTTCTCGGTGGAAGGAGCCAAAACGCCTGCATTCCTAAGGTCTCTTTCAGAACTGCCAGACACTCTGCCGTCCTAGGCCTAAGAACTGGAAATTGTGACGGCATGGCAACACTTGGAATCCTAGGATGCAGTGGAAATGCGACTCTCAAACTGGATGGAAGAAGCTTCCAAGCATAGTGGTCTTCCATTTACCAAAGAGAACCCAAGTGTCTGAGGCTGGTAGCCTTGTTGCTGGAGAGAACTGGCATCCCCGTGGGCCTGTCGGTTAATTTCCTGTTTCTGACCCTCTAAGGAAACCCTTCCAAAAAGCCTTTGGAGCCGCTTAGAGAGAACAGCTGCGAAGTTGATGCACAGAACATTAACCTAGATTCCAGCCCTGGGTCCCAATCATCCATCTTTCTCTGGAGGTTACGTAGCCCACAGAGGGATTCAAGCAGGGAGTTTGCCTTATACAACTGACACATGAAACTGGGATGTGATGCAGGGCCACTCTCCTTGCCCTCACTCTACGTGGGCCGGAGAAGTTATCACGCAGCAGAATTCAACACCCTTCCTCTACACGTGTGTACCCAAAAGAAGTGCTGGGCAGTGGGTGTTCTCAGGCCAAGAGCAGTCCTTGTTCTGGGCTGCACCTGCTCTGTGGTTCAAAGGTTCTCTGACTCTGCTCCTTTGGAAGCATTTCAGGGCTGACGCTATCCCTGGGCTGCCAAAGCAAAGCGGCCTAGCGGCCTTTCACACTGAAGGCATGGGCTTGTTTCCCATTCAGAAAGTTATGTTGCCCCTCCCTGGCTGGAGGCGGGTAAGTTGTCACAATTCGCTCTGCCCCTGGAAAATGCAAGTGGGGGTCCTCGATTTGGGATTTCTGGTGAAACAACTTGCAGTCACAGGCAGCCTGAGTACCTTTCCTTTAGTGTGTTCCTAGCTAGGTAAACTCGGCCTTCGGAGGCAAGATGAGAGCAAACATGTTCAAGTTGTGGGGAAAGTCTTTGACCAATGACCAATATGCTTGTGCTTGTGCGAGGCTTAGGCAGGAGCTTTCCAACACAGGGTTTTGACCTTACCATAAGCCGTCCCTTTGGGCTGAAGCAGGCGGGGGTTCTGTATCACAGTCTGGGAAACAGGGCCTCAGGTGAGTCTGCCAACTGACTCCCTGCCCTCCGTCACAGCCAGCTGGGAAATTAGGGCAAGGCTGATGGAACCCTCTTACAACGAAATGTTTCTCTTCAGAATAGGAGATTTTACTACCAGACTTCAGCTACTCCTCTCTCTCAGAGTTGGTTCGTGTGTGGACTAGGGAAAGCTCCTAGGGTCTCCAGCTATGAAGGGCTCTTTGCCCAGTTGGTTTCATCCGAGAAAGAGCCAGAGGGGCTGATCTCAACAAATAGGGCTGCACACCGTGAGTCCTTCGGGTAGGGCAGTCCTGATCCAATGTGCCACCTAAGGAATAAAAGCAAAGTTTCCTTGCCACAGGAAAAAACACCGAGGCCTGGTGTGTTCTCTATGAAATTGTGTGAGCTGGTGGGTGAGGCCTTTACTATATTGTGGAAAAGCTCGGGGTTACGGCTGTCTTTCTCCCTCTCTCAGTACAATACCCTGGTCTCAGCTGTTGGGGAATGCTGAGTGGGAGAGGCTGCCTCTCTGCCGGACTCAGAAGGCTTCTTTCCTTTAGGGCAATTCCGTTTGTGTCTTACCTCGTGGAGAAAGAAACAGGGCGCCTAGAGATATTCTACCATGAAATACCTAACGACAGAGGATCTGCAGGAGCTGGTTTCTCGGTGGAAGGAGCCAAAACGCCTGCATTCCTAAGGTCTCTTTCAGAACTGCCAGACACTCTGCCGTCCTAGGCCTAAGAACTGGAAATTGTGACGGCATGGCAACACTTGGAATCCTAGGATGCAGTGGAAATGCGACTCTCAAACTGGATGGAAGAAGCTTCCAAGCATAGTGGTCTTCCATTTACCAAAGAGAACCCAAGTGTCTGAGGCTGGTAGCCTTGTTGCTGGAGAGAACTGGCATCCCCGTGGGCCTGTCGGTTAATTTCCTGTTTCTGACCCTCTAAGGAAACCCTTCCAAAAAGCCTTTGGAGCCGCTTAGAGAGAACAGCTGCGAAGTTGATGCACAGAACATTAACCTAGATTCCAGCCCTGGGTCCCAATCATCCATCTTTCTCTGGAGGTTACGTAGCCCACAGAGGGATTCAAGCAGGGAGTTTGCCTTATACAACTGACACATGAAACTGGGATGTGATGCAGGGCCACTCTCCTTGCCCTCACTCTACGTGGGCCGGAGAAGTTATCACGCAGCAGAATTCAACACCCTTCCTCTACACGTGTGTACCCAAAAGAAGTGCTGGGCAGTGGGTGTTCTCAGGCCAAGAGCAGTCCTTGTTCTGGGCTGCACCTGCTCTGTGGTTCAAAGGTTCTCTGACTCTGCTCCTTTGGAAGCATTTCAGGGCTGACGCTATCCCTGGGCTGCCAAAGCAAAGCGGCCTAGCGGCCTTTCACACTGAAGGCATGGGCTTGTTTCCCATTCAGAAAGTTATGTTGCCCCTCCCTGGCTGGAGGCGGGTAAGTTGTCACAATTCGCTCTGCCCCTGGAAAATGCAAGTGGGGGTCCTCGATTTGGGATTTCTGGTGAAACAACTTGCAGTCACAGGCAGCCTGAGTACCTTTCCTTTAGTGTGTTCCTAGCTAGGTAAACTCGGCCTTCGGAGGCAAGATGAGAGCAAACATGTTCAAGTTGTGGGGAAAGTCTTTGACCAATGACCAATATGCTTGTGCTTGTGCGAGGCTTAGGCAGGAGCTTTCCAACACAGGGTTTTGACCTTACCATAAGCCGTCCCTTTGGGCTGAAGCAGGCGGGGGTTCTGTATCACAGTCTGGGAAACAGGGCCTCAGGTGAGTCTGCCAACTGACTCCCTGCCCTCCGTCACAGCCAGCTGGGAAATTAGGGCAAGGCTGATGGAACCCTCTTACAACGAAATGTTTCTCTTCAGAATAGGAGATTTTACTACCAGACTTCAGCTACTCCTCTCTCTCAGAGTTGGTTCGTGTGTGGACTAGGGAAAGCTCCTAGGGTCTCCAGCTATGAAGGGCTCTTTGCCCAGTTGGTTTCATCCGAGAAAGAGCCAGAGGGGCTGATCTCAACAAATAGGGCTGCACACCGTGAGTCCTTCGGGTAGGGCAGTCCTGATCCAATGTGCCACCTAAGGAATAAAAGCAAAGTTTCCTTGCCACAGGAAAAAACACCGAGGCCTGGTGTTTTCTCTATGAAATTGTGTGAGCTGGTGGGTGAGGCCTTTACTATATTGTGGAAAAGCTCGGGGTTACGGCTGTCTTTCTCCCTCTCTCAGTACAATACCCTGGTCTCAGCTGTTGGGGAATGCTGAGTGGGAGAGGCTGCCTCTCTGCCGGACTCAGAAGGCTTCTTTCCTTTAGGGCAATTCCGTTTGTGTCTTACCTCGTGGAGAAAGAAACAGGGCGCCTAGAGATATTCTACCATGAAATACCTAACGACAGAGGATCTGCAGGAGCTGGTTTCTCGGTGGAAGGAGCCAAAACGCCTGCATTCCTAAGGTCTCTTTCAGAACTGCCAGACACTCTGCCGTCCTAGGCCTAAGAACTGGAAATTGTGACGGCATGGCAACACTTGGAATCCTAGGATGCAGTGGAAATGCGACTCTCAAACTGGATGGAAGAAGCTTCCAAGCATAGTGGTCTTCCATTTACCAAAGAGAACCCAAGTGTCTGAGGCTGGTAGCCTTGTTGCTGGAGAGAACTGGCATCCCCGTGGGCCTGTCGGTTAATTTCCTGTTTCTGACCCTCTAAGGAAACCCTTCCAAAAAGCCTTTGGAGCCGCTTAGAGAGAACAGCTGCGAAGTTGATGCACAGAACATTAACCTAGATTCCAGCCCTGGGTCCCAATCATCCATCTTTCTCTGGAGGTTACGTAGCCCACAGAGGGATTCAAGCAGGGAGTTTGCCTTATACAACTGACACATGAAACTGGGATGTGATGCAGGGCCACTCTCCTTGCCCTCACTCTACGTGGGCCGGAGAAGTTATCACGCAGCAGAATTCAACACCCTTCCTCTACACGTGTGTACCCAAAAGAAGTGCTGGGCAGTGGGTGTTCTCAGGCCAAGAGCAGTCCTTGTTCTGGGCTGCACCTGCTCTGTGGTTCAAAGGTTCTCTGACTCTGCTCCTTTGGAAGCATTTCAGGGCTGACGCTATCCCTGGGCTGCCAAAGCAAAGCGGCCTAGCGGCCTTTCACACTGAAGGCATGGGCTTGTTTCCCATTCAGAAAGTTATGTTGCCCCTCCCTGGCTGGAGGCGGGTAAGTTGTCACAATTCGCTCTGCCCCTGGAAAATGCAAGTGGGGGTCCTCGATTTGGGATTTCTGGTGAAACAACTTGCAGTCACAGGCAGCCTGAGTACCTTTCCTTTAGTGTGTTCCTAGCTAGGTAAACTCGGCCTTCGGAGGCAAGATGAGAGCAAACATGTTCAAGTTGTGGGGAAAGTCTTTGACCAATGACCAATATGCTTGTGCTTGTGCGAGGCTTAGGCAGGAGCTTTCCAACACAGGGTTTTGACCTTACCATAAGCCGTCCCTTTGGGCTGAAGCAGGCGGGGGTTCTGTATCACAGTCTGGGAAACAGGGCCTCAGGTGAGTCTGCCAACTGACTCCCTGCCCTCCGTCACAGCCAGCTGGGAAATTAGGGCAAGGCTGATGGAACCCTCTTACAACGAAATGTTTCTCTTCAGAATAGGAGATTTTACTACCAGACTTCAGCTACTCCTCTCTCTCAGAGTTGGTTCGTGTGTGGACTAGGGAAAGCTCCTAGGGTCTCCAGCTATGAAGGGCTCTTTGCCCAGTTGGTTTCATCCGAGAAAGAGCCAGAGGGGCTGATCTCAACAAATAGGGCTGCACACCGTGAGTCCTTCGGGTAGGGCAGTCCTGATCCAATGTGCCACCTAAGGAATAAAAGCAAAGTTTCCTTGCCACAGGAAAAAACACCGAGGCCTGGTGTGTTCTCTATGAAATTGTGTGAGCTGGTGGGTGAGGCCTTTACTATATTGTGGAAAAGCTCGGGGTTACGGCTGTCTTTCTCCCTCTCTCAGTACAATACCCTGGTCTCAGCTGTTGGGGAATGCTGAGTGGGAGAGGCTGCCTCTCTGCCGGACTCTGAAGGCTTCTTTCCTTTAGGGCAATTCCGTTTGTGTCTTACCTCGTGGAGAAAGAAACAGGGCGCCTAGAGATATTCTACCATGAAATACCTAACGACAGAGGATCTGCAGGAGCTGGTTTCTCGGTGGAAGGAGCCAAAACGCCTGCATTCCTAAGGTCTCTTTCAGAACTGCCAGACACTCTGCCGTCCTAGGCCTAAGAACTGGAAATTGTGACGGCATGGCAACACTTGGAATCCTAGGATGCAGTGGAAATGCGACTCTCAAACTGGATGGAAGAAGCTTCCAAGCATAGTGTTCTTCCATTTACCAAAGAGAACCCAAGTGTCTGAGGCTGGTAGCCTTGTTGCTGGAGAGAACTGGCATCCCCGTGGGCCTGTCGGTTAATTTCCTGTTTCTGACCCTCTAAGGAAACCCTTCCAAAAAGCCTTTGGAGCCGCTTAGAGAGAACAGCTGCGAAGTTGATGCACAGAACATTAACCTAGATTCCAGCCCTGGGTCCCAATCATCCATCTTTCTCTGGAGGTTACGTAGCCCACAGAGGGATTCAAGCAGGGAGTTTGCCTTATACAACTGACACATGAAACTGGGATGTGATGCAGGGCCACTCTCCTTGCCCTCACTCTACGTGGGCCGGAGAAGTTATCACGCAGCAGAATTCAACACCCTTCCTCTACACGTGTGTACCCAAAAGAAGTGCTGGGCAGTGGGTGTTCTCAGGCCAAGAGCAGTCCTTGTTCTGGGCTGCACCTGCTCTGTGGTTCAAAGGTTCTCTGACTCTGCTCCTTTGGAAGCATTTCAGGGCTGACGCTATCCCTGGGCTGCCAAAGCAAAGCGGCCTAGCGGCCTTTCACACTGAAGGCATGGGCTTGTTTCCCATTCAGAAAGTTATGTTGCCCCTCCCTGGCTGGAGGCGGGTAAGTTGTCACAATTTGCTCTGCCCCTGGAAAATGCAAGTGGGGGTCCTCGATTTGGGATTTCTGGTGAAACAACTTGCAGTCACAGGCAGCCTGAGTACCTTTCCTTTAGTGTGTTCCTAGCTAGGTAAACTCGGCCTTCGGAGGCAAGATGAGAGCAAACATGTTCAAGTTGTGGGGAAAGTCTTTGACCAATGACCAATATGCTTGTGCTTGTGCGAGGCTTAGGCAGGAGCTTTCCAACACAGGGTTTTGACCTTACCATAAGCCGTCCCTTTGGGCTGAAGCAGGCGGGGGTTCTGTATCACAGTCTGGGAAACAGGGCCTCAGGTGAGTCTGCCAACTGACTCCCTGCCCTCCGTCACAGCCAGCTGGGAAATTAGGGCAAGGCTGATGGAACCCTCTTACAACGAAATGTTTCTCTTCAGAATAGGAGATTTTACTACCAGACTTCAGCTACTCCTCTCTCTCAGAGTTGGTTCGTGTGTGGACTAGGGAAAGCTCCTAGGGTCTCCAGCTATGAAGGGCTCTTTGCCCAGTTGGTTTCATCCGAGAAAGAGCCAGAGGGGCTGATCTCAACAAATAGGGCTGCACACCGTGAGTCCTTCGGGTAGGGCAGTCCTGATCCAATGTGCCACCTAAGGAATAAAAGCAAAGTTTCCTTGCCACAGGAAAAAACACCGAGGCCTGGTGTGTTCTCTATGAAATTGTGTGAGCTGGTGGGTGAGGCCTTTACTATATTGTGGAAAAGCTCGGGGTTACGGCTGTCTTTCTCCCTCTCTCAGTACAATACCCTGGTCTCAGCTGTTGGGGAATGCTGAGTGGGAGAGGCTGCCTCTCTGCCGGACTCTGAAGGCTTCTTTCCTTTAGGGCAATTCCGTTTGTGTCTTACCTCGTGGAGAAAGAAACAGGGCGCCTAGAGATATTCTACCATGAAATACCTAACGACAGAGGATCTGCAGGAGCTGGTTTCTCGGTGGAAGGAGCCAAAACGCCTGCATTCCTAAGGTCTCTTTCAGAACTGCCAGACACTCTGCCGTCCTAGGCCTAAGAACTGGAAATTGTGACGGCATGGCAACACTTGGAATCCTAGGATGCAGTGGAAATGCGACTCTCAAACTGGATGGAAGAAGCTTCCAAGCATAGTGTTCTTCCATTTACCAAAGAGAACCCAAGTGTCTGAGGCTGGTAGCCTTGTTGCTGGAGAGAACTGGCATCCCCGTGGGCCTGTCGGTTAATTTCCTGTTTCTGACCCTCTAAGGAAACCCTTCCAAAAAGCCTTTGGAGCCGCTTAGAGAGAACAGCTGCGAAGTTGATGCACAGAACATTAACCTAGATTCCAGCCCTGGGTCCCAATCATCCATCTTTCTCTGGAGGTTACGTAGCCCACAGAGGGATTCAAGCAGGGAGTTTGCCTTATACAACTGACACATGAAACTGGGATGTGATGCAGGGCCACTCTCCTTGCCCTCACTCTACGTGGGCCGGAGAAGTTATCACGCAGCAGAATTCAACACCCTTCCTCTACACGTGTGTACCCAAAAGAAGTGCTGGGCAGTGGGTGTTCTCAGGCCAAGAGCAGTCCTTGTTCTGGGCTGCACCTGCTCTGTGGTTCAAAGGTTCTCTGACTCTGCTCCTTTGGAAGCATTTCAGGGCTGACGCTATCCCTGGGCTGCCAAAGCAAAGCGGCCTAGCGGCCTTTCACACTGAAGGCATGGGCTTGTTTCCCATTCAGAAAGTTATGTTGCCCCTCCCTGGCTGGAGGCGGGTAAGTTGTCACAATTCGCTCTGCCCCTGGAAAATGCAAGTGGGGGTCCTCGATTTGGGATTTCTGGTGAAACAACTTGCAGTCACAGGCAGCCTGAGTACCTTTCCTTTAGTGTGTTCCTAGCTAGGTAAACTCGGCCTTCGGAGGCAAGATGAGAGCAAACATGTTCAAGTTGTGGGGAAAGTCTTTGACCAATGACCAATATGCTTGTGCTTGTGCGAGGCTTAGGCAGGAGCTTTCCAACACAGGGTTTTGACCTTACCATAAGCCGTCCCTTTGGGCTGAAGCAGGCGGGGGTTCTGTATCACAGTCTGGGAAACAGGGCCTCAGGTGAGTCTGCCAACTGACTCCCTGCCCTCCGTCACAGCCAGCTGGGAAATTAGGGCAAGGCTGATGGAACCCTCTTACAACGAAATGTTTCTCTTCAGAATAGGAGATTTTACTACCAGACTTCAGCTACTCCTCTCTCTCAGAGTTGGTTCGTGTGTGGACTAGGGAAAGCTCCTAGGGTCTCCAGCTATGAAGGGCTCTTTGCCCAGTTGGTTTCATCCGAGAAAGAGCCAGAGGGGCTGATCTCAACAAATAGGGCTGCACACCGTGAGTCCTTCGGGTAGGGCAGTCCTGATCCAATGTGCCACCTAAGGAATAAAAGCAAAGTTTCCTTGCCACAGGAAAAAACACCGAGGCCTGGTGTTTTCTCTATGAAATTGTGTGAGCTGGTGGGTGAGGCCTTTACTATATTGTGGAAAAGCTCGGGGTTACGGCTGTCTTTCTCCCTCTCTCAGTACAATACCCTGGTCTCAGCTGTTGGGGAATGCTGAGTGGGAGAGGCTGCCTCTCTGCCGGACTCTGAAGGCTTCTTTCCTTTAGGGCAATTCCGTTTGTGTCTTACCTCGTGGAGAAAGAAACAGGGCGCCTAGAGATATTCTACCATGAAATACCTAACGACAGAGGATCTGCAGGAGCTGGTTTCTCGGTGGAAGGAGCCAAAACGCCTGCATTCCTAAGGTCTCTTTCAGAACTGCCAGACACTCTGCCGTCCTAGGCCTAAGAACTGGAAATTGTGAAGGCATGGCAACACTTGGAATCCTAGGATGCAGTGGAAATGCGACTCTCAAACTGGATGGAAGAAGCTTCCAAGCATAGTGTTCTTCCATTTACCAAAGAGAACCCAAGTGTCTGAGGCTGGTAGCCTTGTTGCTGGAGAGAACTGGCATCCCCGTGGGCCTGTCGGTTAATTTCCTGTTTCTGACCCTCTAAGGAAACCCTTCCAAAAAGCCTTTGGAGCCGCTTAGAGAGAACAGCTGCGAAGTTGATGCACAGAACATTAACCTAGATTCCAGCCCTGGGTCCCAATCATCCATCTTTCTCTGGAGGTTACGTAGCCCACAGAGGGATTCAAGCAGGGAGTTTGCCTTATACAACTGACACATGAAACTGGGATGTGATGCAGGGCCACTCTCCTTGCCCTCACTCTACGTGGGCCGGAGAAGTTATCACGCAGCAGAATTCAACACCCTTCCTCTACACGTGTGTACCCAAAAGAAGTGCTGGGCAGTGGGTGTTCTCAGGCCAAGAGCAGTCCTTGTTCTGGGCTGCACCTGCTCTGTGGTTCAAAGGTTCTCTGACTCTGCTCCTTTGGAAGCATTTCAGGGCTGACGCTATCCCTGGGCTGCCAAAGCAAAGCGGCCTAGCGGCCTTTCACACTGAAGGCATGGGCTTGTTTCCCATTCAGAAAGTTATGTTGCCCCTCCCTGGCTGGAGGCGGGTAAGTTGTCACAATTCGCTCTGCCCCTGGAAAATGCAAGTGGGGGTCCTCGATTTGGGATTTCTGGTGAAACAACTTGCAGTCACAGGCAGCCTGAGTACCTTTCCTTTAGTGTGTTCCTAGCTAGGTAAACTCGGCCTTCGGAGGCAAGATGAGAGCAAACATGTTCAAGTTGTGGGGAAAGTCTTTGACCAATGACCAATATGCTTGTGCTTGTGCGAGGCTTAGGCAGGAGCTTTCCAACACAGGGTTTTGACCTTACCATAAGCCGTCCCTTTGGGCTGAAGCAGGCGGGGGTTCTGTATCACAGTCTGGGAAACAGGGCCTCAGGTGAGTCTGCCAACTGACTCCCTGCCCTCCGTCACAGCCAGCTGGGAAATTAGGGCAAGGCTGATGGAACCCTCTTACAACGAAATGTTTCTCTTCAGAATAGGAGATTTTACTACCAGACTTCAGCTACTCCTCTCTCTCAGAGTTGGTTCGTGTGTGGACTAGGGAAAGCTCCTAGGGTCTCCAGCTATGAAGGGCTCTTTGCCCAGTTGGTTTCATCCGAGAAAGAGCCAGAGGGGCTGATCTCAACAAATAGGGCTGCACACCGTGAGTCCTTCGGGTAGGGCAGTCCTGATCCAATGTGCCACCTAAGGAATAAATGCAAAGTTTCCTTGCCACAGGAAAAAACACCGAGGCCTGGTGTGTTCTCTATGAAATTGTGTGAGCTGGTGGGTGAGGCCTTTACTATATTGTGGAAAAGCTCGGGGTTACGGCTGTCTTTCTCCCTCTCTCAGTACAATACCCTGGTCTCAGCTGTTGGGGAATGCTGAGTGGGAGAGGCTGCCTCTCTGCCGGACTCTGAAGGCTTCTTTCCTTTAGGGCAATTCCGTTTGTGTCTTACCTCGTGGAGAAAGAAACAGGGCGCCTAGAGATATTCTACCATGAAATACCTAACGACAGAGGATCTGCAGGAGCTGGTTTCTCGGTGGAAGGAGCCAAAACGCCTGCATTCCTAAGGTCTCTTTCAGAACTGCCAGACACTCTGCCGTCCTAGGCCTAAGAACTGGAAATTGTGACGGCATGGCAACACTTGGAATCCTAGGATGCAGTGGAAATGCGACTCTCAAACTGGATGGAAGAAGCTTCCAAGCATAGTGTTCTTCCATTTACCAAAGAGAACCCAAGTGTCTGAGGCTGGTAGCCTTGTTGCTGGAGAGAACTGGCATCCCCGTGGGCCTGTCGGTTAATTTCCTGTTTCTGACCCTCTAAGGAAACCCTTCCAAAAAGCCTTTGGAGCCGCTTAGAGAGAACAGCTGCGAAGTTGATGCACAGAACATTAACCTAGATTCCAGCCCTGGGTCCCAATCATCCATCTTTCTCTGGAGGTTACGTAGCCCACAGAGGGATTCAAGCAGGGAGTTTGCCTTATACAACTGACACATGAAACTGGGATGTGATGCAGGGCCACTCTCCTTGCCCTCACTCTACGTGGGCCGGAGAAGTTATCACGCAGCAGAATTCAACACCCTTCCTCTACACGTGTGTACCCAAAAGAAGTGCTGGGCAGTGGGTGTTCTCAGGCCAAGAGCAGTCCTTGTTCTGGGCTGCACCTGCTCTGTGGTTCAAAGGTTCTCTGACTCTGCTCCTTTGGAAGCATTTCAGGGCTGACGCTATCCCTGGGCTGCCAAAGCAAAGCGGCCTAGCGGCCTTTCACACTGAAGGCATGGGCTTGTTTCCCATTCAGAAAGTTATGTTGCCCCTCCCTGGCTGGAGGCGGGTAAGTTGTCACAATTTGCTCTGCCCCTGGAAAATGCAAGTGGGGGTCCTCGATTTGGGATTTCTGGTGAAACAACTTGCAGTCACAGGCAGCCTGAGTACCTTTCCTTTAGTGTGTTCCTAGCTAGGTAAACTCGGCCTTCGGAGGCAAGATGAGAGCAAACATGTTCAAGTTGTGGGGAAAGTCTTTGACCAATGACCAATATGCTTGTGCTTGTGCGAGGCTTAGGCAGGAGCTTTCCAACACAGGGTTTTGACCTTACCATAAGCCGTCCCTTTGGGCTGAAGCAGGCGGGGGTTCTGTATCACAGTCTGGGAAACAGGGCCTCAGGTGAGTCTGCCAACTGACTCCCTGCCCTCCGTCACAGCCAGCTGGGAAATTAGGGCAAGGCTGATGGAACCCTCTTACAACGAAATGTTTCTCTTCAGAATAGGAGATTTTACTACCAGACTTCAGCTACTCCTCTCTCTCAGAGTTGGTTCGTGTGTGGACTAGGGAAAGCTCCTAGGGTCTCCAGCTATGAAGGGCTCTTTGCCCAGTTGGTTTCATCCGAGAAAGAGCCAGAGGGGCTGATCTCAACAAATAGGGCTGCACACCGTGAGTCCTTCGGGTAGGGCAGTCCTGATCCAATGTGCCACCTAAGGAATAAAAGCAAAGTTTCCTTGCCACAGGAAAAAACACCGAGGCCTGGTGTGTTCTCTATGAAATTGTGTGAGCTGGTGGGTGAGGCCTTTACTATATTGTGGAAAAGCTCGGGGTTACGGCTGTCTTTCTCCCTCTCTCAGTACAATACCCTGGTCTCAGCTGTTGGGGAATGCTGAGTGGGAGAGGCTGCCTCTCTGCCGGACTCTGAAGGCTTCTTTCCTTTAGGGCAATTCCGTTTGTGTCTTACCTCGTGGAGAAAGAAACAGGGCGCCTAGAGATATTCTACCATGAAATACCTAACGACAGAGGATCTGCAGGAGCTGGTTTCTCGGTGGAAGGAGCCAAAACGCCTGCATTCCTAAGGTCTCTTTCAGAACTGCCAGACACTCTGCCGTCCTAGGCCTAAGAACTGGAAATTGTGACGGCATGGCAACACTTGGAATCCTAGGATGCAGTGGAAATGCGACTCTCAAACTGGATGGAAGAAGCTTCCAAGCATAGTGTTCTTCCATTTACCAAAGAGAACCCAAGTGTCTGAGGCTGGTAGCCTTGTTGCTGGAGAGAACTGGCATCCCCGTGGGCCTGTCGGTTAATTTCCTGTTTCTGACCCTCTAAGGAAACCCTTCCAAAAAGCCTTTGGAGCCGCTTAGAGAGAACAGCTGCGAAGTTGATGCACAGAACATTAACCTAGATTCCAGCCCTGGGTCCCAATCATCCATCTTTCTCTGGAGGTTACGTAGCCCACAGAGGGATTCAAGCAGGGAGTTTGCCTTATACAACTGACACATGAAACTGGGATGTGATGCAGGGCCACTCTCCTTGCCCTCACTCTACGTGGGCCGGAGAAGTTATCACGCAGCAGAATTCAACACCCTTCCTCTACACGTGTGTACCCAAAAGAAGTGCTGGGCAGTGGGTGTTCTCAGGCCAAGAGCAGTCCTTGTTCTGGGCTGCACCTGCTCTGTGGTTCAAAGGTTCTCTGACTCTGCTCCTTTGGAAGCATTTCAGGGCTGACGCTATCCCTGGGCTGCCAAAGCAAAGAGGCCTAGCGGCCTTTCACACTGAAGGCATGGGCTTGTTTCCCATTCAGAAAGTTATGTTGCCCCTCCCTGGCTGGAGGCGGGTAAGTTGTCACAATTTGCTCTGCCCCTGGAAAATGCAAGTGGGGGTCCTCGATTTGGGATTTCTGGTGAAACAACTTGCAGTCACAGGCAGCCTGAGTACCTTTCCTTTAGTGTGTTCCTAGCTAGGTAAACTCGGCCTTCGGAGGCAAGATGAGAGCAAACATGTTCAAGTTGTGGGGAAAGTCTTTGACCAATGACCAATATGCTTGTGCTTGTGCGAGGCTTAGGCAGGAGCTTTCCAACACAGGGTTTTGACCTTACCATAAGCCGTCCCTTTGGGCTGAAGCAGGCGGGGGTTCTGTATCACAGTCTGGGAAACAGGGCCTCAGGTGAGTCTGCCAACTGACTCCCTGCCCTCCGTCACAGCCAGCTGGGAAATTAGGGCAAGGCTGATGGAACCCTCTTACAACGAAATGTTTCTCTTCAGAATAGGAGATTTTACTACCAGACTTCAGCTACTCCTCTCTCTCAGAGTTGGTTCGTGTGTGGACTAGGGAAAGCTCCTAGGGTCTCCAGCTATGAAGGGCTCTTTGCCCAGTTGGTTTCATCCGAGAAAGAGCCAGAGGGGCTGATCTCAACAAATAGGGCTGCACACCGTGAGTCCTTCGGGTAGGGCAGTCCTGATCCAATGTGCCACCTAAGGAATAAAAGCAAAGTTTCCTTGCCACAGGAAAAAACACCGAGGCCTGGTGTGTTCTCTATGAAATTGTGTGAGCTGGTGGGTGAGGCCTTTACTATATTGTGGAAAAGCTCGGGGTTACGGCTGTCTTTCTCCCTCTCTCAGTACAATACCCTGGTCTCAGCTGTTGGGGAATGCTGAGTGGGAGAGGCTGCCTCTCTGCCGGACTCTGAAGGCTTCTTTCCTTTAGGGCAATTCCGTTTGTGTCTTACCTCGTGGAGAAAGAAACAGGGCGCCTAGAGATATTCTACCATGAAATACCTAACGACAGAGGATCTGCAGGAGCTGGTTTCTCGGTGGAAGGAGCCAAAACGCCTGCATTCCTAAGGTCTCTTTCAGAACTGCCAGACACTCTGCCGTCCTAGGCCTAAGAACTGGAAATTGTGACGGCATGGCAACACTTGGAATCCTAGGATGCAGTGGAAATGCGACTCTCAAACTGGATGGAAGAAGCTTCCAAGCATAGTGTTCTTCCATTTACCAAAGAGAACCCAAGTGTCTGAGGCTGGTAGCCTTGTTGCTGGAGAGAACTGGCATCCCCGTGGGCCTGTCGGTTAATTTCCTGTTTCTGACCCTCTAAGGAAACCCTTCCAAAAAGCCTTTGGAGCCGCTTAGAGAGAACAGCTGCGAAGTTGATGCACAGAACATTAACCTAGATTCCAGCCCTGGGTCCCAATCATCCATCTTTCTCTGGAGGTTACGTAGCCCACAGAGGGATTCAAGCAGGGAGTTTGCCTTATACAACTGACACATGAAACTGGGATGTGATGCAGGGCCACTCTCCTTGCCCTCACTCTACGTGGGCCGGAGAAGTTATCACGCAGCAGAATTCAACACCCTTCCTCTACACGTGTGTACCCAAAAGAAGTGCTGGGCAGTGGGTGTTCTCAGGCCAAGAGCAGTCCTTGTTCTGGGCTGCACCTGCTCTGTGGTTCAAAGGTTCTCTGACTCTGCTCCTTTGGAAGCATTTCAGGGCTGACGCTATCCCTGGGCTGCCAAAGCAAAGCGGCCTAGCGGCCTTTCACACTGAAGGCATGGGCTTGTTTCCCATTCAGAAAGTTATGTTGCCCCTCCCTGGCTGGAGGCGGGTAAGTTGTCACAATTTGCTCTGCCCCTGGAAAATGCAAGTGGGGGTCCTCGATTTGGGATTTCTGGTGAAACAACTTGCAGTCACAGGCAGCCTGAGTACCTTTCCTTTAGTGTGTTCCTAGCTAGGTAAACTCGGCCTTCGGAGGCAAGATGAGAGCAAACATGTTCAAGTTGTGGGGAAAGTCTTTGACCAATGACCAATATGCTTGTGCTTGTGCGAGGCTTAGGCAGGAGCTTTCCAACACAGGGTTTTGACCTTACCATAAGCCGTCCCTTTGGGCTGAAGCAGGCGGGGGTTCTGTATCACAGTCTGGGAAACAGGGCCTCAGGTGAGTCTGCCAACTGACTCCCTGCCCTCCGTCACAGCCAGCTGGGAAATTAGGGCAAGGCTGATGGAACCCTCTTACAACGAAATGTTTCTCTTCAGAATAGGAGATTTTACTACCAGACTTCAGCTACTCCTCTCTCTCAGAGTTGGTTCGTGTGTGGACTAGGGAAAGCTCCTAGGGTCTCCAGCTATGAAGGGCTCTTTGCCCAGTTGGTTTCATCCGAGAAAGAGCCAGAGGGGCTGATCTCAACAAATAGGGCTGCACACCGTGAGTCCTTCGGGTAGGGCAGTCCTGATCCAATGTGCCACCTAAGGAATAAAAGCAAAGTTTCCTTGCCACAGGAAAAAACACCGAGGCCTGGTGTGTTCTCTATGAAATTGTGTGAGCTGGTGGGTGAGGCCTTTACTATATTGTGGAAAAGCTCGGGGTTACGGCTGTCTTTCTCCCTCTCTCAGTACAATACCCTGGTCTCAGCTGTTGGGGAATGCTGAGTGGGAGAGGCTGCCTCTCTGCCGGACTCTGAAGGCTTCTTTCCTTTAGGGCAATTCCGTTTGTGTCTTACCTCGTGGAGAAAGAAACAGGGCGCCTAGAGATATTCTACCATGAAATACCTAACGACAGAGGATCTGCAGGAGCTGGTTTCTCGGTGGAAGGAGCCAAAACGCCTGCATTCCTAAGGTCTCTTTCAGAACTGCCAGACACTCTGCCGTCCTAGGCCTAAGAACTGGAAATTGTGACGGCATGGCAACACTTGGAATCCTAGGATGCAGTGGAAATGCGACTCTCAAACTGGATGGAAGAAGCTTCCAAGCATAGTGTTCTTCCATTTACCAAAGAGAACCCAAGTGTCTGAGGCTGGTAGCCTTGTTGCTGGAGAGAACTGGCATCCCCGTGGGCCTGTCGGTTAATTTCCTGTTTCTGACCCTCTAAGGAAACCCTTCCAAAAAGCCTTTGGAGCCGCTTAGAGAGAACAGCTGCGAAGTTGATGCACAGAACATTAACCTAGATTCCAGCCCTGGGTCCCAATCATCCATCTTTCTCTGGAGGTTACGTAGCCCACAGAGGGATTCAAGCAGGGAGTTTGCCTTATACAACTGACACATGAAACTGGGATGTGATGCAGGGCCACTCTCCTTGCCCTCACTCTACGTGGGCCGGAGAAGTTATCACGCAGCAGAATTCAACACCCTTCCTCTACACGTGTGTACCCAAAAGAAGTGCTGGGCAGTGGGTGTTCTCAGGCCAAGAGCAGTCCTTGTTCTGGGCTGCACCTGCTCTGTGGTTCAAAGGTTCTCTGACTCTGCTCCTTTGGAAGCATTTCAGGGCTGACGCTATCCCTGGGCTGCCAAAGCAAAGCGGCCTAGCGGCCTTTCACACTGAAGGCATGGGCTTGTTTCCCATTCAGAAAGTTATGTTGCCCCTCCCTGGCTGGAGGCGGGTAAGTTGTCACAATTTGCTCTGCCCCTGGAAAATGCAAGTGGGGGTCCTCGATTTGGGATTTCTGGTGAAACAACTTGCAGTCACAGGCAGCCTGAGTACCTTTCCTTTAGTGTGTTCCTAGCTAGGTAAACTCGGCCTTCGGAGGCAAGATGAGAGCAAACATGTTCAAGTTGTGGGGAAAGTCTTTGACCAATGACCAATATGCTTGTGCTTGTGCGAGGCTTAGGCAGGAGCTTTCCAACACAGGGTTTTGACCTTACCATAAGCCGTCCCTTTGGGCTGAAGCAGGCGGGGGTTCTGTATCACAGTCTGGGAAACAGGGCCTCAGGTGAGTCTGCCAACTGACTCCCTGCCCTCCGTCACAGCCAGCTGGGAAATTAGGGCAAGGCTGATGGAACCCTCTTACAACGAAATGTTTCTCTTCAGAATAGGAGATTTTACTACCAGACTTCAGCTACTCCTCTCTCTCAGAGTTGGTTCGTGTGTGGACTAGGGAAAGCTCCTAGGGTCTCCAGCTATGAAGGGCTCTTTGCCCAGTTGGTTTCATCCGAGAAAGAGCCAGAGGGGCTGATCTCAACAAATAGGGCTGCACACCGTGAGTCCTTCGGGTAGGGCAGTCCTGATCCAATGTGCCACCTAAGGAATAAATGCAAAGTTTCCTTGCCACAGGAAAAAACACCGAGGCCTGGTGTGTTCTCTATGAAATTGTGTGAGCTGGTGGGTGAGGCCTTTACTATATTGTGGAAAAGCTCGGGGTTACGGCTGTCTTTCTCCCTCTCTCAGTACAATACCCTGGTCTCAGCTGTTGGGGAATGCTGAGTGGGAGAGGCTGCCTCTCTGCCGGACTCTGAAGGCTTCTTTCCTTTAGGGCAATTCCGTTTGTGTCTTACCTCGTGGAGAAAGAAACAGGGCGCCTAGAGATATTCTACCATGAAATACCTAACGACAGAGGATCTGCAGGAGCTGGTTTCTCGGTGGAAGGAGCCAAAACGCCTGCATTCCTAAGGTCTCTTTCAGAACTGCCAGACACTCTGCCGTCCTAGGCCTAAGAACTGGAAATTGTGACGGCATGGCAACACTTGGAATCCTAGGATGCAGTGGAAATGCGACTCTCAAACTGGATGGAAGAAGCTTCCAAGCATAGTGTTCTTCCATTTACCAAAGAGAACCCAAGTGTCTGAGGCTGGTAGCCTTGTTGCTGGAGAGAACTGGCATCCCCGTGGGCCTGTCGGTTAATTTCCTGTTTCTGACCCTCTAAGGAAACCCTTCCAAAAAGCCTTTGGAGCCGCTTAGAGAGAACAGCTGCGAAGTTGATGCACAGAACATTAACCTAGATTCCAGCCCTGGGTCCCAATCATCCATCTTTCTCTGGAGGTTACGTAGCCCACAGAGGGATTCAAGCAGGGAGTTTGCCTTATACAACTGACACATGAAACTGGGATGTGATGCAGGGCCACTCTCCTTGCCCTCACTCTACGTGGGCCGGAGAAGTTATCACACAGCAGAATTCAACACCCTTCCTCTACACGTGTGTACCCAAAAGAAGTGCTGGGCAGTGGGTGTTCTCAGGCCAAGAACAGTCCTTGTTCTGGGCTGCACCTGCTCTGTGGTTCAAAGGTTCTCTGACTCTGCTCCTTTGGAAGCATTTCAGGGCTGACGCTATCCCTGGGCTGCCAAAGCAAAGCGGCCTAGCGGCCTTTCACACTGAAGGCATGGGCTTGTTTCCCATTCAGAAAGTTATGTTGCCCCTCCCTGGCTGGAGGCGGGTAAGTTGTCACAATTTGCTCTGCCCCTGGAAAATGCAAGTGGGGGTCCTCGATTTGGGATTTCTGGTGAAACAACTTGCAGTCACAGGCAGCCTGAGTACCTTTCCTTTAGTGTGTTCCTAGCTAGGTAAACTCGGCCTTCGGAGGCAAGATGAGAGCAAACATGTTCAAGTTGTGGGGAAAGTCTTTGACCAATGACCAATATGCTTGTGCTTGTGCGAGGCTTAGGCAGGAGCTTTCCAACACAGGGTTTTGACCTTACCATAAGCCGTCCCTTTGGGCTGAAGCAGGCGGGGGTTCTGTATCACAGTCTGGGAAACAGGGCCTCAGGTGAGTCTGCCAACTGACTCCCTGCCCTCCGTCACAGCCAGCTGGGAAATTAGGGCAAGGCTGATGGAACCCTCTTACAACGAAATGTTTCTCTTCAGAATAGGAGATTTTACTACCAGACTTCAGCTACTCCTCTCTCTCAGAGTTGGTTCGTGTGTGGACTAGGGAAAGCTCCTAGGGTCTCCAGCTATGAAGGGCTCTTTGCCCAGTTGGTTTCATCCGAGAAAGAGCCAGAGGGGCTGATCTCAACAAATAGGGCTGCACACCGTGAGTCCTTCGGGTAGGGCAGTCCTGATCCAATGTGCCACCTAAGGAATAAAAGCAAAGTTTCCTTGCCACAGGAAAAAACACCGAGGCCTGGTGTTTTCTCTATGAAATTGTGTGAGCTGGTGGGTGAGGCCTTTACTATATTGTGGAAAAGCTCGGGGTTACGGCTGTCTTTCTCCCTCTCTCAGTACAATACCCTCGTCTCAGCTGTTGGGGAATGCTGAGTGGGAGAGGCTGCCTCTCTGCCGGACTCTGAAGGCTTCTTTCCTTTAGGGCAATTCCGTTTGTGTCTTACCTCGTGGAGAAAGAAACAGGGCGCCTAGAGATATTCTACCATGAAATACCTAACGACAGAGGATCTGCAGGAGCTGGTTTCTCGGTGGAAGGAGCCAAAACGCCTGCATTCCTAAGGTCTCTTTCAGAACTGCCAGACACTCTGCCGTCCTAGGCCTAAGAACTGGAAATTGTGACGGCATGGCAACACTTGGAATCCTAGGATGCAGTGGAAATGCGACTCTCAAACTGGATGGAAGAAGCTTCCAAGCATAGTGTTCTTCCATTTACCAAAGAGAACCCAAGTGTCTGAGGCTGGTAGCCTTGTTGCTGGAGAGAACTGGCATCCCCGTGGGCCTGTCGGTTAATTTCCTGTTTCTGACCCTCTAAGGAAACCCTTCCAAAAAGCCTTTGGAGCCGCTTAGAGAGAACAGCTGCGAAGTTGATGCACAGAACATTAACCTAGATTCCAGCCCTGGGTCCCAATCATCCATCTTTCTCTGGAGGTTACGTAGCCCACAGAGGGATTCAAGCAGGGAGTTTGCCTTATACAACTGACACATGAAACTGGGATGTGATGCAGGGCCACTCTCCTTGCCCTCACTCTACGTGGGCCGGAGAAGTTATCACGCAGCAGAATTCAACACCCTTCCTCTACACGTGTGTACCCAAAAGAAGTGCTGGGCAGTGGGTGTTCTCAGGCCAAGAGCAGTCCTTGTTCTGGGCTGCACCTGCTCTGTGGTTCAAAGGTTCTCTGACTCTGCTCCTTTGGAAGCATTTCAGGGCTGACGCTATCCCTGGGCTGCCAAAGCAAAGAGGCCTAGCGGCCTTTCACACTGAAGGCATGGGCTTGTTTCCCATTCAGAAAGTTATGTTGCCCCTCCCTGGCTGGAGGCGGGTAAGTTGTCACAATTTGCTCTGCCCCTGGAAAATGCAAGTGGGGGTCCTCGATTTGGGATTTCTGGTGAAACAACTTGCAGTCACAGGCAGCCTGAGTACCTTTCCTTTAGTGTGTTCCTAGCTAGGTAAACTCGGCCTTCGGAGGCAAGATGAGAGCAAACATGTTCAAGTTGTGGGGAAAGTCTTTGACCAATGACCAATATGCTTGTGCTTGTGCGAGGCTTAGGCAGGAGCTTTCCAACACAGGGTTTTGACCTTACCATAAGCCGTCCCTTTGGGCTGAAGCAGGCGGGGGTTCTGTATCACAGTCTGGGAAACAGGGCCTCAGGTGAGTCTGCCAACTGACTCCCTGCCCTCCGTCACAGCCAGCTGGGAAATTAGGGCAAGGCTGATGGAACCCTCTTACAACGAAATGTTTCTCTTCAGAATAGGAGATTTTACTACCAGACTTCAGCTACTCCTCTCTCTCAGAGTTGGTTCGTGTGTGGACTAGGGAAAGCTCCTAGGGTCTCCAGCTATGAAGGGCTCTTTGCCCAGTTGGTTTCATCCGAGAAAGAGCCAGAGGGGCTGATCTCAACAAATAGGGCTGCACACCGTGAGTCCTTCGGGTAGGGCAGTCCTGATCCAATGTGCCACCTAAGGAATAAAAGCAAAGTTTCCTTGCCACAGGAAAAAACACCGAGGCCTGGTGTGTTCTCTATGAAATTGTGTGAGCTGGTGGGTGAGGCCTTTACTATATTGTGGAAAAGCTAGGGGTTACGGCTGTCTTTCTCCCTCTCTCAGTACAATACCCTGGTCTCAGCTGTTGGGGAATGCTGAGTGGGAGAGGCTGCCTCTCTGCCGGACTCTGAAGGCTTCTTTCCTTTAGGGCAATTCCGTTTGTGTCTTACCTCGTGGAGAAAGAAACAGGGCGCCTAGAGATATTCTACCATGAAATACCTAACGACAGAGGATCTGCAGGAGCTGGTTTCTCGGTGGAAGGAGCCAAAACGCCTGCATTCCTAAGGTCTCTTTCAGAACTGCCAGACACTCTGCCGTCCTAGGCCTAAGAACTGGAAATTGTGAAGGCATGGCAACACTTGGAATCCTAGGATGCAGTGGAAATGCGACTCTCAAACTGGATGGAAGAAGCTTCCAAGCATAGTGTTCTTCCATTTACCAAAGAGAACCCAAGTGTCTGAGGCTGGTAGCCTTGTTGCTGGAGAGAACTGGCATCCCCGTGGGCCTGTCGGTTAATTTCCTGTTTCTGACCCTCTAAGGAAACCCTTCCAAAAAGCCTTTGGAGCCGCTTAGAGAGAACAGCTGCGAAGTTGATGCACAGAACATTAACCTAGATTCCAGCCCTGGGTCCCAATCATCCATCTTTCTCTGGAGGTTACGTAGCCCACAGAGGGATTCAAGCAGGGAGTTTGCCTTATACAACTGACACATGAAACTGGGATGTGATGCAGGGCCACTCTCCTTGCCCTCACTCTACGTGGGCCGGAGAAGTTATCACGCAGCAGAATTCAACACCCTTCCTCTACACGTGTGTACCCAAAAGAAGTGCTGGGCAGTGGGTGTTCTCAGGCCAAGAGCAGTCCTTGTTCTGGGCTGCACCTGCTCTGTGGTTCAAAGGTTCTCTGACTCTGCTCCTTTGGAAGCATTTCAGGGCTGACGCTATCCCTGGGCTGCCAAAGCAAAGAGGCCTAGCGGCCTTTCACACTGAAGGCATGGGCTTGTTTCCCATTCAGAAAGTTATGTTGCCCCTCCCTGGCTGGAGGCGGGTAAGTTGTCACAATTTGCTCTGCCCCTGGAAAATGCAAGTGGGGGTCCTCGATTTGGGATTTCTGGTGAAACAACTTGCAGTCACAGGCAGCCTGAGTACCTTTCCTTTAGTGTGTTCCTAGCTAGGTAAACTCGGCCTTCGGAGGCAAGATGAGAGCAAACATGTTCAAGTTGTGGAGAAAGTCTTTGACCAATGACCAATATGCTTGTGCTTGTGCGAGGCTTAGGCAGGAGCTTTCCAACACAGGGTTTTGACCTTACCATAAGCCGTCCCTTTGGGCTGAAGCAGGCGGGGGTTCTGTATCACAGTCTGGGAAACAGGGCCTCAGGTGAGTCTGCCAACTGACTCCCTGCCCTCCGTCACAGCCAGCTGGGAAATTAGGGCAAGGCTGATGGAACCCTCTTACAACGAAATGTTTCTCTTCAGAATAGGAGATTTTACTACCAGACTTCAGCTACTCCTCTCTCTCAGAGTTGGTTCGTGTGTGGACTAGGGAAAGCTCCTAGGGTCTCCAGCTATGAAGGGCTCTTTGCCCAGTTGGTTTCATCCGAGAAAGAGCCAGAGGGGCTGATCTCAACAAATAGGGCTGCACACCGTGAGTCCTTCGGGTAGGGCAGTCCTGATCCAATGTGCCACCTAAGGAATAAAAGCAAAGTTTCCTTGCCACAGGAAAAAACACCGAGGCCTGGTGTGTTCTCTATGAAATTGTGTGAGCTGGTGGGTGAGGCCTTTACTATATTGTGGAAAAGCTCGGGGTTACGGCTGTCTTTCTCCCTCTCTCAGTACAATACCCTGGTCTCAGCTGTTGGGGAATGCTGAGTGGGAGAGGCTGCCTCTCTGCCGGACTCAGAAGGCTTCTTTCCTTTAGGGCAATTCCGTTTGTGTCTTACCTCGTGGAGAAAGAAACAGGGCGCCTAGAGATATTCTACCATGAAATACCTAACGACAGAGGATCTGCAGGAGCTGGTTTCTCGGTGGAAGGAGCCAAAACGCCTGCATTCCTAAGGTCTCTTTCAGAACTGCCAGACACTCTGCCGTCCTAGGCCTAAGAACTGGAAATTGTGACGGCATGGCAACACTTGGAATCCTAGGATGCAGTGGAAATGCGACTCTCAAACTGGATGGAAGAAGCTTCCAAGCATAGTGTTCTTCCATTTACCAAAGAGAACCCAAGTGTCTGAGGCTGGTAGCCTTGTTGCTGGAGAGAACTGGCATCCCCGTGGGCCTGTCGGTTAATTTCCTGTTTCTGACCCTCTAAGGAAACCCTTCCAAAAAGCCTTTGGAGCCGCTTAGAGAGAACAGCTGCGAAGTTGATGCACAGAACATTAACCTAGATTCCAGCCCTGGGTCCCAATCATCCATCTTTCTCTGGAGGTTACGTAGCCCACAGAGGGATTCAAGCAGGGAGTTTGCCTTATACAACTGACACATGAAACTGGGATGTGATGCAGGGCCACTCTCCTTGCCCTCACTCTACGTGGGCCGGAGAAGTTATCACGCAGCAGAATTCAACACCCTTCCTCTACACGTGTGTACCCAAAAGAAGTGCTGGGCAGTGGGTGTTCTCAGGCCAAGAGCAGTCCTTGTTCTGGGCTGCACCTGCTCTGTGGTTCAAAGGTTCTCTGACTCTGCTCCTTTGGAAGCATTTCAGGGCTGACGCTATCCCTGGGCTGCCAAAGCAAAGCGGCCTAGCGGCCTTTCACACTGAAGGCATGGGCTTGTTTCCCATTCAGAAAGTTATGTTGCCCCTCCCTGGCTGGAGGCGGGTAAGTTGTCACAATTTGCTCTGCCCCTGGAAAATGCAAGTGGGGGTCCTCGATTTGGGATTTCTGGTGAAACAACTTGCAGTCACAGGCAGCCTGAGTACCTTTCCTTTAGTGTGTTCCTAGCTAGGTAAACTCGGCCTTCGGAGGCAAGATGAGAGCAAACATGTTCAAGTTGTGGAGAAAGTCTTTGACCAATGACCAATATGCTTGTGCTTGTGCGAGGCTTAGGCAGGAGCTTTCCAACACAGGGTTTTGACCTTACCATAAGCCGTCCCTTTGGGCTGAAGCAGGCGGGGGTTCTGTATCACAGTCTGGGAAACAGGGCCTCAGGTGAGTCTGCCAACTGACTCCCTGCCCTCCGTCACAGCCAGCTGGGAAATTAGGGCAAGGCTGATGGAACCCTCTTACAACGAAATGTTTCTCTTCAGAATAGGAGATTTTACTACCAGACTTCAGCTACTCCTCTCTCTCAGAGTTGGTTCGTGTGTGGACTAGGGAAAGCTCCTAGGGTCTCCAGCTATGAAGGGCTCTTTGCCCAGTTGGTTTCATCCGAGAAAGAGCCAGAGGGGCTGATCTCAACAAATAGGGCTGCACACCGTGAGTCCTTCGGGTAGGGCAGTCCTGATCCAATGTGCCACCTAAGGAATAAAAGCAAAGTTTCCTTGCCACAGGAAAAAACACCGAGGCCTGGTGTGTTCTCTATGAAATTGTGTGAGCTGGTGGGTGAGGCCTTTACTATATTGTGGAAAAGCTCGGGGTTACGGCTGTCTTTCTCCCTCTCTCAGTACAATACCCTGGTCTCAGCTGTTGGGGAATGCTGAGTGGGAGAGGCTGCCTCTCTGCCGGACTCAGAAGGCTTCTTTCCTTTAGGGCAATTCCGTTTGTGTCTTACCTCGTGGAGAAAGAAACAGGGCGCCTAGAGATATTCTACCATGAAATACCTAACGACAGAGGATCTGCAGGAGCTGGTTTCTCGGTGGAAGGAGCCAAAACGCCTGCATTCCTAAGGTCTCTTTCAGAACTGCCAGACACTCTGCCGTCCTAGGCCTAAGAACTGGAAATTGTGACGGCATGGCAACACTTGGAATCCTAGGATGCAGTGGAAATGCGACTCTCAAACTGGATGGAAGAAGCTTCCAAGCATAGTGTTCTTCCATTTACCAAAGAGAACCCAAGTGTCTGAGGCTGGTAGCCTTGTTGCTGGAGAGAACTGGCATCCCCGTGGGCCTGTCGGTTAATTTCCTGTTTCTGACCCTCTAAGGAAACCCTTCCAAAAAGCCTTTGGAGCCGCTTAGAGAGAACAGCTGCGAAGTTGATGCACAGAACATTAACCTAGATTCCAGCCCTGGGTCCCAATCATCCATCTTTCTCTGGAGGTTACGTAGCCCACAGAGGGATTCAAGCAGGGAGTTTGCCTTATACAACTGACACATGAAACTGGGATGTGATGCAGGGCCACTCTCCTTGCCCTCACTCTACGTGGGCCGGAGAAGTTATCACGCAGCAGAATTCAACACCCTTCCTCTACACGTGTGTACCCAAAAGAAGTGCTGGGCAGTGGGTGTTCTCAGGCCAAGAGCAGTCCTTGTTCTGGGCTGCACCTGCTCTGTGGTTCAAAGGTTCTCTGACTCTGCTCCTTTGGAAGCATTTCAGGGCTGACGCTATCCCTGGGCTGCCAAAGCAAAGCGGCCTAGCGGCCTTTCACACTGAAGGCATGGGCTTGTTTCCCATTCAGAAAGTTATGTTGCCCCTCCCTGGCTGGAGGCGGGTAAGTTGTCACAATTTGCTCTGCCCCTGGAAAATGCAAGTGGGGGTCCTCGATTTGGGATTTCTGGTGAAACAACTTGCAGTCACAGGCAGCCTGAGTACCTTTCCTTTAGTGTGTTCCTAGCTAGGTAAACTCGGCCTTCGGAGGCAAGATGAGAGCAAACATGTTCAAGTTGTGGGGAAAGTCTTTGACCAATGACCAATATGCTTGTGCTTGTGCGAGGCTTAGGCAGGAGCTTTCCAACACAGGGTTTTGACCTTACCATAAGCCGTCCCTTTGGGCTGAAGCAGGCGGGGGTTCTGTATCACAGTCTGGGAAACAGGGCCTCAGGTGAGTCTGCCAACTGACTCCCTGCCCTCCGTCACAGCCAGCTGGGAAATTAGGGCAAGGCTGATGGAACCCTCTTACAACGAAATGTTTCTCTTCAGAATAGGAGATTTTACTACCAGACTTCAGCTACTCCTCTCTCTCAGAGTTGGTTCGTGTGTGGACTAGGGAAAGCTCCTAGGGTCTCCAGCTATGAAGGGCTCTTTGCCCAGTTGGTTTCATCCGAGAAAGAGCCAGAGGGGCTGATCTCAACAAATAGGGCTGCACACCGTGAGTCCTTCGGGTAGGGCAGTCCTGATCCAATGTGCCACCTAAGGAATAAAAGCAAAGTTTCCTTGCCACAGGAAAAAACACCGAGGCCTGGTGTTTTCTCTATGAAATTGTGTGAGCTGGTGGGTGAGGCCTTTACTATATTGTGGAAAAGCTCGGGGTTACGGCTGTCTTTCTCCCTCTCTCAGTACAATACCCTGGTCTCAGCTGTTGGGGAATGCTGAGTGGGAGAGGCTGCCTCTCTGCCGGACTCAGAAGGCTTCTTTCCTTTAGGGCAATTCCGTTTGTGTCTTACCTCGTGGAGAAAGAAACAGGGCGCCTAGAGATATTCTACCATGAAATACCTAACGACAGAGGATCTGCAGGAGCTGGTTTCTCGGTGGAAGGAGCCAAAACGCCTGCATTCCTAAGGTCTCTTTCAGAACTGCCAGACACTCTGCCGTCCTAGGCCTAAGAACTGGAAATTGTGACGGCATGGCAACACTTGGAATCCTAGGATGCAGTGGAAATGCGACTCTCAAACTGGATGGAAGAAGCTTCCAAGCATAGTGTTCTTCCATTTACCAAAGAGAACCCAAGTGTCTGAGGCTGGTAGCCTTGTTGCTGGAGAGAACTGGCATCCCCGTGGGCCTGTCGGTTAATTTCCTGTTTCTGACCCTCTAAGGAAACCCTTCCAAAAAGCCTTTGGAGCCGCTTAGAGAGAACAGCTGCGAAGTTGATGCACAGAACATTAACCTAGATTCCAGCCCTGGGTCCCAATCATCCATCTTTCTCTGGAGGTTACGTAGCCCACAGAGGGATTCAAGCAGGGAGTTTGCCTTATACAACTGACACATGAAACTGGGATGTGATGCAGGGCCACTCTCCTTGCCCTCACTCTACGTGGGCCGGAGAAGTTATCACGCAGCAGAATTCAACACCCTTCCTCTACACGTGTGTACCCAAAAGAAGTGCTGGGCAGTGGGTGTTCTCAGGCCAAGAGCAGTCCTTGTTCTGGGCTGCACCTGCTCTGTGGTTCAAAGGTTCTCTGACTCTGCTCCTTTGGAAGCATTTCAGGGCTGACGCTATCCCTGGGCTGCCAAAGCAAAGAGGCCTAGCGGCCTTTCACACTGAAGGCATGGGCTTGTTTCCCATTCAGAAAGTTATGTTGCCCCTCCCTGGCTGGAGGCGGGTAAGTTGTCACAATTTGCTCTGCCCCTGGAAAATGCAAGTGGGGGTCCTCGATTTGGGATTTCTGGTGAAACAACTTGCAGTCACAGGCAGCCTGAGTACCTTTCCTTTAGTGTGTTCCTAGCTAGGTAAACTCGGCCTTCGGAGGCAAGATGAGAGCAAACATGTTCAAGTTGTGGGGAAAGTCTTTGACCAATGACCAATATGCTTGTGCTTGTGCGAGGCTTAGGCAGGAGCTTTCCAACACAGGGTTTTGACCTTACCATAAGCCGTCCCTTTGGGCTGAAGCAGGCGGGGGTTCTGTATCACAGTCTGGGAAACAGGGCCTCAGGTGAGTCTGCCAACTGACTCCCTGCCCTCCGTCACAGCCAGCTGGGAAATTAGGGCAAGGCTGATGGAACCCTCTTACAACGAAATGTTTCTCTTCAGAATAGGAGATTTTACTACCAGACTTCAGCTACTCCTCTCTCTCAGAGTTGGTTCGTGTGTGGACTAGGGAAAGCTCCTAGGGTCTCCAGCTATGAAGGGCTCTTTGCCCAGTTGGTTTCATCCGAGAAAGAGCCAGAGGGGCTGATCTCAACAAATAGGGCTGCACACCGTGAGTCCTTCGGGTAGGGCAGTCCTGATCCAATGTGCCACCTAAGGAATAAAAGCAAAGTTTCCTTGCCACAGGAAAAAACACCGAGGCCTGGTGTGTTCTCTATGAAATTGTGTGAGCTGGTGGGTGAGGCCTTTACTATATTGTGGAAAAGCTAGGGGTTACGGCTGTCTTTCTCCCTCTCTCAGTACAATACCCTGGTCTCAGCTGTTGGGGAATGCTGAGTGGGAGAGGCTGCCTCTCTGCCGGACTCTGAAGGCTTCTTTCCTTTAGGGCAATTCCGTTTGTGTCTTACCTCGTGGAGAAAGAAACAGGGCGCCTAGAGATATTCTACCATGAAATACCTAACGACAGAGGATCTGCAGGAGCTGGTTTCTCGGTGGAAGGAGCCAAAACGCCTGCATTCCTAAGGTCTCTTTCAGAACTGCCAGACACTCTGCCGTCCTAGGCCTAAGAACTGGAAATTGTGAAGGCATGGCAACACTTGGAATCCTAGGATGCAGTGGAAATGCGACTCTCAAACTGGATGGAAGAAGCTTCCAAGCATAGTGTTCTTCCATTTACCAAAGAGAACCCAAGTGTCTGAGGCTGGTAGCCTTGTTGCTGGAGAGAACTGGCATCCCCGTGGGCCTGTCGGTTAATTTCCTGTTTCTGACCCTCTAAGGAAACCCTTCCAAAAAGCCTTTGGAGCCGCTTAGAGAGAACAGCTGCGAAGTTGATGCACAGAACATTAACCTAGATTCCAGCCCTGGGTCCCAATCATCCATCTTTCTCTGGAGGTTACGTAGCCCACAGAGGGATTCAAGCAGGGAGTTTGCCTTATACAACTGACACATGAAACTGGGATGTGATGCAGGGCCACTCTCCTTGCCCTCACTCTACGTGGGCCGGAGAAGTTATCACGCAGCAGAATTCAACACCCTTCCTCTACACGTGTGTACCCAAAAGAAGTGCTGGGCAGTGGGTGTTCTCAGGCCAAGAGCAGTCCTTGTTCTGGGCTGCACCTGCTCTGTGGTTCAAAGGTTCTCTGACTCTGCTCCTTTGGAAGCATTTCAGGGCTGACGCTATCCCTGGGCTGCCAAAGCAAAGCGGCCTAGCGGCCTTTCACACTGAAGGCATGGGCTTGTTTCCCATTCAGAAAGTTATGTTGCCCCTCCCTGGCTGGAGGCGGGTAAGTTGTCACAATTTGCTCTGCCCCTGGAAAATGCAAGTGGGGGTCCTCGATTTGGGATTTCTGGTGAAACAACTTGCAGTCACAGGCAGCCTGAGTACCTTTCCTTTAGTGTGTTCCTAGCTAGGTAAACTCGGCCTTCGGAGGCAAGATGAGAGCAAACATGTTCAAGTTGTGGAGAAAGTCTTTGACCAATGACCAATATGCTTGTGCTTGTGCGAGGCTTAGGCAGGAGCTTTCCAACACAGGGTTTTGACCTTACCATAAGCCGTCCCTTTGGGCTGAAGCAGGCGGGGGTTCTGTATCACAGTCTGGGAAACAGGGCCTCAGGTGAGTCTGCCAACTGACTCCCTGCCCTCCGTCACAGCCAGCTGGGAAATTAGGGCAAGGCTGATGGAACCCTCTTACAACGAAATGTTTCTCTTCAGAATAGGAGATTTTACTACCAGACTTCAGCTACTCCTCTCTCTCAGAGTTGGTTCGTGTGTGGACTAGGGAAAGCTCCTAGGGTCTCCAGCTATGAAGGGCTCTTTGCCCAGTTGGTTTCATCCGAGAAAGAGCCAGAGGGGCTGATCTCAACAAATAGGGCTGCACACCGTGAGTCCTTCGGGTAGGGCAGTCCTGATCCAATGTGCCACCTAAGGAATAAAAGCAAAGTTTCCTTGCCACAGGAAAAAACACCGAGGCCTGGTGTGTTCTCTATGAAATTGTGTGAGCTGGTGGGTGAGGCCTTTACTATATTGTGGAAAAGCTCGGGGTTACGGCTGTCTTTCTCCCTCTCTCAGTACAATACCCTGGTCTCAGCTGTTGGGGAATGCTGAGTGGGAGAGGCTGCCTCTCTGCCGGACTCAGAAGGCTTCTTTCCTTTAGGGCAATTCCGTTTGTGTCTTACCTCGTGGAGAAAGAAACAGGGCGCCTAGAGATATTCTACCATGAAATACCTAACGACAGAGGATCTGCAGGAGCTGGTTTCTCGGTGGAAGGAGCCAAAACGCCTGCATTCCTAAGGTCTCTTTCAGAACTGCCAGACACTCTGCCGTCCTAGGCCTAAGAACTGGAAATTGTGACGGCATGGCAACACTTGGAATCCTAGGATGCAGTGGAAATGCGACTCTCAAACTGGATGGAAGAAGCTTCCAAGCATAGTGTTCTTCCATTTACCAAAGAGAACCCAAGTGTCTGAGGCTGGTAGCCTTGTTGCTGGAGAGAACTGGCATCCCCGTGGGCCTGTCGGTTAATTTCCTGTTTCTGACCCTCTAAGGAAACCCTTCCAAAAAGCCTTTGGAGCCGCTTAGAGAGAACAGCTGCGAAGTTGATGCACAGAACATTAACCTAGATTCCAGCCCTGGGTCCCAATCATCCATCTTTCTCTGGAGGTTACGTAGCCCACAGAGGGATTCAAGCAGGGAGTTTGCCTTATACAACTGACACATGAAACTGGGATGTGATGCAGGGCCACTCTCCTTGCCCTCACTCTACGTGGGCCGGAGAAGTTATCACGCAGCAGAATTCAACACCCTTCCTCTACACGTGTGTACCCAAAAGAAGTGCTGGGCAGTGGGTGTTCTCAGGCCAAGAGCAGTCCTTGTTCTGGGCTGCACCTGCTCTGTGGTTCAAAGGTTCTCTGACTCTGCTCCTTTGGAAGCATTTCAGGGCTGACGCTATCCCTGGGCTGCCAAAGCAAAGCGGCCTAGCGGCCTTTCACACTGAAGGCATGGGCTTGTTTCCCATTCAGAAAGTTATGTTGCCCCTCCCTGGCTGGAGGCGGGTAAGTTGTCACAATTTGCTCTGCCCCTGGAAAATGCAAGTGGGGGTCCTCGATTTGGGATTTCTGGTGAAACAACTTGCAGTCACAGGCAGCCTGAGTACCTTTCCTTTAGTGTGTTCCTAGCTAGGTAAACTCGGCCTTCGGAGGCAAGATGAGAGCAAACATGTTCAAGTTGTGGGGAAAGTCTTTGACCAATGACCAATATGCTTGTGCTTGTGCGAGGCTTAGGCAGGAGCTTTCCAACACAGGGTTTTGACCTTACCATAAGCCGTCCCTTTGGGCTGAAGCAGGCGGGGGTTCTGTATCACAGTCTGGGAAACAGGGCCTCAGGTGAGTCTGCCAACTGACTCCCTGCCCTCCGTCACAGCCAGCTGGGAAATTAGGGCAAGGCTGATGGAACCCTCTTACAACGAAATGTTTCTCTTCAGAATAGGAGATTTTACTACCAGACTTCAGCTACTCCTCTCTCTCAGAGTTGGTTCGTGTGTGGACTAGGGAAAGCTCCTAGGGTCTCCAGCTATGAAGGGCTCTTTGCCCAGTTGGTTTCATCCGAGAAAGAGCCAGAGGGGCTGATCTCAACAAATAGGGCTGCACACCGTGAGTCCTTCGGGTAGGGCAGTCCTGATCCAATGTGCCACCTAAGGAATAAAAGCAAAGTTTCCTTGCCACAGGAAAAAACACCGAGGCCTGGTGTGTTCTCTATGAAATTGTGTGAGCTGGTGGGTGAGGCCTTTACTATATTGTGGAAAAGCTCGGGGTTACGGCTGTCTTTCTCCCTCTCTCAGTACAATACCCTGGTCTCAGCTGTTGGGGAATGCTGAGTGGGAGAGGCTGCCTCTCTGCCGGACTCTGAAGGCTTCTTTCCTTTAGGGCAATTCCGTTTGTGTCTTACCTCGTGGAGAAAGAAACAGGGCGCCTAGAGATATTCTACCATGAAATACCTAACGACAGAGGATCTGCAGGAGCTGGTTTCTCGGTGGAAGGAGCCAAAACGCCTGCATTCCTAAGGTCTCTTTCAGAACTGCCAGACACTCTGCCGTCCTAGGCCTAAGAACTGGAAATTGTGACGGCATGGCAACACTTGGAATCCTAGGATGCAGTGGAAATGCGACTCTCAAACTGGATGGAAGAAGCTTCCAAGCATAGTGTTCTTCCATTTACCAAAGAGAACCCAAGTGTCTGAGGCTGGTAGCCTTGTTGCTGGAGAGAACTGGCATCCCCGTGGGCCTGTCGGTTAATTTCCTGTTTCTGACCCTCTAAGGAAACCCTTCCAAAAAGCCTTTGGAGCCGCTTAGAGAGAACAGCTGCGAAGTTGATGCACAGAACATTAACCTAGATTCCAGCCCTGGGTCCCAATCATCCATCTTTCTCTGGAGGTTACGTAGCCCACAGAGGGATTCAAGCAGGGAGTTTGCCTTATACAACTGACACATGAAACTGGGATGTGATGCAGGGCCACTCTCCTTGCCCTCACTCTACGTGGGCCGGAGAAGTTATCACGCAGCAGAATTCAACACCCTTCCTCTACACGTGTGTACCCAAAAGAAGTGCTGGGCAGTGGGTGTTCTCAGGCCAAGAGCAGTCCTTGTTCTGGGCTGCACCTGCTCTGTGGTTCAAAGGTTCTCTGACTCTGCTCCTTTGGAAGCATTTCAGGGCTGACGCTATCCCTGGGCTGCCAAAGCAAAGCGGCCTAGCGGCCTTTCACACTGAAGGCATGGGCTTGTTTCCCATTCAGAAAGTTATGTTGCCCCTCCCTGGCTGGAGGCGGGTAAGTTGTCACAATTTGCTCTGCCCCTGGAAAATGCAAGTGGGGGTCCTCGATTTGGGATTTCTGGTGAAACAACTTGCAGTCACAGGCAGCCTGAGTACCTTTCCTTTAGTGTGTTCCTAGCTAGGTAAACTCGGCCTTCGGAGGCAAGATGAGAGCAAACATGTTCAAGTTGTGGGGAAAGTCTTTGACCAATGACCAATATGCTTGTGCTTGTGCGAGGCTTAGGCAGGAGCTTTCCAACACAGGGTTTTGACCTTACCATAAGCCGTCCCTTTGGGCTGAAGCAGGCGGGGGTTCTGTATCACAGTCTGGGAAACAGGGCCTCAGGTGAGTCTGCCAACTGACTCCCTGCCCTCCGTCACAGCCAGCTGGGAAATTAGGGCAAGGCTGATGGAACCCTCTTACAACGAAATGTTTCTCTTCAGAATAGGAGATTTTACTACCAGACTTCAGCTACTCCTCTCTCTCAGAGTTGGTTCGTGTGTGGACTAGGGAAAGCTCCTAGGGTCTCCAGCTATGAAGGGCTCTTTGCCCAGTTGGTTTCATCCGAGAAAGAGCCAGAGGGGCTGATCTCAACAAATAGGGCTGCACACCGTGAGTCCTTCGGGTAGGGCAGTCCTGATCCAATGTGCCACCTAAGGAATAAAAGCAAAGTTTCCTTGCCACAGGAAAAAACACCGAGGCCTGGTGTGTTCTCTATGAAATTGTGTGAGCTGGTGGGTGAGGCCTTTACTATATTGTGGAAAAGCTCGGGGTTACGGCTGTCTTTCTCCCTCTCTCAGTACAATACCCTGGTCTCAGCTGTTGGGGAATGCTGAGTGGGAGAGGCTGCCTCTCTGCCGGACTCTGAAGGCTTCTTTCCTTTAGGGCAATTCCGTTTGTGTCTTACCTCGTGGAGAAAGAAACAGGGCGCCTAGAGATATTCTACCATGAAATACCTAACGACAGAGGATCTGCAGGAGCTGGTTTCTCGGTGGAAGGAGCCAAAACGCCTGCATTCCTAAGGTCTCTTTCAGAACTGCCAGACACTCTGCCGTCCTAGGCCTAAGAACTGGAAATTGTGACGGCATGGCAACACTTGGAATCCTAGGATGCAGTGGAAATGCGACTCTCAAACTGGATGGAAGAAGCTTCCAAGCATAGTGTTCTTCCATTTACCAAAGAGAACCCAAGTGTCTGAGGCTGGTAGCCTTGTTGCTGGAGAGAACTGGCATCCCCGTGGGCCTGTCGGTTAATTTCCTGTTTCTGACCCTCTAAGGAAACCCTTCCAAAAAGCCTTTGGAGCCGCTTAGAGAGAACAGCTGCGAAGTTGATGCACAGAACATTAACCTAGATTCCAGCCCTGGGTCCCAATCATCCATCTTTCTCTGGAGGTTACGTAGCCCACAGAGGGATTCAAGCAGGGAGTTTGCCTTATACAACTGACACATGAAACTGGGATGTGATGCAGGGCCACTCTCCTTGCCCTCACTCTACGTGGGCCGGAGAAGTTATCACGCAGCAGAATTCAACACCCTTCCTCTACACGTGTGTACCCAAAAGAAGTGCTGGGCAGTGGGTGTTCTCAGGCCAAGAGCAGTCCTTGTTCTGGGCTGCACCTGCTCTGTGGTTCAAAGGTTCTCTGACTCTGCTCCTTTGGAAGCATTTCAGGGCTGACGCTATCCCTGGGCTGCCAAAGCAAAGCGGCCTAGCGGCCTTTCACACTGAAGGCATGGGCTTGTTTCCCATTCAGAAAGTTATGTTGCCCCTCCCTGGCTGGAGGCGGGTAAGTTGTCACAATTTGCTCTGCCCCTGGAAAATGCAAGTGGGGGTCCTCGATTTGGGATTTCTGGTGAAACAACTTGCAGTCACAGGCAGCCTGAGTACCTTTCCTTTAGTGTGTTCCTAGCTAGGTAAACTCGGCCTTCGGAGGCAAGATGAGAGCAAACATGTTCAAGTTGTGGGGAAAGTCTTTGACCAATGACCAATATGCTTGTGCTTGTGCGAGGCTTAGGCAGGAGCTTTCCAACACAGGGTTTTGACCTTACCATAAGCCGTCCCTTTGGGCTGAAGCAGGCGGGGGTTCTGTATCACAGTCTGGGAAACAGGGCCTCAGGTGAGTCTGCCAACTGACTCCCTGCCCTCCGTCACAGCCAGCTGGGAAATTAGGGCAAGGCTGATGGAACCCTCTTACAACGAAATGTTTCTCTTCAGAATAGGAGATTTTACTACCAGACTTCAGCTACTCCTCTCTCTCAGAGTTGGTTCGTGTGTGGACTAGGGAAAGCTCCTAGGGTCTCCAGCTATGAAGGGCTCTTTGCCCAGTTGGTTTCATCCGAGAAAGAGCCAGAGGGGCTGATCTCAACAAATAGGGCTGCACACCGTGAGTCCTTCGGGTAGGGCAGTCCTGATCCAATGTGCCACCTAAGGAATAAATGCAAAGTTTCCTTGCCACAGGAAAAAACACCGAGGCCTGGTGTGTTCTCTATGAAATTGTGTGAGCTGGTGGGTGAGGCCTTTACTATATTGTGGAAAAGCTCGGGGTTACGGCTGTCTTTCTCCCTCTCTCAGTACAATACCCTGGTCTCAGCTGTTGGGGAATGCTGAGTGGGAGAGGCTGCCTCTCTGCCGGACTCTGAAGGCTTCTTTCCTTTAGGGCAATTCCGTTTGTGTCTTACCTCGTGGAGAAAGAAACAGGGCGCCTAGAGATATTCTACCATGAAATACCTAACGACAGAGGATCTGCAGGAGCTGGTTTCTCGGTGGAAGGAGCCAAAACGCCTGCATTCCTAAGGTCTCTTTCAGAACTGCCAGACACTCTGCCGTCCTAGGCCTAAGAACTGGAAATTGTGACGGCATGGCAACACTTGGAATCCTAGGATGCAGTGGAAATGCGACTCTCAAACTGGATGGAAGAAGCTTCCAAGCATAGTGTTCTTCCATTTACCAAAGAGAACCCAAGTGTCTGAGGCTGGTAGCCTTGTTGCTGGAGAGAACTGGCATCCCCGTGGGCCTGTCGGTTAATTTCCTGTTTCTGACCCTCTAAGGAAACCCTTCCAAAAAGCCTTTGGAGCCGCTTAGAGAGAACAGCTGCGAAGTTGATGCACAGAACATTAACCTAGATTCCAGCCCTGGGTCCCAATCATCCATCTTTCTCTGGAGGTTACGTAGCCCACAGAGGGATTCAAGCAGGGAGTTTGCCTTATACAACTGACACATGAAACTGGGATGTGATGCAGGGCCACTCTCCTTGCCCTCACTCTACGTGGGCCGGAGAAGTTATCACGCAGCAGAATTCAACACCCTTCCTCTACACGTGTGTACCCAAAAGAAGTGCTGGGCAGTGGGTGTTCTCAGGCCAAGAGCAGTCCTTGTTCTGGGCTGCACCTGCTCTGTGGTTCAAAGGTTCTCTGACTCTGCTCCTTTGGAAGCATTTCAGGGCTGACGCTATCCCTGGGCTGCCAAAGCAAAGCGGCCTAGCGGCCTTTCACACTGAAGGCATGGGCTTGTTTCCCATTCAGAAAGTTATGTTGCCCCTCCCTGGCTGGAGGCGGGTAAGTTGTCACAATTTGCTCTGCCCCTGGAAAATGCAAGTGGGGGTCCTCGATTTGGGATTTCTGGTGAAACAACTTGCAGTCACAGGCAGCCTGAGTACCTTTCCTTTAGTGTGTTCCTAGCTAGGTAAACTCGGCCTTCGGAGGCAAGATGAGAGCAAACATGTTCAAGTTGTGGGGAAAGTCTTTGACCAATGACCAATATGCTTGTGCTTGTGCGAGGCTTAGGCAGGAGCTTTCCAACACAGGGTTTTGACCTTACCATAAGCCGTCCCTTTGGGCTGAAGCAGGCGGGGGTTCTGTATCACAGTCTGGGAAACAGGGCCTCAGGTGAGTCTGCCAACTGACTCCCTGCCCTCCGTCACAGCCAGCTGGGAAATTAGGGCAAGGCTGATGGAACCCTCTTACAACGAAATGTTTCTCTTCAGAATAGGAGATTTTACTACCAGACTTCAGCTACTCCTCTCTCTCAGAGTTGGTTCGTGTGTGGACTAGGGAAAGCTCCTAGGGTCTCCAGCTATGAAGGGCTCTTTGCCCAGTTGGTTTCATCCGAGAAAGAGCCAGAGGGGCTGATCTCAACAAATAGGGCTGCACACCGTGAGTCCTTCGGGTAGGGCAGTCCTGATCCAATGTGCCACCTAAGGAATAAAAGCAAAGTTTCCTTGCCACAGGAAAAAACACCGAGGCCTGGTGTGTTCTCTATGAAATTGTGTGAGCTGGTGGGTGAGGCCTTTACTATATTGTGGAAAAGCTCGGGGTTACGGCTGTCTTTCTCCCTCTCTCAGTACAATACCCTGGTCTCAGCTGTTGGGGAATGCTGAGTGGGAGAGGCTGCCTCTCTGCCGGACTCTGAAGGCTTCTTTCCTTTAGGGCAATTCCGTTTGTGTCTTACCTCGTGGAGAAAGAAACAGGGCGCCTAGAGATATTCTACCATGAAATACCTAACGACAGAGGATCTGCAGGAGCTGGTTTCTCGGTGGAAGGAGCCAAAACGCCTGCATTCCTAAGGTCTCTTTCAGAACTGCCAGACACTCTGCCGTCCTAGGCCTAAGAACTGGAAATTGTGACGGCATGGCAACACTTGGAATCCTAGGATGCAGTGGAAATGCGACTCTCAAACTGGATGGAAGAAGCTTCCAAGCATAGTGTTCTTCCATTTACCAAAGAGAACCCAAGTGTCTGAGGCTGGTAGCCTTGTTGCTGGAGAGAACTGGCATCCCCGTGGGCCTGTCGGTTAATTTCCTGTTTCTGACCCTCTAAGGAAACCCTTCCAAAAAGCCTTTGGAGCCGCTTAGAGAGAACAGCTGCGAAGTTGATGCACAGAACATTAACCTAGATTCCAGCCCTGGGTCCCAATCATCCATCTTTCTCTGGAGGTTACGTAGCCCACAGAGGGATTCAAGCAGGGAGTTTGCCTTATACAACTGACACATGAAACTGGGATGTGATGCAGGGCCACTCTCCTTGCCCTCACTCTACGTGGGCCGGAGAAGTTATCACGCAGCAGAATTCAACACCCTTCCTCTACACGTGTGTACCCAAAAGAAGTGCTGGGCAGTGGGTGTTCTCAGGCCAAGAGCAGTCCTTGTTCTGGGCTGCACCTGCTCTGTGGTTCAAAGGTTCTCTGACTCTGCTCCTTTGGAAGCATTTCAGGGCTGACGCTATCCCTGGGCTGCCAAAGCAAAGAGGCCTAGCGGCCTTTCACACTGAAGGCATGGGCTTGTTTCCCATTCAGAAAGTTATGTTGCCCCTCCCTGGCTGGAGGCGGGTAAGTTGTCACAATTTGCTCTGCCCCTGGAAAATGCAAGTGGGGGTCCTCGATTTGGGATTTCTGGTGAAACAACTTGCAGTCACAGGCAGCCTGAGTACCTTTCCTTTAGTGTGTTCCTAGCTAGGTAAACTCGGCCTTCGGAGGCAAGATGAGAGCAAACATGTTCAAGTTGTGGGGAAAGTCTTTGACCAATGACCAATATGCTTGTGCTTGTGCGAGGCTTAGGCAGGAGCTTTCCAACACAGGGTTTTGACCTTACCATAAGCCGTCCCTTTGGGCTGAAGCAGGCGGGGGTTCTGTATCACAGTCTGGGAAACAGGGCCTCAGGTGAGTCTGCCAACTGACTCCCTGCCCTCCGTCACAGCCAGCTGGGAAATTAGGGCAAGGCTGATGGAACCCTCTTACAACGAAATGTTTCTCTTCAGAATAGGAGATTTTACTACCAGACTTCAGCTACTCCTCTCTCTCAGAGTTGGTTCGTGTGTGGACTAGGGAAAGCTCCTAGGGTCTCCAGCTATGAAGGGCTCTTTGCCCAGTTGGTTTCATCCGAGAAAGAGCCAGAGGGGCTGATCTCAACAAATAGGGCTGCACACCGTGAGTCCTTCGGGTAGGGCAGTCCTGATCCAATGTGCCACCTAAGGAATAAAAGCAAAGTTTCCTTGCCACAGGAAAAAACACCGAGGCCTGGTGTGTTCTCTATGAAATTGTGTGAGCTGGTGGGTGAGGCCTTTACTATATTGTGGAAAAGCTAGGGGTTACGGCTGTCTTTCTCCCTCTCTCAGTACAATACCCTGGTCTCAGCTGTTGGGGAATGCTGAGTGGGAGAGGCTGCCTCTCTGCCGGACTCTGAAGGCTTCTTTCCTTTAGGGCAATTCCGTTTGTGTCTTACCTCGTGGAGAAAGAAACAGGGCGCCTAGAGATATTCTACCATGAAATACCTAACGACAGAGGATCTGCAGGAGCTGGTTTCTCGGTGGAAGGAGCCAAAACGCCTGCATTCCTAAGGTCTCTTTCAGAACTGCCAGACACTCTGCCGTCCTAGGCCTAAGAACTGGAAATTGTGAAGGCATGGCAACACTTGGAATCCTAGGATGCAGTGGAAATGCGACTCTCAAACTGGATGGAAGAAGCTTCCAAGCATAGTGTTCTTCCATTTACCAAAGAGAACCCAAGTGTCTGAGGCTGGTAGCCTTGTTGCTGGAGAGAACTGGCATCCCCGTGGGCCTGTCGGTTAATTTCCTGTTTCTGACCCTCTAAGGAAACCCTTCCAAAAAGCCTTTGGAGCCGCTTAGAGAGAACAGCTGCGAAGTTGATGCACAGAACATTAACCTAGATTCCAGCCCTGGGTCCCAATCATCCATCTTTCTCTGGAGGTTACGTAGCCCACAGAGGGATTCAAGCAGGGAGTTTGCCTTATACAACTGACACATGAAACTGGGATGTGATGCAGGGCCACTCTCCTTGCCCTCACTCTACGTGGGCCGGAGAAGTTATCACGCAGCAGAATTCAACACCCTTCCTCTACACGTGTGTACCCAAAAGAAGTGCTGGGCAGTGGGTGTTCTCAGGCCAAGAGCAGTCCTTGTTCTGGGCTGCACCTGCTCTGTGGTTCAAAGGTTCTCTGACTCTGCTCCTTTGGAAGCATTTCAGGGCTGACGCTATCCCTGGGCTGCCAAAGCAAAGCGGCCTAGCGGCCTTTCACACTGAAGGCATGGGCTTGTTTCCCATTCAGAAAGTTATGTTGCCCCTCCCTGGCTGGAGGCGGGTAAGTTGTCACAATTTGCTCTGCCCCTGGAAAATGCAAGTGGGGGTCCTCGATTTGGGATTTCTGGTGAAACAACTTGCAGTCACAGGCAGCCTGAGTACCTTTCCTTTAGTGTGTTCCTAGCTAGGTAAACTCGGCCTTCGGAGGCAAGATGAGAGCAAACATGTTCAAGTTGTGGAGAAAGTCTTTGACCAATGACCAATATGCTTGTGCTTGTGCGAGGCTTAGGCAGGAGCTTTCCAACACAGGGTTTTGACCTTACCATAAGCCGTCCCTTTGGGCTGAAGCAGGCGGGGGTTCTGTATCACAGTCTGGGAAACAGGGCCTCAGGTGAGTCTGCCAACTGACTCCCTGCCCTCCGTCACAGCCAGCTGGGAAATTAGGGCAAGGCTGATGGAACCCTCTTACAACGAAATGTTTCTCTTCAGAATAGGAGATTTTACTACCAGACTTCAGCTACTCCTCTCTCTCAGAGTTGGTTCGTGTGTGGACTAGGGAAAGCTCCTAGGGTCTCCAGCTATGAAGGGCTCTTTGCCCAGTTGGTTTCATCCGAGAAAGAGCCAGAGGGGCTGATCTCAACAAATAGGGCTGCACACCGTGAGTCCTTCGGGTAGGGCAGTCCTGATCCAATGTGCCACCTAAGGAATAAAAGCAAAGTTTCCTTGCCACAGGAAAAAACACCGAGGCCTGGTGTTTTCTCTATGAAATTGTGTGAGCTGGTGGGTGAGGCCTTTACTATATTGTGGAAAAGCTCGGGGTTACGGCTGTCTTTCTCCCTCTCTCAGTACAATACCCTGGTCTCAGCTGTTGGGGAATGCTGAGTGGGAGAGGCTGCCTCTCTGCCGGACTCAGAAGGCTTCTTTCCTTTAGGGCAATTCCGTTTGTGTCTTACCTCGTGGAGAAAGAAACAGGGCGCCTAGAGATATTCTACCATGAAATACCTAACGACAGAGGATCTGCAGGAGCTGGTTTCTCGGTGGAAGGAGCCAAAACGCCTGCATTCCTAAGGTCTCTTTCAGAACTGCCAGACACTCTGCCGTCCTAGGCCTAAGAACTGGAAATTGTGACGGCATGGCAACACTTGGAATCCTAGGATGCAGTGGAAATGCGACTCTCAAACTGGATGGAAGAAGCTTCCAAGCATAGTGTTCTTCCATTTACCAAAGAGAACCCAAGTGTCTGAGGCTGGTAGCCTTGTTGCTGGAGAGAACTGGCATCCCCGTGGGCCTGTCGGTTAATTTCCTGTTTCTGACCCTCTAAGGAAACCCTTCCAAAAAGCCTTTGGAGCCGCTTAGAGAGAACAGCTGCGAAGTTGATGCACAGAACATTAACCTAGATTCCAGCCCTGGGTCCCAATCATCCATCTTTCTCTGGAGGTTACGTAGCCCACAGAGGGATTCAAGCAGGGAGTTTGCCTTATACAACTGACACATGAAACTGGGATGTGATGCAGGGCCACTCTCCTTGCCCTCACTCTACGTGGGCCGGAGAAGTTATCACGCAGCAGAATTCAACACCCTTCCTCTACACGTGTGTACCCAAAAGAAGTGCTGGGCAGTGGGTGTTCTCAGGCCAAGAGCAGTCCTTGTTCTGGGCTGCACCTGCTCTGTGGTTCAAAGGTTCTCTGACTCTGCTCCTTTGGAAGCATTTCAGGGCTGACGCTATCCCTGGGCTGCCAAAGCAAAGCGGCCTAGCGGCCTTTCACACTGAAGGCATGGGCTTGTTTCCCATTCAGAAAGTTATGTTGCCCCTCCCTGGCTGGAGGCGGGTAAGTTGTCACAATTTGCTCTGCCCCTGGAAAATGCAAGTGGGGGTCCTCGATTTGGGATTTCTGGTGAAACAACTTGCAGTCACAGGCAGCCTGAGTACCTTTCCTTTAGTGTGTTCCTAGCTAGGTAAACTCGGCCTTCGGAGGCAAGATGAGAGCAAACATGTTCAAGTTGTGGGGAAAGTCTTTGACCAATGACCAATATGCTTGTGCTTGTGCGAGGCTTAGGCAGGAGCTTTCCAACACAGGGTTTTGACCTTACCATAAGCCGTCCCTTTGGGCTGAAGCAGGCGGGGGTTCTGTATCACAGTCTGGGAAACAGGGCCTCAGGTGAGTCTGCCAACTGACTCCCTGCCCTCCGTCACAGCCAGCTGGGAAATTAGGGCAAGGCTGATGGAACCCTCTTACAACGAAATGTTTCTCTTCAGAATAGGAGATTTTACTACCAGACTTCAGCTACTCCTCTCTCTCAGAGTTGGTTCGTGTGTGGACTAGGGAAAGCTCCTAGGGTCTCCAGCTATGAAGGGCTCTTTGCCCAGTTGGTTTCATCCGAGAAAGAGCCAGAGGGGCTGATCTCAACAAATAGGGCTGCACACCGTGAGTCCTTCGGGTAGGGCAGTCCTGATCCAATGTGCCACCTAAGGAATAAAAGCAAAGTTTCCTTGCCACAGGAAAAAACACCGAGGCCTGGTGTTTTCTCTATGAAATTGTGTGAGCTGGTGGGTGAGGCCTTTACTATATTGTGGAAAAGCTCGGGGTTACGGCTGTCTTTCTCCCTCTCTCAGTACAATACCCTGGTCTCAGCTGTTGGGGAATGCTGAGTGGGAGAGGCTGCCTCTCTGCCGGACTCAGAAGGCTTCTTTCCTTTAGGGCAATTCCGTTTGTGTCTTACCTCGTGGAGAAAGAAACAGGGCGCCTAGAGATATTCTACCATGAAATACCTAACGACAGAGGATCTGCAGGAGCTGGTTTCTCGGTGGAAGGAGCCAAAACGCCTGCATTCCTAAGGTCTCTTTCAGAACTGCCAGACACTCTGCCGTCCTAGGCCTAAGAACTGGAAATTGTGACGGCATGGCAACACTTGGAATCCTAGGATGCAGTGGAAATGCGACTCTCAAACTGGATGGAAGAAGCTTCCAAGCATAGTGTTCTTCCATTTACCAAAGAGAACCCAAGTGTCTGAGGCTGGTAGCCTTGTTGCTGGAGAGAACTGGCATCCCCGTGGGCCTGTCGGTTAATTTCCTGTTTCTGACCCTCTAAGGAAACCCTTCCAAAAAGCCTTTGGAGCCGCTTAGAGAGAACAGCTGCGAAGTTGATGCACAGAACATTAACCTAGATTCCAGCCCTGGGTCCCAATCATCCATCTTTCTCTGGAGGTTACGTAGCCCACAGAGGGATTCAAGCAGGGAGTTTGCCTTATACAACTGACACATGAAACTGGGATGTGATGCAGGGCCACTCTCCTTGCCCTCACTCTACGTGGGCCGGAGAAGTTATCACGCAGCAGAATTCAACACCCTTCCTCTACACGTGTGTACCCAAAAGAAGTGCTGGGCAGTGGGTGTTCTCAGGCCAAGAGCAGTCCTTGTTCTGGGCTGCACCTGCTCTGTGGTTCAAAGGTTCTCTGACTCTGCTCCTTTGGAAGCATTTCAGGGCTGACGCTATCCCTGGGCTGCCAAAGCAAAGCGGCCTAGCGGCCTTTCACACTGAAGGCATGGGCTTGTTTCCCATTCAGAAAGTTATGTTGCCCCTCCCTGGCTGGAGGCGGGTAAGTTGTCACAATTTGCTCTGCCCCTGGAAAATGCAAGTGGGGGTCCTCGATTTGGGATTTCTGGTGAAACAACTTGCAGTCACAGGCAGCCTGAGTACCTTTCCTTTAGTGTGTTCCTAGCTAGGTAAACTCGGCCTTCGGAGGCAAGATGAGAGCAAACATGTTCAAGTTGTGGGGAAAGTCTTTGACCAATGACCAATATGCTTGTGCTTGTGCGAGGCTTAGGCAGGAGCTTTCCAACACAGGGTTTTGACCTTACCATAAGCCGTCCCTTTGGGCTGAAGCAGGCGGGGGTTCTGTATCACAGTCTGGGAAACAGGGCCTCAGGTGAGTCTGCCAACTGACTCCCTGCCCTCCGTCACAGCCAGCTGGGAAATTAGGGCAAGGCTGATGGAACCCTCTTACAACGAAATGTTTCTCTTCAGAATAGGAGATTTTGCTACCAGACTTCAGCTACTCCTCTCTCTCAGAGTTGGTTCGTGTGTGGACTAGGGAAAGCTCCTAGGGTCTCCAGCTATGAAGGGCTCTTTGCCCAGTTGGTTTCATCCGAGAAAGAGCCAGAGGGGCTGATCTCAACAAATAGGGCTGCACACCGTGAGTCCTTCGGGTAGGGCAGTCCTGATCCAATGTGCCACCTAAGGAATAAAAGCAAAGTTTCCTTGCCACAGGAAAAAACACCGAGGCCTGGTGTGTTCTCTATGAAATTGTGTGAGCTGGTGGGTGAGGCCTTTACTATATTGTGGAAAAGCTCGGGGTTACGGCTGTCTTTCTCCCTCTCTCAGTACAATACCCTGGTCTCAGCTGTTGGGGAATGCTGAGTGGGAGAGGCTGCCTCTCTGCCGGACTCAGAAGGCTTCTTTCCTTTAGGGCAATTCCGTTTGTGTCTTACCTCGTGGAGAAAGAAACAGGGCGCCTAGAGATATTCTACCATGAAATACCTAACGACAGAGGATCTGCAGGAGCTGGTTTCTCGGTGGAAGGAGCCAAAACGCCTGCATTCCTAAGGTCTCTTTCAGAACTGCCAGACACTCTGCCGTCCTAGGCCTAAGAACTGGAAATTGTGACGGCATGGCAACACTTGGAATCCTAGGATGCAGTGGAAATGCGACTCTCAAACTGGATGGAAGAAGCTTCCAAGCATAGTGGTCTTCCATTTACCAAAGAGAACCCAAGTGTCTGAGGCTGGTAGCCTTGTTGCTGGAGAGAACTGGCATCCCCGTGGGCCTGTCGGTTAATTTCCTGTTTCTGACCCTCTAAGGAAACCCTTCCAAAAAGCCTTTGGAGCCGCTTAGAGAGAACAGCTGCGAAGTTGATGCACAGAACATTAACCTAGATTCCAGCCCTGGGTCCCAATCATCCATCTTTCTCTGGAGGTTACGTAGCCCACAGAGGGATTCAAGCAGGGAGTTTGCCTTATACAACTGACACATGAAACTGGGATGTGATGCAGGGCCACTCTCCTTGCCCTCACTCTACGTGGGCCGGAGAAGTTATCACGCAGCAGAATTCAACACCCTTCCTCTACACGTGTGTACCCAAAAGAAGTGCTGGGCAGTGGGTGTTCTCAGGCCAAGAGCAGTCCTTGTTCTGGGCTGCACCTGCTCTGTGGTTCAAAGGTTCTCTGACTCTGCTCCTTTGGAAGCATTTCAGGGCTGACGCTATCCCTGGGCTGCCAAAGCAAAGCGGCCTAGCGGCCTTTCACACTGAAGGCATGGGCTTGTTTCCCATTCAGAAAGTTATGTTGCCCCTCCCTGGCTGGAGGCGGGTAAGTTGTCACAATTTGCTCTGCCCCTGGAAAATGCAAGTGGGGGTCCTCGATTTGGGATTTCTGGTGAAACAACTTGCAGTCACAGGCAGCCTGAGTACCTTTCCTTTAGTGTGTTCCTAGCTAGGTAAACTCGGCCTTCGGAGGCAAGATGAGAGCAAACATGTTCAAGTTGTGGGGAAAGTCTTTGACCAATGACCAATATGCTTGTGCTTGTGCGAGGCTTAGGCAGGAGCTTTCCAACACAGGGTTTTGACCTTACCATAAGCCGTCCCTTTGGGCTGAAGCAGGCGGGGGTTCTGTATCACAGTCTGGGAAACAGGGCCTCAGGTGAGTCTGCCAACTGACTCCCTGCCCTCCGTCACAGCCAGCTGGGAAATTAGGGCAAGGCTGATGGAACCCTCTTACAACGAAATGTTTCTCTTCAGAATAGGAGATTTTGCTACCAGACTTCAGCTACTCCTCTCTCTCAGAGTTGGTTCGTGTGTGGACTAGGGAAAGCTCCTAGGGTCTCCAGCTATGAAGGGCTCTTTGCCCAGTTGGTTTCATCCGAGAAAGAGCCAGAGGGGCTGATCTCAACAAATAGGGCTGCACACCGTGAGTCCTTCGGGTAGGGCAGTCCTGATCCAATGTGCCACCTAAGGAATAAAAGCAAAGTTTCCTTGCCACAGGAAAAAACACCGAGGCCTGGTGTTTTCTCTATGAAATTGTGTGAGCTGGTGGGTGAGGCCTTTACTATATTGTGGAAAAGCTCGGGGTTACGGCTGTCTTTCTCCCTCTCTCAGTACAATACCCTGGTCTCAGCTGTTGGGGAATGCTGAGTGGGAGAGGCTGCCTCTCTGCCGGACTCAGAAGGCTTCTTTCCTTTAGGGCAATTCCGTTTGTGTCTTACCTCGTGGAGAAAGAAACAGGGCGCCTAGAGATATTCTACCATGAAATACCTAACGACAGAGGATCTGCAGGAGCTGGTTTCTCGGTGGAAGGAGCCAAAACGCCTGCATTCCTAAGGTCTCTTTCAGAACTGCCAGACACTCTGCCGTCCTAGGCCTAAGAACTGGAAATTGTGACGGCATGGCAACACTTGGAATCCTAGGATGCAGTGGAAATGCGACTCTCAAACTGGATGGAAGAAGCTTCCAAGCATAGTGGTCTTCCATTTACCAAAGAGAACCCAAGTGTCTGAGGCTGGTAGCCTTGTTGCTGGAGAGAACTGGCATCCCCGTGGGCCTGTCGGTTAATTTCCTGTTTCTGACCCTCTAAGGAAACCCTTCCAAAAAGCCTTTGGAGCCGCTTAGAGAGAACAGCTGCGAAGTTGATGCACAGAACATTAACCTAGATTCCAGCCCTGGGTCCCAATCATCCATCTTTCTCTGGAGGTTACGTAGCCCACAGAGGGATTCAAGCAGGGAGTTTGCCTTATACAACTGACACATGAAACTGGGATGTGATGCAGGGCCACTCTCCTTGCCCTCACTCTACGTGGGCCGGAGAAGTTATCACGCAGCAGAATTCAACACCCTTCCTCTACACGTGTGTACCCAAAAGAAGTGCTGGGCAGTGGGTGTTCTCAGGCCAAGAGCAGTCCTTGTTCTGGGCTGCACCTGCTCTGTGGTTCAAAGGTTCTCTGACTCTGCTCCTTTGGAAGCATTTCAGGGCTGACGCTATCCCTGGGCTGCCAAAGCAAAGCGGCCTAGCGGCCTTTCACACTGAAGGCATGGGCTTGTTTCCCATTCAGAAAGTTATGTTGCCCCTCCCTGGCTGGAGGCGGGTAAGTTGTCACAATTTGCTCTGCCCCTGGAAAATGCAAGTGGGGGTCCTCGATTTGGGATTTCTGGTGAAACAACTTGCAGTCACAGGCAGCCTGAGTACCTTTCCTTTAGTGTGTTCCTAGCTAGGTAAACTCGGCCTTCGGAGGCAAGATGAGAGCAAACATGTTCAAGTTGTGGGGAAAGTCTTTGACCAATGACCAATATGCTTGTGCTTGTGCGAGGCTTAGGCAGGAGCTTTCCAACACAGGGTTTTGACCTTACCATAAGCCGTCCCTTTGGGCTGAAGCAGGCGGGGGTTCTGTATCACAGTCTGGGAAACAGGGCCTCAGGTGAGTCTGCCAACTGACTCCCTGCCCTCCGTCACAGCCAGCTGGGAAATTAGGGCAAGGCTGATGGAACCCTCTTACAACGAAATGTTTCTCTTCAGAATAGGAGATTTTACTACCAGACTTCAGCTACTCCTCTCTCTCAGAGTTGGTTCGTGTGTGGACTAGGGAAAGCTCCTAGGGTCTCCAGCTATGAAGGGCTCTTTGCCCAGTTGGTTTCATCCGAGAAAGAGCCAGAGGGGCTGATCTCAACAAATAGGGCTGCACACCGTGAGTCCTTCGGGTAGGGCAGTCCTGATCCAATGTGCCACCTAAGGAATAAAAGCAAAGTTTCCTTGCCACAGGAAAAAACACCGAGGCCTGGTGTTTTCTCTATGAAATTGTGTGAGCTGGTGGGTGAGGCCTTTACTATATTGTGGAAAAGCTCGGGGTTACGGCTGTCTTTCTCCCTCTCTCAGTACAATACCCTGGTCTCAGCTGTTGGGGAATGCTGAGTGGGAGAGGCTGCCTCTCTGCCGGACTCAGAAGGCTTCTTTCCTTTAGGGCAATTCCGTTTGTGTCTTACCTCGTGGAGAAAGAAACAGGGCGCCTAGAGATATTCTACCATGAAATACCTAACGACAGAGGATCTGCAGGAGCTGGTTTCTCGGTGGAAGGAGCCAAAACGCCTGCATTCCTAAGGTCTCTTTCAGAACTGCCAGACACTCTGCCGTCCTAGGCCTAAGAACTGGAAATTGTGACGGCATGGCAACACTTGGAATCCTAGGATGCAGTGGAAATGCGACTCTCAAACTGGATGGAAGAAGCTTCCAAGCATAGTGTTCTTCCATTTACCAAAGAGAACCCAAGTGTCTGAGGCTGGTAGCCTTGTTGCTGGAGAGAACTGGCATCCCCGTGGGCCTGTCGGTTAATTTCCTGTTTCTGACCCTCTAAGGAAACCCTTCCAAAAAGCCTTTGGAGCCGCTTAGAGAGAACAGCTGCGAAGTTGATGCACAGAACATTAACCTAGATTCCAGCCCTGGGTCCCAATCATCCATCTTTCTCTGGAGGTTACGTAGCCCACAGAGGGATTCAAGCAGGGAGTTTGCCTTATACAACTGACACATGAAACTGGGATGTGATGCAGGGCCACTCTCCTTGCCCTCACTCTACGTGGGCCGGAGAAGTTATCACGCAGCAGAATTCAACACCCTTCCTCTACACGTGTGTACCCAAAAGAAGTGCTGGGCAGTGGGTGTTCTCAGGCCAAGAGCAGTCCTTGTTCTGGGCTGCACCTGCTCTGTGGTTCAAAGGTTCTCTGACTCTGCTCCTTTGGAAGCATTTCAGGGCTGACGCTATCCCTGGGCTGCCAAAGCAAAGCGGCCTAGCGGCCTTTCACACTGAAGGCATGGGCTTGTTTCCCATTCAGAAAGTTATGTTGCCCCTCCCTGGCTGGAGGCGGGTAAGTTGTCACAATTTGCTCTGCCCCTGGAAAATGCAAGTGGGGGTCCTCGATTTGGGATTTCTGGTGAAACAACTTGCAGTCACAGGCAGCCTGAGTACCTTTCCTTTAGTGTGTTCCTAGCTAGGTAAACTCGGCCTTCGGAGGCAAGATGAGAGCAAACATGTTCAAGTTGTGGGGAAAGTCTTTGACCAATGACCAATATGCTTGTGCTTGTGCGAGGCTTAGGCAGGAGCTTTCCAACACAGGGTTTTGACCTTACCATAAGCCGTCCCTTTGGGCTGAAGCAGGCGGGGGTTCTGTATCACAGTCTGGGAAACAGGGCCTCAGGTGAGTCTGCCAACTGACTCCCTGCCCTCCGTCACAGCCAGCTGGGAAATTAGGGCAAGGCTGATGGAACCCTCTTACAACGAAATGTTTCTCTTCAGAATAGGAGATTTTGCTACCAGACTTCAGCTACTCCTCTCTCTCAGAGTTGGTTCGTGTGTGGACTAGGGAAAGCTCCTAGGGTCTCCAGCTATGAAGGGCTCTTTGCCCAGTTGGTTTCATCCGAGAAAGAGCCAGAGGGGCTGATCTCAACAAATAGGGCTGCACACCGTGAGTCCTTCGGGTAGGGCAGTCCTGATCCAATGTGCCACCTAAGGAATAAAAGCAAAGTTTCCTTGCCACAGGAAAAAACACCGAGGCCTGGTGTTTTCTCTATGAAATTGTGTGAGCTGGTGGGTGAGGCCTTTACTATATTGTGGAAAAGCTCGGGGTTACGGCTGTCTTTCTCCCTCTCTCAGTACAATACCCTGGTCTCAGCTGTTGGGGAATGCTGAGTGGGAGAGGCTGCCTCTCTGCCGGACTCAGAAGGCTTCTTTCCTTTAGGGCAATTCCGTTTGTGTCTTACCTCGTGGAGAAAGAAACAGGGCGCCTAGAGATATTCTACCATGAAATACCTAACGACAGAGGATCTGCAGGAGCTGGTTTCTCGGTGGAAGGAGCCAAAACGCCTGCATTCCTAAGGTCTCTTTCAGAACTGCCAGACACTCTGCCGTCCTAGGCCTAAGAACTGGAAATTGTGACGGCATGGCAACACTTGGAATCCTAGGATGCAGTGGAAATGCGACTCTCAAACTGGATGGAAGAAGCTTCCAAGCATAGTGGTCTTCCATTTACCAAAGAGAACCCAAGTGTCTGAGGCTGGTAGCCTTGTTGCTGGAGAGAACTGGCATCCCCGTGGGCCTGTCGGTTAATTTCCTGTTTCTGACCCTCTAAGGAAACCCTTCCAAAAAGCCTTTGGAGCCGCTTAGAGAGAACAGCTGCGAAGTTGATGCACAGAACATTAACCTAGATTCCAGCCCTGGGTCCCAATCATCCATCTTTCTCTGGAGGTTACGTAGCCCACAGAGGGATTCAAGCAGGGAGTTTGCCTTATACAACTGACACATGAAACTGGGATGTGATGCAGGGCCACTCTCCTTGCCCTCACTCTACGTGGGCCGGAGAAGTTATCACGCAGCAGAATTCAACACCCTTCCTCTACACGTGTGTACCCAAAAGAAGTGCTGGGCAGTGGGTGTTCTCAGGCCAAGAGCAGTCCTTGTTCTGGGCTGCACCTGCTCTGTGGTTCAAAGGTTCTCTGACTCTGCTCCTTTGGAAGCATTTCAGGGCTGACGCTATCCCTGGGCTGCCAAAGCAAAGCGGCCTAGCGGCCTTTCACACTGAAGGCATGGGCTTGTTTCCCATTCAGAAAGTTATGTTGCCCCTCCCTGGCTGGAGGCGGGTAAGTTGTCACAATTTGCTCTGCCCCTGGAAAATGCAAGTGGGGGTCCTCGATTTGGGATTTCTGGTGAAACAACTTGCAGTCACAGGCAGCCTGAGTACCTTTCCTTTAGTGTGTTCCTAGCTAGGTAAACTCGGCCTTCGGAGGCAAGATGAGAGCAAACATGTTCAAGTTGTGGGGAAAGTCTTTGACCAATGACCAATATGCTTGTGCTTGTGCGAGGCTTAGGCAGGAGCTTTCCAACACAGGGTTTTGACCTTACCATAAGCCGTCCCTTTGGGCTGAAGCAGGCGGGGGTTCTGTATCACAGTCTGGGAAACAGGGCCTCAGGTGAGTCTGCCAACTGACTCCCTGCCCTCCGTCACAGCCAGCTGGGAAATTAGGGCAAGGCTGATGGAACCCTCTTACAACGAAATGTTTCTCTTCAGAATAGGAGATTTTGCTACCAGACTTCAGCTACTCCTCTCTCTCAGAGTTGGTTCGTGTGTGGACTAGGGAAAGCTCCTAGGGTCTCCAGCTATGAAGGGCTCTTTGCCCAGTTGGTTTCATCCGAGAAAGAGCCAGAGGGGCTGATCTCAACAAATAGGGCTGCACACCGTGAGTCCTTCGGGTAGGGCAGTCCTGATCCAATGTGCCACCTAAGGAATAAAAGCAAAGTTTCCTTGCCACAGGAAAAAACACCGAGGCCTGGTGTGTTCTCTATGAAATTGTGTGAGCTGGTGGGTGAGGCCTTTACTATATTGTGGAAAAGCTCGGGGTTACGGCTGTCTTTCTCCCTCTCTCAGTACAATACCCTGGTCTCAGCTGTTGGGGAATGCTGAGTGGGAGAGGCTGCCTCTCTGCCGGACTCAGAAGGCTTCTTTCCTTTAGGGCAATTCCGTTTGTGTCTTACCTCGTGGAGAAAGAAACAGGGCGCCTAGAGATATTCTACCATGAAATACCTAACGACAGAGGATCTGCAGGAGCTGGTTTCTCGGTGGAAGGAGCCAAAACGCCTGCATTCCTAAGGTCTCTTTCAGAACTGCCAGACACTCTGCCGTCCTAGGCCTAAGAACTGGAAATTGTGACGGCATGGCAACACTTGGAATCCTAGGATGCAGTGGAAATGCGACTCTCAAACTGGATGGAAGAAGCTTCCAAGCATAGTGGTCTTCCATTTACCAAAGAGAACCCAAGTGTCTGAGGCTGGTAGCCTTGTTGCTGGAGAGAACTGGCATCCCCGTGGGCCTGTCGGTTAATTTCCTGTTTCTGACCCTCTAAGGAAACCCTTCCAAAAAGCCTTTGGAGCCGCTTAGAGAGAACAGCTGCGAAGTTGATGCACAGAACATTAACCTAGATTCCAGCCCTGGGTCCCAATCATCCATCTTTCTCTGGAGGTTACGTAGCCCACAGAGGGATTCAAGCAGGGAGTTTGCCTTATACAACTGACACATGAAACTGGGATGTGATGCAGGGCCACTCTCCTTGCCCTCACTCTACGTGGGCCGGAGAAGTTATCACGCAGCAGAATTCAACACCCTTCCTCTACACGTGTGTACCCAAAAGAAGTGCTGGGCAGTGGGTGTTCTCAGGCCAAGAGCAGTCCTTGTTCTGGGCTGCACCTGCTCTGTGGTTCAAAGGTTCTCTGACTCTGCTCCTTTGGAAGCATTTCAGGGCTGACGCTATCCCTGGGCTGCCAAAGCAAAGCGGCCTAGCGGCCTTTCACACTGAAGGCATGGGCTTGTTTCCCATTCAGAAAGTTATGTTGCCCCTCCCTGGCTGGAGGCGGGTAAGTTGTCACAATTTGCTCTGCCCCTGGAAAATGCAAGTGGGGGTCCTCGATTTGGGATTTCTGGTGAAACAACTTGCAGTCACAGGCAGCCTGAGTACCTTTCCTTTAGTGTGTTCCTAGCTAGGTAAACTCGGCCTTCGGAGGCAAGATGAGAGCAAACATGTTCAAGTTGTGGGGAAAGTCTTTGACCAATGACCAATATGCTTGTGCTTGTGCGAGGCTTAGGCAGGAGCTTTCCAACACAGGGTTTTGACCTTACCATAAGCCGTCCCTTTGGGCTGAAGCAGGCGGGGGTTCTGTATCACAGTCTGGGAAACAGGGCCTCAGGTGAGTCTGCCAACTGACTCCCTGCCCTCCGTCACAGCCAGCTGGGAAATTAGGGCAAGGCTGATGGAACCCTCTTACAACGAAATGTTTCTCTTCAGAATAGGAGATTTTACTACCAGACTTCAGCTACTCCTCTCTCTCAGAGTTGGTTCGTGTGTGGACTAGGGAAAGCTCCTAGGGTCTCCAGCTATGAAGGGCTCTTTGCCCAGTTGGTTTCATCCGAGAAAGAGCCAGAGGGGCTGATCTCAACAAATAGGGCTGCACACCGTGAGTCCTTCGGGTAGGGCAGTCCTGATCCAATGTGCCACCTAAGGAATAAAAGCAAAGTTTCCTTGCCACAGGAAAAAACACCGAGGCCTGGTGTGTTCTCTATGAAATAGTGTGAGCTGGTGGGTGAGGCCTTTACTATATTGTGGAAAAGCTCGGGGTTACGGCTGTCTTTCTCCCTCTCTCAGTACAATACCCTGGTCTCAGCTGTTGGGGAATGCTGAGTGGGAGAGGCTGCCTCTCTGCCGGACTCTGAAGGCTTCTTTCCTTTAGGGCAATTCCGTTTGTGTCTTACCTCGTGGAGAAAGAAACAGGGCGCCTAGAGATATTCTACCATGAAATACCTAACGACAGAGGATCTGCAGGAGCTGGTTTCTCGGTGGAAGGAGCCAAAACGCCTGCGTTCCTAAGGTCTCTTTCAGAACTGCCAGACACTCTGCCGTCCTAGGCCTAAGAACTGGAAATTGTGACGGCATGGCAACACTTGGAATCCTAGGATGCAGTGGAAATGCGACTCTCAAACTGGATGGAAGAAGCTTCCAAGCATAGTGTTCTTCCATTTACCAAAGAGAACCCAAGTGTCTGAGGCTGGTAGCCTTGTTGCTGGAGAGAACTGGCATCCCCGTGGGCCTGTCGGTTAATTTCCTGTTTCTGACCCTCTAAGGAAACCCTTCCAAAAAGCCTTTGGAGCCGCTTAGAGAGAACAGCTGCGAAGTTGATGCACAGAACATTAACCTAGATTCCAGCCCTGGGTCCCAATCATCCATCTTTCTCTGGAGGTTACGTAGCCCACAGAGGGATTCAAGCAGGGAGTTTGCCTTATACAACTGACACATGAAACTGGGATGTGATGCAGGGCCACTCTCCTTGCCCTCACTCTACGTGGGCCGGAGAAGTTATCACGCAGCAGAATTCAACACCCTTCCTCTACACGTGTGTACCCAAAAGAAGTGCTGGGCAGTGGGTGTTCTCAGGCCAAGAGCAGTCCTTGTTCTGGGCTGCACCTGCTCTGTGGTTCAAAGGTTCTCTGACTCTGCTCCTTTGGAAGCATTTCAGGGCTGACGCTATCCCTGGGCTGCCAAAGCAAAGCGGCCTAGCGGCCTTTCACACTGAAGGCATGGGCTTGTTTCCCATTCAGAAAGTTATGTTGCCCCTCCCTGGCTGGAGGCGGGTAAGTTGTCACAATTTGCTCTGCCCCTGGAAAATGCAAGTGGGGGTCCTCGATTTGGGATTTCTGGTGAAACAACTTGCAGTCACAGGCAGCCTGAGTACCTTTCCTTTAGTGTGTTCCTAGCTAGGTAAACTCGGCCTTCGGAGGCAAGATGAGAGCAAACATGTTCAAGTTGTGGGGAAAGTCTTTGACCAATGACCAATATGCTTGTGCTTGTGCGAGGCTTAGGCAGGAGCTTTCCAACACAGGGTTTTGACCTTACCATAAGCCGTCCCTTTGGGCTGAAGCAGGCGGGGGTTCTGTATCACAGTCTGGGAAACAGGGCCTCAGGTGAGTCTGCCAACTGACTCCCTGCCCTCCGTCACAGCCAGCTGAGAAATTAGGGCAAGGCTGATGGAACCCTCTTACAACGAAATGTTTCTCTTCAGAATAGGAGATTTTACTACCAGACTTCAGCTACACCTCTCTCTCAGAGTTGGTTCGTGTGTGGACTAGGGAAAGCTCCTAGGGTCTCCAGCTATGAAGGGCTCTTTGCCCAGTTGGTTTCATCCGAGAAAGAGCCAGAGGGGCTGATCTCAACAAATAGGGCTGCACACCGTGAGTCCTTCGGGTAGGGCAGTCCTGATCCAATGTGCCACCTAAGGAATAAAAGCAAAGTTTCCTTGCCACAGGAAAACACACCGAGGCCTGGTGTTTTCTCTATGAAATAGTGTTAGCTGGTGGGTGAGGCCTTTACTATATTGTGGAAAAGCTCGGGGTTACGGCTGTCTTTCTCCCTCTCTCAGTACAATACCCTGGTCTCAGCTGTTGGGGAATGCTGAGTGGGAGAGGCTGCCTCTCTGCCGGACTCTGAAGGCTTCTTTCCTTTAGGGCAATTCCGTTTGTGTCTTACCTCGTGGAGAAAGAAACAGGGCGCCTAGAGATATTCTACCATGAAATACTTAACGACAGAGGATCTGCAGGAGCTGGTTTCTCGGTGGAAGGGGCCAAAACGCCTGCATTCCTAAGGTCTCTTTCAGAACTGCCAGACACTCTGCCGTCCTAGGCCTAAGAACTGGAAATTGTGACGGCATGGCAACACTTGGAATCCTAGGATGCAGTGGAAATGCGACTCTCAAACTGGATGGAAGAAGCTTCCAAGCATAGTGTTCTTCCATTTACCAAAGAGAACCCAAGTGTCTGAGGCTGGTAGCCTTGTTGCTGGAGAGAACTGGCATCCCCGTGGGCCTGTCGGTTAATTTCCTGTTTCTGACCCTCTAAGGAAACCCTTCCAAAAAGCCTTTGGAGCCGCTTAGAGAGAACAGCTGCGAAGTTGATGCACAGAACATTAACCTAGATTCCAGCCCTGGGTCCCAATCATCCATCTTTCTCTGGAGGTTACGTAGCCCACAGAGGGATTCAAGCAGGGAGTTTGCCTTATACAACTGACACATGAAACTGGGATGTGATGCAGGGCCACTCTCCTTGCCCTCACTCTACGTGGGCCGGAGAAGTTATCACGCAGCAGAATTCAACACCCTTCCTCTACACGTGTGTACCCAAAAGAAGTGCTGGGCAGTGGGTGTTCTCAGGCCAAGAGCAGTCCTTGTTCTGGGCTGCACCTGCTCTGTGGTTCAAAGGTTCTCTGACTCTGCTCCTTTGGAAGCATTTCAGGGCTGACGCTATCCCTGGGCTGCCAAAGCAAAGCGGCCTAGCGGCCTTTCACACTGAAGGCATGGGCTTGTTTCCCATTCAGAAAGTTATGTTGCCCCTCCCTGGCTGGAGGCGGGTAAGTTGTCACAATTTGCTCTGCCCCTGGAAAATGCAAGTGGGGGTCCTCGATTTGGGATTTCTGGTGAAACAACTTGCAGTCACAGGCAGCCTGAGTACCTTTCCTTTAGTGTGTTCCTAGCTAGGTAAACTCGGCCTTCGGAGGCAAGATGAGAGCAAACATGTTCAAGTTGTGGGGAAAGTCTTTGACCAATGACCAATATGCTTGTGCTTGTGCGAGGCTTAGGCAGGAGCTTTCCAACACAGGGTTTTGACCTTACCATAAGCCGTCCCTTTGGGCTGAAGCAGGCGGGGGTTCTGTATCACAGTCTGGGAAACAGGGCCTCAGGTGAGTCTGCCAACTGACTCCCTGCCCTCCGTCACAGCCAGCTGGGAAATTAGGGCAAGGCTGATGGAACCCTCTTACAACGAAATGTTTCTCTTCAGAATAGGAGATTTTGCTACCAGACTTCAGCTACTCCTCTCTCTCAGAGTTGGTTCGTGTGTGGACTAGGGAAAGCTCCTAGGGTCTCCAGCTATGAAGGGCTCTTTGCCCAGTTGGTTTCATCCGAGAAAGAGCCAGAGGGGCTGATCTCAACAAATAGGGCTGCACACCGTGAGTCCTTCGGGTAGGGCAGTCCTGATCCAATGTGCCACCTAAGGAATAAAAGCAAAGTTTCCTTGCCACAGGAAAACACACCGAGGCCTGGTGTTTTCTCTATGAAATTGTGTGAGCTGGTGGGTGAGGCCTTTACTATATTGTGGAAAAGCTCGGGGTTACGGCTGTCTTTCTCCCTCTCTCAGTACAATACCCTGGTCTCAGCTGTTGGGGAATGCTGAGTGGGAGAGGCTGCCTCTCTGCCGGACTCTGAAGGCTTCTTTCCTTTAGGGCAATTCCGTTTGTGTCTTACCTCGTGGAGAAAGAAACAGGGCGCCTAGAGATATTCTACCATGAAATACCTAACGACAGAGGATCTGCAGGAGCTGGTTTCTCGGTGGAAGGAGCCAAAACGCCTGCATTCCTAAGGTCTCTTTCAGAACTGCCAGACACTCTGCCGTCCTAGGCCTAAGAACTGGAAATTGTGACGGCATGGCAACACTTGGAATCCTAGGATGCAGTGGAAATGCGACTCTCAAACTGGATGGAAGAAGCTTCCAAGCATAGTGTTCTTCCATTTACCAAAGAGAACCCAAGTGTCTGAGGCTGGTAGCCTTGTTGCTGGAGAGAACTGGCATCCCCGTGGGCCTGTCGGTTAATTTCCTGTTTCTGACCCTCTAAGGAAACCCTTCCAAAAAGCCTTTGGAGCCGCTTAGAGAGAACAGCTGCGAAGTTGATGCACAGAACATTAACCTAGATTCCAGCCCTGGGTCCCAATCATCCATCTTTCTCTGGAGGTTACGTAGCCCACAGAGGGATTCAAGCAGGGAGTTTGCCTTATACAACTGACACATGAAACTGGGATGTGATGCAGGGCCACCCTCCTTGCCCTCACTCTACGTGGGCCGGAGAAGTTATCACGCAGCAGAATTCAACACCCTTCCTCTACACGTGTGTACCCAAAAGAAGTGCTGGGCAGTGGGTGTTCTCAGGCCAAGAGCAGTCCTTGTTCTGGGCTGCACCTGCTCTGTGGTTCAAAGGTTCTCTGACTCTGCTCCTTTGGAAGCATTTCAGGGCTGACGCTATCCCTGGGCTGCCAAAGCAAAGAGGCCTAGCGGCCTTTCACACTGAAGGCATGGGCTTGTTTCCCATTCAGAAAGTTATGTTGCCCCTCCCTGGCTGGAGGCGGGTAAGTTGTCACAATTTGCTCTGCCCCTGGAAAATGCAAGTGGGGGTCCTCGATTTGGGCTGCCTGGTGAAACAACATGCAGTCACAGGCAGCCTGAGTACCTTTCCTTTAGTGTCTTCCTAGCTAGGTAAACTCGGCCTTCGGAGGCTAGATGAGAGCAAACATGTTCAAGTTGTGGGGAAAGTCTTTGACCAATGACCAATATGCTTGTGCTTGTGCGAGGCTTAGGCAGGAGCTTTCCAACACAGGGTTTTGACCTTACCATAAGCCGTCCCTTTGGGCTGAAGCAGGCGGGGGTTCTCTATCACAGTCTGGGAAACAGGGCCTCAGGTGAGTCTGCCAACTGACTCCCTGCCCTCCGTCACAGCCAGCTGAGAAATTAGGGCAAGGCTGATGGAACCCTCTTACAACGAAATGTTTCTCTTCAGAATAGGAGATTTTGCTACCAGACTTCAGCTACTCCTCTCTCTCAGAGTTGGTTCGTGTGTGGACTAGGGAAAGCTCCTAGGGTCTCCAGCTATGAAGGGCTCTTTGCCCAGTTGGTTTCATCCGAGAAAGAGCCAGAGGGGCTGATCTCAACAAATAGGGCTGCACACCGTGAGTCCTTCGGGTAGGGCAGTCCTGATCCAATGTGCCACCTAAGGAATAAAAGCAAAGTTTCCTTGCCACAGGAAAAAACACCGAGGCCTGGTGTTTTCTCTATGAAATTGTGTGAGCTGGTGGGTGAGGCCTTTACTATATTGTGGAAAAGCTCGGGGTTACGGCTGTCTTTCTCCCTCTCTCAGTACAATACCCTGGTCTCAGCTGTTGGGGAATGCTGAGTGGGAGAGGCTGCCTCTCTGCCGGACTCAGAAGGCTTCTTTCCTTTAGGGCAATTCCGTTTGTGTCTTACCTCGTGGAGAAAGAAACAGGGCGCCTAGAGATATTCTACCATGAAATACCTAACGACAGAGGATCTGCAGGAGCTGGTTTCTCGGTGGAAGGAGCCAAAACGCCTGCATTCCTAAGGTCTCTTTCAGAACTGCCAGACACTCTGCCGTCCTAGGCCTAAGAACTGGAAATTGTGACGGCATGGCAACACTTGGAATCCTAGGATGCAGTGGAAATGCGACTCTCAAACTGGATGGAAGAAGCTTCCAAGCATAGTGTTCTTCCATTTACCAAAGAGAACCCAAGTGTCTGAGGCTGGTAGCCTTGTTGCTGGAGAGAACTGGCATCCCCGTGGGCCTGTCGGTTAATTTCCTGTTTCTGACCCTCTAAGGAAACCCTTCCAAAAAGCCTTTGGAGCCGCTTAGAGAGAAGAGCTGCGAAGTTGATGCACAGAACATTAACCTAGATTCCAGCCCTGGGTCCCAATCATCCATCTTTCTCTGGAGGTTACGTAGCCCACAGAGGGATTCAAGCAGGGAGTTTGCCTTATACAACTGACACATGAAACTGGGATGTGATGCAGGGCCACCCTCCTTGCCCTCACTCTACGTGGGCCGGAGAAGTTATCACGCAGCAGAATTCAACACCCTTCCTCTACACGTGTGTACCCAAAAGAAGTGCTGGGCAGTGGGTGTTCTCAGGCCAAGAGCAGTCCTTGTTCTGGGCTGCACCTGCTCTGTGGTTCAAAGGTTCTCTGACTCTGCTCCTTTGGAAGCATTTCAGGGCTGACGCTATCCCTGGGCTGCCAAAGCAAAGAGGCCTAGCGGCCTTTCACACTGAAGGCATGGGCTTGTTTCCCATTCAGAAAGTTATGTTGCCCCTCCCTGGCTGGAGGCGGGTAAGTTGTCACAATTTGCTCTGCCCCTGGAAAATGCAAGTGGGGGTCCTCGATTTGGGCTGCCTGGTGAAACAACATGCAGTCACAGGCAGCCTGAGTACCTTTCCTTTAGTGTCTTCCTAGCTAGGTAAACTCGGCCTTCGGAGGCTAGATGAGAGCAAACATGTTCAAGTTGTGGGGAAAGTCTTTGACCAATGACCAATATGCTTGTGCTTGTGCGAGGCTTAGGCAGGAGCTTTCCAACACAGGGTTTTGACCTTACCATAAGCCGTCCCTTTGGGCTGAAGCAGGCGGGGGTTCTCTATCACAGTCTGGGAAACAGGGCCTCAGGTGAGTCTGCCAACTGACTCCCTGCCCTCCGTCACAGCCAGCTGAGAAATTAGGGCAAGGCTGATGGAACCCTCTTACAACGAAATGTTTCTCTTCAGAATAGGAGATTTTGCTACCAGACTTCAGCTACTCCTCTCTCTCAGAGTTGGTTCGTGTGTGGACTAGGGAAAGCTCCTAGGGTCTCCAGCTATGAAGGGCTCTTTGCCCAGTTGGTTTCATCCGAGAAAGAGCCAGAGGGGCTGATCTCAACAAATAGGGCTGCACACCGTGAGTCCTTCGGGTAGGGCAGTCCTGATCCAATGTGCCACCTAAGGAATAAAAGCAAAGTTTCCTTGCCACAGGAAAAAACACCGAGGCCTGGTGTTTTCTCTATGAAATTGTGTGAGCTGGTGGGTGAGGCCTTTACTATATTGTGGAAAAGCTCGGGGTTACGGCTGTCTTTCTCCCTCTCTCAGTACAATACCCTGGTCTCAGCTGTTGGGGAATGCTGAGTGGGAGAGGCTGCCTCTCTGCCGGACTCAGAAGGCTTCTTTCCTTTAGGGCAATTCCGTTTGTGTCTTACCTCGTGGAGAAAGAAACAGGGCGCCTAGAGATATTCTACCATGAAATACCTAACGACAGAGGATCTGCAGGAGCTGGTTTCTCGGTGGAAGGAGCCAAAACGCCTGCATTCCTAAGGTCTCTTTCAGAACTGCCAGACACTCTGCCGTCCTAGGCCTAAGAACTGGAAATTGTGACGGCATGGCAACACTTGGAATCCTAGGATGCAGTGGAAATGCGACTCTCAAACTGGATGGAAGAAGCTTCCAAGCATAGTGTTCTTCCATTTACCAAAGAGAACCCAAGTGTCTGAGGCTGGTAGCCTTGTTGCTGGAGAGAACTGGCATCCCCGTGGGCCTGTCGGTTAATTTCCTGTTTCTGACCCTCTAAGGAAACCCTTCCAAAAAGCCTTTGGAGCCGCTTAGAGAGAACAGCTGCGAAGTTGATGCACAGAACATTAACCTAGATTCCAGCCCTGGGTCCCAATCATCCATCTTTCTCTGGAGGTTACGTAGCCCACAGAGGGATTCAAGCAGGGAGTTTGCCTTATACAACTGACACATGAAACTGGGATGTGATGCAGGGCCACTCTCCTTGCCCTCACTCTACGTGGGCCGGAGAAGTTATCACGCAGCAGAATTCAACACCCTTCCTCTACACGTGTGTACCCAAAAGAAGTGCTGGGCAGTGGGTGTTCTCAGGCCAAGAGCAGTCCTTGTTCTGGGCTGCACCTGCTCTGTGGTTCAAAGGTTCTCTGACTCTGCTCCTTTGGAAGCATTTCAGGGCTGACGCTATCCCTGGGCTGCCAAAGCAAAGAGGCATAGCGGCCTTTCACACTGAAGGCATGGGCTTGTTTCCCATTCAGAAAGTTATGTTGCCCCTCCCTGGCTGGAGGCGGGTAAGTTGTCACCATTTGCTCTGCCCCTGGAAAATGCAAGTGGGGGTCCTCGATTTGGGCTGCCTGGTGAAACAACATGCAGTCACAGGCAGCCTGAGTACCTTTCCTTTAGTGTCTTCCTAGCTAGGTAAACTCGGCCTTCGGAGGCTAGATGAGAGCAAACATGTTCAAGTTGTGGGGAAAGTCTTTGACCAATGACCAATATGCTTGTGCTTGTGCGAGGCTTAGGCAGGAGCTTTCCAACACAGGGTTTTGACCTTACCATAAGCCGTCCCTTTGGGCTGAAGCAGGCGGGGGTTCTGTATCACAGTCTGGGAAACAGGGCCTCAGGTGAGTCTGCCAACTGACTCCCTGCCCTCCGTCACAGCCAGCTGAGAAATTAGGGCAAGGCTGATGGAACCCTCTTACAACGAAATGTTTCTCTTCAGAATAGGAGATTTTGCTACCAGACTTCAGCTACTCCTCTCTCTCAGAGTTGGTTCGTGTGTGGACTAGGGAAAGCTCCTAGGGTCTCCAGCTATGAAGGGCTCTTTGCCCAGTTGGTTTCATCCGAGAAAGAGCCAGAGGGGCTGATCTCAACAAATAGGGCTGCACACCGTGAGTCCTTCGGGTAGGGCAGTCCTGATCCAATGTGCCACCTAAGGAATAAAAGCAAAGTTTCCTTGCCACAGGAAAAAACACCGAGGCCTGGTGTTTTCTCTATGAAATTGTGTGAGCTGGTGGGTGAGGCCTTTACTATATTGTGGAAAAGCTCGGGGTTACGGCTGTCTTTCTCCCTCTCTCAGTACAATACCCTGGTCTCAGCTGTTGGGGAATGCTGAGTGGGAGAGGCTGCCTCTCTGCCGGACTCAGAAGGCTTCTTTCCTTTAGGGCAATTCCATTTGTGTCTTACCTCGTGGAGAAAGAAACAGGGCGCCTAGAGATATTCTACCATGAAATACCTAACGACAGAGGATCTGCAGGAGCTGGTTTCTCGGTGGAAGGAGCCAAAACGCCTGCATTCCTAAGGTCTCTTTCAGAACTGCCAGACACTCTGCCGTCCTAGGCCTAAGAACTGGAAATTGTGACGGCATGGCAACACTTGGAATCCTAGGATGCAGTGGAAATGCGACTCTCAAACTGGATGGAAGAAGCTTCCAAGCATAGTGTTCTTCCATTTACCAAAGAGAACCCAAGTGTCTGAGGCTGGTAGCCTTGTTGCTGGAGAGAACTGGCATCCCCGTGGGCCTGTCGGTTAATTTCCTGTTTCTGACCCTCTAAGGAAACCCTTCCAAAAAGCCTTTGGAGCCGCTTAGAGAGAACAGCTGCGAAGTTGATGCACAGAACATTAACCTAGATTCCAGCCCTGGGTCCCAATCATCCATCTTTCTCTGGAGGTTACGTAGCCCACAGAGGGATTCAAGCAGGGAGTTTGCCTTATACAACTGACACATGAAACTGGGATGTGATGCAGGGCCACTCTCCTTGCCCTCACTCTACGTGGGCCGGAGAAGTTATCACGCAGCAGAATTCAACACCCTTCCTCTACACGTGTGTACCCAAAAGAAGTGCTGGGCAGTGGGTGTTCTCAGGCCAAGAGCAGTCCTTGTTCTGGGCTGCACCTGCTCTGTGGTTCAAAGGTTCTCTGACTCTGCTCCTTTGGAAGCATTTCAGGGCTGACGCTATCCCTGGGCTGCCAAAGCAAAGCGGCCTAGCGGCCTTTCACACTGAAGGCATGGGCTTGTTTCCCATTCAGAAAGTTATGTTGCCCCTCCCTGGCTGGAGGCGGGTAAGTTGTCACAATTTGCTCTGCCCCTGGAAAATGCAAGTGGGGGTCCTCGATTTGGGATTTCTGGTGAAACAACTTGCAGTCACAGGCAGCCTGAGTACCTTTCCTTTAGTGTGTTCCTAGCTAGGTAAACTCGGCCTTCGGAGGCAAGATGAGAGCAAACATGTTCAAGTTGTGGGGAAAGTCTTTGACCAATGACCAATATGCTTGTGCTTGTGCGAGGCTTAGGCAGGAGCTTTCCAACACAGGGTTTTGACCTTACCATAAGCCGTCCCTTTGGGCTGAAGCAGGCGGGGGTTCTGTATCACAGTCTGGGAAACAGGGCCTCAGGTGAGTCTGCCAACTGACTCCCTGCCCTCCGTCACAGCCAGCTGAGAAATTAGGGCAAGGCTGATGGAACCCTCTTACAACGAAATGTTTCTCTTCAGAATAGGAGATTTTACTACCAGACTTCAGCTACACCTCTCTCTCAGAGTTGGTTCGTGTGTGGACTAGGGAAAGCTCCTAGGGTCTCCAGCTATGAAGGGCTCTTTGCCCAGTTGGTTTCATCCGAGAAAGAGCCAGAGGGGCTGATCTCAACAAATAGGGCTGCACACCGTGAGTCCTTCGGGTAGGGCAGTCCTGATCCAATGTGCCACCTAAGGAATAAAAGCAAAGTTTCCTTGCCACAGGAAAACACACCGAGGCCTGGTGTTTTCTCTATGAAATAGTGTTAGCTGGTGGGTGAAGCCTTTACTATATTGTGGAAAAGCTCGGGGTTACGGCTGTCTTTCTCCCTCTCTCAGTACAATACCCTGGTCTCAGCTGTTGGGGAATGCTGAGTGGGAGAGGCTGCCTCTCTGCCGGACTCTGAAGGCTTCTTTCCTTTAGGGCAATTCCGTTTGTGTCTTACCTCGTGGAGAAAGAAACAGGGCGCCTAGAGATATTCTACCATGAAATACTTAACGACAGAGGATCTGCAGGAGCTGGTTTCTCGGTGGAAGGGGCCAAAACGCCTGCATTCCTAAGGTTTCTTTCAGAACTGCCAGACACTCTGCCGTCCTAGGCCTAAGAACTGGAAATTGTGACGGCATGGCAACACTTGGAATCCTAGGATGCAGTGGAAATGCGACTCTCAAACTGGATGGAAGAAGCTTCCAAGCATAGTGTTCTTCCATTTACCAAAGAGAACCCAAGTGTCTGAGGCTGGTAGCCTTGTTGCTGGAGAGAACTGGCATCCCCGTGGGCCTGTCGGTTAATTTCCTGTTTCTGACCCTCTAAGGAAACCCTTCCAAAAAGCCTTTGGAGCCGCTTAGAGAGAACAGCTGCGAAGTTGATGCACAGAACATTAACCTAGATTCCAGCCCTGGGTCCCAATCATCCATCTTTCTCTGGAGGTTACATAGCCCACAGAGGGATTCAAGCAGGGAGTTTGCCTTATACAACTGACACATGAAACTGGGATGTGATGCAGGGCCACTCTCCTTGCCCTCACTCTACGTGGGCCGGAGAAGTTATCACGCAGCAGAATTCAACACCCTTCCTCTACACGTGTGTACCCAAAAGAAGTGCTGGGCAGTGGGTGTTCTCAGGCCAAGAGCAGTCCTTGTTCTGGGCTGCACCTGCTCTGTGGTTCAAAGGTTCTCTGACTCTGCTCCTTTGGAAGCATTTCAGGGCTGACGCTATCCCTGGGCTGCCAAAGCAAAGAGGCATAGCGGCCTTTCACACTGAAGGCATGGGCTTGTTTCCCATTCAGAAAGTTATGTTGCCCCTCCCTGGCTGGAGGCGGGTAAGTTGTCACAATTTGCTCTGCCCCTGGAAAATGCAAGTGGGGGTCCTCGATTTGGGCTGCCTGGTGAAACAACATGCAGTCACAGGCAGCCTGAGTACCTTTCCTTTAGTGTCTTCCTAGCTAGGTAAACTCGGCCTTCGGAGGCTAGATGAGAGCAAACATGTTCAAGTTGTGGGGAAAGTCTTTGACCAATGACCAATATGCTTGTGCTTGTGCGAGGCTTAGGCAGGAGCTTTCCAACACAGGGTTTTGACCTTACCATAAGCCGTCCCTTTGGGCTGAAGCAGGCGGGGGTTCTGTATCACAGTCTGGGAAACAGGGCCTCAGGTGAGTCTGCCAACTGACTCCCTGCCCTCCGTCACAGCCAGCTGAGAAATTAGGGCAAGGCTGATGGAACCCTCTTACAACGAAATGTTTCTCTTCAGAATAGGAGATTTTGCTACCAGACTTCAGCTACTCCTCTCTCTCAGAGTTGGTTCGTGTGTGGACTAGGGAAAGCTCCTAGGGTCTCCAGCTATGAAGGGCTCTTTGCCCAGTTGGTTTCATCCGAGAAAGAGCCAGAGGGGCTGATCTCAACAAATAGGGCTGCACACCGTGAGTCCTTCGGGTAGGGCAGTCCTGATCCAATGTGCCACCTAAGGAATAAAAGCAAAGTTTCCTTGCCACAGGAAAAAACACCGAGGCCTGGTGTTTTCTCTATGAAATTGTGTGAGCTGGTGGGTGAGGCCTTTACTATATTGTGGAAAAGCTCGGGGTTACGGCTGTCTTTCTCCCTCTCTCAGTACAATACCCTGGTCTCAGCTGTTGGGGAATGCTGAGTGGGAGAGGCTGCCTCTCTGCCGGACTCAGAAGGCTTCTTTCCTTTAGGGCAATTCCGTTTGTGTCTTACCTCGTGGAGAAAGAAACAGGGCGCCTAGAGATATTCTACCATGAAATACCTAACGACAGAGGATCTGCAGGAGCTGGTTTCTCGGTGGAAGGAGCCAAAACGCCTGCATTCCTAAGGTCTCTTTCAGAACTGCCAGACACTCTGCCGTCCTAGGCCTAAGAACTGGAAATTGTGACGGCATGGCAACACTTGGAATCCTAGGATGCAGTGGAAATGCGACTCTCAAACTGGATGGAAGAAGCTTCCAAGCATAGTGTTCTTCCATTTACCAAAGAGAACCCAAGTGTCTGAGGCTGGTAGCCTTGTTGCTGGAGAGAACTGGCATCCCCGTGGGCCTGTCGGTTAATTTCCTGTTTCTGACCCTCTAAGGAAACCCTTCCAAAAAGCCTTTGGAGCCGCTTAGAGAGAACAGCTGCGAAGTTGATGCACAGAACATTAACCTAGATTCCAGCCCTGGGTCCCAATCATCCATCTTTCTCTGGAGGTTACGTAGCCCACAGAGGGATTCAAGCAGGGAGTTTGCCTTATACAACTGACACATGAAACTGGGATGTGATGCAGGGCCACTCTCCTTGCCCTCACTCTACGTGGGCCGGAGAAGTTATCACGCAGCAGAATTCAACACCCTTCCTCTACACGTGTGTACCCAAAAGAAGTGCTGGGCAGTGGGTGTTCTCAGGCCAAGAGCAGTCCTTGTTCTGGGCTGCACCTGCTCTGTGGTTCAAAGGTTCTCTGACTCTGCTCCTTTGGAAGCATTTCAGGGCTGACGCTATCCCTGGGCTGCCAAAGCAAAGAGGCATAGCGGCCTTTCACACTGAAGGCATGGGCTTGTTTCCCATTCAGAAAGTTATGTTGCCCCTCCCTGGCTGGAGGCGGGTAAGTTGTCACAATTTGCTCTGCCCCTGGAAAATGCAAGTGGGGGTCCTCGATTTGGGCTGCCTGGTGAAACAACATGCAGTCACAGGCAGCCTGAGTACCTTTCCTTTAGTGTCTTCCTAGCTAGGTAAACTCGGCCTTCGGAGGCTAGATGAGAGCAAACATGTTCAAGTTGTGGGGAAAGTCTTTGACCAATGACCAATATGCTTGTGCTTGTGCGAGGCTTAGGCAGGAGCTTTCCAACACAGGGTTTTGACCTTACCATAAGCCGTCCCTTTGGGCTGAAGCAGGCGGGGGTTCTCTATCACAGTCTGGGAAACAGGGCCTCAGGTGAGTCTGCCAACTGACTCCCTGCCCTCCGTCACAGCCAGCTGAGAAATTAGGGCAAGGCTGATGGAACCCTCTTACAACGAAATGTTTCTCTTCAGAATAGGAGATTTTGCTACCAGACTTCAGCTACTCCTCTCTCTCAGAGTTGGTTCGTGTGTGGACTAGGGAAAGCTCCTAGGGTCTCCAGCTATGAAGGGCTCTTTGCCCAGTTGGTTTCATCCGAGAAAGAGCCAGAGGGGCTGATCTCAACAAATAGGGCTGCACACCGTGAGTCCTTCGGGTAGGGCAGTCCTGATCCAATGTGCCACCTAAGGAATAAAAGCAAAGTTTCCTTGCCACAGGAAAAAACACCGAGGCCTGGTGTTTTCTCTATGAAATTGTGTGAGCTGGTGGGTGAGGCCTTTACTATATTGTGGAAAAGCTCGGGGTTACGGCTGTCTTTCTCCCTCTCTCAGTACAATACCCTGGTCTCAGCTGTTGGGGAATGCTGAGTGGGAGAGGCTGCCTCTCTGCCGGACTCAGAAGGCTTCTTTCCTTTAGGGCAATTCCGTTTGTGTCTTACCTCGTGGAGAAAGAAACAGGGCGCCTAGAGATATTCTACCATGAAATACCTAACGACAGAGGATCTGCAGGAGCTGGTTTCTCGGTGGAAGGAGCCAAAACGCCTGCATTCCTAAGGTCTCTTTCAGAACTGCCAGACACTCTGCCGTCCTAGGCCTAAGAACTGGAAATTGTGACGGCATGGCAACACTTGGAATCCTAGGATGCAGTGGAAATGCGACTCTCAAACTGGATGGAAGAAGCTTCCAAGCATAGTGTTCTTCCATTTACCAAAGAGAACCCAAGTGTCTGAGGCTGGTAGCCTTGTTGCTGGAGAGAACTGGCATCCCCGTGGGCCTGTCGGTTAATTTCCTGTTTCTGACCCTCTAAGGAAACCCTTCCAAAAAGCCTTTGGAGCCGCTTAGAGAGAACAGCTGCGAAGTTGATGCACAGAACATTAACCTAGATTCCAGCCCTGGGTCCCAATCATCCATCTTTCTCTGGAGGTTACGTAGCCCACAGAGGGATTCAAGCAGGGAGTTTGCCTTATACAACTGACACATGAAACTGGGATGTGATGCAGGGCCACTCTCCTTGCCCTCACTCTACGTGGGCCGGAGAAGTTATCACGCAGCAGAATTCAACACCCTTCCTCTACACGTGTGTACCCAAAAGAAGCGCTGGGCAGTGGGTGTTCTCAGGCCAAGAGCAGTCCTTGTTCTGGGCTGCACCTGCTCTGTGGTTCAAAGGTTCTCTGACTCTGCTCCTTTGGAAGCATTTCAGGGCTGACGCTATCCCTGGGCTGCCAAAGCAAAGAGGCATAGCGGCCTTTCACACTGAAGGCATGGCCTTCTTTCCCATCCAGAATGTGTATGTTGCCCCTCCCAGGCTGGAGGCGTGTAAGTTGAAACCATTTGCTCTGCCCCTGGAAAAGGCAAGTGGGGGTCCTCGATTTGGGCTGCCTGGTGAAACAACATGCAGTCACAGGCAGCCTGAGTACCTTTCCTTTAGTGTGTTCCTAGCTAGGTAAACTCGGCCTTCGGAGGCTAGATGAGAGCAAACATGTTCAAGTTGTGGGGAAAGTCTTTGACCAATGACCAATATGCTTGTGCTTGTGCGAGGCTTAGGCAGGAGCTTTCCAACACAGGGTTTTGACCTTACCATAAGCCGTCCCTTTGGGCTGAAGCAGGCGGGGGTTCTGTATCACAGTCTGGGAAACAGGGCCTCAGGTGAGTCTGCCAACTGACTCCCTGCCCTCCGTCACAGCCAGCTGAGAAATTAGGGCAAGGCTGATGGAACCCTCTTACAACGAAATGTTTCTCTTCAGAATAGGAGATTTTGCTACCAGACTTCAGCTACTCCTCTCTCTCAGAGTTGGTTCGTGTGTGGACTAGGGAAAGCTCCTAGGGTCTCCAGCTATGAAGGGCTCTTTGCCCAGTTGGTTTCATCCGAGAAAGAGCCAGAGGGGCTGATCTCAACAAATAGGGCTGCACACCGTGAGTCCTTCGGGTAGGGCAGTCCTGATCCAATGTGCCACCTAAGGAATAAAAGCAAAGTTTCCTTGCCACAGGAAAAAACACCGAGGCCTGGTGTTTTCTCTATGAAATTGTGTGAGCTGGTGGGTGAGGCCTTTACTATATTGTGGAAAAGCTCGGGGTTACGGCTGTCTTTCTCCCTCTCTCAGTACAATACCCTGGTCTCAGCTGTTGGGGAATGCTGAGTGGGAGAGGCTGCCTCTCTGCCGGACTCAGAAGGCTTCTTTCCTTTAGGGCAATTCCGTTTGTGTCTTACCTCGTGGAGAAAGAAACAGGGCGCCTAGAGATATTCTACCATGAAATACCTAACGACAGAGGATCTGCAGGAGCTGGTTTCTCGGTGGAAGGAGCCAAAACGCCTGCATTCCTAAGGTCTCTTTCAGAACTGCCAGACACTCTGCCGTCCTAGGCCTAAGAACTGGAAATTGTGACGGCATGGCAACACTTGGAATCCTAGGATGCAGTGGAAATGCGACTCTCAAACTGGATGGAAGAAGCTTCCAAGCATAGTGTTCTTCCATTTACCAAAGAGAACCCAAGTGTCTGAGGCTGGTAGCCTTGTTGCTGGAGAGAACTGGCATCCCCGTGGGCCTGTCGGTTAATTTCCTGTTTCTGACCCTCTAAGGAAACCCTTCCAAAAAGCCTTTGGAGCCGCTTAGAGAGAACAGCTGCGAAGTTGATGCACAGAACATTAACCTAGATTCCAGCCCTGGGTCCCAATCATCCATCTTTCTCTGGAGGTTACGTAGCCCACAGAGGGATTCAAGCAGGGAGTTTGCCTTATACAACTGACACATGAAACTGGGATGTGATGCAGGGCCACTCTCCTTGCCCTCACTCTACGTGGGCCGGAGAAGTTATCACGCAGCAGAATTCAACACCCTTCCTCTACACGTGTGTACCCAAAAGAAGCGCTGGGCAGTGGGTGTTCTCAGGCCAAGAGCAGTCCTTGTTCTGGGCTGCACCTGCTCTGTGGTTCAAAGGTTCTCTGACTCTGCTCCTTTGGAAGCATTTCAGGGCTGACGCTATCCCTGGGCTGCCAAAGCAAAGAGGCATAGCGGCCTTTCACACTGAAGGCATGGCCTTCTTTCCCATCCAGAATGTGTATGTTGCCCCTCCCAGGCTGGAGGCGGGTAAGTTGTCACAATTTGCTCTGCCCCTGGAAAAGGCAAGTGGGGGTCCTCGATTTGGGCTGCCTGGTGAAACAACATGCAGTCACAGGCAGCCTGAGTACCTTTCCTTTAGTGTGTTCCTAGCTAGGTAAACTCGGCCTTCGGAGGCTAGATGAGAGCAAACATGTTCAAGTTGTGGGGAAAGTCTTTGACCAATGACCAATATGCTTGTGCTTGTGCGAGGCTTAGGCAGGAGCTTTCCAACACAGGGTTTTGACCTTACCATAAGCCGTCCCTTTGGGCTGAAGCAGGCGGGGGTTCTGTATCACAGTCTGGGAAACAGGGCCTCAGGTGAGTCTGCCAACTGACTCCCTGCCCTCCGTCACAGCCAGCTGAGAAATTAGGGCAAGGCTGATGGAACCCTCTTACAACGAAATGTTTCTCTTCAGAATAGGAGATTTTGCTACCAGACTTCAGCTACTCCTCTCTCTCAGAGTTGGTTCGTGTGTGGACTAGGGAAAGCTCCTAGGGTCTCCAGCTATGAAGGGCTCTTTGCCCAGTTGGTTTCATCCGAGAAAGAGCCAGAGGGGCTGATCTCAACAAATAGGGCTGCACACCGTGAGTCCTTCGGGTAGGGCAGTCCTGATCCAATGTGCCACCTAAGGAATAAAAGCAAAGTTTCCTTGCCACAGGAAAAAACACCGAGGCCTGGTGTTTTCTCTATGAAATTGTGTGAGCTGGTGGGTGAGGCCTTTACTATATTGTGGAAAAGCTCGGGGTTACGGCTGTCTTTCTCCCTCTCTCAGTACAATACCCTGGTCTCAGCTGTTGGGGAATGCTGAGTGGGAGAGGCTGCCTCTCTGCCGGACTCAGAAGGCTTCTTTCCTTTAGGGCAATTCCGTTTGTGTCTTACCTCGTGGAGAAAGAAACAGGGCGCCTAGAGATATTCTACCATGAAATACCTAACGACAGAGGATCTGCAGGAGCTGGTTTCTCGGTGGAAGGAGCCAAAACGCCTGCATTCCTAAGGTCTCTTTCAGAACTGCCAGACACTCTGCCGTCCTAGGCCTAAGAACTGGAAATTGTGACGGCATGGCAACACTTGGAATCCTAGGATGCAGTGGAAATGCGACTCTCAAACTGGATGGAAGAAGCTTCCAAGCATAGTGTTCTTCCATTTACCAAAGAGAACCCAAGTGTCTGAGGCTGGTAGCCTTGTTGCTGGAGAGAACTGGCATCCCCGTGGGCCTGTCGGTTAATTTCCTGTTTCTGACCCTCTAAGGAAACCCTTCCAAAAAGCCTTTGGAGCCGCTTAGAGAGAACAGCTGCGAAGTTGATGCACAGAACATTAACCTAGATTCCAGCCCTGGGTCCCAATCATCCATCTTTCTCTGGAGGTTACGTAGCCCACAGAGGGATTCAAGCAGGGAGTTTGCCTTATACAACTGACACATGAAACTGGGATGTGATGCAGGGCCACTCTCCTTGCCCTCACTCTACGTGGGCCGGAGAAGTTATCACGCAGCAGAATTCAACACCCTTCCTCTACACGTGTGTACCCAAAAGAAGCGCTGGGCAGTGGGTGTTCTCAGGCCAAGAGCAGTCCTTGTTCTGGGCTGCACCTGCTCTGTGGTTCAAAGGTTCTCTGACTCTGCTCCTTTGGAAGCATTTCAGGGCTGACGCTATCCCTGGGCTGCCAAAGCAAAGAGGCATAGCGGCCTTTCACACTGAAGGCATGGCCTTCTTTCCCATCCAGAATGTGTATGTTGCCCCTCCCAGGCTGGAGGCGTGTAAGTTGAAACCATTTGCTCTGCCCCTGGAAAAGGCAAGTGGGGGTCCTCGATTTGGGCTGCCTGGTGAAACAACATGCAGTCACAGGCAGCCTGAGTACCTTTCCTTTAGTGTGTTCCTAGCTAGGTAAACTCGGCCTTCGGAGGCTAGATGAGAGCAAACATGTTCAAGTTGTGGGGAAAGTCTTTGACCAATGACCAATATGCTTGTGCTTGTGCGAGGCTTAGGCAGGAGCTTTCCAACACAGGGTTTTGACCTTACCATAAGCCGTCCCTTTGGGCTGAAGCAGGCGGGGGTTCTGTATCACAGTCTGGGAAACAGGGCCTCAGGTGAGTCTGCCAACTGACTCCCTGCCCTCCGTCACAGCCAGCTGAGAAATTAGGGCAAGGCTGATGGAACCCTCTTACAACGAAATGTTTCTCTTCAGAATAGGAGATTTTGCTACCAGACTTCAGCTACTCCTCTCTCTCAGAGTTGGTTCGTGTGTGGACTAGGGAAAGCTCCTAGGGTCTCCAGCTATGAAGGGCTCTTTGCCCAGTTGGTTTCATCCGAGAAAGAGCCAGAGGGGCTGATCTCAACAAATAGGGCTGCACACCGTGAGTCCTTCGGGTAGGGCAGTCCTGATCCAATGTGCCACCTAAGGAATAAAAGCAAAGTTTCCTTGCCACAGGAAAAAACACCGAGGCCTGGTGTTTTCTCTATGAAATTGTGTGAGCTGGTGGGTGAGGCCTTTACTATATTGTGGAAAAGCTCGGGGTTACGGCTGTCTTTCTCCCTCTCTCAGTACAATACCCTGGTCTCAGCTGTTGGGGAATGCTGAGTGGGAGAGGCTGCCTCTCTGCCGGACTCAGAAGGCTTCTTTCCTTTAGGGCAATTCCGTTTGTGTCTTACCTCGTGGAGAAAGAAACAGGGCGCCTAGAGATATTCTACCATGAAATACCTAACGACAGAGGATCTGCAGGAGCTGGTTTCTCGGTGGAAGGAGCCAAAACGCCTGCATTCCTAAGGTCTCTTTCAGAACTGCCAGACACTCTGCCGTCCTAGGCCTAAGAACTGGAAATTGTGACGGCATGGCAACACTTGGAATCCTAGGATGCAGTGGAAATGCGACTCTCAAACTGGATGGAAGAAGCTTCCAAGCATAGTGTTCTTCCATTTACCAAAGAGAACCCAAGTGTCTGAGGCTGGTAGCCTTGTTGCTGGAGAGAACTGGCATCCCCGTGGGCCTGTCGGTTAATTTCCTGTTTCTGACCCTCTAAGGAAACCCTTCCAAAAAGCCTTTGGAGCCGCTTAGAGAGAACAGCTGCGAAGTTGATGCACAGAACATTAACCTAGATTCCAGCCCTGGGTCCCAATCATCCATCTTTCTCTGGAGGTTACGTAGCCCACAGAGGGATTCAAGCAGGGAGTTTGCCTTATACAACTGACACATGAAACTGGGATGTGATGCAGGGCCACTCTCCTTGCCCTCACTCTACGTGGGCCGGAGAAGTTATCACGCAGCAGAATTCAACACCCTTCCTCTACACGTGTGTACCCAAAAGAAGCGCTGGGCAGTGGGTGTTCTCAGGCCAAGAGCAGTCCTTGTTCTGGGCTGCACCTGCTCTGTGGTTCAAAGGTTCTCTGACTCTGCTCCTTTGGAAGCATTTCAGGGCTGACGCTATCCCTGGGCTGCCAAAGCAAAGAGGCATAGCGGCCTTTCACACTGAAGGCATGGGCTTGTTTCCCATTCAGAAAGTTATGTTGCCCCTCCCTGGCTGGAGGCGGGTAAGTTGTCACAATTTGCTCTGCCCCTGGAAAATGCAAGTGGGGGTCCTCGATTTGGGCTGCCTGGTGAAACAACATGCAGTCACAGGCAGCCTGAGTACCTTTCCTTTAGTGTGTTCCTAGCTAGGTAAACTCGGCCTTCGGAGGCTAGATGAGAGCAAACATGTTCAAGTTGTGGGGAAAGTCTTTGACCAATGACCAATATGCTTGTGCTTGTGCGAGGCTTAGGCAGGAGCTTTCCAACACAGGGTTTTGACCTTACCATAAGCCGTCCCTTTGGGCTGAAGCAGGCGGGGGTTCTGTATCACAGTCTGGGAAACAGGGCCTCAGGTGAGTCTGCCAACTGACTCCCTGCCCTCCGTCACAGCCAGCTGAGAAATTAGGGCAAGGCTGATGGAACCCTCTTACAACGAAATGTTTCTCTTCAGAATAGGAGATTTTGCTACCAGACTTCAGCTACTCCTCTCTCTCAGAGTTGGTTCGTGTGTGGACTAGGGAAAGCTCCTAGGGTCTCCAGCTATGAAGGGCTCTTTGCCCAGTTGGTTTCATCCGAGAAAGAGCCAGAGGGGCTGATCTCAACAAATAGGGCTGCACACCGTGAGTCCTTCGGGTAGGGCAGTCCTGATCCAATGTGCCACCTAAGGAATAAAAGCAAAGTTTCCTTGCCACAGGAAAAAACACCGAGGCCTGGTGTTTTCTCTATGAAATTGTGTGAGCTGGTGGGTGAGGCCTTTACTATATTGTGGAAAAGCTCGGGGTTACGGCTGTCTTTCTCCCTCTCTCAGTACAATACCCTGGTCTCAGCTGTTGGGGAATGCTGAGTGGGAGAGGCTGCCTCTCTGCCGGACTCAGAAGGCTTCTTTCCTTTAGGGCAATTCCGTTTGTGTCTTACCTCGTGGAGAAAGAAACAGGGCGCCTAGAGATATTCTACCATGAAATACCTAACGACAGAGGATCTGCAGGAGCTGGTTTCTCGGTGGAAGGAGCCAAAACGCCTGCATTCCTAAGGTCTCTTTCAGAACTGCCAGACACTCTGCCGTCCTAGGCCTAAGAACTGGAAATTGTGACGGCATGGCAACACTTGGAATCCTAGGATGCAGTGGAAATGCGACTCTCAAACTGGATGGAAGAAGCTTCCAAGCATAGTGTTCTTCCATTTACCAAAGAGAACCCAAGTGTCTGAGGCTGGTAGCCTTGTTGCTGGAGAGAACTGGCATCCCCGTGGGCCTGTCGGTTAATTTCCTGTTTCTGACCCTCTAAGGAAACCCTTCCAAAAAGCCTTTGGAGCCGCTTAGAGAGAACAGCTGCGAAGTTGATGCACAGAACATTAACCTAGATTCCAGCCCTGGGTCCCAATCATCCATCTTTCTCTGGAGGTTACGTAGCCCACAGAGGGATTCAAGCAGGGAGTTTGCCTTATACAACTGACACATGAAACTGGGATGTGATGCAGGGCCACTCTCCTTGCCCTCACTCTACGTGGGCCGGAGAAGTTATCACGCAGCAGAATTCAACACCCTTCCTCTACACGTGTGTACCCAAAAGAAGTGCTGGGCAGTGGGTGTTCTCAGGCCAAGAGCAGTCCTTGTTCTGGGCTGCACCTGCTCTGTGGTTCAAAGGTTCTCTGACTCTGCTCCTTTGGAAGCATTTCAGGGCTGACGCTATCCCTGGGCTGCCAAAGCAAAGAGGCATAGCGGCCTTTCACACTGAAGGCATGGGCTTGTTTCCCATTCAGAAAGTTATGTTGCCCCTCCCTGGCTGGAGGCGGGTAAGTTGTCACAATTTGCTCTGCCCCTGGAAAATGCAAGTGGGGGTCCTCGATTTGGGCTGCCTGGTGAAACAACATGCAGTCACAGGCAGCCTGAGTACCTTTCCTTTAGTGTGTTCCTAGCTAGGTAAACTCGGCCTTCGGAGGCTAGATGAGAGCAAACATGTTCAAGTTGTGGGGAAAGTCTTTGACCAATGACCAATATGCTTGTGCTTGTGCGAGGCTTAGGCAGGAGCTTTCCAACACAGGGTTTTGACCTTACCATAAGCCGTCCCTTTGGGCTGAAGCAGGCGGGGGTTCTGTATCACAGTCTGGGAAACAGGGCCTCAGGTGAGTCTGCCAACTGACTCCCTGCCCTCCGTCACAGCCAGCTGAGAAATTAGGGCAAGGCTGATGGAACCCTCTTACAACGGAATGTTTCTCTTCAGAATAGGAGATTTTGCTACCAGACTTCAGCTACTCCTCTCTCTCAGAGTTGGTTCGTGTGTGGACTAGGGAAAGCTCCTAGGGTCTCCAGCTATGAAGGGCTCTTTGCCCAGTTGGTTTCATCCGAGAAAGAGCCAGAGGGGCTGATCTCAACAAATAGGGCTGCACACCGTGAGTCCTTCGGGTAGGGCAGTCCTGATCCAATGTGCCACCTAAGGAATAAAAGCAAAGTTTCCTTGCCACAGGAAAAAACACCGAGGCCTGGTGTTTTCTCTATGAAATTGTGTGAGCTGGTGGGTGAGGCCTTTACTATATTGTGGAAAAGCTCGGGGTTACGGCTGTCTTTCTCCCTCTCTCAGTACAATACCCTGGTCTCAGCTGTTGGGGAATGCTGAGTGGGAGAGGCTGCCTCTCTGCCGGACTCAGAAGGCTTCTTTCCTTTAGGGCAATTCCGTTTGTGTCTTACCTCGTGGAGAAAGAAACAGGGCGCCTAGAGATATTCTACCATGAAATACTTAACGACAGAGGATCTGCAGGAGCTGGTTTCTCGGTGGAAGGGGCCAAAACGCCTGCATTCCTAAGGTTTCTTTCAGAACTGCCAGACACTCTGCCGTCCTAGGCCTAAGAACTGGAAATTGTGACGGCATGGCAACACTTGGAATCCTAGGATGCAGTGGAAATGCGACTCTCAAACTGGATGGAAGAAGCTTCCAAGCATAGTGTTCTTCCATTTACCAAAGAGAACCCAAGTGTCTGAGGCTGGTAGCCTTGTTGCTGGAGAGAACTGGCATCCCCGTGGGCCTGTCGGTTAATTTCCTGTTTCTGACCCTCTAAGGAAACCCTTCCAAAAAGCCTTTGGAGCCGCTTAGAGAGAACAGCTGCGAAGTTGATGCACAGAACATTAACCTAGATTCCAGCCCTGGGTCCCAATCATCCATCTTTCTCTGGAGGTTACGTAGCCCACAGAGGGATTCAAGCAGGGAGTTTGCCTTATACAACTGACACATGAAACTGGGATGTGATGCAGGGCCACTCTCCTTGCCCTCACTCTACGTGGGCCGGAGAAGTTATCACGCAGCAGAATTCAACACCCTTCCTCTACACGTGTGTACCCAAAAGAAGTGCTGGGCAGTGGGTGTTCTCAGGCCAAGAGCAGTCCTTGTTCTGGGCTGCACCTGCTCTGTGGTTCAAAGGTTCTCTGACTCTGCTCCTTTGGAAGCATTTCAGGGCTGACGCTATCCCTGGGCTGCCAAAGCAAAGAGGCATAGCGGCCTTTCACACTGAAGGCATGGGCTTGTTTCCCATTCAGAAAGTTATGTTGCCCCTCCCTGGCTGGAGGCGGGTAAGTTGTCACAATTTGCTCTGCCCCTGGAAAATGCAAGTGGGGGTGCTCGATTTGGGCTGCCTGGTGAAACAACATGCAGTCACAGGCAGCCTGAGTACCTTTCCTTTAGTGTCTTCCTAGCTAGGTAAACTCGGCCTTCGGAGGCTAGATGAGAGCAAACATGTTCAAGTTGTGGGGAAAGTCTTTGACCAATGACCAATATGCTTGTGCTTGTGCGAGGCTTAGGCAGGAGCTTTCCAACACAGGGTTTTGACCTTACCATAAGCCGTCCCTTTGGGCTGAAGCAGGCGGGGGTTCTGTATCACAGTCTGGGAAACAGGGCCTCAGGTGAGTCTGCCAACTGACTCCCTGCCCTCCGTCACAGCCAGCTGAGAAATTAGGGCAAGGCTGATGGAACCCTCTTACAACGAAATGTTTCTCTTCAGAATAGGAGATTTTGCTACCAGACTTCAGCTACTCCTCTCTCTCAGAGTTGGTTCGTGTGTGGACTAGGGAAAGCTCCTAGGGTCTCCAGCTATGAAGGGCTCTTTGCCCAGTTGGTTTCATCCGAGAAAGAGCCAGAGGGGCTGATCTCAACAAATAGGGCTGCACACCGTGAGTCCTTCGGGTAGGGCAGTCCTGATCCAATGTGCCACCTAAGGAATAAAAGCAAAGTTTCCTTGCCACAGGAAAAAACACCGAGGCCTGGTGTTTTCTCTATGAAATTGTGTGAGCTGGTGGGTGAGGCCTTTACTATATTGTGGAAAAGCTCGGGGTTACGGCTGTCTTTCTCCCTCTCTCAGTACAATACCCTGGTCTCAGCTGTTGGGGAATGCTGAGTGGGAGAGGCTGCCTCTCTGCCGGACTCAGAAGGCTTCTTTCCTTTAGGGCAATTCCGTTTGTGTCTTACCTCGTGGAGAAAGAAACAGGGCGCCTAGAGATATTCTACCATGAAATACCTAACGACAGAGGATCTGCAGGAGCTGGTTTCTCGGTGGAAGGAGCCAAAACGCCTGCATTCCTAAGGTCTCTTTCAGAACTGCCAGACACTCTGCCGTCCTAGGCCTAAGAACTGGAAATTGTGACGGCATGGCAACACTTGGAATCCTAGGATGCAGTGGAAATGCGACTCTCAAACTGGATGGAAGAAGCTTCCAAGCATAGTGTTCTTCCATTTACCAAAGAGAACCCAAGTGTCTGAGGCTGGTAGCCTTGTTGCTGGAGAGAACTGGCATCCCCGTGGGCCTGTCGGTTAATTTCCTGTTTCTGACCCTCTAAGGAAACCCTTCCAAAAAGCCTTTGGAGCCGCTTAGAGAGAACAGCTGCGAAGTTGATGCACAGAACATTAACCTAGATTCCAGCCCTGGGTCCCAATCATCCATCTTTCTCTGGAGGTTACGTAGCCCACAGAGGGATTCAAGCAGGGAGTTTGCCTTATACAACTGACACATGAAACTGGGATGTGATGCAGGGCCACTCTCCTTGCCCTCACTCTACGTGGGCCGGAGAAGTTATCACGCAGCAGAATTCAACACCCTTCCTCTACACGTGTGTACCCAAAAGAAGTGCTGGGCAGTGGGTGTTCTCAGGCCAAGAGCAGTCCTTGTTCTGGGCTGCACCTGCTCTGTGGTTCAAAGGTTCTCTGACTCTGCTCCTTTGGAAGCATTTCAGGGCTGACGCTATCCCTGGGCTGCCAAAGCAAAGAGGCATAGCGGCCTTTCACACTGAAGGCATGGGCTTGTTTCCCATTCAGAAAGTTATGTTGCCCCTCCCTGGCTGGAGGCGGGTAAGTTGTCACAATTTGCTCTGCCCCTGGAAAATGCAAGTGGGGGTCCTCGATTTGGGCTGCCTGGTGAAACAACATGCAGTCACAGGCAGCCTGAGTACCTTTCCTTTAGTGTGTTCCTAGCTAGGTAAACTCGGCCTTCGGAGGCTAGATGAGAGCAAACATGTTCAAGTTGTGGGGAAAGTCTTTGACCAATGACCAATATGCTTGTGCTTGTGCGAGGCTTAGGCAGGAGCTTTCCAACACAGGGTTTTGACCTTACCATAAGCCGTCCCTTTGGGCTGAAGCAGGCGGGGGTTCTGTATCACAGTCTGGGAAACAGGGCCTCAGGTGAGTCTGCCAACTGACTCCCTGCCCTCCGTCACAGCCAGCTGAGAAATTAGGGCAAGGCTGATGGAACCCTCTTACAACGAAATGTTTCTCTTCAGAATAGGAGATTTTGCTACCAGACTTCAGCTACTCCTCTCTCTCAGAGTTGGTTCGTGTGTGGACTAGGGAAAGCTCCTAGGGTCTCCAGCTATGAAGGGCTCTTTGCCCAGTTGGTTTCATCCGAGAAAGAGCCAGAGGGGCTGATCTCAACAAATAGGGCTGCACACCGTGAGTCCTTCGGGTAGGGCAGTCCTGATCCAATGTGCCACCTAAGGAATAAAAGCAAAGTTTCCTTGCCACAGGAAAAAACACCGAGGCCTGGTGTTTTCTCTATGAAATTGTGTGAGCTGGTGGGTGAGGCCTTTACTATATTGTGGAAAAGCTCGGGGTTACGGCTGTCTTTCTCCCTCTCTCAGTACAATACCCTGGTCTCAGCTGTTGGGGAATGCTGAGTGGGAGAGGCTGCCTCTCTGCCGGACTCAGAAGGCTTCTTTCCTTTAGGGCAATTCCGTTTGTGTCTTACCTCGTGGAGAAAGAAACAGGGCGCCTAGAGATATTCTACCATGAAATACCTAACGACAGAGGATCTGCAGGAGCTGGTTTCTCGGTGGAAGGAGCCAAAACGCCTGCATTCCTAAGGTCTCTTTCAGAACTGCCAGACACTCTGCCGTCCTAGGCCTAAGAACTGGAAATTGTGACGGCATGGCAACACTTGGAATCCTAGGATGCAGTGGAAATGCGACTCTCAAACTGGATGGAAGAAGCTTCCAAGCATAGTGTTCTTCCATTTACCAAAGAGAACCCAAGTGTCTGAGGCTGGTAGCCTTGTTGCTGGAGAGAACTGGCATCCCCGTGGGCCTGTCGGTTAATTTCCTGTTTCTGACCCTCTAAGGAAACCCTTCCAAAAAGCCTTTGGAGCCGCTTAGAGAGAACAGCTGCGAAGTTGATGCACAGAACATTAACCTAGATTCCAGCCCTGGGTCCCAATCATCCATCTTTCTCTGGAGGTTACGTAGCCCACAGAGGGATTCAAGCAGGGAGTTTGCCTTATACAACTGACACATGAAACTGGGATGTGATGCAGGGCCACTCTCCTTGCCCTCACTCTACGTGGGCCGGAGAAGTTATCACGCAGCAGAATTCAACACCCTTCCTCTACACGTGTGTACCCAAAAGAAGCGCTGGGCAGTGGGTGTTCTCAGGCCAAGAGCAGTCCTTGTTCTGGGCTGCACCTGCTCTGTGGTTCAAAGGTTCTCTGACTCTGCTCCTTTGGAAGCATTTCAGGGCTGACGCTATCCCTGGGCTGCCAAAGCAAAGAGGCATAGCGGCCTTTCACACTGAAGGCATGGGCTTGTTTCCCATTCAGAAAGTTATGTTGCCCCTCCCTGGCTGGAGGCGGGTAAGTTGTCACAATTTGCTCTGCCCCTGGAAAATGCAAGTGGGGGTCCTCGATTTGGGCTGCCTGGTGAAACAACATGCAGTCACAGGCAGCCTGAGTACCTTTCCTTTAGTGTCTTCCTAGCTAGGTAAACTCGGCCTTCGGAGGCTAGATGAGAGCAAACATGTTCAAGTTGTGGGGAAAGTCTTTGACCAATGACCAATATGCTTGTGCTTGTGCGAGGCTTAGGCAGGAGCTTTCCAACACAGGGTTTTGACCTTACCATAAGCCGTCCCTTTGGGCTGAAGCAGGCGGGGGTTCTGTATCACAGTCTGGGAAACAGGGCCTCAGGTGAGTCTGCCAACTGACTCCCTGCCCTCCGTCACAGCCAGCTGAGAAATTAGGGCAAGGCTGATGGAACCCTCTTACAACGAAATGTTTCTCTTCAGAATAGGAGATTTTGCTACCAGACTTCAGCTACTCCTCTCTCTCAGAGTTGGTTCGTGTGTGGACTAGGGAAAGCTCCTAGGGTCTCCAGCTATGAAGGGCTCTTTGCCCAGTTGGTTTCATCCGAGAAAGAGCCAGAGGGGCTGATCTCAACAAATAGGGCTGCACACCGTGAGTCCTTCGGGTAGGGCAGTCCTGATCCAATGTGCCACCTAAGGAATAAAAGCAAAGTTTCCTTGCCACAGGAAAAAACACCGAGGCCTGGTGTTTTCTCTATGAAATTGTGTGAGCTGGTGGGTGAGGCCTTTACTATATTGTGGAAAAGCTCGGGGTTACGGCTGTCTTTCTCCCTCTCTCAGTACAATACCCTGGTCTCAGCTGTTGGGGAATGCTGAGTGGGAGAGGCTGCCTCTCTGCCGGACTCAGAAGGCTTCTTTCCTTTAGGGCAATTCCGTTTGTGTCTTACCTCGTGGAGAAAGAAACAGGGCGCCTAGAGATATTCTACCATGAAATACCTAACGACAGAGGATCTGCAGGAGCTGGTTTCTCGGTGGAAGGAGCCAAAACGCCTGCATTCCTAAGGTCTCTTTCAGAACTGCCAGACACTCTGCCGTCCTAGGCCTAAGAACTGGAAATTGTGACGGCATGGCAACACTTGGAATCCTAGGATGCAGTGGAAATGCGACTCTCAAACTGGATGGAAGAAGCTTCCAAGCATAGTGTTCTTCCATTTACCAAAGAGAACCCAAGTGTCTGAGGCTGGTAGCCTTGTTGCTGGAGAGAACTGGCATCCCCGTGGGCCTGTCGGTTAATTTCCTGTTTCTGACCCTCTAAGGAAACCCTTCCAAAAAGCCTTTGGAGCCGCTTAGAGAGAACAGCTGCGAAGTTGATGCACAGAACATTAACCTAGATTCCAGCCCTGGGTCCCAATCATCCATCTTTCTCTGGAGGTTACGTAGCCCACAGAGGGATTCAAGCAGGGAGTTTGCCTTATACAACTGACACATGAAACTGGGATGTGATGCAGGGCCACTCTCCTTGCCCTCACTCTACGTGGGCCGGAGAAGTTATCACGCAGCAGAATTCAACACCCTTCCTCTACACGTGTGTACCCAAAAGAAGCGCTGGGCAGTGGGTGTTCTCAGGCCAAGAGCAGTCCTTGTTCTGGGCTGCACCTGCTCTGTGGTTCAAAGGTTCTCTGACTCTGCTCCTTTGGAAGCATTTCAGGGCTGACGCTATCCCTGGGCTGCCAAAGCAAAGAGGCATAGCGGCCTTTCACACTGAAGGCATGGCCTTCTTTCCCATCCAGAATGTGTATGTTGCCCCTCCCAGGCTGGAGGCGTGTAAGTTGAAACCATTTGCTCTGCCCCTGGAAAAGGCAAGTGGGGGTCCTCGATTTGGGCTGCCTGGTGAAACAACATGCAGTCACAGGCAGCCTGAGTACCTTTCCTTTAGTGTGTTCCTAGCTAGGTAAACTCGGCCTTCGGAGGCTAGATGAGAGCAAACATGTTCAAGTTGTGGGGAAAGTCTTTGACCAATGACCAATATGCTTGTGCTTGTGCGAGGCTTAGGCAGGAGCTTTCCAACACAGGGTTTTGACCTTACCATAAGCCGTCCCTTTGGGCTGAAGCAGGCGGGGGTTCTGTATCACAGTCTGGGAAACAGGGCCTCAGGTGAGTCTGCCAACTGACTCCCTGCCCTCCGTCACAGCCAGCTGAGAAATTAGGGCAAGGCTGATGGAACCCTCTTACAACGAAATGTTTCTCTTCAGAATAGGAGATTTTGCTACCAGACTTCAGCTACTCCTCTCTCTCAGAGTTGGTTCGTGTGTGGACTAGGGAAAGCTCCTAGGGTCTCCAGCTATGAAGGGCTCTTTGCCCAGTTGGTTTCATCCGAGAAAGAGCCAGAGGGGCTGATCTCAACAAATAGGGCTGCACACCGTGAGTCCTTCGGGTAGGGCAGTCCTGATCCAATGTGCCACCTAAGGAATAAAAGCAAAGTTTCCTTGCCACAGGAAAAAACACCGAGGCCTGGTGTTTTCTCTATGAAATTGTGTGAGCTGGTGGGTGAGGCCTTTACTATATTGTGGAAAAGCTCGGGGTTACGGCTGTCTTTCTCCCTCTCTCAGTACAATACCCTGGTCTCAGCTGTTGGGGAATGCTGAGTGGGAGAGGCTGCCTCTCTGCCGGACTCAGAAGGCTTCTTTCCTTTAGGGCAATTCCGTTTGTGTCTTACCTCGTGGAGAAAGAAACAGGGCGCCTAGAGATATTCTACCATGAAATACCTAACGACAGAGGATCTGCAGGAGCTGGTTTCTCGGTGGAAGGAGCCAAAACGCCTGCATTCCTAAGGTCTCTTTCAGAACTGCCAGACACTCTGCCGTCCTAGGCCTAAGAACTGGAAATTGTGACGGCATGGCAACACTTGGAATCCTAGGATGCAGTGGAAATGCGACTCTCAAACTGGATGGAAGAAGCTTCCAAGCATAGTGTTCTTCCATTTACCAAAGAGAACCCAAGTGTCTGAGGCTGGTAGCCTTGTTGCTGGAGAGAACTGGCATCCCCGTGGGCCTGTCGGTTAATTTCCTGTTTCTGACCCTCTAAGGAAACCCTTCCAAAAAGCCTTTGGAGCCGCTTAGAGAGAACAGCTGCGAAGTTGATGCACAGAACATTAACCTAGATTCCAGCCCTGGGTCCCAATCATCCATCTTTCTCTGGAGGTTACGTAGCCCACAGAGGGATTCAAGCAGGGAGTTTGCCTTATACAACTGACACATGAAACTGGGATGTGATGCAGGGCCACTCTCCTTGCCCTCACTCTACGTGGGCCGGAGAAGTTATCACGCAGCAGAATTCAACACCCTTCCTCTACACGTGTGTACCCAAAAGAAGTGCTGGGCAGTGGGTGTTCTCAGGCCAAGAGCAGTCCTTGTTCTGGGCTGCACCTGCTCTGTGGTTCAAAGGTTCTCTGACTCTGCTCCTTTGGAAGCATTTCAGGGCTGACGCTATCCCTGGGCTGCCAAAGCAAAGAGGCATAGCGGCCTTTCACACTGAAGGCATGGGCTTGTTTCCCATTCAGAAAGTTATGTTGCCCCTCCCTGGCTGGAGGCGGGTAAGTTGTCACAATTTGCTCTGCCCCTGGAAAATGCAAGTGGGGGTCCTCGATTTGGGCTGCCTGGTGAAACAACATGCAGTCACAGGCAGCCTGAGTACCTTTCCTTTAGTGTGTTCCTAGCTAGGTAAACTCGGCCTTCGGAGGCTAGATGAGAGCAAACATGTTCAAGTTGTGGGGAAAGTCTTTGACCAATGACCAATATGCTTGTGCTTGTGCGAGGCTTAGGCAGGAGCTTTCCAACACAGGGTTTTGACCTTACCATAAGCCGTCCCTTTGGGCTGAAGCAGGCGGGGGTTCTGTATCACAGTCTGGGAAACAGGGCCTCAGGTGAGTCTGCCAACTGACTCCCTGCCCTCCGTCACAGCCAGCTGAGAAATTAGGGCAAGGCTGATGGAACCCTCTTACAACGGAATGTTTCTCTTCAGAATAGGAGATTTTGCTACCAGACTTCAGCTACTCCTCTCTCTCAGAGTTGGTTCGTGTGTGGACTAGGGAAAGCTCCTAGGGTCTCCAGCTATGAAGGACTCTTTGCCCAGTTGGTTTCATCCGAGAAAGAGCCAGAGGGGCTGATCTCAACAAATAGGGCTGCACACCGTGAGTCCTTCGGGTAGGGCAGTCCTGATCCAATGTGCCACCTAAGGAATAAAAGCAAAGTTTCCTTGCCACAGGAAAAAACACCGAGGCCTGGTGTTTTCTCTATGAAATTGTGTGAGCTGGTGGGTGAGGCCTTTACTATATTGTGGAAAAGCTCGGGGTTACGGCTGTCTTTCTCCCTCTCTCAGTACAATACCCTGGTCTCAGCTGTTGGGGAATGCTGAGTGGGAGAGGCTGCCTCTCTGCCGGACTCAGAAGGCTTCTTTCCTTTAGGGCAATTCCGTTTGTGTCTTACCTCGTGGAGAAAGAAACAGGGCGCCTAGAGATATTCTACCATGAAATACCTAACGACAGAGGATCTGCAGGAGCTGGTTTCTCGGTGGAAGGGGCCAAAACTCCTGCATTCCTAAGGTTTCTTTCAGAACTGCCAGACACTATGCCGTCCTAGGCCTAAGAACTGGAAATTGTGACGGCATGGCAACACCTGGAATCCTAGGATGCAGTGGAAATGCGACTCTCAAACTGGATGGAAGAAGCTTCCAAGCATAGTGTTCTTCCATTTACCAAAGAGAACCCAAGTGTCTGAGGCTGGTAGCCTTGTTGCTGGAGAGAACTGGCATCCCCGTGGGCCTGTCGGTTAATTTCCTGTTTCTGACCCTCTAAGGAAACCCTTCCAAAAAGCCTTTGGAGCCGCTTAGAGAGAACAGCTGCGAAGTTGATGCACAGAACATTAACCTAGATTCCAGCCCTGGGTCCCAATCATCCATCTTTCTCTGGAGGTTACGTAGCCCACAGAGGGATTCAAGCAGGGAGTTTGCCTTATACAACTGACACATGAAACTGGGATGTGATGCAGGGCCACTCTCCTTGCCCTCACTCTACGTGGGCCGGAGAAGTTATCACGCAGCAGAATTCAACACCCTTCCTCTACACGTGTGTACCCAAAAGAAGTGCTGGGCAGTGGGTGTTCTCAGGCCAAGAGCAGTCCTTGTTCTGGGCTGCACCTGCTCTGTGGTTCAAAGGTTCTCTGACTCTGCTCCTTTGGAAGCATTTCAGGGCTGACGCTATCCCTGGGCTGCCAAAGCAAAGAGGCATAGCGGCCTTTCACACTGAAGGCATGGGCTTGTTTCCCATTCAGAAAGTTATGTTGCCCCTCCCTGGCTGGAGGCGGGTAAGTTGTCACAATTTGCTCTGCCCCTGGAAAATGCAAGTGGGGGTCCTCGATTTGGGCTGCCTGGTGAAACAACATGCAGTCACAGGCAGCCTGAGTACCTTTCCTTTAGTGTGTTCCTAGCTAGGTAAACTCGGCCTTCGGAGGCTAGATGAGAGCAAACATGTTCAAGTTGTGGGGAAAGTCTTTGAGCAATGACCAATATGCTTGTGCTTGTGCGAGGCTTAGGCAGGAGCTTTCCAACACAGGGTTTTGACCTTACCATAAGCCGTCCCTTTGGGCTGAAGCAGGCGGGGGTTCTGTATCACAGTCTGGGAAACAGGGCCTCAGGTGAGTCTGCCAACTGACTCCCTGCCCTCCGTCACAGCCAGCTGAGAAATTAGGGCAAGGCTGATGGAACCCTCTTACAACGAAATGTTTCTCTTCAGAATAGGAGATTTTGCTACCAGACTTCAGCTACTCCTCTCTCTCAGAGTTGGTTCGTGTGTGGACTAGGGAAATCTCCTAGGGTCTCCAGCTATGAAGGGCTCTTTGCCCAGTTGGTTTCATCCGAGAAAGAGCCAGAGGGGCTGATCTCAACAAATAGGGCTGCACACCGTGAGTCCTTCGGGTAGGGCAGTCCTGATCCAATGTGCCACCTAAGGAATAAAAGCAAAGTTTCCTTGCCACAGGAAAAAACACCGAGGCCTGGTGTTTTCTCTATGAAATTGTGTGAGCTGGTGGGTGAGGCCTTTACTATATTGTGGAAAAGCTCGGGGTTACGGCTGTCTTTCTCCCTCTCTCAGTACAATACCCTGGTCTCAGCTGTTGGGGAATGCTGAGTGGGAGAGGCTGCCTCTCTGCCGGACTCAGAAGGCTTCTTTCCTTTAGGGCAATTCCGTTTGTGTCTTACCTCGTGGAGAAAGAAACAGGGCGCCTAGAGATATTCTACCATGAAATACCTAACGACAGAGGATCTGCAGGAGCTGGTTTCTCGGTGGAAGGAGCCAAAACGCCTGCATTCCTAAGGTCTCTTTCAGAACTGCCAGACACTCTGCCGTCCTAGGCCTAAGAACTGGAAATTGTGACGGCATGGCAACACTTGGAATCCTAGGATGCAGTGGAAATGCGACTCTCAAACTGGATGGAAGAAGCTTCCAAGCATAGTGTTCTTCCATTTACCAAAGAGAACCCAAGTGTCTGAGGCTGGTAGCCTTGTTGCTGGAGAGAACTGGCATCCCCGTGGGCCTGTCGGTTAATTTCCTGTTTCTGACCCTCTAAGGAAACCCTTCCAAAAAGCCTTTGGAGCCGCTTAGAGAGAACAGCTGCGAAGTTGATGCACAGAACATTAACCTAGATTCCAGCCCTGGGTCCCAATCATCCATCTTTCTCTGGAGGTTACGTAGCCCACAGAGGGATTCAAGCAGGGAGTTTGCCTTATACAACTGACACATGAAACTGGGATGTGATGCAGGGCCACTCTCCTTGCCCTCACTCTACGTGGGCCGGAGAAGTTATCACGCAGCAGAATTCAACACCCTTCCTCTACACGTGTGTACCCAAAAGAAGTGCTGGGCAGTGGGTGTTCTCAGGCCAAGAGCAGTCCTTGTTCTGGGCTGCACCTGCTCTGTGGTTCAAAGGTTCTCTGACTCTGCTCCTTTGGAAGCATTTCAGGGCTGACGCTATCCCTGGGCTGCCAAAGCAAAGAGGCATAGCGGCCTTTCACACTGAAGGCATGGGCTTGTTTCCCATTCAGAAAGTTATGTTGCCCCTCCCTGGCTGGAGGCGGGTAAGTTGTCACAATTTGCTCTGCCCCTGGAAAATGCAAGTGGGGGTCCTCGATTTGGGCTGCCTGGTGAAACAACATGCAGTCACAGGCAGCCTGAGTACCTTTCCTTTAGTGTGTTCCTAGCTAGGTAAACTCGGCCTTCGGAGGCTAGATGAGAGCAAACATGTTCAAGTTGTGGGGAAAGTCTTTGACCAATGACCAATATGCTTGTGCTTGTGCGAGGCTTAGGCAGGAGCTTTCCAACACAGGGTTTTGACCTTACCATAAGCCGTCCCTTTGGGCTGAAGCAGGCGGGGGTTCTGTATCACAGTCTGGGAAACAGGGCCTCAGGTGAGTCTGCCAACTGACTCCCTGCCCTCCGTCACAGCCAGCTGAGAAATTAGGGCAAGGCTGATGGAACCCTCTTACAACGGAATGTTTCTCTTCAGAATAGGAGATTTTGCTACCAGACTTCAGCTACTCCTCTCTCTCAGAGTTGGTTCGTGTGTGGACTAGGGAAAGCTCCTAGGGTCTCCAGCTATGAAGGGCTCTTTGCCCAGTTGGTTTCATCCGAGAAAGAGCCAGAGGGGCTGATCTCAACAAATAGGGCTGCACACCGTGAGTCCTTCGGGTAGGGCAGTCCTGATCCAATGTGCCACCTAAGGAATAAAAGCAAAGTTTCCTTGCCACAGGAAAAAACACCGAGGCCTGGTGTTTTCTCTATGAAATTGTGTGAGCTGGTGGGTGAGGCCTTTACTATATTGTGGAAAAGCTCGGGGTTACGGCTGTCTTTCTCCCTCTCTCAGTACAATACCCTGGTCTCAGCTGTTGGGGAATGCTGAGTGGGAGAGGCTGCCTCTCTGCCGGACTCAGAAGGCTTCTTTCCTTTAGGGCAATTCCGTTTGTGTCTTACCTCGTGGAGAAAGAAACAGGGCGCCTAGAGATATTCTACCATGAAATACCTAACGACAGAGGATCTGCAGGAGCTGGTTTCTCGGTGGAAGGGGCCAAAACGCCTGCATTCCTAAGGTTTCTTTCAGAACTGCCAGACACTCTGCCGTCCTAGGCCTAAGAACTGGAAATTGTGACGGCATGGCAACACCTGGAATCCTAGGATGCAGTGGAAATGCGACTCTCAAACTGGATGGAAGAAGCTTCCAAGCATAGTGTTCTTCCATTTACCAAAGAGAACCCAAGTGTCTGAGGCTGGTAGCCTTGTTGCTGGAGAGAACTGGCATCCCCGTGGGCCTGTCGGTTAATTTCCTGTTTCTGACCCTCTAAGGAAACCCTTCCAAAAAGCCTTTGGAGCCGCTTAGAGAGAACAGCTGCGAAGTTGATGCACAGAACATTAACCTAGATTCCAGCCCTGGGTCCCAATCATCCATCTTTCTCTGGAGGTTACGTAGCCCACAGAGGGATTCAAGCAGGGAGTTTGCCTTATACAACTGACACATGAAACTGGGATGTGATGCAGGGCCACTCTCCTTGCCCTCACTCTACGTGGGCCGGAGAAGTTATCACGCAGCAGAATTCAACACCCTTCCTCTACACGTGTGTACCCAAAAGAAGTGCTGGGCAGTGGGTGTTCTCAGGCCAAGAGCAGTCCTTGTTCTGGGCTGCACCTGCTCTGTGGTTCAAAGGTTCTCTGACTCTGCTCCTTTGGAAGCATTTCAGGGCTGACGCTATCCCTGGGCTGCCAAAGCAAAGAGGCATAGCGGCCTTTCACACTGAAGGCATGGGCTTGTTTCCCATTCAGAAAGTTATGTTGCCCCTCCCTGGCTGGAGGCGGGTAAGTTGTCACAATTTGCTCTGCCCCTGGAAAATGCAAGTGGGGGTCCTCGATTTGGGCTGCCTGGTGAAACAACATGCAGTCACAGGCAGCCTGAGTACCTTTCCTTTAGTGTGTTCCTAGCTAGGTAAACTCGGCCTTCGGAGGCTAGATGAGAGCAAACATGTTCAAGTTGTGGGGAAAGTCTTTGACCAATGACCAATATGCTTGTGCTTGTGCGAGGCTTAGGCAGGAGCTTTCCAACACAGGGTTTTGACCTTACCATAAGCCGTCCCTTTGGGCTGAAGCAGGCGGGGGTTCTGTATCACAGTCTGGGAAACAGGGCCTCAGGTGAGTCTGCCAACTGACTCCCTGCCCTCCGTCACAGCCAGCTGAGAAATTAGGGCAAGGCTGATGGAACCCTCTTACAACGGAATGTTTCTCTTCAGAATAGGAGATTTTGCTACCAGACTTCAGCTACTCCTCTCTCTCAGAGTTGGTTCGTGTGTGGACTAGGGAAAGCTCCTAGGGTCTCCAGCTATGAAGGGCTCTTTGCCCAGTTGGTTTCATCCGAGAAAGAGCCAGAGGGGCTGATCTCAACAAATAGGGCTGCACACCGTGAGTCCTTCGGGTAGGGCAGTCCTGATCCAATGTGCCACCTAAGGAATAAAAGCAAAGTTTCCTTGCCACAGGAAAAAACACCGAGGCCTGGTGTTTTCTCTATGAAATTGTGTGAGCTGGTGGGTGAGGCCTTTACTATATTGTGGAAAAGCTCGGGGTTACGGCTGTCTTTCTCCCTCTCTCAGTACAATACCCTGGTCTCAGCTGTTGGGGAATGCTGAGTGGGAGAGGCTGCCTCTCTGCCGGACTCAGAAGGCTTCTTTCCTTTAGGGCAATTCCGTTTGTGTCTTACCTCGTGGAGAAAGAAACAGGGCGCCTAGAGATATTCTACCATGAAATACCTAACGACAGAGGATCTGCAGGAGCTGGTTTCTCGGTGGAAGGGGCCAAAACTCCTGCATTCCTAAGGTTTCTTTCAGAACTGCCAGACACTCTGCCGTCCTAGGCCTAAGAACTGGAAATTGTGACGGCATGGCAACACCTGGAATCCTAGGATGCAGTGGAAATGCGACTCTCAAACTGGATGGAAGAAGCTTCCAAGCATAGTGTTCTTCCATTTACCAAAGAGAACCCAAGTGTCTGAGGCTGGTAGCCTTGTTGCTGGAGAGAACTGGCATCCCCGTGGGCCTGTCGGTTAATTTCCTGTTTCTGACCCTCTAAGGAAACCCTTCCAAAAAGCCTTTGGAGCCGCTTAGAGAGAACAGCTGCGAAGTTGATGCACAGAACATTAACCTAGATTCCAGCCCTGGGTCCCAATCATCCATCTTTCTCTGGAGGTTACGTAGCCCACAGAGGGATTCAAGCAGGGAGTTTGCCTTATACAACTGACACATGAAACTGGGATGTGATGCAGGGCCACTCTCCTTGCCCTCACTCTACGTGGGCCGGAGAAGTTATCACGCAGCAGAATTCAACACCCTTCCTCTACACGTGTGTACCCAAAAGAAGTGCTGGGCAGTGGGTGTTCTCAGGCCAAGAGCAGTCCTTGTTCTGGGCTGCACCTGCTCTGTGGTTCAAAGGTTCTCTGACTCTGCTCCTTTGGAAGCATTTCAGGGCTGACGCTATCCCTGGGCTGCCAAAGCAAAGAGGCATAGCGGCCTTTCACACTGAAGGCATGGGCTTGTTTCCCATTCAGAAAGTTATGTTGCCCCTCCCTGGCTGGAGGCGGGTAAGTTGTCACAATTTGCTCTGCCCCTGGAAAATGCAAGTGGGGGTCCTCGATTTGGGCTGCCTGGTGAAACAACATGCAGTCACAGGCAGCCTGAGTACCTTTCCTTTAGTGTCTTCCTAGCTAGGTAAACTCGGCCTTCGGAGGCTAGATGAGAGCAAACATGTTCAAGTTGTGGGGAAAGTCTTTGACCAATGACCAATATGCTTGTGCTTGTGCGAGGCTTAGGCAGGAGCTTTCCAACACAGGGTTTTGACCTTACCATAAGCCGTCCCTTTGGGCTGAAGCAGGCGGGGGTTCTGTATCACAGTCTGGGAAACAGGGCCTCAGGTGAGTCTGCCAACTGACTCCCTGCCCTCCGTCACAGCCAGCTGAGAAATTAGGGCAAGGCTGATGGAACCCTCTTACAACGAAATGTTTCTCTTCAGAATAGGAGATTTTGCTACCAGACTTCAGCTACTCCTCTCTCTCAGAGTTGGTTCGTGTGTGGACTAGGGAAAGCTCCTAGGGTCTCCAGCTATGAAGGGCTCTTTGCCCAGTTGGTTTCATCCGAGAAAGAGCCAGAGGGGCTGATCTCAACAAATAGGGCTGCACACCGTGAGTCCTTCGGGTAGGGCAGTCCTGATCCAATGTGCCACCTAAGGAATAAAAGCAAAGTTTCCTTGCCACAGGAAAAAACACCGAGGCCTGGTGTTTTCTCTATGAAATTGTGTGAGCTGGTGGGTGAGGCCTTTACTATATTGTGGAAAAGCTCGGGGTTACGGCTGTCTTTCTCCCTCTCTCAGTACAATACCCTGGTCTCAGCTGTTGGGGAATGCTGAGTGGGAGAGGCTGCCTCTCTGCCGGACTCAGAAGGCTTCTTTCCTTTAGGGCAATTCCGTTTGTGTCTTACCTCGTGGAGAAAGAAACAGGGCGCCTAGAGATATTCTACCATGAAATACCTAACGACAGAGGATCTGCAGGAGCTGGTTTCTCGGTGGAAGGGGCCAAAACGCCTGCATTCCTAAGGTTTCTTTCAGAACTGCCAGACACTCTGCCGTCCTAGGCCTAAGAACTGGAAATTGTGACGGCATGGCAACACCTGGAATCCTAGGATGCAGTGGAAATGCGACTCTCAAACTGGATGGAAGAAGCTTCCAAGCATAGTGTTCTTCCATTTACCAAAGAGAACCCAAGTGTCTGAGGCTGGTAGCCTTGTTGCTGGAGAGAACTGGCATCCCCGTGGGCCTGTCGGTTAATTTCCTGTTTCTGACCCTCTAAGGAAACCCTTCCAAAAAGCCTTTGGAGCCGCTTAGAGAGAACAGCTGCGAAGTTGATGCACAGAACATTAACCTAGATTCCAGCCCTGGGTCCCAATCATCCATCTTTCTCTGGAGGTTACGTAGCCCACAGAGGGATTCAAGCAGGGAGTTTGCCTTATACAACTGACACATGAAACTGGGATGTGATGCAGGGCCACTCTCCTTGCCCTCACTCTACGTGGGCCGGAGAAGTTATCACGCAGCAGAATTCAACACCCTTCCTCTACACGTGTGTACCCAAAAGAAGTGCTGGGCAGTGGGTGTTCTCAGGCCAAGAGCAGTCCTTGTTCTGGGCTGCACCTGCTCTGTGGTTCAAAGGTTCTCTGACTCTGCTCCTTTGGAAGCATTTCAGGGCTGACGCTATCCCTGGGCTGCCAAAGCAAAGAGGCATAGCGGCCTTTCACACTGAAGGCATGGGCTTGTTTCCCATTCAGAAAGTTATGTTGCCCCTCCCTGGCTGGAGGCGGGTAAGTTGTCACAATTTGCTCTGCCCCTGGAAAATGCAAGTGGGGGTCCTCGATTTGGGCTGCCTGGTGAAACAACATGCAGTCACAGGCAGCCTGAGTACCTTTCCTTTAGTGTGTTCCTAGCTAGGTAAACTCGGCCTTCGGAGGCTAGATGAGAGCAAACATGTTCAAGTTGTGGGGAAAGTCTTTGACCAATGACCAATATGCTTGTGCTTGTGCGAGGCTTAGGCAGGAGCTTTCCAACACAGGGTTTTGACCTTACCATAAGCCGTCCCTTTGGGCTGAAGCAGGCGGGGGTTCTGTATCACAGTCTGGGAAACAGGGCCTCAGGTGAGTCTGCCAACTGACTCCCTGCCCTCCGTCACAGCCAGCTGAGAAATTAGGGCAAGGCTGATGGAACCCTCTTACAACGGAATGTTTCTCTTCAGAATAGGAGATTTTGCTACCAGACTTCAGCTACTCCTCTCTCTCAGAGTTGGTTCGTGTGTGGACTAGGGAAAGCTCCTAGGGTCTCCAGCTATGAAGGGCTCTTTGCCCAGTTGGTTTCATCCGAGAAAGAGCCAGAGGGGCTGATCTCAACAAATAGGGCTGCACACCGTGAGTCCTTCGGGTAGGGCAGTCCTGATCCAATGTGCCACCTAAGGAATAAAAGCAAAGTTTCCTTGCCACAGGAAAAAACACCGAGGCCTGGTGTTTTCTCTATGAAATTGTGTGAGCTGGTGGGTGAGGCCTTTACTATATTGTGGAAAAGCTCGGGGTTACGGCTGTCTTTCTCCCTCTCTCAGTACAATACCCTGGTCTCAGCTGTTGGGGAATGCTGAGTGGGAGAGGCTGCCTCTCTGCCGGACTCAGAAGGCTTCTTTCCTTTAGGGCAATTCCGTTTGTGTCTTACCTCGTGGAGAAAGAAACAGGGCGCCTAGAGATATTCTACCATGAAATACCTAACGACAGAGGATCTGCAGGAGCTGGTTTCTCGGTGGAAGGGGCCAAAACTCCTGCATTCCTAAGGTTTCTTTCAGAACTGCCAGACACTCTGCCGTCCTAGGCCTAAGAACTGGAAATTGTGACGGCATGGCAACACCTGGAATCCTAGGATGCAGTGGAAATGCGACTCTCAAACTGGATGGAAGAAGCTTCCAAGCATAGTGTTCTTCCATTTACCAAAGAGAACCCAAGTGTCTGAGGCTGGTAGCCTTGTTGCTGGAGAGAACTGGCATCCCCGTGGGCCTGTCGGTTAATTTCCTGTTTCTGACCCTCTAAGGAAACCCTTCCAAAAAGCCTTTGGAGCCGCTTAGAGAGAACAGCTGCGAAGTTGATGCACAGAACATTAACCTAGATTCCAGCCCTGGGTCCCAATCATCCATCTTTCTCTGGAGGTTACGTAGCCCACAGAGGGATTCAAGCAGGGAGTTTGCCTTATACAACTGACACATGAAACTGGGATGTGATGCAGGGCCACTCTCCTTGCCCTCACTCTACGTGGGCCGGAGAAGTTATCACGCAGCAGAATTCAACACCCTTCCTCTACACGTGTGTACCCAAAAGAAGTGCTGGGCAGTGGGTGTTCTCAGGCCAAGAGCAGTCCTTGTTCTGGGCTGCACCTGCTCTGTGGTTCAAAGGTTCTCTGACTCTGCTCCTTTGGAAGCATTTCAGGGCTGACGCTATCCCTGGGCTGCCAAAGCAAAGAGGCATAGCGGCCTTTCACACTGAAGGCATGGGCTTGTTTCCCATTCAGAAAGTTATGTTGCCCCTCCCTGGCTGGAGGCGGGTAAGTTGTCACAATTTGCTCTGCCCCTGGAAAATGCAAGTGGGGGTCCTCGATTTGGGCTGCCTGGTGAAACAACATGCAGTCACAGGCAGCCTGAGTACCTTTCCTTTAGTGTCTTCCTAGCTAGGTAAACTCGGCCTTCGGAGGCTAGATGAGAGCAAACATGTTCAAGTTGTGGGGAAAGTCTTTGAGCAATGACCAATATGCTTGTGCTTGTGCGAGGCTTAGGCAGGAGCTTTCCAACACAGGGTTTTGACCTTACCATAAGCCGTCCCTTTGGGCTGAAGCAGGCGGGGGTTCTGTATCACAGTCTGGGAAACAGGGCCTCAGGTGAGTCTGCCAACTGACTCCCTGCCCTCCGTCACAGCCAGCTGAGAAATTAGGGCAAGGCTGATGGAACCCTCTTACAACGAAATGTTTCTCTTCAGAATAGGAGATTTTGCTACCAGACTTCAGCTACTCCTCTCTCTCAGAGTTGGTTCGTGTGTGGACTAGGGAAAGCTCCTAGGGTCTCCAGCTATGAAGGGCTCTTTGCCCAGTTGGTTTCATCCGAGAAAGAGCCAGAGGGGCTGATCTCAACAAATAGGGCTGCACACCGTGAGTCCTTCGGGTAGGGCAGTCCTGATCCAATGTGCCACCTAAGGAATAAAAGCAAAGTTTCCTTGCCACAGGAAAAAACACCGAGGCCTGGTGTTTTCTCTATGAAATTGTGTGAGCTGGTGGGTGAGGCCTTTACTATATTGTGGAAAAGCTCGGGGTTACGGCTGTCTTTCTCCCTCTCTCAGTACAATACCCTGGTCTCAGCTGTTGGGGAATGCTGAGTGGGAGAGGCTGCCTCTCTGCCGGACTCAGAAGGCTTCTTTCCTTTAGGGCAATTCCGTTTGTGTCTTACCTCGTGGAGAAAGAAACAGGGCGCCTAGAGATATTCTACCATGAAATACCTAACGACAGAGGATCTGCAGGAGCTGGTTTCTCGGTGGAAGGAGCCAAAACGCCTGCATTCCTAAGGTCTCTTTCAGAACTGCCAGACACTCTGCCGTCCTAGGCCTAAGAACTGGAAATTGTGACGGCATGGCAACACTTGGAATCCTAGGATGCAGTGGAAATGCGACTCTCAAACTGGATGGAAGAAGCTTCCAAGCATAGTGTTCTTCCATTTACCAAAGAGAACCCAAGTGTCTGAGGCTGGTAGCCTTGTTGCTGGAGAGAACTGGCATCCCCGTGGGCCTGTCGGTTAATTTCCTGTTTCTGACCCTCTAAGGAAACCCTTCCAAAAAGCCTTTGGAGCCGCTTAGAGAGAACAGCTGCGAAGTTGATGCACAGAACATTAACCTAGATTCCAGCCCTGGGTCCCAATCATCCATCTTTCTCTGGAGGTTACGTAGCCCACAGAGGGATTCAAGCAGGGAGTTTGCCTTATACAACTGACACATGAAACTGGGATGTGATGCAGGGCCACTCTCCTTGCCCTCACTCTACGTGGGCCGGAGAAGTTATCACGCAGCAGAATTCAACACCCTTCCTCTACACGTGTGTACCCAAAAGAAGTGCTGGGCAGTGGGTGTTCTCAGGCCAAGAGCAGTCCTTGTTCTGGGCTGCACCTGCTCTGTGGTTCAAAGGTTCTCTGACTCTGCTCCTTTGGAAGCATTTCAGGGCTGACGCTATCCCTGGGCTGCCAAAGCAAAGCGGCCTAGCGGCCTTTCACACTGAAGGCATGGGCTTGTTTCCCATTCAGAAAGTTATGTTGCCCCTCCCTGGCTGGAGGCGGGTAAGTTGTCACAATTTGCTCTGCCCCTGGAAAATGCAAGTGGGGGTCCTCGATTTGGGCTGCCTGGTGAAACAACATGCAGTCACAGGCAGCCTGAGTACCTTTCCTTTAGTGTCTTCCTAGCTAGGTAAACTCGGCCTTCGGAGGCTAGATGAGAGCAAACATGTTCAAGTTGTGGGGAAAGTCTTTGACCAATGACCAATATGCTTGTGCTTGTGCGAGGCTTAGGCAGGAGCTTTCCAACACAGGGTTTTGACCTTACCATAAGCCGTCCCTTTGGGCTGAAGCAGGCGGGGGTTCTGTATCACAGTCTGGGAAACAGGGCCTCAGGTGAGTCTGCCAACTGACTCCCTGCCCTCCGTCACAGCCAGCTGAGAAATTAGGGCAAGGCTGATGGAACCCTCTTACAACGGAATGTTTCTCTTCAGAATAGGAGATTTTGCTACCAGACTTCAGCTACTCCTCTCTCTCAGAGTTGGTTCGTGTGTGGACTAGGGAAAGCTCCTAGGGTCTCCAGCTATGAAGGGCTCTTTGCCCAGTTGGTTTCATCCGAGAAAGAGCCAGAGGGGCTGATCTCAACAAATAGGGCTGCACACCGTGAGTCCTTCGGGTAGGGCAGTCCTGATCCAATGTGCCACCTAAGGAATAAAAGCAAAGTTTCCTTGCCACAGGAAAAAACACCGAGGCCTGGTGTTTTCTCTATGAAATTGTGTGAGCTGGTGGGTGAGGCCTTTACTATATTGTGGAAAAGCTCGGGGTTACGGCTGTCTTTCTCCCTCTCTCAGTACAATACCCTGGTCTCAGCTGTTGGGGAATGCTGAGTGGGAGAGGCTGCCTCTCTGCCGGACTCAGAAGGCTTCTTTCCTTTAGGGCAATTCCGTTTGTGTCTTACCTCGTGGAGAAAGAAACAGGGCGCCTAGAGATATTCTACCATGAAATACCTAACGACAGAGGATCTGCAGGAGCTGGTTTCTCGGTGGAAGGGGCCAAAACTCCTGCATTCCTAAGGTTTCTTTCAGAACTGCCAGACACTATGCCGTCCTAGGCCTAAGAACTGGAAATTGTGATGGCATGGCAACACCTGGAATCCTAGGATGCAGTGGAAATGCGACTCTCAAACTGGATGGAAGAAGCTTCCAAGCATAGTGTTCTTCCATTTACCAAAGAGAACCCAAGTGTCTGAGGCTGGTAGCCTTGTTGCTGGAGAGAACTGGCATCCCCGTGGGCCTGTCGGTTAATTTCCTGTTTCTGACCCTCTAAGGAAACCCTTCCAAAAAGCCTTTGGAGCCGCTTAGAGAGAACAGCTGCGAAGTTGATGCACAGAACATTAACCTAGATTCCAGCCCTGGGTCCCAATCATCCATCTTTCTCTGGAGGTTACGTAGCCCACAGAGGGATTCAAGCAGGGAGTTTGCCTTATACAACTGACACATGAAACTGGGATGTGATGCAGGGCCACTCTCCTTGCCCTCACTCTACGTGGGCCGGAGAAGTTATCACGCAGCAGAATTCAACACCCTTCCTCTACACGTGTGTACCCAAAAGAAGTGCTGGGCAGTGGGTGTTCTCAGGCCAAGAGCAGTCCTTGTTCTGGGCTGCACCTGCTCTGTGGTTCAAAGGTTCTCTGACTCTGCTCCTTTGGAAGCATTTCAGGGCTGACGCTATCCCTGGGCTGCCAAAGCAAAGAGGCCTAGCGGCCTTTCACACTGAAGGCATGGGCTTGTTTCCCATTCAGAAAGTTATGTTGCCCCTCCCTGGCTGGAGGCGGGTAAGTTGTCACAATTTGCTCTGCCCCTGGAAAATGCAAGTGGGGGTCCTCGATTTGGGCTGCCTGGTGAAACAACATGCAGTCACAGGCAGCCTGAGTACCTTTCCTTTAGTGTCTTCCTAGCTAGGTAAACTCGGCCTTCGGAGGCTAGATGAGAGCAAACATGTTCAAGTTGTGGGGAAAGTCTTTGACCAATGACCAATATGCTTGTGCTTGTGCGAGGCTTAGGCAGGAGCTTTCCAACACAGGGTTTTGACCTTACCATAAGCCGTCCCTTTGGGCTGAAGCAGGCGGGGGTTCTGTATCACAGTCTGGGAAACAGGGCCTCAGGTGAGTCTGCCAACTGACTCCCTGCCCTCCGTCACAGCCAGCTGAGAAATTAGGGCAAGGCTGATGGAACCCTCTTACAACGAAATGTTTCTCTTCAGAATAGGAGATTTTGCTACCAGACTTCAGCTACTCCTCTCTCTCAGAGTTGGTTCGTGTGTGGACTAGGGAAAGCTCCTAGGGTCTCCAGCTATGAAGGGCTCTTTGCCCAGTTGGTTTCATCCGAGAAAGAGCCAGAGGGGCTGATCTCAACAAATAGGGCTGCACACCGTGAGTCCTTCGGGTAGGGCAGTCCTGATCCAATGTGCCACCTAAGGAATAAAAGCAAAGTTTCCTTGCCACAGGAAAAAACACCGAGGCCTGGTGTTTTCTCTATGAAATTGTGTGAGCTGGTGGGTGAGGCCTTTACTATATTGTGGAAAAGCTCGGGGTTACGGCTGTCTTTCTCCCTCTCTCAGTACAATACCCTGGTCTCAGCTGTTGGGGAATGCTGAGTGGGAGAGGCTGCCTCTCTGCCGGACTCAGAAGGCTTCTTTCCTTTAGGGCAATTCCGTTTGTGTCTTACCTCGTGGAGAAAGAAACAGGGCGCCTAGAGATATTCTACCATGAAATACCTAACGACAGAGGATCTGCAGGAGCTGGTTTCTCGGTGGAAGGAGCCAAAACGCCTGCATTCCTAAGGTCTCTTTCAGAACTGCCAGACACTCTGCCGTCCTAGGCCTAAGAACTGGAAATTGTGACGGCATGGCAACACTTGGAATCCTAGGATGCAGTGGAAATGCGAATCTCAAACTGGATGGAAGAAGCTTCCAAGCATAGTGTTCTTCCATTTACCAAAGAGAACCCAAGTGTCTGAGGCTGGTAGCCTTGTTGCTGGAGAGAACTGGCATCCCCGTGGGCCTGTCGGTTAATTTCCTGTTTCTGACCCTCTAAGGAAACCCTTCCAAAAAGCCTTTGGAGCCGCTTAGAGAGAACAGCTGCGAAGTTGATGCACAGAACATTAACCTAGATTCCAGCCCTGGGTCCCAATCATCCATCTTTCTCTGGAGGTTACGTAGCCCACAGAGGGATTCAAGCAGGGAGTTTGCCTTATACAACTGACACATGAAACTGGGATGTGATGCAGGGCCACTCTCCTTGCCCTCACTCTACGTGGGCCGGAGAAGTTATCACGCAGCAGAATTCAACACCCTTCCTCTACACGTGTGTACCCAAAAGAAGCGCTGGGCAGTGGGTGTTCTCAGGCCAAGAGCAGTCCTTGTTCTGGGCTGCACCTGCTCTGTGGTTCAAAGGTTCTCTGACTCTGCTCCTTTGGAAGCATTTCAGGGCTGACGCTATCCCTGGGCTGCCAAAGCAAAGAGGCATAGCGGCCTTTCACACTGAAGGCATGGCCTTCTTTCCCATCCAGAATGTGTATGTTGCCCCTCCCAGGCTGGAGGCGTGTAAGTTAAAACCATTTGCTCTGCCTCTGGAAAAGGCAAGTGGGTGTACTCGATTTGGGCTGCCTGGTGAAACAACATGCAGTCACAGGCAGCCTGAGTACCTTTCCTTTAGTGTGTTCCTAGCTAGGTAAACTCGGCCTTCGGAGGCTAGATGAGAGCAAACATGTTCAAGTTGTGGGGAAAGTCTTTGACCAATGACCAATATGCTTGTGCTTGTGCGAGGCTTAGGCAGGAGCTTTCCAACACAGGGTTTTGACCTTACCATAAGCCGTCCCTTTGGGCTGAAGCAGGCGGGGGTTCTGTATCACAGTCTGGGAAACAGGGCCTCAGGTGAGTCTGCCAACTGACTCCCTGCCCTCTGTCACAGCCAGCTGAGAAATTAGGGCAAGGCTGATGGAACCCTCTTACAACGAAATGTTTCTCTTCAGAATAGGAGATTTTGCTACCAGACTTCAGCTACTCCTCTCTCTCAGAGTTGGTTCGTGTGTGGACTAGGGAAAGCTCCTAGGGTCTCCAGCTATGAAGGGCTCTTTGCCCAGTTGGTTTCATCCGAGAAAGAGCCAGAGGGGCTGATCTCAACAAATAGGGCTGCACACCGTGAGTCCTTCGGGTAGGGCAGTCCTGATCCAATGTGCCACCTAAGGAATAAAAGCAAAGTTTCCTTGCCACAGGAAAAAACACCGAGGCCTGGTGTTTTCTCTATGAAATTGTGTGAGCTGGTGGGTGAGGCCTTTACTATATTGTGGAAAAGCTCGGGGTTACGGCTGTCTTTCTCCCTCTCTCAGTACAATACCCTGGTCTCAGCTGTTGGGGAATGCTGAGTGGGAGAGGCTGCCTCTCTGCCGGACTCAGAAGGCTTCTTTCCTTTAGGGCAATTCCGTTTGTGTCTTACCTCGTGGAGAAAGAAACAGGGCGCCTAGAGATATTCTACCATGAAATACCTAACGACAGAGGATCTGCAGGAGCTGGTTTCTCGGTGGAAGGAGCCAAAACGCCTGCATTCCTAAGGTCTCTTTCAGAACTGCCAGACACTCTGCCGTCCTAGGCCTAAGAACTGGAAATTGTGACGGCATGGCAACACTTGGAATCCTAGGATGCAGTGGAAATGCGACTCTCAAACTGGATGGAAGAAGCTTCCAAGCATAGTGTTCTTCCATTTACCAAAGAGAACCCAAGTGTCTGAGGCTGGTAGCCTTGTTGCTGGAGAGAACTGGCATCCCCGTGGGCCTGTCGGTTAATTTCCTGTTTCTGACCCTCTAAGGAAACCCTTCCAAAAAGCCTTTGGAGCCGCTTAGAGAGAACAGCTGCGAAGTTGATGCACAGAACATTAACCTAGATTCCAGCCCTGGGTCCCAATCATCCATCTTTCTCTGGAGGTTACGTAGCCCACAGAGGGATTCAAGCAGGGAGTTTGCCTTATACAACTGACACATGAAACTGGGATGTGATGCAGGGCCACTCTCCTTGCCCTCACTCTACGTGGGCCGGAGAAGTTATCACGCAGCAGAATTCAACACCCTTCCTCTACACGTGTGTACCCAAAAGAAGTGCTGGGCAGTGGGTGTTCTCAGGCCAAGAGCAGTCCTTGTTCTGGGCTGCACCTGCTCTGTGGTTCAAAGGTTCTCTGACTCTGCTCCTTTGGAAGCATTTCAGGGCTGACGCTATCCCTGGGCTGCCAAAGCAAAGAGGCCTAGCGGCCTTTCACACTGAAGGCATGGGCTTGTTTCCCATTCAGAAAGTTATGTTGCCCCTCCCTGGCTGGAGGCGGGTAAGTTGTCACAATTTGCTCTGCCACTGGAAAATGCAAGTGGGGGTCCTCGATTTGGGCTGCCTGGTGAAACAACATGCAGTCACAGGCAGCCTGAGTACCTTTCCTTTAGTGTGTTCCTAGCTAGGTAAACTCGGCCTTTGGAGGCTAGATGAGAGCAAACATGTTCAAGTTGTGGGGAAAGTCTTTGACCAATGACCAATATGCTTGTGCTTGTGCGAGGCTTAGGCAGGAGCTTTCCAACACAGGGTTTTGACCTTACCATAAGCCGTCCCTTTGGGCTGAAGCAGGCGGGGGTTCTGTATCGCAGTCTGGGAAACAGGGCCTCAGGTGAGTCTGCCAACTGACTCCCTGCCCTCCGTCACAGCCAGCTGAGAAATTAGGGCAAGGCTGATGGAACCCTCTTACAACGAAATGTTTCTCTTCAGAATAGGAGATTTTGCTACCAGACTTCAGCTACTCCTCTCTCTCAGAGTTGGTTCGTGTGTGGACTAGGGAAAGCTCCTAGGGTCTCCAGCTATGAAGGGCTCTTTGCCCAGTTGGTTTCATCCGAGAAAGAGCCAGAGGGGCTGATCTCAACAAATAGGGCTGCACACCGTGAGTCCTTCGGGTAGGGCAGTCCTGATCCAATGTGCCACCTAAGGAATAAAAGCAAAGTTTCCTTGCCACAGGAAAAAACACCGAGGCCTGGTGTTTTCTCTATGAAATTGTGTGAGCTGGTGGGTGAGGCCTTTACTATATTGTGGAAAAGCTCGGGGTTACGGCTGTCTTTCTCCCTCTCTCAGTACAATACCCTGGTCTCAGCTGTTGGGGAATGCTGAGTGGGAGAGGCTGCCTCTCTGCCGGACTCAGAAGGCTTCTTTCCTTTAGGGCAATTCCGTTTGTGTCTTACCTCGTGGAGAAAGAAACAGGGCGCCTAGAGATATTCTACCATGAAATACCTAACGACAGAGGATCTGCAGGAGCTGGTTTCTCGGTGGAAGGAGCCAAAACGCCTGCATTCCTAAGGTCTCTTTCAGAACTGCCAGACACTCTGCCGTCCTAGGCCTAAGAACTGGAAATTGTGACGGCATGGCAACACTTGGAATCCTAGGATGCAGTGGAAATGCGACTCTCAAACTGGATGGAAGAAGCTTCCAAGCATAGTGTTCTTCCATTTACCAAAGAGAACCCAAGTGTCTGAGGCTGGTAGCCTTGTTGCTGGAGAGAACTGGCATCCCCGTGGGCCTGTCGGTTAATTTCCTGTTTCTGACCCTCTAAGGAAACCCTTCCAAAAAGCCTTTGGAGCCGCTTAGAGAGAACAGCTGCGAAGTTGATGCACAGAACATTAACCTAGATTCCAGCCCTGGGTCCCAATCATCCATCTTTCTCTGGAGGTTACGTAGCCCACAGAGGGATTCAAGCAGGGAGTTTGCCTTATACAACTGACACATGAAACTGGGATGTGATGCAGGGCCACTCTCCTTGCCCTCACTCTACGTGGGCCGGAGAAGTTATCACGCAGCAGAATTCAACACCCTTCCTCTACACGTGTGTACCCAAAAGAAGTGCTGGGCAGTGGGTGTTCTCAGGCCAAGAGCAGTCCTTGTTCTGGGCTGCACCTGCTCTGTGGTTCAAAGGTTCTCTGACTCTGCTCCTTTGGAAGCATTTCAGGGCTGACGCTATCCCTGGGCTGCCAAAGCAAAGAGGCATAGCGGCCTTTCACACTGAAGGCATGGCCTTCTTTCCCATCCAGAATGTGTATGTTGCCCCTCCCAGGCTGGAGGCGTGTAAGTTGAAACCATTTGCTCTGCCCCTGGAAAAGGCAAGTGGGGGTCCTCGATTTGGGATTTCTGGTGAAACAACTTGCAGTCACAGGCAGCCTGAGTACCTTTCCTTTAGTGTGTTCCTAGCTAGGTAAACTCGGCCTTCGGAGGCTAGATGAGAGCAAACATGTTCAAGTTGTGGGGAAAGTCTTTGACCAATGACCAATATGCTTGTGCTTGTGCGAGGCTTAGGCAGGAGCTTTCCAACACAGGGTTTTGACCTTACCATAAGCCGTCCCTTTGGGCTGAAGCAGGCGGGGGTTCTGTATCACAGTCTGGGAAACAGGGCCTCAGGTGAGTCTGCCAACTGACTCCCTGCCCTCCGTCACAGCCAGCTGAGAAATTAAGGCAAGGCTGATGGAACCCTCTTACAACGAAATGTTTCTCTTCAGAATAGGAGATTTTGCTACCAGACTTCAGCTACTCCTCTCTCTCAGAGTTGGTTCGTGTGTGGACTAGGGAAAGCTCCTAGGGTCTCCAGCTATGAAGGGCTCTTTGCCCAGTTGGTTTCATCCGAGAAAGAGCCAGAGGGGCTGATCTCAACAAATAGGGCTGCACACCGTGAGTCCTTCGGGTAGGGCAGTCCTGATCCAATGTGCCACCTAAGGAATAAAAGCAAAGTTTCCTTGCCACAGGAAAAAACACCGAGGCCTGGTGTTTTCTCTATGAAATTGTGTGAGCTGGTGGGTGAGGCCTTTACTATATTGTGGAAAAGCTCGGGGTTACGGCTGTCTTTCTCCCTCTCTCAGTACAATACCCTGGTCTCAGCTGTTGGGGAATGCTGAGTGGGAGAGGCTGCCTCTCTGCCGGACTCAGAAGGCTTCTTTCCTTTAGGGCAATTCCGTTTGTGTCTTACCTCGTGGAGAAAGAAACAGGGCGCCTAGAGATATTCTACCATGAAATACCTAACGACAGAGGATCTGCAGGAGCTGGTTTCTCGGTGGAAGGAGCCAAAACGCCTGCATTCCTAAGGTCTCTTTCAGAACTGCCAGACACTCTGCCGTCCTAGGCCTAAGAACTGGAAATTGTGACGGCATGGCAACACTTGGAATCCTAGGATGCAGTGGAAATGCGACTCTCAAACTGGATGGAAGAAGCTTCCAAGCATAGTGTTCTTCCATTTACCAAAGAGAACCCAAGTGTCTGAGGCTGGTAGCCTTGTTGCTGGAGAGAACTGGCATCCCCGTGGGCCTGTCGGTTAATTTCCTGTTTCTGACCCTCTAAGGAAACCCTTCCAAAAAGCCTTTGGAGCCGCTTAGAGAGAACAGCTGCGAAGTTGATGCACAGAACATTAACCTAGATTCCAGCCCTGGGTCCCAATCATCCATCTTTCTCTGGAGGTTACGTAGCCCACAGAGGGATTCAAGCAGGGAGTTGGCCTTATACAACTGACACATGAAACTGGGATGTGATGCAGGGCCACTCTCCTTGCCCTCACTCTACGTGGGCCGGAGAAGTTATCACGCAGCAGAATTCAACACCCTTCCTCTACACGTGTGTACCCAAAAGAAGTGCTGGGCAGTGGGTGTTCTCAGGCCAAGAGCAGTCCTTGTTCTGGGCTGCACCTGCTCTGTGGTTCAAAGGTTCTCTGACTCTGCTCCTTTGGAAGCATTTCAGGGCTGACGCTATCCCTGGGCTGCCAAAGCAAAGAGGCATAGCGGCCTTTCACACTGAAGGCATGGCCTTCTTTCCCATCCAGAATGTGTATGTTGCCCCTCCCAGGCTGGAGGCGTGTAAGTTGAAACCATTTGCTCTGCCCCTGGAAAAGGCAAGTGGGGGTCCTCGATTTGGGATTTCTGGTGAAACAACTTGCAGTCACAGGCAGCCTGAGTACCTTTCCTTTAGTGTGTTCCTAGCTAGGTAAACTCGGCCTTCGGAGGCTAGATGAGAGCAAACATGTTCAAGTTGTGGGGAAAGTCTTTGACCAATGACCAATATGCTTGTGCTTGTGCGAGGCTTAGGCAGGAGCTTTCCAACACAGGGTTTTGACCTTACCATAAGCCGTCCCTTTGGGCTGAAGCAGGCGGGGGTTCTGTATCACAGTCTGGGAAACAGGGCCTCAGGTGAGTCTGCCAACTGACTCCCTGCCCTCCGTCACAGCCAGCTGAGAAATTAGGGCAAGGCTGATGGAACCCTCTTACAACGAAATGTTTCTCTTCAGAATAGGAGATTTTGCTACCAGACTTCAGCTACTCCTCTCTCTCAGAGTTGGTTCGTGTGTGGACTAGGGAAAGCTCCTAGGGTCTCCAGCTATGAAGGGCTCTTTGCCCAGTTGGTTTCATCCGAGAAAGAGCCAGAGGGGCTGATCTCAACAAATAGGGCTGCACACCGTGAGTCCTTCGGGTAGGGCAGTCCTGATCCAATGTGCCACCTAAGGAATAAAAGCAAAGTTTCCTTGCCACAGGAAAAAACACCGAGGCCTGGTGTTTTCTCTATGAAATTGTGTGAGCTGGTGGGTGAGGCCTTTACTATATTGTGGAAAAGCTCGGGGTTACGGCTGTCTTTCTCCCTCTCTCAGTACAATACCCTGGTCTCAGCTGTTGGGGAATGCTGAGTGGGAGAGGCTGCCTCTCTGCCGGACTCAGAAGGCTTCTTTCCTTTAGGGCAATTCCGTTTGTGTCTTACCTCGTGGAGAAAGAAACAGGGCGCCTAGAGATATTCTACCATGAAATACCTAACGACAGAGGATCTGCAGGAGCTGGTTTCTCGGTGGAAGGAGCCAAAACGCCTGCATTCCTAAGGTCTCTTTCAGAACTGCCAGACACTCTGCCGTCCTAGGCCTAAGAACTGGAAATTGTGACGGCATGGCAACACTTGGAATCCTAGGATGCAGTGGAAATGCGACTCTCAAACTGGATGGAAGAAGCTTCCAAGCATAGTGTTCTTCCATTTACCAAAGAGAACCCAAGTGTCTGAGGCTGGTAGCCTTGTTGCTGGAGAGAACTGGCATCCCCGTGGGCCTGTCGGTTAATTTCCTGTTTCTGACCCTCTAAGGAAACCCTTCCAAAAAGCCTTTGGAGCCGCTTAGAGAGAACAGCTGCGAAGTTGATGCACAGAACATTAACCTAGATTCCAGCCCTGGGTCCCAATCATCCATCTTTCTCTGGAGGTTACGTAGCCCACAGAGGGATTCAAGCAGGGAGTTTGCCTTATACAACTGACACATGAAACTGGGATGTGATGCAGGGCCACTCTCCTTGCCCTCACTCTACGTGGGCCGGAGAAGTTATCACGCAGCAGAATTCAACACCCTTCCTCTACACGTGTGTACCCAAAAGAAGTGCTGGGCAGTGGGTGTTCTCAGGCCAAGAGCAGTCCTTGTTCTGGGCTGCACCTGCTCTGTGGTTCAAAGGTTCTCTGACTCTGCTCCTTTGGAAGCATTTCAGGGCTGACGCTATCCCTGGGCTGCCAAAGCAAAGAGGCATAGCGGCCTTTCACACTGAAGGCATGGCCTTCTTTCCCATCCAGAATGTGTATGTTGCCCCTCCCAGGCTGGAGGCGTGTAAGTTGAAACCATTTGCTCTGCCCCTGGAAAAGGCAAGTGGGGGTCCTCGATTTGGGATTTCTGGTGAAACAACTTGCAGTCACAGGCAGCCTGAGTACCTTTCCTTTAGTGTGTTCCTAGCTAGGTAAACTCGGCCTTCGGAGGCTAGATGAGAGCAAACATGTTCAAGTTGTGGGGAAAGTCTTTGACCAATGACCAATATGCTTGTGCTTGTGCGAGGCTTAGGCAGGAGCTTTCCAACACAGGGTTTTGACCTTACCATAAGCCGTCCCTTTGGGCTGAAGCAGGCGGGGGTTCTGTATCACAGTCTGGGAAACAGGGCCTCAGGTGAGTCTGCCAACTGACTCCCTGCCCTCCGTCACAGCCAGCTGAGAAATTAGGGCAAGGCTGATGGAACCCTCTTACAACGAAATGTTTCTCTTCAGAATAGGAGATTTTGCTACCAGACTTCAGCTACTCCTCTCTCTCAGAGTTGGTTCGTGTGTGGACTAGGGAAAGCTCCTAGGGTCTCCAGCTATGAAGGGCTCTTTGCCCAGTTGGTTTCATCCGAGAAAGAGCCAGAGGGGCTGATCTCAACAAATAGGGCTGCACACCGTGAGTCCTTCGGGTAGGGCAGTCCTGATCCAATGTGCCACCTAAGGAATAAAAGCAAAGTTTCCTTGCCACAGGAAAAAACACCGAGGCCTGGTGTTTTCTCTATGAAATTGTGTGAGCTGGTGGGTGAGGCCTTTACTATATTGTGGAAAAGCTCGGGGTTACGGCTGTCTTTCTCCCTCTCTCAGTACAATACCCTGGTCTCAGCTGTTGGGGAATGCTGAGTGGGAGAGGCTGCCTCTCTGCCGGACTCAGAAGGCTTCTTTCCTTTAGGGCAATTCCGTTTGTGTCTTACCTCGTGGAGAAAGAAACAGGGCGCCTAGAGATATTCTACCATGAAATACCTAACGACAGAGGATCTGCAGGAGCTGGTTTCTCGGTGGAAGGAGCCAAAACGCCTGCATTCCTAAGGTCTCTTTCAGAACTGCCAGACACTCTGCCGTCCTAGGCCTAAGAACTGGAAATTGTGACGGCATGGCAACACTTGGAATCCTAGGATGCAGTGGAAATGCGACTCTCAAACTGGATGGAAGAAGCTTCCAAGCATAGTGTTCTTCCATTTACCAAAGAGAACCCAAGTGTCTGAGGCTGGTAGCCTTGTTGCTGGAGAGAACTGGCATCCCCGTGGGCCTGTCGGTTAATTTCCTGTTTCTGACCCTCTAAGGAAACCCTTCCAAAAAGCCTTTGGAGCCACTTAGAGAGAACAGCTGCGAAGTTGATGCACAGAACATTAACCTAGATTCCAGCCCTGGGTCCCAATCATCCATCTTTCTCTGGAGGTTACGTAGCCCACAGAGGGATTCAAGCAGGGAGTTTGCCTTATACAACTGACACATGAAACTGGGATGTGATGCAGGGCCACTCTCCTTGCCCTCACTCTACGTGGGCCGGAGAAGTTATCACGCAGCAGAATTCAACACCCTTCCTCTACACGTGTGTACCCAAAAGAAGTGCTGGGCAGTGGGTGTTCTCAGGCCAAGAGCAGTCCTTGTTCTGGGCTGCACCTGCTCTGTGGTTCAAAGGTTCTCTGACTCTGCTCCTTTGGAAGCATTTCAGGGCTGACGCTATCCCTGGGCTGCCAAAGCAAAGAGGCATAGCGGCCTTTCACACTGAAGGCATGGCCTTCTTTCCCATCCAGAATGTGTATGTTGCCCCTCCCAGGCTGGAGGCGTGTAAGTTGAAACCATTTGCTCTGCCCCTGGAAAAGGCAAGTGGGGGTCCTCGATTTGGGATTTCTGGTGAAACAACTTGCAGTCACAGGCAGCCTGAGTACCTTTCCTTTAGTGTGTTCCTAGCTAGGTAAACTCGGCCTTCGGAGGCTAGATGAGAGCAAACATGTTCAAGTTGTGGGGAAAGTCTTTGACCAATGACCAATATGCTTGTGCTTGTGCGAGGCTTAGGCAGGAGCTTTCCAACACAGGGTTTTGACCTTACCATAAGCCGTCCCTTTGGGCTGAAGCAGGCGGGGGTTCTGTATCACAGTCTGGGAAACAGGGCCTCAGGTGAGTCTGCCAACTGACTCCCTGCCCTCCGTCACAGCCAGCTGAGAAATTAGGGCAAGGCTGATGGAACCCTCTTACAACGGAATGTTTCTCTTCAGAATAGGAGATTTTGCTACCAGACTTCAGCTACTCCTCTCTCTCAGAGTTGGTTCGTGTGTGGACTAGGGAAAGCTCCTAGGGTCTCCAGCTATGAAGGGTTCTTTGCCCAGTTGGTTTCATCCGAGAAAGAGCCAGAGGGGCTGATCTCAACAAATAGGGCTGCACACCGTGAGTCCTTCGGGTAGGGCAGTCCTGATCCAATGTGCCACCTAAGGAATAAAAGCAAAGTTTCCTTGCCACAGGAAAAAACACCGAGGCCTGGTGTTTTCTCTATGAAATTGTGTGAGCTGGTGGGTGAGGCCTTACTATATTGTGGAAAAGCTCGGGGTTACGGCTGTCTTTCTCCCTCTCTCAGTACAATACCCTGGTCTCAGCTGTTGGGGAATGCTGAGTGGGAGAGGCTGCCTCTCTGCCGGACTCAGAAGGCTTCTTTCCTTTAGGGCAATTCCGTTTGTGTCTTACCTCGTGGAGAAAGAAACAGGGCGCCTAGAGATATTCTACCATGAAATACCTAACGACAGAGGATCTGCAGGAGCTGGTTTCTCGGTGGAAGGAGCCAAAACGCCTGCATTCCTAAGGTCTCTTTCAGAACTGCCAGACACTCTGCCGTCCTAGGCCTAAGAACTGGAAATTGTGACGGCATGGCAACACTTGGAATCCTAGGATGCAGTGGAAATGCGACTCTCAAACTGGATGGAAGAAGCTTCCAAGCATAGTGTTCTTCCATTTACCAAAGAGAACCCAAGTGTCTGAGGCTGGTAGCCTTGTTGCTGGAGAGAACTGGCATCCCCGTGGGCCTGTCGGTTAATTTCCTGTTTCTGACCCTCTAAGGAAACCCTTCCAAAAAGCCTTTGGAGCCGCTTAGAGAGAACAGCTGCGAAGTTGATGCACAGAACATTAACCTAGATTCCAGCCCTGGGTCCCAATCATCCATCTTTCTCTGGAGGTTACGTAGCCCACAGAGGGATTCAAGCAGGGAGTTTGCCTTATACAACTGACACATGAAACTGGGATGTGATGCAGGGCCACTCTCCTTGCCCTCACTCTACGTGGGCCGGAGAAGTTATCACGCAGCAGAATTCAACACCCTTCCTCTACACGTGTGTACCCAAAAGAAGTGCTGGGCAGTGGGTGTTCTCAGGCCAAGAGCAGTCCTTGTTCTGGGCTGCACCTGCTCTGTGGTTCAAAGGTTCTCTGACTCTGCTCCTTTGCAAGCATTTCAGGGCTGACGCTATCCCTGGGCTGCCAAAGCAAAGAGGCATAGCGGCCTTTCACACTGAAGGCATGGGCTTGTTTCCCATTCAGAAAGTTATGTTGCCCCTCCCTGGCTGGAGGCGGGTAAGTTGTCACAATTTGCTCTGCCCCTGGAAAATGCAAGTGGGGGTCCTCGATTTGGGCTGCCTGGTGAAACAACATGCAGTCACAGGCAGCCTGAGTACCTTTCCTTTAGTGTGTTCCTAGCTAGGTAAACTCGGCCTTCGGAGGCTAGATGAGAGCAAACATGTTCAAGTTGTGGGGAAAGTCTTTGACCAATGACCAATATGCTTGTGCTTGTGCGAGGCTTAGGCAGGAGCTTTCCAACACAGGGTTTTGACCTTACCATAAGCCGTCCCTTTGGGCTGAAGCAGGCGGGGGTTCTGTATCACAGTCTGGGAAACAGGGCCTCAGGTGAGTCTGCCAACTGACTCCCTGCCCTCCGTCACAGCCAGCTGAGAAATTAGGGCAAGGCTGATGGAACCCTCTTACAACGAAATGTTTCTCTTCAGAATAGGAGATTTTGCTACCAGACTTCAGCTATTCCTCTCTCTCAGAGTTGGTTCGTGTGTGGACTAGGGAAAGCTCCTAGGGTCTCCAGCTATGAAGGGCTCTTTGCCCAGTTGGTTTCATCCGAGAAAGAGCCAGAGGGGCTGATCTCAACAAATAGGGCTGCACACCGTGAGTCCTTCGGGTAGGGCAGTCCTGATCCAATGTGCCACCTAAGGAATAAAAGCAAAGTTTCCTTGCCACAGGAAAAAACACCGAGGCCTGGTGTTTTCTCTATGAAATTGTGTGAGCTGGTGGGTGAGGCCTTTACTATATTGTGGAAAAGCTCGGGGTTACGGCTGTCTTTCTCCCTCTCTCAGTACAATACCCTGGTCTCAGCTGTTGGGGAATGCTGAGTGGGAGAGGCTGCCTCTCTGCCGGACTCAGAAGGCTTCTTTCCTTTAGGGCAATTCCGTTTGTGTCTTACCTCGTGGAGAAAGAAACAGGGCGCCTAGAGATATTCTACCATGAAATACCTAACGACAGAGGATCTGCAGGAGCTGGTTTCTCGGTGGAAGGAGCCAAAACGCCTGCATTCCTAAGGTCTCTTTCAGAACTGCCAGACACTCTGCCGTCCTAGGCCTAAGAACTGGAAATTGTGACGGCATGGCAACACTTGGAATCCTAGGATGCAGTGGAAATGCGACTCTCAAACTGGATGGAAGAAGCTTCCAAGCATAGTGTTCTTCCATTTACCAAAGAGAACCCAAGTGTCTGAGGCTGGTAGCCTTGTTGCTGGAGAGAACTGGCATCCCCGTGGGCCTGTCGGTTAATTTCCTGTTTCTGACCCTCTAAGGAAACCCTTCCAAAAAGCCTTTGAGACCCGCTTAGAGAGAAGAGCTGCGAAGTTGATGCACAGAACATTAACCTAGATTCCAGCCCTGGGTCCCAATCATCCATCTTTCTCTGGAGGTTACGTAGCCCACAGAGGGATTCAAGCAGGGAGTTTGCCTTATACAACTGACACATGAAACTGGGATGTGATGCAGGGCCACTCTCCTTGCCCTCACTCTACGTGGGCCGGAGAAGTTATCACGCAGCAGAATTCAACACCCTTCCTCTACACGTGTGTACCCAAAAGAAGCGCTGGGCAGTGGGTGTTCTCAGGCCAAGAGCAGTCCTTGTTCTGGGCTGCACCTGCTCTGTGGTTCAAAGGTTCTCTGACTCTGCTCCTTTGGAAGCATTTCAGGGCTGACGCTATCCCTGGGCTGCCAAAGCAAAGAGGCATAGCGGCCTTTCACACTGAAGGCATGGCCTTCTTTCCCATCCAGAATGTGTATGTTGCCCCTCCCAGGCTGGAGGCGTGTAAGTTGAAACCATTTGCTCTGCCCCTGGAAAAGGCAAGTGGGGGTCCTCGATTTGGGATTTCTGGTGAAACAACTTGCAGTCACAGGCAGCCTGAGTACCTTTCCTTTAGTGTGTTCCTAGCTAGGTAAACTCGGCCTTCGGAGGCTAGATGAGAGCAAACATGTTCAAGTTGTGGGGAAAGTCTTTGACCAATGACCAATATGCTTGTGCTTGTGCGAGGCTTAGGCAGGAGCTTTCCAACACAGGGTTTTGACCTTACCATAAGCCGTCCCTTTGGGCTGAAGCAGGCGGGGGTTCTGTATCACAGTCTGGGAAACAGGGCCTCAGGTGAGTCTGCCAACTGACTCCCTGCCCTCCGTCACAGCCAGCTGAGAAATTAGGGCAAGGCTGATGGAACCCTCTTACAACGGAATGTTTCTCTTCAGAATAGGAGATTTTGCTACCAGACTTCAGCTACTCCTCTCTCTCAGAGTTGGTTCGTGTGTGGACTAGGGAAAGCTCCTAGGGTCTCCAGCTATGAAGGGTTCTTTGCCCAGTTGGTTTCATCCGAGAAAGAGCCAGAGGGGCTGATCTCAACAAATAGGGCTGCACACCGTGAGTCCTTCGGGTAGGGCAGTCCTGATCCAATGTGCCACCTAAGGAATAAAAGCAAAGTTTCCTTGCCACAGGAAAAAACACCGAGGCCTGGTGTTTTCTCTATGAAATTGTGTGAGCTGGTGGGTGAGGCCTTACTATATTGTGGAAAAGCTCGGGGTTACGGCTGTCTTTCTCCCTCTCTCAGTACAATACCCTGGTCTCAGCTGTTGGGGAATGCTGAGTGGGAGAGGCTGCCTCTCTGCCGGACTCAGAAGGCTTCTTTCCTTTAGGGCAATTCCGTTTGTGTCTTACCTCGTGGAGAAAGAAACAGGGCGCCTAGAGATATTCTACCATGAAATACCTAACGACAGAGGATCTGCAGGAGCTGGTTTCTCGGTGGAAGGAGCCAAAACGCCTGCATTCCTAAGGTCTCTTTCAGAACTGCCAGACACTCTGCCGTCCTAGGCCTAAGAACTGGAAATTGTGACGGCATGGCAACACTTCGAATCCTAGGATGCAGTGGAAATGCGACTCTCAAACTGGATGGAAGAAGCTTCCAAGCATAGTGTTCTTCCATTTACCAAAGAGAACCCAAGTGTCTGAGGCTGGTAGCCTTCTTGCTGGAGAGAACTGGCATCCCCGTGGGCCTGTCGGTTAATTTCCTGTTTCTGACCCTCTAAGGAAACCCTTCCAAAAAGCCTTTGAGACCCGCTTAGAGAGAAGAGCTGCGAAGTTGATGCACAGAACATTAACCTAGATTCCAGCCCTGGGTCCCAATCATCCATCTTTCTCTGGAGGTTACGTAGCCCACAGAGGGATTCAAGCAGGGAGTTTGCCTTATACAACTGACACATGAAACTGGGATGTGATGCAGGGCCACTCTCCTTGCCCTCACTCTACGTGGGCCGGAGAAGTTATCACGCAGCAGAATTCAACACCCTTCCTCTACACGTGTGTACCCAAAAGAAGTGCTGGGCAGTGGGTGTTCTCAGGCCAAGAGCAGTCCTTGTTCTGGGCTGCACCTGCTCTGTGGTTCAAAGGTTCTCTGACTCTGCTCCTTTGGAAGCATTTCAGGGCTGACGCTATCCCTGGGCTGCCAAAGCAAAGAGGCATAGCGGCCTTTCACACTGAAGGCATGGCCTTCTTTCCCATCCAGAATGTGTATGTTGCCCCTCCCAGGCTGGAGGCGGGTAAGTTGTCACAATTTGCTCTGCCCCTGGAAAAGGCAAGTGGGGGTCCTCGATTTGGGCTGCCTGGTGAAACAACATGCAGTCACAGGCAGCCTGAGTACCTTTCCTTTAGTGTGTTCCTAGCTAGGTAAACTCGGCCTTCGGAGGCTAGATGAGAGCAAACATGTTCAAGTTGTGGGGAAAGTCTTTGACCAATGACCAATATGCTTGTGCTTGTGCGAGGCTTAGGCAGGAGCTTTCCAACACAGGGTTTTGACCTTACCATAAGCCGTCCCTTTGGGCTGAAGCAGGCGGGGGTTCTGTATCACAGTCTGGGAAACAGGGCCTCAGGTGAGTCTGCCAACTGACTCCCTGCCCTCCGTCACAGCCAGCTGAGAAATTAGGGCAAGGCTGATGGAACCCTCTTACAACGAAATGTTTCTCTTCAGAATAGGAGATTTTGCTACCAGACTTCAGCTACTCCTCTCTCTCAGAGTTGGTTCGTGTGTGGACTAGGGAAAGCTCCTAGGGTCTCCAGCTATGAAGGGCTCTTTGCCCAGTTGGTTTCATCCGAGAAAGAGCCAGAGGGGCTGATCTCAACAAATAGGGCTGCACACCGTGAGTCCTTCGGGTAGGGCAGTCCTGATCCAATGTGCCACCTAAGGAATAAAAGCAAAGTTTCCTTGCCACAGGAAAATACACCGAGGCCTGGTGTTTTCTCTATGAAATTGTGTGAGCTGGTGGGTGAGGCCTTTACTATATTGTGGAAAAGCTCGGGGTTACGGCTGTCTTTCTCCCTCTCTCAGTACAATACCCTGGTCTCAGCTGTTGGGGAATGCTGAGTGGGAGAGGCTGCCTCTCTGCCGGACTCAGAAGGCTTCTTTCCTTTAGGGCAATTCCGTTTGTGTCTTACCTCGTGGAGAAAGAAACAGGGCGCCTAGAGATATTCTACCATGAAATACCTAACGACAGAGGATCTGCAGGAGCTGGTTTCTCGGTGGAAGGAGCCAAAACGCCTGCATTCCTAAGGTCTCTTTCAGAACTGCCAGACACTCTGCCGTCCTAGGCCTAAGACCTGGAAATTGTGACGGCATGGCAACACTTGGAATCCTAGGATGCAGTGGAAATGCGACTCTCAAACTGGATGGAAGAAGCTTCCAAGCATAGTGTTCTTCCATTTACCAAAGAGAACCCAAGTGTCTGAGGCTGGTAGCCTTGTTGCTGGAGAGAACTGGCATCCCCGTGGGCCTGTCGGTTAATTTCCTGTTTCTGACCCTCTAAGGAAACCCTTCCAAAAAGCCTTTGAGACCCGCTTAGAGAGAAGAGCTGCGAAGTTGATGCACAGAACATTAACCTAGATTCCAGCCCTGGGTCCCAATCATCCATCTTTCTCTGGAGGTTACGTAGCCCACAGAGGGATTCAAGCAGGGAGTTTGCCTTATACAACTGACACATGAAACTGGGATGTGATGCAGGGCCACTCTCCTTGCCCTCACTCTACGTGGGCCGGAGAAGTTATCACGCAGCAGAATTCAACACCCTTCCTCTACACGTGTGTACCCAAAAGAAGCGCTGGGCAGTGGGTGTTCTCAGGCCAAGAGCAGTCCTTGTTCTGGGCTGCACCTGCTCTGTGGTTCAAAGGTTCTCTGACTCTGCTCCTTTGGAAGCATTTCAGGGCTGACGCTATCCCTGGGCTGCCAAAGCAAAGAGGCATAGCGGCCTTTCACACTGAAGGCATGGCCTTCTTTCCCATCCAGAATGTGTATGTTGCCCCTCCCAGGCTGGAGGCGTGTAAGTTGAAACCATTTGCTCTGCCCCTGGAAAAGGCAAGTGGGGGTCCTCGATTTGGGATTTCTGGTGAAACAACTTGCAGTCACAGGCAGCCTGAGTACCTTTCCTTTAGTGTGTTCCTAGCTAGGTAAACTCGGCCTTCGGAGGCTAGATGAGAGCAAACATGTTCAAGTTGTGGGGAAAGTCTTTGACCAATGACCAATATGCTTGTGCTTGTGCGAGGCTTAGGCAGGAGCTTTCCAACACAGGGTTTTGACCTTACCATAAGCCGTCCCTTTGGGCTGAAGCAGGCGGGGGTTCTGTATCACAGTCTGGGAAACAGGGCCTCAGGTGAGTCTGCCAACTGACTCCCTGCCCTCCGTCACAGCCAGCTGAGAAATTAGGGCAAGGCTGATGGAACCCTCTTACAACGGAATGTTTCTCTTCAGAATAGGAGATTTTGCTACCAGACTTCAGCTACTCCTCTCTCTCAGAGTTGGTTCGTGTGTGGACTAGGGAAAGCTCCTAGGGTCTCCAGCTATGAAGGGTTCTTTGCCCAGTTGGTTTCATCCGAGAAAGAGCCAGAGGGGCTGATCTCAACAAATAGGGCTGCACACCGTGAGTCCTTCGGGTAGGGCAGTCCTGATCCAATGTGCCACCTAAGGAATAAAAGCAAAGTTTCCTTGCCACAGGAAAAAACACCGAGGCCTGGTGTTTTCTCTATGAAATTGTGTGAGCTGGTGGGTGAGGCCTTACTATATTGTGGAAAAGCTCGGGGTTACGGCTGTCTTTCTCCCTCTCTCAGTACAATACCCTGGTCTCAGCTGTTGGGGAATGCTGAGTGGGAGAGGCTGCCTCTCTGCCGGACTCAGAAGGCTTCTTTCCTTTAGGGCAATTCCGTTTGTGTCTTACCTCGTGGAGAAAGAAACAGGGCGCCTAGAGATATTCTACCATGAAATACCTAACGACAGAGGATCTGCAGGAGCTGGTTTCTCGGTGGAAGGAGCCAAAACGCCTGCATTCCTAAGGTCTCTTTCAGAACTGCCAGACACTCTGCCGTCCTAGGCCTAAGAACTGGAAATTGTGACGGCATGGCAACACTTCGAATCCTAGGATGCAGTGGAAATGCGACTCTCAAACTGGATGGAAGAAGCTTCCAAGCATAGTGTTCTTCCATTTACCAAAGAGAACCCAAGTGTCTGAGGCTGGTAGCCTTCTTGCTGGAGAGAACTGGCATCCCCGTGGGCCTGTCGGTTAATTTCCTGTTTCTGACCCTCTAAGGAAACCCTTCCAAAAAGCCTTTGAGACCCGCTTAGAGAGAAGAGCTGCGAAGTTGATGCACAGAACATTAACCTAGATTCCAGCCCTGGGTCCCAATCATCCATCTTTCTCTGGAGGTTACGTAGCCCACAGAGGGATTCAAGCAGGGAGTTTGCCTTATACAACTGACACATGAAACTGGGATGTGATGCAGGGCCACTCTCCTTGCCCTCACTCTACGTGGGCCGGAGAAGTTATCACGCAGCAGAATTCAACACCCTTCCTCTACACGTGTGTACCCAAAAGAAGTGCTGGGCAGTGGGTGTTCTCAGGCCAAGAGCAGTCCTTGTTCTGGGCTGCACCTGCTCTGTGGTTCAAAGGTTCTCTGACTCTGCTCCTTTGGAAGCATTTCAGGGCTGACGCTATCCCTGGGCTGCCAAAGCAAAGAGGCATAGCGGCCTTTCACACTGAAGGCATGGCCTTCTTTCCCATCCAGAATGTGTATGTTGCCCCTCCCAGGCTGGAGGCGTGTAAGTTGAAACCATTTGCTCTGCCCCTGGAAAAGGCAAGTGGGGGTCCTCGATTTGGGATTTCTGGTGAAACAACTTGCAGTCACAGGCAGCCTGAGTACCTTTCCTTTAGTGTGTTCCTAGCTAGGTAAACTCGGCCTTCGGAGGCTAGATGAGAGCAAACATGTTCAAGTTGTGGGGAAAGTCTTTGACCAATGACCAATATGCTTGTGCTTGTGCGAGGCTTAGGCAGGAGCTTTCCAACACAGGGTTTTGACCTTACCATAAGCCGTCCCTTTGGGCTGAAGCAGGCGGGGGTTCTGTATCACAGTCTGGGAAACAGGGCCTCAGGTGAGTCTGCCAACTGACTCCCTGCCCTCCGTCACAGCCAGCTGAGAAATTAGGGCAAGGCTGATGGAACCCTCTTACAACGGAATGTTTCTCTTCAGAATAGGAGATTTTGCTACCAGACTTCAGCTACTCCTCTCTCTCAGAGTTGGTTCGTGTGTGGACTAGGGAAAGCTCCTAGGGTCTCCAGCTATGAAGGGTTCTTTGCCCAGTTGGTTTCATCCGAGAAAGAGCCAGAGGGGCTGATCTCAACAAATAGGGCTGCACACCGTGAGTCCTTCGGGTAGGGCAGTCCTGATCCAATGTGCCACCTAAGGAATAAAAGCAAAGTTTCCTTGCCACAGGAAAAAACACCGAGGCCTGGTGTTTTCTCTATTAAATTGTGTGAGCTGGTGGGTGAGGCCTTACTATATTGTGGAAAAGCTCGGGGTTACGGCTCTCTTTCTCCCTCTCTCAGTACAATACCCTGGTCTCAGCTGTTGGGGAATGCTGAGTGGGAGAGGCTGCCTCTCTGCCGGACTCAGAAGGCTTCTTTCCTTTAGGGCAATTCCGTTTGTGTCTTACCTCGTGGAGAAAGAAACAGGGCGCCTAGAGATATTCTACCATGAAATACCTAACGACAGAGGATCTGCAGGAGCTGGTTTCTCGGTGGAAGGAGCCAAAACGCCTGCATTCCTAAGGTCTCTTTCAGAACTGCCAGACACTCTGCCGTCCTAGGCCTAAGAACTGGAAATTGTGACGGCATGGCAACACTTGGAATCCTAGGATGCAGTGGAAATGCGACTCTCAAACTGGATGGAAGAAGCTTCCAAGCATAGTGTTCTTCCATTTACCAAAGAGAACCCAAGTGTCTGAGGCTGGTAGCCTTGTTGCTGGAGAGAACTGGCATCCCCGTGGGCCTGTCGGTTAATTTCCTGTTTCTGACCCTCTAAGGAAACCCTTCCAAAAAGCCTTTGGAGCCGCTTAGAGAGAACAGCTGCGAAGTTGATGCACAGAACATTAACCTAGATTCCAGCCCTGGGTCCCAATCATCCATCTTTCTCTGGAGGTTACGTAGCCCACAGAGGGATTCAAGCAGGGAGTTTGCCTTATACAACTGACACATGAAACTGGGATGTGATGCAGGGCCACTCTCCTTGCCCTCACTCTACGTGGGCCGGAGAAGTTATCACGCAGCAGAATTCAACACCCTTCCTCTACACGTGTGTACCCAAAAGAAGTGCTGGGCAGTGGGTGTTCTCAGGCCAAGAGCAGTCCTTGTTCTGGGCTGCACCTGCTCTGTGGTTCAAAGGTTCTCTGACTCTGCTCCTTTGCAAGCATTTCAGGGCTGACGCTATCCCTGGGCTGCCAAAGCAAAGAGGCATAGCGGCCTTTCACACTGAAGGCATGGGCTTGTTTCCCATTCAGAAAGTTATGTTGCCCCTCCCTGGCTGGAGGCGGGTAAGTTGTCACAATTTGCTCTGCCCCTGGAAAATGCAAGTGGGGGTCCTCGATTTGGGCTGCCTGGTGAAACAACATGCAGTCACAGGCAGCCTGAGTACCTTTCCTTTAGTGTGTTCCTAGCTAGGTAAACTCGGCCTTCGGAGGCAAGATGAGAGCAAACATGTTCAAGTTGTGGGGAAAGTCTTTGACCAATGACCAATATGCTTGTGCTTGTGCGAGGCTTAGGCAGGAGCTTTCCAACACAGGGTTTTGACCTTACCATAAGCCGTCCCTTTGGGCTGAAGCAGGCGGGGGTTCTGTATCACAGTCTGGGAAACAGGGCCTCAGGTGAGTCTGCCAACTGACTCCCTGCCCTCCGTCACAGCCAGCTGAGAAATTAGGGCAAGGCTGATGGAACCCTCTTACAACGAAATGTTTCTCTTCAGAATAGGAGATTTTGCTACCAGACTTCAGCTACTCCTCTCTCTCAGAGTTGGTTCGTGTGTGGACTAGGGAAAGCTCCTAGGGTCTCCAGCTATGAAGGGCTCTTTGCCCAGTTGGTTTCATCCGAGAAAGAGCCAGAGGGGCTGATCTCAACAAATAGGGCTGCACACCGTGAGTCCTTCGGGTAGGGCAGTCCTGATCCAATGTGCCACCTAAGGAATAAAAGCAAAGTTTCCTTGCCACAGGAAAAAACACCGAGGCCTGGTGTTTTCTCTATGAAATTGTGTGAGCTGGTGGGTGAGGCCTTTACTATATTGTGGAAAAGCTCGGGGTTACGGCTGTCTTTCTCCCTCTCTCAGTACAATACCCTGGTCTCAGCTGTTGGGGAATGCTGAGTGGGAGAGGCTGCCTCTCTGCCGGACTCAGAAGGCTTCTTTCCTTTAGGGCAATTCCGTTTGTGTCTTACCTCGTGGAGAAAGAAACAGGGCGCCTAGAGATATTCTACCATGAAATACCTAACGACAGAGGATCTGCAGGAGCTGGTTTCTCGGTGGAAGGAGCCAAAACGCCTGCATTCCTAAGGTCTCTTTCAGAACTGCCAGACACTCTGCCGTCCTAGGCCTAAGAACTGGAAATTGTGACGGCATGGCAACACTTGGAATCCTAGGATGCAGTGGAAATGCGACTCTCAAACTGGATGGAAGAAGCTTCCAAGCATAGTGTTCTTCCATTTACCAAAGAGAACCCAAGTGTCTGAGGCTGGTAGCCTTGTTGCTGGAGAGAACTGGCATCCCCGTGGGCCTGTCGGTTAATTTCCTGTTTCTGACCCTCTAAGGAAACCCTTCCAAAAAGCCTTTGGAGCCGCTTAGAGAGAACAGCTGCGAAGTTGATGCACAGAACATTAACCTAGATTCCAGCCCTGGGTCCCAATCATCCATCTTTCTCTGGAGGTTACGTAGCCCACAGAGGGATTCAAGCAGGGAGTTTGCCTTATACAACTGACACATGAAACTGGGATGTGATGCAGGGCCACTCTCCTTGCCCTCACTCTACGTGGGCCGGAGAAGTTATCACGCAGCAGAATTCAACACCCTTCCTCTACACGTGTGTACCCAAAAGAAGTGCTGGGCAGTGGGTGTTCTCAGGCCAAGAGCAGTCCTTGTTCTGGGCTGCACCTGCTCTGTGGTTCAAAGGTTCTCTGACTCTGCTCCTTTGGAAGCATTTCAGGGCTGACGCTATCCCTGGGCTGCCAAAGCAAAGAGGCATAGCGGCCTTTCACACTGAAGGCATGGCCTTCTTTCCCATCCAGAATGTGTATGTTGCCCCTCCCAGGCTGGAGGCGTGTAAGTTGAAACCATTTGCTCTGCCCCTGGAAAAGGCAAGTGGGGGTCCTCGATTTGGGATTTCTGGTGAAACAACTTGCAGTCACAGGCAGCCTGAGTACCTTTCCTTTAGTGTGTTCCTAGCTAGGTAAACTCGGCCTTCGGAGGCTAGATGAGAGCAAACATGTTCAAGTTGTGGGGAAAGTCTTTGACCAATGACCAATATGCTTGTGCTTGTGCGAGGCTTAGGCAGGAGCTTTCCAACACAGGGTTTTGACCTTACCATAAGCCGTCCCTTTGGGCTGAAGCAGGCGGGGGTTCTGTATCACAGTCTGGGAAACAGGGCCTCAGGTGAGTCTGCCAACTGACTCCCTGCCCTCCGTCACAGCCAGCTGAGAAATTAGGGCAAGGCTGATGGAACCCTCTTACAACGGAATGTTTCTCTTCAGAATAGGAGATTTTGCTACCAGACTTCAGCTACTCCTCTCTCTCAGAGTTGGTTCGTGTGTGGACTAGGGAAAGCTCCTAGGGTCTCCAGCTATGAAGGGTTCTTTGCCCAGTTGGTTTCATCCGAGAAAGAGCCAGAGGGGCTGATCTCAACAAATAGGGCTGCACACCGTGAGTCCTTCGGGTAGGGCAGTCCTGATCCAATGTGCCACCTAAGGAATAAAAGCAAAGTTTCCTTGCCACAGGAAAAAACACCGAGGCCTGGTGTTTTCTCTATGAAATTGTGTGAGCTGGTGGGTGAGGCCTTACTATATTGTGGAAAAGCTCGGGGTTACGGCTGTCTTTCTCCCTCTCTCAGTACAATACCCTGGTCTCAGCTGTTGGGGAATGCTGAGTGGGAGAGGCTGCCTCTCTGCCGGACTCAGAAGGCTTCTTTCCTTTAGGGCAATTCCGTTTGTGTCTTACCTCGTGGAGAAAGAAACAGGGCGCCTAGAGATATTCTACCATGAAATACCTAACGACAGAGGATCTGCAGGAGCTGGTTTCTCGGTGGAAGGAGCCAAAACGCCTGCATTCCTAAGGTCTCTTTCAGAACTGCCAGACACTCTGCCGTCCTAGGCCTAAGAACTGGAAATTGTGACGGCATGGCAACACTTCGAATCCTAGGATGCAGTGGAAATGCGACTCTCAAACTGGATGGAAGAAGCTTCCAAGCATAGTGTTCTTCCATTTACCAAAGAGAACCCAAGTGTCTGAGGCTGGTAGCCTTCTTGCTGGAGAGAACTGGCATCCCCGTGGGCCTGTCGGTTAATTTCCTGTTTCTGACCCTCTAAGGAAACCCTTCCAAAAAGCCTTTGAGACCCGCTTAGAGAGAAGAGCTGCGAAGTTGATGCACAGAACATTAACCTAGATTCCAGCCCTGGGTCCCAATCATCCATCTTTCTCTGGAGGTTACGTAGCCCACAGAGGGATTCAAGCAGGGAGTTTGCCTTATACAACTGACACATGAAACTGGGATGTGATGCAGGGCCACTCTCCTTGCCCTCACTCTACGTGGGCCGGAGAAGTTATCACGCAGCAGAATTCAACACCCTTCCTCTACACGTGTGTACCCAAAAGAAGTGCTGGGCAGTGGGTGTTCTCAGGCCAAGAGCAGTCCTTGTTCTGGGCTGCACCTGCTCTGTGGTTCAAAGGTTCTCTGACTCTGCTCCTTTGGAAGCATTTCAGGGCTGACGCTATCCCTGGGCTGCCAAAGCAAAGAGGCATAGCGGCCTTTCACACTGAAGGCATGGCCTTCTTTCCCATCCAGAATGTGTATGTTGCCCCTCCCAGGCTGGAGGCGGGTAAGTTGTCACAATTTGCTCTGCCCCTGGAAAAGGCAAGTGGGGGTCCTCGATTTGGGCTGCCTGGTGAAACAACATGCAGTCACAGGCAGCCTGAGTACCTTTCCTTTAGTGTGTTCCTAGCTAGGTAAACTCGGCCTTCGGAGGCTAGATGAGAGCAAACATGTTCAAGTTGTGGGGAAAGTCTTTGACCAATGACCAATATGCTTGTGCTTGTGCGAGGCTTAGGCAGGAGCTTTCCAACACAGGGTTTTGACCTTACCATAAGCCGTCCCTTTGGGCTGAAGCAGGCGGGGGTTCTGTATCACAGTCTGGGAAACAGGGCCTCAGGTGAGTCTGCCAACTGACTCCCTGCCCTCCGTCACAGCCAGCTGAGAAATTAGGGCAAGGCTGATGGAACCCTCTTACAACGAAATGTTTCTCTTCAGAATAGGAGATTTTGCTACCAGACTTCAGCTACTCCTCTCTCTCAGAGTTGGTTCGTGTGTGGACTAGGGAAAGCTCCTAGGGTCTCCAGCTATGAAGGGCTCTTTGCCCAGTTGGTTTCATCCGAGAAAGAGCCAGAGGGGCTGATCTCAACAAATAGGGCTGCACACCGTGAGTCCTTCGGGTAGGGCAGTCCTGATCCAATGTGCCACCTAAGGAATAAAAGCAAAGTTTCCTTGCCACAGGAAAAAACACCGAGGCCTGGTGTTTTCTCTATGAAATTGTGTGAGCTGGTGGGTGAGGCCTTTACTATATTGTGGAAAAGCTCGGGGTTACGGCTGTCTTTCTCCCTCTCTCAGTACAATACCCTGGTCTCAGCTGTTGGGGAATGCTGAGTGGGAGAGGCTGCCTCTCTGCCGGACTCAGAAGGCTTCTTTCCTTTAGGGCAATTCCGTTTGTGTCTTACCTCGTGGAGAAAGAAACAGGGCGCCTAGAGATATTCTACCATGAAATACCTAACGACAGAGGATCTGCAGGAGCTGGTTTCTCGGTGGAAGGAGCCAAAACGCCTGCATTCCTAAGGTCTCTTTCAGAACTGCCAGACACTCTGCCGTCCTAGGCCTAAGAACTGGAAATTGTGACGGCATGGCAACACTTGGAATCCTAGGATGCAGTGGAAATGCTACTCTCAAACTGGATGGAAGAAGCTTCCAAGCATAGTGTTCTTCCATTTACCAAAGAGAACCCAAGTGTCTGAGGCTGGTAGCCTTGTTGCTGGAGAGAACTGGCATCCCCGTGGGCCTGTCGGTTAATTTCCTGTTTCTGACCCTCTAAGGAAACCCTTCCAAAAAGCCTTTGAGACCCGCTTAGAGAGAAGAGCTGCGAAGTTGATGCACAGAACATTAACCTAGATTCCAGCCCTGGGTCCCAATCATCCATCTTTCTCTGGAGGTTACGTAGCCCACAGAGGGATTCAAGCAGGGAGTTTGCCTTATACAACTGACACATGAAACTGGGATGTGATGCAGGGCCACTCTCCTTGCCCTCACTCTACGTGGGCCGGAGAAGTTATCACGCAGCAGAATTCAACACCCTTCCTCTACACGTGTGTACCCAAAAGAAGCGCTGGGCAGTGGGTGTTCTCAGGCCAAGAGCAGTCCTTGTTCTGGGCTGCACCTGCTCTGTGGTTCAAAGGTTCTCTGACTCTGCTCCTTTGGAAGCATTTCAGGGCTGACGCTATCCCTGGGCTGCCAAAGCAAAGAGGCATAGCGGCCTTTCACACTGAAGGCATGGCCTTCTTTCCCATCCAGAATGTGTATGTTGCCCCTCCCAGGCTGGAGGCGTGTAAGTTGAAACCATTTGCTCTGCCCCTGGAAAAGGCAAGTGGGGGTCCTCGATTTGGGATTTCTGGTGAAACAACTTGCAGTCACAGGCAGCCTGAGTACCTTTCCTTTAGTGTGTTCCTAGCTAGGTAAACTCGGCCTTCGGAGGCTAGATGAGAGCAAACATGTTCAAGTTGTGGGGAAAGTCTTTGACCAATGACCAATATGCTTGTGCTTGTGCGAGGCTTAGGCAGGAGCTTTCCAACACAGGGTTTTGACCTTACCATAAGCCGTCCCTTTGGGCTGAAGCAGGCGGGGGTTCTGTATCACAGTCTGGGAAACAGGGCCTCAGGTGAGTCTGCCAACTGACTCCCTGCCCTCCGTCACAGCCAGCTGAGAAATTAGGGCAAGGCTGATGGAACCCTCTTACAACGGAATGTTTCTCTTCAGAATAGGAGATTTTGCTACCAGACTTCAGCTACTCCTCTCTCTCAGAGTTGGTTCGTGTGTGGACTAGGGAAAGCTCCTAGGGTCTCCAGCTATGAAGGGTTCTTTGCCCAGTTGGTTTCATCCGAGAAAGAGCCAGAGGGGCTGATCTCAACAAATAGGGCTGCACACCGTGAGTCCTTCGGGTAGGGCAGTCCTGATCCAATGTGCCACCTAAGGAATAAAAGCAAAGTTTCCTTGCCACAGGAAAAAACACCGAGGCCTGGTGTTTTCTCTATGAAATTGTGTGAGCTGGTGGGTGAGGCCTTACTATATTGTGGAAAAGCTCGGGGTTACGGCTGTCTTTCTCCCTCTCTCAGTACAATACCCTGGTCTCAGCTGTTGGGGAATGCTGAGTGGGAGAGGCTGCCTCTCTGCCGGACTCAGAAGGCTTCTTTCCTTTAGGGCAATTCCGTTTGTGTCTTACCTCGTGGAGAAAGAAACAGGGCGCCTAGAGATATTCTACCATGAAATACCTAACGACAGAGGATCTGCAGGAGCTGGTTTCTCGGTGGAAGGAGCCAAAACGCCTGCATTCCTAAGGTCTCTTTCAGAACTGCCAGACACTCTGCCGTCCTAGGCCTAAGAACTGGAAATTGTGACGGCATGGCAACACTTCGAATCCTAGGATGCAGTGGAAATGCGACTCTCAAACTGGATGGAAGAAGCTTCCAAGCATAGTGTTCTTCCATTTACCAAAGAGAACCCAAGTGTCTGAGGCTGGTAGCCTTCTTGCTGGAGAGAACTGGCATCCCCGTGGGCCTGTCGGTTAATTTCCTGTTTCTGACCCTCTAAGGAAACCCTTCCAAAAAGCCTTTGAGACCCGCTTAGAGAGAAGAGCTGCGAAGTTGATGCACAGAACATTAACCTAGATTCCAGCCCTGGGTCCCAATCATCCATCTTTCTCTGGAGGTTACGTAGCCCACAGAGGGATTCAAGCAGGGAGTTTGCCTTATACAACTGACACATGAAACTGGGATGTGATGCAGGGCCACTCTCCTTGCCCTCACTCTACGTGGGCCGGAGAAGTTATCACGCAGCAGAATTCAACACCCTTCCTCTACACGTGTGTACCCAAAAGAAGTGCTGGGCAGTGGGTGTTCTCAGGCCAAGAGCAGTCCTTGTTCTGGGCTGCACCTGCTCTGTGGTTCAAAGGTTCTCTGACTCTGCTCCTTTGGAAGCATTTCAGGGCTGACGCTATCCCTGGGCTGCCAAAGCAAAGAGGCATAGCGGCCTTTCACACTGAAGGCATGGCCTTCTTTCCCATCCAGAATGTGTATGTTGCCCCTCCCAGGCTGGAGGCGTGTAAGTTGAAACCATTTGCTCTGCCCCTGGAAAAGGCAAGTGGGGGTCCTCGATTTGGGATTTCTGGTGAAACAACTTGCAGTCACAGGCAGCCTGAGTACCTTTCCTTTAGTGTGTTCCTAGCTAGGTAAACTCGGCCTTCGGAGGCTAGATGAGAGCAAACATGTTCAAGTTGTGGGGAAAGTCTTTGACCAATGACCAATATGCTTGTGCTTGTGCGAGGCTTAGGCAGGAGCTTTCCAACACAGGGTTTTGACCTTACCATAAGCCGTCCCTTTGGGCTGAAGCAGGCGGGGGTTCTGTATCACAGTCTGGGAAACAGGGCCTCAGGTGAGTCTGCCAACTGACTCCCTGCCCTCCGTCACAGCCAGCTGAGAAATTAGGGCAAGGCTGATGGAACCCTCTTACAACGGAATGTTTCTCTTCAGAATAGGAGATTTTGCTACCAGACTTCAGCTACTCCTCTCTCTCAGAGTTGGTTCGTGTGTGGACTAGGGAAAGCTCCTAGGGTCTCCAGCTATGAAGGGTTCTTTGCCCAGTTGGTTTCATCCGAGAAAGAGCCAGAGGGGCTGATCTCAACAAATAGGGCTGCACACCGTGAGTCCTTCGGGTAGGGCAGTCCTGATCCAATGTGCCACCTAAGGAATAAAAGCAAAGTTTCCTTGCCACAGGAAAAAACACCGAGGCCTGGTGTTTTCTCTATTAAATTGTGTGAGCTGGTGGGTGAGGCCTTACTATATTGTGGAAAAGCTCGGGGTTACGGCTGTCTTTCTCCCTCTCTCAGTACAATACCCTGGTCTCAGCTGTTGGGGAATGCTGAGTGGGAGAGGCTGCCTCTCTGCCGGACTCAGAAGGCTTCTTTCCTTTAGGGCAATTCCGTTTGTGTCTTACCTCGTGGAGAAAGAAACAGGGCACCTAGAGATATTCTACCATGAAATACCTAACGACAGAGGATCTGCAGGAGCTGGTTTCTCGGTGGAAGGAGCCAAAACGCCTGCATTCCTAAGGTCTCTTTCAGAACTGCCAGACACTCTGCCGTCCTAGGCCTAAGAACTGGAAATTGTGACGGCATGGCAACACTTGGAATCCTAGGATGCAGTGGAAATGCGACTCTCAAACTGGATGGAAGAAGCTTCCAAGCATAGTGTTCTTCCATTTACCAAAGAGAACCCAAGTGTCTGAGGCTGGTAGCCTTGTTGCTGGAGAGAACTGGCATCCCCGTGGGCCTGTCGGTTAATTTCCTGTTTCTGACCCTCTAAGGAAACCCTTCCAAAAAGCCTTTGGAGCCGCTTAGAGAGAACAGCTGCGAAGTTGATGCACAGAACATTAACCTAGATTCCAGCCCTGGGTCCCAATCATCCATCTTTCTCTGGAGGTTACGTAGCCCACAGAGGGATTCAAGCAGGGAGTTTGCCTTATACAACTGACACATGAAACTGGGATGTGATGCAGGGCCACTCTCCTTGCCCTCACTCTACGTGGGCCGGAGAAGTTATCACGCAGCAGAATTCAACACCCTTCCTCTACACGTGTGTACCCAAAAGAAGTGCTGGGCAGTGGGTGTTCTCAGGCCAAGAGCAGTCCTTGTTCTGGGCTGCACCTGCTCTGTGGTTCAAAGGTTCTCTGACTCTGCTCCTTTGCAAGCATTTCAGGGCTGACGCTATCCCTGGGCTGCCAAAGCAAAGAGGCATAGCGGCCTTTCACACTGAAGGCATGGGCTTGTTTCCCATTCAGAAAGTTATGTTGCCCCTCCCTGGCTGGAGGCGGGTAAGTTGTCACAATTTGCTCTGCCCCTGGAAAATGCAAGTGGGGGTCCTCGATTTGGGCTGCCTGGTGAAACAACATGCAGTCACAGGCAGCCTGAGTACCTTTCCTTTAGTGTGTTCCTAGCTAGGTAAACTCGGCCTTCGGAGGCAAGATGAGAGCAAACATGTTCAAGTTGTGGGGAAAGTCTTTGAGCAATGACCAATATGCTTGTGCTTGTGCGAGGCTTAGGCAGGAGCTTTCCAACACAGGGTTTTGACCTTACCATAAGCCGTCCCTTTGGGCTGAAGCAGGCGGGGGTTCTGTATCACAGTCTGGGAAACAGGGCCTCAGGTGAGTCTGCCAACTGACTCCCTGCCCTCCGTCACAGCCAGCTGAGAAATTAGGGCAAGGCTGATGGAACCCTCTTACAACGAAATGTTTCTCTTCAGAATAGGAGATTTTGCTACCAGACTTCAGCTACTCCTCTCTCTCAGAGTTGGTTCGTGTGTGGACTAGGGAAAGCTCCTAGGGTCTCCAGCTATGAAGGGCTCTTTGCCCAGTTGGTTTCATCCGAGAAAGAGCCAGAGGGGCTGATCTCAACAAATAGGGCTGCACACCGTGAGTCCTTCGGGTAGGGCAGTCCTGATCCAATGTGCCACCTAAGGAATAAAAGCAAAGTTTCCTTGCCACAGGAAAAAACACCGAGGCCTGGTGTTTTCTCTATGAAATTGTGTGAGCTGGTGGGTGAGGCCTTTACTATATTGTGGAAAAGCTCGGGGTTACGGCTGTCTTTCTCCCTCTCTCAGTACAATACCCTGGTCTCAGCTGTTGGGGAATGCTGAGTGGGAGAGGCTGCCTCTCTGCCGGACTCAGAAGGCTTCTTTCCTTTAGGGCAATTCCGTTTGTGTCTTACCTCGTGGAGAAAGAAACAGGGCGCCTAGAGATATTCTACCATGAAATACCTAACGACAGAGGATCTGCAGGAGCTGGTTTCTCGGTGGAAGGAGCCAAAACGCCTGCATTCCTAAGGTCTCTTTCAGAACTGCCAGACACTCTGCCGTCCTAGGCCTAAGAACTGGAAATTGTGACGGCATGGCAACACTTGGAATCCTAGGATGCAGTGGAAATGCGACTCTCAAACTGGATGGAAGAAGCTTCCAAGCATAGTGTTCTTCCATTTACCAAAGAGAACCCAAGTGTCTGAGGCTGGTAGCCTTGTTGCTGGAGAGAACTGGCATCCCCGTGGGCCTGTCGGTTAATTTCCTGTTTCTGACCCTCTAAGGAAACCCTTCCAAAAAGCCTTTGGAGCCGCTTAGAGAGAACAGCTGCGAAGTTGATGCACAGAACATTAACCTAGATTCCAGCCCTGGGTCCCAATCATCCATCTTTCTCTGGAGGTTACGTAGCCCACAGAGGGATTCAAGCAGGGAGTTTGCCTTATACAACTGACACATGAAACTGGGATGTGATGCAGGGCCACTCTCCTTGCCCTCACTCTACGTGGGCCGGAGAAGTTATCACGCAGCAGAATTCAACACCCTTCCTCTACACGTGTGTACCCAAAAGAAGTGCTGGGCAGTGGGTGTTCTCAGGCCAAGAGCAGTCCTTGTTCTGGGCTGCACCTGCTCTGTGGTTCAAAGGTTCTCTGACTCTGCTCCTTTGGAAGCATTTCAGGGCTGACGCTATCCCTGGGCTGCCAAAGCAAAGAGGCATAGCGGCCTTTCACACTGAAGGCATGGCCTTCTTTCCCATCCAGAATGTGTATGTTGCCCCTCCCAGGCTGGAGGCGTGTAAGTTGAAACCATTTGCTCTGCCCCTGGAAAAGGCAAGTGGGGGTCCTCGATTTGGGATTTCTGGTGAAACAACTTGCAGTCACAGGCAGCCTGAGTACCTTTCCTTTAGTGTGTTCCTAGCTAGGTAAACTCGGCCTTCGGAGGCTAGATGAGAGCAAACATGTTCAAGTTGTGGGGAAAGTCTTTGACCAATGACCAATATGCTTGTGCTTGTGCGAGGCTTAGGCAGGAGCTTTCCAACACAGGGTTTTGACCTTACCATAAGCCGTCCCTTTGGGCTGAAGCAGGCGGGGGTTCTGTATCACAGTCTGGGAAACAGGGCCTCAGGTGAGTCTGCCAACTGACTCCCTGCCCTCCGTCACAGCCAGCTGAGAAATTAGGGCAAGGCTGATGGAACCCTCTTACAACGGAATGTTTCTCTTCAGAATAGGAGATTTTGCTACCAGACTTCAGCTACTCCTCTCTCTCAGAGTTGGTTCGTGTGTGGACTAGGGAAAGCTCCTAGGGTCTCCAGCTATGAAGGGTTCTTTGCCCAGTTGGTTTCATCCGAGAAAGAGCCAGAGGGGCTGATCTCAACAAATAGGGCTGCACACCGTGAGTCCTTCGGGTAGGGCAGTCCTGATCCAATGTGCCACCTAAGGAATAAAAGCAAAGTTTCCTTGCCACAGGAAAAAACACCGAGGCCTGGTGTTTTCTCTATTAAATTGTGTGAGCTAGTGGGTGAGGCCTTACTATATTGTGGAAAAGCTCGGGGTTACGGCTGTCTTTCTCCCTCTCTCAGTACAATACCCTGGTCTCAGCTGTTGGGGAATGCTGAGTGGGAGAGGCTGCCTCTCTGCCGGACTCAGAAGGCTTCTTTCCTTTAGGGCAATTCCGTTTGTGTCTTACCTCGTGGAGAAAGAAACAGGGCGCCTAGAGATATTCTACCATGAAATACCTAACGACAGAGGATCTGCAGGAGCTGGTTTCTCGGTGGAAGGAGCCAAAACGCCTGCATTCCTAAGGTCTCTTTCAGAACTGCCAGACACTCTGCCGTCCTAGGCCTAAGAACTGGAAATTGTGACGGCATGGCAACACTTGGAATCCTAGGATGCAGTGGAAATGCGACTCTCAAACTGGATGGAAGAAGCTTCCAAGCATAGTGTTCTTCCATTTACCAAAGAGAACCCAAGTGTCTGAGGCTGGTAGCCTTGTTGCTGGAGAGAACTGGCATCCCCGTGGGCCTGTCGGTTAATTTCCTGTTTCTGACCCTCTAAGGAAACCCTTCCAAAAAGCCTTTGGAGCCGCTTAGAGAGAACAGCTGCGAAGTTGATGCACAGAACATTAACCTAGATTCCAGCCCTGGGTCCCAATCATCCATCTTTCTCTGGAGGTTACGTAGCCCACAGAGGGATTCAAGCAGGGAGTTTGCCTTATACAACTGACACATGAAACTGGGATGTGATGCAGGGCCACTCTCCTTGCCCTCACTCTACGTGGGCCGGAGAAGTTATCACGCAGCAGAATTCAACACCCTTCCTCTACACGTGTGTACCCAAAAGAAGTGCTGGGCAGTGGGTGTTCTCAGGCCAAGAGCAGTCCTTGTTCTGGGCTGCACCTGCTCTGTGGTTCAAAGGTTCTCTGACTCTGCTCCTTTGGAAGCATTTCAGGGCTGACGCTATCCCTGGGCTGCCAAAGCAAAGAGGCATAGCGGCCTTTCACACTGAAGGCATGGGCTTGTTTCCCATTCAGAAAGTTATGTTGCCCCTCCCTGGCTGGAGGCGGGTAAGTTGTCACAATTTGCTCTGCCCCTGGAAAATGCAAGTGGGGGTCCTCGATTTGGGCTGCCTGGTGAAACAACATGCAGTCACAGGCAGCCTGAGTACCTTTCCTTTAGTGTCTTCCTAGCTAGGTAAACTCGGCCTTCGGAGGCTAGATGAGAGCAAACATGTTCAAGTTGTGGGGAAAGTCTTTGACCAATGACCAATATGCTTGTGCTTGTGCGAGGCTTAGGCAGGAGCTTTCCAACACAGGGTTTTGACCTTACCATAAGCCGTCCCTTTGGGCTGAAGCAGGCGGGGGTTCTGTATCACAGTCTGGGAAACAGGGCCTCAGGTGAGTCTGCCAACTGACTCCCTGCCCTCCGTCACAGCCAGCTGAGAAATTAGGGCAAGGCTGATGGAACCCTCTTAGAACGAAATGTTTCTCTTCAGAATAGGAGATTTTGCTACCAGACTTCAGCTACTCCTCTCTCTCAGAGTTGGTTCGTGTGTGGACTAGGGAAAGCTCCTAGGGTCTCCAGCTATGAAGGGCTCGTTGCCCAGTTGGTTTCATCCGAGAAAGAGCCAGAGGGGCTGATCTCAACAAATAGGGCTGCACACCGTGAGTCCTTCGGGTAGGGCAGTCCTGATCCAATGTGCCACCTAAGGAATAAAAGCAAAGTTTCCTTGCCACAGGAAAAAACACCGAGGCCTGGTGTTTTCTCTATGAAATTGTGTGAGCTGGTGGGTGAGGCCTTTACTATATTGTGGAAAAGCTCGGGGTTACGGCTGTCTTTCTCCCTCTCTCAGTACAATACCCTGGTCTCAGCTGTTGGGGAATGCTGAGTGGGAGAGGCTGCCTCTCTGCCGGACTCAGAAGGCTTCTTTCCTTTAGGGCAATTCCGTTTGTGTCTTACCTCGTGGAGAAAGAAACAGGGCGCCTAGAGATATTCTACCATGAAATACCTAACGACAGAGGATCTGCAGGAGCTGGTTTCTCGGTGGAAGGAGCCAAAACGCCTGCATTCCTAAGGTCTCTTTCAGAACTGCCAGACACTCTGCCGTCCTAGGCCTAAGAACTGGAAATTGTGACGGCATGGCAACACTTGGAATCCTAGGATGCAGTGGAAATGCGACTCTCAAACTGGATGGAAGAAGCTTCCAAGCATAGTGTTCTTCCATTTACCAAAGAGAACCCAAGTGTCTGAGGCTGGTAGCCTTGTTGCTGGAGAGAACTGGCATCCCCGTGGGCCTGTCGGTTAATTTCCTGTTTCTGACCCTCTAAGGAAACCCTTCCAAAAAGCCTTTGGAGCCGCTTAGAGAGAACAGCTGCGAAGTTGATGCACAGAACATTAACCTAGATTCCAGCCCTGGGTCCCAATCATCCATCTTTCTCTGGAGGTTACGTAGCCCACAGAGGGATTCAAGCAGGGAGTTTGCCTTATACAACTGACACATGAAACTGGGATGTGATGCAGGGCCACTCTCCTTGCCCTCACTCTACGTGGGCCGGAGAAGTTATCACGCAGCAGAATTCATCACCCTTCCTCTACACGTGTGTACCCAAAAGAAGTGCTGGGCAGTGGGTGTTCTCAGGCCTAGAGCAGTCCTTGTTCTGGGCTGCACCTGCTCTGTGGTTCAAAGGTTCTCTGACTCTGCTCCTTTGCAAGCATTTCAGGGCTGACGCTATCCCTGGGCTGCCAAAGCAAAGAGGCATAGCGGCCTTTCACACTGAAGGCATGGGCTTGTTTCCCATTCAGAAAGTTATGTTGCCCCTCCCTGGCTGGAGGCGGGTAAGTTGTCACAAATTGCTCTGCCCCTGGAAAATGCAAGTGGGGGTCCTCGATTTGGGCTGCCTGGTGAAACAACATGCAGTCACAGGCAGCCTGAGTACCTTTCCTTTAGTGTCTTCCTAGCTAGGTAAACTCGGCCTTCGGAGGCTAGATGAGAGCAAACATGTTCAAGTTGTGGGGAAAGTCTTTGACCAATGACCAATATGCTTGTGCTTGTGCGAGGCTTAGGCAGGAGCTTTCCAACACAGGGTTTTGACCTTACCATAAGCCGTCCCTTTGGGCTGAAGCAGGCGGGGGTTCTCTATCACAGTCTGGGAAACAGGGCCTCAGGTGAGTCTGCCAACTGACTCCCTGCCCTCCGTCACAGCCAGCTGGGAAATTAGGGCAAGGCTGATGGAACCCTCTTACAACGAAATGTTTCTCTTCAGAATAGGAGATTTTACTACCAGACTTCAGCTACGCCTCTCTCTCAGAGTTGGTTCGTGTGTGGACTAGGGAAAGCTCCTAGGGTCTCCAGCTATGAAGGGCTCTTTGCCCAGTTGGTTTCATCCGAGAAAGAGCCAGAGGGGCTGATCTCAACAAATAGGGCTGCACACCGTGAGTCCTTCGGGTAGGGCAGTCCTGATCCAATGTGCCACCTAAGGAATAAAAGCAAAGTTTCCTTGCCACAGGAAAAAACACCGAGGCCTGGTGTTTTCTCTATGAAATTGTGTGAGCTGGTGGGTGAGGCCTTTACTATATTGTGGAAAAGCTCGGGGTTACGGCTGTCTTTCTCCCTCTCTCAGTACAATACCCTGGTCTCAGCTGTTGGGGAATGCTGAGTGGGAGAGGCTGCCTCTCTGCCGGACTCAGAAGGCTTCTTTCCTTTAGGGCAATTCCGTTTGTGTCTTACCTCGTGGAGAAAGAAACAGGGCGCCTAGAGATATTCTACCATGAAATACCTAACGACAGAGGATCTGCAGGAGCTGGTTTCTCGGTGGAAGGAGCCAAAACGCCTGCATTCCTAAGGTCTCTTTCAGAACTGCCAGACACTCTGCCGTCCTAGGCCTAAGAACTGGAAATTGTGACGGCATGGCAACACTTGGAATCCTAGGATGCAGTGGAAATGCGACTCTCAAACTGGATGGAAGAAGCTTCCAAGCATAGTGTTCTTCCATTTACCAAAGAGAACCCAAGTGTCTGAGGCTGGTAGCCTTGTTGCTGGAGAGAACTGGCATCCCCGTGGGCCTGTCGGTTAATTTCCTGTTTCTGACCCTCTAAGGAAACCCTTCCAAAAAGCCTTTGAGACCCGCTTAGAGAGAAGAGCTGCGAAGTTGATGCACAGAACATTAACCTAGATTCCAGCCCTGGGTCCCAATCATCCATCTTTCTCTGGAGGTTACGTAGCCCACAGAGGGATTCAAGCAGGGAGTTTGCCTTATACAACTGACACATGAAACTGGGATGTGATGCAGGGCCACTCTCCTTGCCCTCACTCTACGTGGGCCGGAGAAGTTATCACGCAGCAGAATTCAACACCCTTCCTCTACACGTGTGTACCCAAAAGAAGCGCTGGGCAGTGGGTGTTCTCAGGCCAAGAGCAGTCCTTGTTCTGGGCTGCACCTGCTCTGTGGTTCAAAGGTTCTCTGACTCTGCTCCTTTGGAAGCATTTCAGGGCTGACGCTATCCCTGGGCTGCCAAAGCAAAGAGGCATAGCGGCCTTTCACACTGAAGGCATGGCCTTCTTTCCCATCCAGAATGTGTATGTTGCCCCTCCCAGGCTGGAGGCGTGTAAGTTGAAACCATTTGCTCTGCCCCTGGAAAAGGCAAGTGGGGGTCCTCGATTTGGGATTTCTGGTGAAACAACTTGCAGTCACAGGCAGCCTGAGTACCTTTCCTTTAGTGTGTTCCTAGCTAGGTAAACTCGGCCTTCGGAGGCTAGATGAGAGCAAACATGTTCAAGTTGTGGGGAAAGTCTTTGACCAATGACCAATATGCTTGTGCTTGTGCGAGGCTTAGGCAGGAGCTTTCCAACACAGGGTTTTGACCTTACCATAAGCCGTCCCTTTGGGCTGAAGCAGGCGGGGGTTCTGTATCACAGTCTGGGAAACAGGGCCTCAGGTGAGTCTGCCAACTGACTCCCTGCCCTCCGTCACAGCCAGCTGAGAAATTAGGGCAAGGCTGATGGAACCCTCTTACAACGAAATGTTTCTCTTCAGAATAGGAGATTTTGCTACCAGACTTCAGCTACTCCTCTCTCTCAGAGTTGGTTCGTGTGTGGACTAGGGAAAGCTCCTAGGGTCTCCAGCTATGAAGGGCTCTTTGCCCAGTTGGTTTCATCCGAGAAAGAGCCAGAGGGGCTGATCTCAACAAATAGGGCTGCACACCGTGAGTCCTTCGGGTAGGGCAGTCCTGATCCAATGTGCCACCTAAGGAATAAAAGCAAAGTTTCCTTGCCACAGGAAAAAACACCGAGGCCTGGTGTTTTCTCTATGAAATTGTGTGAGCTGGTGGGTGAGGCCTTTACTATATTGTGGAAAAGCTCGGGGTTACGGCTGTCTTTCTCCCTCTCTCAGTACAATACCCTGGTCTCAGCTGTTGGGGAATGCTGAGTGGGAGAGGCTGCCTCTCTGCCGGACTCAGAAGGCTTCTTTCCTTTAGGGCAATTCCGTTTGTGTCTTACCTCGTGGAGAAAGAAACAGGGCGCCTAGAGATATTCTACCATGAAATACCTAACGACAGAGGATCTGCAGGAGCTGGTTTCTCGGTGGAAGGAGCCAAAACGCCTGCATTCCTAAGGTCTCTTTCAGAACTGCCAGACACTCTGCCGTCCTAGGCCTAAGAACTGGAAATTGTGACGGCATGGCAACACTTGGAATCCTAGGATGCAGTGGAAATGCGACTCTCAAACTGGATGGAAGAAGCTTCCAAGCATAGTGTTCTTCCATTTACCAAAGAGAACCCAAGTGTCTGAGGCTGGTAGCCTTGTTGCTGGAGAGAACTGGCATCCCCGTGGGCCTGTCGGTTAATTTCCTGTTTCTGACCCTCTAAGGAAACCCTTCCAAAAAGCCTTTGAGACCCGCTTAGAGAGAAGAGCTGCGAAGTTGATGCACAGAACATTAACCTAGATTCCAGCCCTGGGTCCCAATCATCCATCTTTCTCTGGAGGTTACGTAGCCCACAGAGGGATTCAAGCAGGGAGTTTGCCTTATACAACTGACACATGAAACTGGGATGTGATGCAGGGCCACTCTCCTTGCCCTCACTCTACGTGGGCCGGAGAAGTTATCACGCAGCAGAATTCAACACCCTTCCTCTACACGTGTGTACCCAAAAGAAGCGCTGGGCAGTGGGTGTTCTCAGGCCAAGAGCAGTCCTTGTTCTGGGCTGCACCTGCTCTGTGGTTCAAAGGTTCTCTGACTCTGCTCCTTTGGAAGCATTTCAGGGCTGACGCTATCCCTGGGCTGCCAAAGCAAAGAGGCATAGCGGCCTTTCACACTGAAGGCATGGCCTTCTTTCCCATCCAGAATGTGTATGTTGCCCCTCCCAGGCTGGAGGCGTGTAAGTTGAAACCATTTGCTCTGCCCCTGGAAAATGCAAGTGGGGGTCCTCGATTTGGGATTTCTGGTGAAACAACTTGCAGTCACAGGCAGCCTGAGTACCTTTCCTTTAGTGTGTTCCTAGCTAGGTAAACTCGGCCTTCGGAGGCTAGATGAGAGCAAACATGTTCAAGTTGTGGGGAAAGTCTTTGACCAATGACCAATATGCTTGTGCTTGTGCGAGGCTTAGGCAGGAGCTTTCCAACACAGGGTTTTGACCTTACCATAAGCCGTCCCTTTGGGCTGAAGCAGGCGGGGGTTCTGTATCACAGTCTGGGAAACAGGGCCTCAGGTGAGTCTGCCAACTGACTCCCTGCCCTCCGTCACAGCCAGCTGAGAAATTAGGGCAAGGCTGATGGAACCCTCTTACAACGAAATGTTTCTCTTCAGAATAGGAGATTTTGCTACCAGACTTCAGCTACTCCTCTCTCTCAGAGTTGGTTCGTGTGTGGACTAGGGAAAGCTCCTAGGGTCTCCAGCTATGAAGGGCTCTTTGCCCAGTTGGTTTCATCCGAGAAAGAGCCAGAGGGGCTGATCTCAACAAATAGGGCTGCACACCGTGAGTCCTTCGGGTAGGGCAGTCCTGATCCAATGTGCCACCTAAGGAATAAAAGCAAAGTTTCCTTGCCACAGGAAAAAACACCGAGGCCTGGTGTTTTCTCTATGAAATTGTGTGAGCTGGTGGGTGAGGCCTTTACTATATTGTGGAAAAGCTCGGGGTTACGGCTGTCTTTCTCCCTCTCTCAGTACAATACCCTGGTCTCAGCTGTTGGGGAATGCTGAGTGGGAGAGGCTGCCTCTCTGCCGGACTCAGAAGGCTTCTTTCCTTTAGGGCAATTCCGTTTGTGTCTTACCTCGTGGAGAAAGAAACAGGGCGCCTAGAGATATTCTACCATGAAATACCTAACGACAGAGGATCTGCAGGAGCTGGTTTCTCGGTGGAAGGAGCCAAAACGCCTGCATTCCTAAGGTCTCTTTCAGAACTGCCAGACACTCTGCCGTCCTAGGCCTAAGAACTGGAAATTGTGACGGCATGGCAACACTTGGAATCCTAGGATGCAGTGGAAATGCGACTCTCAAACTGGATGGAAGAAGCTTCCAAGCATAGTGTTCTTCCATTTACCAAAGAGAACCCAAGTGTCTGAGGCTGGTAGCCTTGTTGCTGGAGAGAACTGGCATCCCCGTGGGCCTGTCGGTTAATTTCCTGTTTCTGACCCTCTAAGGAAACCCTTCCAAAAAGCCTTTGAGACCCGCTTAGAGAGAAGAGCTGCGAAGTTGATGCACAGAACATTAACCTAGATTCCAGCCCTGGGTCCCAATCATCCATCTTTCTCTGGAGGTTACGTAGCCCACAGAGGGATTCAAGCAGGGAGTTTGCCTTATACAACTGACACATGAAACTGGGATGTGATGCAGGGCCACTCTCCTTGCCCTCACTCTACGTGGGCCGGAGAAGTTATCACGCAGCAGAATTCAACACCCTTCCTCTACACGTGTGTACCCAAAAGAAGCGCTGGGCAGTGGGTGTTCTCAGGCCAAGAGCAGTCCTTGTTCTGGGCTGCACCTGCTCTGTGGTTCAAAGGTTCTCTGACTCTGCTCCTTTGGAAGCATTTCAGGGCTGACGCTATCCCTGGGCTGCCAAAGCAAAGAGGCATAGCGGCCTTTCACACTGAAGGCATGGGCTTGTTTCCCATTCAGAAAGTTATGTTGCCCCTCCCTGGCTGGAGGCGGGTAAGTTGTCACAATTTGCTCTGCCCCTGGAAAATGCAAGTGGGGGTCCTCGATTTGGGCTGCCTGGTGAAACAACATGCAGTCACAGGCAGCCTGAGTACCTTTCCTTTAGTGTCTTCCTAGCTAGGTAAACTCGGCCTTCGGAGGCTAGATGAGAGCAAACATGTTCAAGTTGTGGGGAAAGTCTTTGACCAATGACCAATATGCTTGTGCTTGTGCGAGGCTTAGGCAGGAGCTTTCCAACACAGGGTTTTGACCTTACCATAAGCCGTCCCTTTGGGCTGAAGCAGGCGGGGGTTCTCTATCACAGTCTGGGAAACAGGGCCTCAGGTGAGTCTGCCAACTGACTCCCTGCCCTCCGTCACAGCCAGCTGGGAAATTAGGGCAAGGCTGATGGAACCCTCTTACAACGAAATGTTTCTCTTCAGAATAGGAGATTTTACTACCAGACTTCAGCTACGCCTCTCTCTCAGAGTTGGTTCGTGTGTGGACTAGGGAAAGCTCCTAGGGTCTCCAGCTATGAAGGGCTCTTTGCCCAGTTGGTTTCATCCGAGAAAGAGCCAGAGGGGCTGATCTCAACAAATAGGGCTGCACACCGTGAGTCCTTCGGGTAGGGCAGTCCTGATCCAATGTGCCACCTAAGGAATAAAAGCAAAGTTTCCTTGCCACAGGAAAAAACACCGAGGCCTGGTGTTTTCTCTATGAAATTGTGTGAGCTGGTGCGTGAGGCCTTTACTATATTGTGGAAAAGCTCGGGGTTACGGCTGTCTTTCTCCCTCTCTCAGTACAATACCCTGGTCTCAGCTGTTGGGGAATGCTGAGTGGGAGAGGCTGCCTCTCTGCCGGACTCAGAAGGCTTCTTTCCTTTAGGGCAATTCCGTTTGTGTCTTACCTCGTGGAGAAAGAAACAGGGCGCCTAGAGATATTCTACCATGAAATACCTAACGACAGAGGATCTGCAGGAGCTGGTTTCTCGGTGGAAGGAGCCAAAACGCCTGCATTCCTAAGGTCTCTTTCAGAACTGCCAGACACTCTGCCGTCCTAGGCCTAAGAACTGGAAATTGTGACGGCATGGCAACACTTGGAATCCTAGGATGCAGTGGAAATGCGACTCTCAAACTGGATGGAAGAAGCTTCCAAGCATAGTGTTCTTCCATTTACCAAAGAGAACCCAAGTGTCTGAGGCTGGTAGCCTTGTTGCTGGAGAGAACTGGCATCCCCGTGGGCCTGTCGGTTAATTTCCTGTTTCTGACCCTCTAAGGAAACCCTTCCAAAAAGCCTTTGAGACCCGCTTAGAGAGAAGAGCTGCGAAGTTGATGCACAGAACATTAACCTAGATTCCAGCCCTGGGTCCCAATCATCCATCTTTCTCTGGAGGTTACGTAGCCCACAGAGGGATTCAAGCAGGGAGTTTGCCTTATACAACTGACACATGAAACTGGGATGTGATGCAGGGCCACTCTCCTTGCCCTCACTCTACGTGGGCCGGAGAAGTTATCACGCAGCAGAATTCAACACCCTTCCTCTACACGTGTGTACCCAAAAGAAGTGCTGGGCAGTGGGTGTTCTCAGGCCAAGAGCAGTCCTTGTTCTGGGCTGCACCTGCTCTGTGGTTCAAAGGTTCTCTGACTCTGCTCCTTTGGAAGCATTTCAGGGCTGACGCTATCCCTGGGCTGCCAAAGCAAAGAGGCATAGCGGCCTTTCACACTGAAGGCATGGCCTTCTTTCCCATCCAGAATGTGTATGTTGCCCCTCCCAGGCTGGAGGCGTGTAAGTTGAAACCATTTGCTCTGCCCCTGGAAAAGGCAAGTGGGGGTCCTCGATTTGGGATTTCTGGTGAAACAACTTGCAGTCACAGGCAGCCTGAGTACCTTTCCTTTAGTGTGTTCCTAGCTAGGTAAACTCGGCCTTCGGAGGCTAGATGAGAGCAAACATGTTCAAGTTGTGGGGAAAGTCTTTGACCAATGACCAATATGCTTGTGCTTGTGCGAGGCTTAGGCAGGAGCTTTCCAACACAGGGTTTTGACCTTACCATAAGCCGTCCCTTTGGGCTGAAGCAGGCGGGGGTTCTGTATCACAGTCTGGGAAACAGGGCCTCAGGTGAGTCTGCCAACTGACTCCCTGCCCTCCGTCACAGCCAGCTGAGAAATTAGGGCAAGGCTGATGGAACCCTCTTACAACGAAATGTTTCTCTTCAGAATAGGAGATTTTGCTACCAGACTTCAGCTACTCCTCTCTCTCAGAGTTGGTTCGTGTGTGGACTAGGGAAAGCTCCTAGGGTCTCCAGCTATGAAGGGCTCTTTGCCCAGTTGGTTTCATCCGAGAAAGAGCCAGAGGGGCTGATCTCAACAAATAGGGCTGCACACCGTGAGTCCTTCGGGTAGGGCAGTCCTGATCCAATGTGCCACCTAAGGAATAAAAGCAAAGTTTCCTTGCCACAGGAAAAAACACCGAGGCCTGGTGTTTTCTCTATGAAATTGTGTGAGCTGGTGGGTGAGGCCTTTACTATATTGTGGAAAAGCTCGGGGTTACGGCTGTCTTTCTCCCTCTCTCAGTACAATACCCTGGTCTCAGCTGTTGGGGAATGCTGAGTGGGAGAGGCTGCCTCTCTGCCGGACTCAGAAGGCTTCTTTCCTTTAGGGCAATTCCGTTTGTGTCTTACCTCGTGGAGAAAGAAACAGGGCGCCTAGAGATATTCTACCATGAAATACCTAACGACAGAGGATCTGCAGGAGCTGGTTTCTCGGTGGAAGGAGCCAAAACGCCTGCATTCCTAAGGTCTCTTTCAGAACTGCCAGACACTCTGCCGTCCTAGGCCTAAGAACTGGAAATTGTGACGGCATGGCAACACTTGGAATCCTAGGATGCAGTGGAAATGCGACTCTCAAACTGGATGGAAGAAGCTTCCAAGCATAGTGTTCTTCCATTTACCAAAGAGAACCCAAGTGTCTGAGGCTGGTAGCCTTGTTGCTGGAGAGAACTGGCATCCCCGTGGGCCTGTCGGTTAATTTCCTGTTTCTGACCCTCTAAGGAAACCCTTCCAAAAAGCCTTTGGAGCCGCTTAGAGAGAACAGCTGCGAAGTTGATGCACAGAACATTAACCTAGATTCCAGCCCTGGGTCCCAATCATCCATCTTTCTCTGGAGGTTACGTAGCCCACAGAGGGATTCAAGCAGGGAGTTTGCCTTATACAACTGACACATGAAACTGGGATGTGATGCAGGGCCACTCTCCTTGCCCTCACTCTACGTGGGCCGGAGAAGTTATCACGCAGCAGAATTCAACACCCTTCCTCTACACGTGTGTACCCAAAAGAAGTGCTGGGCAGTGGGTGTTCTCAGGCCAAGAGCAGTCCTTGTTCTGGGCTGCACCTGCTCTGTGGTTCAAAGGTTCTCTGACTCTGCTCCTTTGGAAGCATTTCAGGGCTGACGCTATCCCTGGGCTGCCAAAGCAAAGAGGCATAGCGGCCTTTCACACTGAAGGCATGGGCTTGTTTCCCATTCAGAAAGTTATGTTGCCCCTCCCTGGCTGGAGGCGGGTAAGTTGTCACAATTTGCTCTGCCCCTGGAAAATGCAAGTGGGGGTCCTCGATTTGGGCTGCCTGGTGAAACAACATGCAGTCACAGGCAGCCTGAGTACCTTTCCTTTAGTGTGTTCCTAGCTAGGTAAACTCGGCCTTCGGAGGCAAGATGAGAGCAAACATGTTCAAGTTGTGGGGAAAGTCTTTGACCAATGACCAATATGCTTGTGCTTGTGCGAGGCTTAGGCAGGAGCTTTCCAACACAGGGTTTTGACCTTACCATAAGCCGTCCCTTTGGGCTGAAGCAGGCGGGGGTTCTCTATCACAGTCTGGGAAACAGGGCCTCAGGTGAGTCTGCCAACTGACTCCCTGCCCTCCGTCACAGCCAGCTGGGAAATTAGGGCAAGGCTGATGGAACCCTCTTACAACGAAATGTTTCTCTTCAGAATAGGAGATTTTACTACCAGACTTCAGCTACGCCTCTCTCTCAGAGTTGGTTCGTGTGTGGACTAGGGAAAGCTCCTAGGGTCTCCAGCTATGAAGGGCTCTTTGCCCAGTTGGTTTCATCCGAGAAAGAGCCAGAGGGGCTGATCTCAACAAATAGGGCTGCACACCGTGAGTCCTTCGGGTAGGGCAGTCCTGATCCAATGTGCCACCTAAGGAATAAAAGCAAAGTTTCCTTGCCACAGGAAAAAACACCGAGGCCTGGTGTTTTCTCTATGAAATTGTGTGAGCTGGTGGGTGAGGCCTTTACTATATTGTGGAAAAGCTCGGGGTTACGGCTGTCTTTCTCCCTCTCTCAGTACAATACCCTGGTCTCAGCTGTTGGGGAATGCTGAGTGGGAGAGGCTGCCTCTCTGCCGGACTCAGAAGGCTTCTTTCCTTTAGGGCAATTCCGTTTGTGTCTTACCTCGTGGAGAAAGAAACAGGGCGCCTAGAGATATTCTACCATGAAATACCTAACGACAGAGGATCTGCAGGAGCTGGTTTCTCGGTGGAAGGAGCCAAAACGCCTGCATTCCTAAGGTCTCTTTCAGAACTGCCAGACACTCTGCCGTCCTAGGCCTAAGAACTGGAAATTGTGACGGCATGGCAACACTTGGAATCCTAGGATGCAGTGGAAATGCGACTCTCAAACTGGATGGAAGAAGCTTCCAAGCATAGTGTTCTTCCATTTACCAAAGAGAACCCAAGTGTCTGAGGCTGGTAGCCTTGTTGCTGGAGAGAACTGGCATCCCCGTGGGCCTGTCGGTTAATTTCCTGTTTCTGACCCTCTAAGGAAACCCTTCCAAAAAGCCTTTGGAGCCGCTTAGAGAGAACAGCTGCGAAGTTGATGCACAGAACATTAACCTAGATTCCAGCCCTGGGTCCCAATCATCCATCTTTCTCTGGAGGTTACGTAGCCCACAGAGGGATTCAAGCAGGGAGTTTGCCTTATACAACTGACACATGAAACTGGGATGTGATGCAGGGCCACTCTCCTTGCCCTCACTCTACGTGGGCCGGAGAAGTTATCACGCAGCAGAATTCAACACCCTTCCTCTACACGTGTGTACCCAAAAGAAGTGCTGGGCAGTGGGTGTTCTCAGGCCAAGAGCAGTCCTTGTTCTGGGCTGCACCTGCTCTGTGGTTCAAAGGTTCTCTGACTCTGCTCCTTTGGAAGCATTTCAGGGCTGACGCTATCCCTGGGCTGCCAAAGCAAAGAGGCATAGCGGCCTTTCACACTGAAGGCATGGGCTTGTTTCCCATTCAGAAAGTTATGTTGCCCCTCCCTGGCTGGAGGCGGGTAAGTTGTCACAATTTGCTCTGCCCCTGGAAAATGCAAGTGGGGGTCCTCGATTTGGGCTGCCTGGTGAAACAACATGCAGTCACAGGCAGCCTGAGTACCTTTCCTTTAGTGTCTTCCTAGCTAGGTAAACTCGGCCTTCGGAGGCTAGATGAGAGCAAACATGTTCAAGTTGTGGGGAAAGTCTTTGACCAATGACCAATATGCTTGTGCTTGTGCGAGGCTTAGGCAGGAGCTTTCCAACACAGGGTTTTGACCTTACCATAAGCCGTCCCTTTGGGCTGAAGCAGGCGGGGGTTCTGTATCACAGTCTGGGAAACAGGGCCTCAGGTGAGTCTGCCAACTGACTCCCTGCCCTCCGTCACAGCCAGCTGAGAAATTAGGGCAAGGCTGATGGAACCCTCTTAGAACGAAATGTTTCTCTTCAGAATAGGAGATTTTGCTACCAGACTTCAGCTACTCCTCTCTCTCAGAGTTGGTTCGTGTGTGGACTAGGGAAAGCTCCTAGGGTCTCCAGCTATGAAGGGCTCGTTGCCCAGTTGGTTTCATCCGAGAAAGAGCCAGAGGGGCTGATCTCAACAAATAGGGCTGCACACCGTGAGTCCTTCGGGTAGGGCAGTCCTGATCCAATGTGCCACCTAAGGAATAAAAGCAAAGTTTCCTTGCCACAGGAAAAAACACCGAGGCCTGGTGTTTTCTCTATGAAATTGTGTGAGCTGGTGGGTGAGGCCTTTACTATATTGTGGAAAAGCTCGGGGTTACGGCTGTCTTTCTCCCTCTCTCAGTACAATACCCTGGTCTCAGCTGTTGGGGAATGCTGAGTGGGAGAGGCTGCCTCTCTGCCGGACTCAGAAGGCTTCTTTCCTTTAGGGCAATTCCGTTTGTGTCTTACCTCGTGGAGAAAGAAACAGGGCGCCTAGAGATATTCTACCATGAAATACCTAACGACAGAGGATCTGCAGGAGCTGGTTTCTCGGTGGAAGGAGCCAAAACGCCTGCATTCCTAAGGTCTCTTTCAGAACTGCCAGACACTCTGCCGTCCTAGGCCTAAGAACTGGAAATTGTGACGGCATGGCAACACTTGGAATCCTAGGATGCAGTGGAAATGCGACTCTCAAACTGGATGGAAGAAGCTTCCAAGCATAGTGTTCTTCCATTTACCAAAGAGAACCCAAGTGTCTGAGGCTGGTAGCCTTGTTGCTGGAGAGAACTGGCATCCCCGTGGGCCTGTCGGTTAATTTCCTGTTTCTGACCCTCTAAGGAAACCCTTCCAAAAAGCCTTTGGAGCCGCTTAGAGAGAACAGCTGCGAAGTTGATGCACAGAACATTAACCTAGATTCCAGCCCTGGGTCCCAATCATCCATCTTTCTCTGGAGGTTACGTAGCCCACAGAGGGATTCAAGCAGGGAGTTTGCCTTATACAACTGACACATGAAACTGGGATGTGATGCAGGGCCACTCTCCTTGCCCTCACTCTACGTGGGCCGGAGAAGTTATCACGCAGCAGAATTCATCACCCTTCCTCTACACGTGTGTACCCAAAAGAAGTGCTGGGCAGTGGGTGTTCTCAGGCCAAGAGCAGTCCTTGTTCTGGGCTGCACCTGCTCTGTGGTTCAAAGGTTCTCTGACTCTGCTCCTTTGCAAGCATTTCAGGGCTGACGCTATCCCTGGGCTGCCAAAGCAAAGAGGCATAGCGGCCTTTCACACTGAAGGCATGGGCTTGTTTCCCATTCAGAAAGTTATGTTGCCCCTCCCTGGCTGGAGGCGGGTAAGTTGTCACAAATTGCTCTGCCCCTGGAAAATGCAAGTGGGGGTCCTCGATTTGGGCTGCCTGGTGAAACAACATGCAGTCACAGGCAGCCTGAGTACCTTTCCTTTAGTGTCTTCCTAGCTAGGTAAACTCGGCCTTCGGAGGCTAGATGAGAGCAAACATGTTCAAGTTGTGGGGAAAGTCTTTGACCAATGACCAATATGCTTGTGCTTGTGCGAGGCTTAGGCAGGAGCTTTCCAACACAGGGTTTTGACCTTACCATAAGCCGTCCCTTTGGGCTGAAGCAGGCGGGGGTTCTCTATCACAGTCTGGGAAACAGGGCCTCAGGTGAGTCTGCCAACTGACTCCCTGCCCTCCGTCACAGCCAGCTGGGAAATTAGGGCAAGGCTGATGGAACCCTCTTACAACGAAATGTTTCTCTTCAGAATAGGAGATTTTACTACCAGACTTCAGCTACGCCTCTCTCTCAGAGTTGGTTCGTGTGTGGACTAGGGAAAGCTCCTAGGGTCTCCAGCTATGAAGGGCTCTTTGCCCAGTTGGTTTCATCCGAGAAAGAGCCAGAGGGGCTGATCTCAACAAATAGGGCTGCACACCGTGAGTCCTTCGGGTAGGGCAGTCCTGATCCAATGTGCCACCTAAGGAATAAAAGCAAAGTTTCCTTGCCACAGGAAAAAACACCGAGGCCTGGTGTTTTCTCTATGAAATTGTGTGAGCTGGTGGGTGAGGCCTTTACTATATTGTGGAAAAGCTCGGGGTTACGGCTGTCTTTCTCCCTCTCTCAGTACAATACCCTGGTCTCAGCTGTTGGGGAATGCTGAGTGGGAGAGGCTGCCTCTCTGCCGGACTCAGAAGGCTTCTTTCCTTTAGGGCAATTCCGTTTGTGTCTTACCTCGTGGAGAAAGAAACAGGGCGCCTAGAGATATTCTACCATGAAATACCTAACGACAGAGGATCTGCAGGAGCTGGTTTCTCGGTGGAAGGAGCCAAAACGCCTGCATTCCTAAGGTCTCTTTCAGAACTGCCAGACACTCTGCCGTCCTAGGCCTAAGAACTGGAAATTGTGACGGCATGGCAACACTTGGAATCCTAGGATGCAGTGGAAATGCGACTCTCAAACTGGATGGAAGAAGCTTCCAAGCATAGTGTTCTTCCATTTACCAAAGAGAACCCAAGTGTCTGAGGCTGGTAGCCTTGTTGCTGGAGAGAACTGGCATCCCCGTGGGCCTGTCGGTTAATTTCCTGTTTCTGACCCTCTAAGGAAACCCTTCCAAAAAGCCTTTGAGACCCGCTTAGAGAGAAGAGCTGCGAAGTTGATGCACAGAACATTAACCTAGATTCCAGCCCTGGGTCCCAATCATCCATCTTTCTCTGGAGGTTACGTAGCCCACAGAGGGATTCAAGCAGGGAGTTTGCCTTATACAACTGACACATGAAACTGGGATGTGATGCAGGGCCACTCTCCTTGCCCTCACTCTACGTGGGCCGGAGAAGTTATCACGCAGCAGAATTCAACACCCTTCCTCTACACGTGTGTACCCAAAAGAAGCGCTGGGCAGTGGGTGTTCTCAGGCCAAGAGCAGTCCTTGTTCTGGGCTGCACCTGCTCTGTGGTTCAAAGGTTCTCTGACTCTGCTCCTTTGGAAGCATTTCAGGGCTGACGCTATCCCTGGGCTGCCAAAGCAAAGAGGCATAGCGGCCTTACACACTGAAGGCATGGCCTTCTTTCCCATCCAGAATGTGTATGTTGCCCCTCCCAGGCTGGAGGCGTGTAAGTTGAAACCATTTGCTCTGCCCCTGGAAAAGGCAAGTGGGGGTCCTCGATTTGGGATTTCTGGTGAAACAACTTGCAGTCACAGGCAGCCTGAGTACCTTTCCTTTAGTGTGTTCCTAGCTAGGTAAACTCGGCCTTCGGAGGCTAGATGAGAGCAAACATGTTCAAGTTGTGGGGAAAGTCTTTGACCAATGACCAATATGCTTGTGCTTGTGCGAGGCTTAGGCAGGAGCTTTCCAACACAGGGTTTTGACCTTACCATAAGCCGTCCCTTTGGGCTGAAGCAGGCGGGGGTTCTGTATCACAGTCTGGGAAACAGGGCCTCAGGTGAGTCTGCCAACTGACTCCCTGCCCTCCGTCACAGCCAGCTGAGAAATTAGGGCAAGGCTGATGGAACCCTCTTACAACGAAATGTTTCTCTTCAGAATAGGAGATTTTGCTACCAGACTTCAGCTACTCCTCTCTCTCAGAGTTGGTTCGTGTGTGGACTAGGGAAAGCTCCTAGGGTCTCCAGCTATGAAGGGCTCTTTGCCCAGTTGGTTTCATCCGAGAAAGAGCCAGAGGGGCTGATCTCAACAAATAGGGCTGCACACCGTGAGTCCTTCGGGTAGGGCAGTCCTGATCCAATGTGCCACCTAAGGAATAAAAGCAAAGTTTCCTTGCCACAGGAAAAAACACCGAGGCCTGGTGTTTTCTCTATGAAATTGTGTGAGCTGGTGGGTGAGGCCTTTACTATATTGTGGAAAAGCTCGGGGTTACGGCTGTCTTTCTCCCTCTCTCAGTACAATACCCTGGTCTCAGCTGTTGGGGAATGCTGAGTGGGAGAGGCTGCCTCTCTGCCGGACTCAGAAGGCTTCTTTCCTTTAGGGCAATTCCGTTTGTGTCTTACCTCGTGGAGAAAGAAACAGGGCGCCTAGAGATATTCTACCATGAAATACCTAACGACAGAGGATCTGCAGGAGCTGGTTTCTCGGTGGAAGGAGCCAAAACGCCTGCATTCCTAAGGTCTCTTTCAGAACTGCCAGACACTCTGCCGTCCTAGGCCTAAGAACTGGAAATTGTGACGGCATGGCAACACTTGGAATCCTAGGATGCAGTGGAAATGCGACTCTCAAACTGGATGGAAGAAGCTTCCAAGCATAGTGTTCTTCCATTTACCAAAGAGAACCCAAGTGTCTGAGGCTGGTAGCCTTGTTGCTGGAGAGAACTGGCATCCCCGTGGGCCTGTCGGTTAATTTCCTGTTTCTGACCCTCTAAGGAAACCCTTCCAAAAAGCCTTTGAGACCCGCTTAGAGAGAACAGCTGCGAAGTTGATGCACAGAACATTAACCTAGATTCCAGCCCTGGGTCCCAATCATCCATCTTTCTCTGGAGGTTACGTAGCCCACAGAGGGATTCAAGCAGGGAGTTTGCCTTATACAACTCACACATGAAACTGGGATGTGATGCAGGGCCACTCTCCTTGCCCTCACTCTACGTGGGCCGGAGAAGTTATCACGCAGCAGAATTCAACACCCTTCCTCTACACGTGTGTACCCAAAAGAAGCGCTGGGCAGTGGGTGTTCTCAGGCCAAGAGCAGTCCTTGTTCTGGGCTGCACCTGCTCTGTGGTTCAAAGGTTCTCTGACTCTGCTCCTTTGGAAGCATTTCAGGGCTGACACTATCCCTGGGCTGCCAAAGCAAAGAGGCATAGCGGCCTTTCACACTGAAGGCATGGCCTTCTTTCCCATCCAGAATGTGTATGTTGCCCCTCCCAGGCTGGAGGCGTGTAAGTTGAAACCATTTGCTCTGCCCCTGGAAAATGCAAGTGGGGGTCCTCGATTTGGGATTTCTGGTGAAACAACTTGCAGTCACAGGCAGCCTGAGTACCTTTCCTTTAGTGTGTTCCTAGCTAGGTAAACTCGGCCTTCGGAGGCTAGATGAGAGCAAACATGTTCAAGTTGTGGGGAAAGTCTTTGACCAATGACCAATATGCTTGTGCTTGTGCGAGGCTTAGGCAGGAGCTTTCCAACACAGGGTTTTGACCTTACCATAAGCCGTCCCTTTGGGCTGAAGCAGGCGGGGGTTCTGTATCACAGTCTGGGAAACAGGGCCTCAGGTGAGTCTGCCAACTGACTCCCTGCCCTCCGTCACAGCCAGCTGAGAAATTAGGGCAAGGCTGATGGAACCCTCTTACAACGAAATGTTTCTCTTCAGAATAGGAGATTTTGCTACCAGACTTCAGCTACTCCTCTCTCTCAGAGTTGGTTCGTGTGTGGACTAGGGAAAGCTCCTAGGGTCTCCAGCTATGAAGGGCTCTTTGCCCAGTTGGTTTCATCCGAGAAAGAGCCAGAGGGGCTGATCTCAACAAATAGGGCTGCACACCGTGAGTCCTTCGGGTAGGGCAGTCCTGATCCAATGTGCCACCTAAGGAATAAAAGCAAAGTTTCCTTGCCACAGGAAAAAACACCGAGGCCTGGTGTTTTCTCTATGAAATTGTGTGAGCTGGTGGGTGAGGCCTTTACTATATTGTGGAAAAGCTCGGGGTTACGGCTGTCTTTCTCCCTCTCTCAGTACAATACCCTGGTCTCAGCTGTTGGGGAATGCTGAGTGGGAGAGGCTGCCTCTCTGCCGGACTCAGAAGGCTTCTTTCCTTTAGGGCAATTCCGTTTGTGTCTTACCTCGTGGAGAAAGAAACAGGGCGCCTAGAGATATTCTACCATGAAATACCTAACGACAGAGGATCTGCAGGAGCTGGTTTCTCGGTGGAAGGAGCCAAAACGCCTGCATTCCTAAGGTCTCTTTCAGAACTGCCAGACACTCTGCCGTCCTAGGCCTAAGAACTGGAAATTGTGACGGCATGGCAACACTTGGAATCCTAGGATGCAGTGGAAATGCGACTCTCAAACTGGATGGAAGAAGCTTCCAAGCATAGTGTTCTTCCATTTACCAAAGAGAACCCAAGTGTCTGAGGCTGGTAGCCTTGTTGCTGGAGAGAACTGGCATCCCCGTGGGCCTGTCGGTTAATTTCCTGTTTCTGACCCTCTAAGGAAACCCTTCCAAAAAGCCTTTGAGACCCGCTTAGAGAGAAGAGCTGCGAAGTTGATGCACAGAACATTAACCTAGATTCCAGCCCTGGGTCCCAATCATCCATCTTTCTCTGGAGGTTACGTAGCCCACAGAGGGATTCAAGCAGGGAGTTTGCCTTATACAACTGACACATGAAACTGGGATGTGATGCAGGGCCACTCTCCTTGCCCTCACTCTACGTGGGCCGGAGAAGTTATCACGCAGCAGAATTCAACACCCTTCCTCTACACGTGTGTACCCAAAAGAAGCGCTGGGCAGTGGGTGTTCTCAGGCCAAGAGCAGTCCTTGTTCTGGGCTGCACCTGCTCTGTGGTTCAAAGGTTCTCTGACTCTGCTCCTTTGGAAGCATTTCAGGGCTGACGCTATCCCTGGGCTGCCAAAGCAAAGAGGCATAGCGGCCTTTCACACTGAAGGCATGGGCTTGTTTCCCATTCAGAAAGTTATGTTGCCCCTCCCTGGCTGGAGGCGGGTAAGTTGTCACAATTTGCTCTGCCCCTGGAAAATGCAAGTGGGGGTCCTCGATTTGGGCTGCCTGGTGAAACAACATGCAGTCACAGGCAGCCTGAGTACCTTTCCTTTAGTGTCTTCCTAGCTAGGTAAACTCGGCCTTCGGAGGCTAGATGAGAGCAAACATGTTCAAGTTGTGGGGAAAGTCTTTGACCAATGACCAATATGCTTGTGCTTGTGCGAGGCTTAGGCAGGAGCTTTCCAACACAGGGTTTTGACCTTACCATAAGCCGTCCCTTTGGGCTGAAGCAGGCGGGGGTTCTCTATCACAGTCTGGGAAACAGGGCCTCAGGTGAGTCTGCCAACTGACTCCCTGCCCTCCGTCACAGCCAGCTGGGAAATTAGGGCAAGGCTGATGGAACCCTCTTACAACGAAATGTTTCTCTTCAGAATAGGAGATTTTACTACCAGACTTCAGCTACGCCTCTCTCTCAGAGTTGGTTCGTGTGTGGACTAGGGAAAGCTCCTAGGGTCTCCAGCTATGAAGGGCTCTTTGCCCAGTTGGTTTCATCCGAGAAAGAGCCAGAGGGGCTGATCTCAACAAATAGGGCTGCACACCGTGAGTCCTTCGGGTAGGGCAGTCCTGATCCAATGTGCCACCTAAGGAATAAAAGCAAAGTTTCCTTGCCACAGGAAAAAACACCGAGGCCTGGTGTTTTCTCTATGAAATTGTGTGAGCTGGTGGGTGAGGCCTTTACTATATTGTGGAAAAGCTCGGGGTTACGGCTGTCTTTCTCCCTCTCTCAGTACAATACCCTGGTCTCAGCTGTTGGGGAATGCTGAGTGGGAGAGGCTGCCTCTCTGCCGGACTCAGAAGGCTTCTTTCCTTTAGGGCAATTCCGTTTGTGTCTTACCTCGTGGAGAAAGAAACAGGGCGCCTAGAGATATTCTACCATGAAATACCTAACGACAGAGGATCTGCAGGAGCTGGTTTCTCGGTGGAAGGAGCCAAAACGCCTGCATTCCTAAGGTCTCTTTCAGAACTGCCAGACACTCTGCCGTCCTAGGCCTAAGAACTGGAAATTGTGACGGCATGGCAACACTTGGAATCCTAGGATGCAGTGGAAATGCGACTCTCAAACTGGATGGAAGAAGCTTCCAAGCATAGTGTTCTTCCATTTACCAAAGAGAACCCAAGTGTCTGAGGCTGGTAGCCTTGTTGCTGGAGAGAACTGGCATCCCCGTGGGCCTGTCGGTTAATTTCCTGTTTCTGACCCTCTAAGGAAACCCTTCCAAAAAGCCTTTGAGACCCGCTTAGAGAGAAGAGCTGCGAAGTTGATGCACAGAACATTAACCTAGATTCCAGCCCTGGGTCCCAATCATCCATCTTTCTCTGGAGGTTACGTAGCCCACAGAGGGATTCAAGCAGGGAGTTTGCCTTATACAACTGACACATGAAACTGGGATGTGATGCAGGGCCACTCTCCTTGCCCTCACTCTACGTGGGCCGGAGAAGTTATCACGCAGCAGAATTCAACACCCTTCCTCTACACGTGTGTACCCAAAAGAAGTGCTGGGCAGTGGGTGTTCTCAGGCCAAGAGCAGTCCTTGTTCTGGGCTGCACCTGCTCTGTGGTTCAAAGGTTCTCTGACTCTGCTCCTTTGGAAGCATTTCAGGGCTGACGCTATCCCTGGGCTGCCAAAGCAAAGAGGCATAGCGGCCTTTCACACTGAAGGCATGGCCTTCTTTCCCATCCAGAATGTGTATGTTGCCCCTCCCAGGCTGGAGGCGTGTAAGTTGAAACCATTTGCTCTGCCCCTGGAAAAGGCAAGTGGGGGTCCTCGATTTGGGATTTCTGGTGAAACAACTTGCAGTCACAGGCAGCCTGAGTACCTTTCCTTTAGTGTGTTCCTAGCTAGGTAAACTCGGCCTTCGGAGGCTAGATGAGAGCAAACATGTTCAAGTTGTGGGGAAAGTCTTTGACCAATGACCAATATGCTTGTGCTTGTGCGAGGCTTAGGCAGGAGCTTTCCAACACAGGGTTTTGACCTTACCATAAGCCGTCCCTTTGGGCTGAAGCAGGCGGGGGTTCTGTATCACAGTCTGGGAAACAGGGCCTCAGGTGAGTCTGCCAACTGACTCCCTGCCCTCCGTCACAGCCAGCTGAGAAATTAGGGCAAGGCTGATGGAACCCTCTTACAACGAAATGTTTCTCTTCAGAATAGGAGATTTTGCTACCAGACTTCAGCTACTCCTCTCTCTCAGAGTTGGTTCGTGTGTGGACTAGGGAAAGCTCCTAGGGTCTCCAGCTATGAAGGGCTCTTTGCCCAGTTGGTTTCATCCGAGAAAGAGCCAGAGGGGCTGATCTCAACAAATAGGGCTGCACACCGTGAGTCCTTCGGGTAGGGCAGTCCTGATCCAATGTGCCACCTAAGGAATAAAAGCAAAGTTTCCTTGCCACAGGAAAAAACACCGAGGCCTGGTGTTTTCTCTATGAAATTGTGTGAGCTGGTGGGTGAGGCCTTTACTATATTGTGGAAAAGCTCGGGGTTACGGCTGTCTTTCTCCCTCTCTCAGTACAATACCCTGGTCTCAGCTGTTGGGGAATGCTGAGTGGGAGAGGCTGCCTCTCTGCCGGACTCAGAAGGCTTCTTTCCTTTAGGGCAATTCCGTTTGTGTCTTACCTCGTGGAGAAAGAAACAGGGCGCCTAGAGATATTCTACCATGAAATACCTAACGACAGAGGATCTGCAGGAGCTGGTTTCTCGGTGGAAGGAGCCAAAACGCCTGCATTCCTAAGGTCTCTTTCAGAACTGCCAGACACTCTGCCGTCCTAGGCCTAAGAACTGGAAATTGTGACGGCATGGCAACACTTGGAATCCTAGGATGCAGTGGAAATGCGACTCTCAAACTGGATGGAAGAAGCTTCCAAGCATAGTGTTCTTCCATTTACCAAAGAGAACCCAAGTGTCTGAGGCTGGTAGCCTTGTTGCTGGAGAGAACTGGCATCCCCGTGGGCCTGTCGGTTAATTTCCTGTTTCTGACCCTCTAAGGAAACCCTTCCAAAAAGCCTTTGGAGCCGCTTAGAGAGAACAGCTGCGAAGTTGATGCACAGAACATTAACCTAGATTCCAGCCCTGGGTCCCAATCATCCATCTTTCTCTGGAGGTTACGTAGCCCACAGAGGGATTCAAGCAGGGAGTTTGCCTTATACAACTGACACATGAAACTGGGATGTGATGCAGGGCCACTCTCCTTGCCCTCACTCTACGTGGGCCGGAGAAGTTATCACGCAGCAGAATTCAACACCCTTCCTCTACACGTGTGTACCCAAAAGAAGGGCTGGGCAGTGGGTGTTCTCAGGCCAAGAGCAGTCCTTGTTCTGGGCTGCACCTGCTCTGTGGTTCAAAGGTTCTCTGACTCTGCTCCTTTGGAAGCATTTCAGGGCTGACGCTATCCCTGGGCTGCCAAAGCAAAGAGGCATAGCGGCCTTTCACACTGAAGGCATGGGCTTGTTTCCCATTCAGAAAGTTATGTTGCCCCTCCCTGGCTGGAGGCGGGTAAGTTGTCACAATTTGCTCTGCCCCTGGAAAATGCAAGTGGGGGTCCTCGATTTGGGCTGCCTGGTGAAACAACATGCAGTCACAGGCAGCCTGAGTACCTTTCCTTTAGTGTGTTCCTAGCTAGGTAAACTCGGCCTTCGGAGGCTAGATGAGAGCAAACATGTTCAAGTTGTGGGGAAAGTCTTTGACCAATGACCAATATGCTTGTGCTTGTGCGAGGCTTAGGCAGGAGCTTTCCAACACAGGGTTTTGACCTTACCATAAGCCGTCCCTTTGGGCTGAAGCAGGCGGGGGTTCTCTATCACAGTCTGGGAAACAGGGCCTCAGGTGAGTCTGCCAACTGACTCCCTGCCCTCCGTCACAGCCAGCTGAGAAATTAGGGCAAGGCTGATGGAACCCTCTTACAACGGAATGTTTCTCTTCAGAATAGGAGATTTTGCTACCAGACTTCAGCTACTCCTCTCTCTCAGAGTTGGTTCGTGTGTGGACTAGGGAAAGCTCCTAGGGTCTCCAGCTATGAAGGGCTCTTTGCCCAGTTGGTTTCATCCGAGAAAGAGCCAGAGGGGCTGATCTCAACAAATAGGGCTGCACACCGTGAGTCCTTCGGGTAGGGCAGTCCTGATCCAATGTGCCACCTAAGGAATAAAAGCAAAGTTTCCTTGCCACAGGAAAAAACACCGAGGCCTGGTGTTTTCTCTATGAAATTGTGTGAGCTGGTGGGTGAGGCCTTTACTATATTGTGGAAAAGCTCGGGGTTACGGCTGTCTTTCTCCCTCTCTCAGTACAATACCCTGGTCTCAGCTGTTGGGGAATGCTGAGTGGGAGAGGCTGCCTCTCTGCCGGACTCAGAAGGCTTCTTTCCTTTAGGGCAATTCCGTTTGTGTCTTACCTCGTGGAGAAAGAAACAGGGCGCCTAGAGATATTCTACCATGAAATACCTAACGACAGAGGATCTGCAGGAGCTGGTTTCTCGGTGGAAGGAGCCAAAACGCCTGCATTCCTAAGGTCTCTTTCAGAACTGCCAGACACTCTGCCGTCCTAGGCCTAAGAACTGGAAATTGTGACGGCATGGCAACACTTGGAATCCTAGGATGCAGTGGAAATGCGACTCTCAAACTGGATGGAAGAAGCTTCCAAGCATAGTGTTCTTCCATTTACCAAAGAGAACCCAAGTGTCTGAGGCTGGTAGCCTTGTTGCTGGAGAGAACTGGCATCCCCGTGGGCCTGTCGGTTAATTTCCTGTTTCTGACCCTCTAAGGAAACCCTTCCAAAAAGCCTTTGAGACCCGCTTAGAGAGAAGAGCTGCGAAGTTGATGCACAGAACATTAACCTAGATTCCAGCCCTGGGTCCCAATCATCCATCTTTCTCTGGAGGTTACGTAGCCCACAGAGGGATTCAAGCAGGGAGTTTGCCTTATACAACTGACACATGAAACTGGGATGTGATGCAGGGCCACTCTCCTTGCCCTCACTCTACGTGGGCCGGAGAAGTTATCACGCAGCAGAATTCAACACCCTTCCTCTACACGTGTGTACCCAAAAGAAGCGCTGGGCAGTGGGTGTTCTCAGGCCAAGAGCAGTCCTTGTTCTGGGCTGCACCTGCTCTGTGGTTCAAAGGTTCTCTGACTCTGCTCCTTTGGAAGCATTTCAGGGCTGACGCTATCCCTGGGCTGCCAAAACAAAGAGGCATAGCGGCCTTTCACACTGAAGGCATGGCCTTCTTTCCCATCCAGAATGTGTATGTTGCCCCTCCCAGGCTGGAGGCGTGTAAGTTGAAACCATTTGCTCTGCCCCTGGAAAAGGCAAGTGGGGGTCCTCGATTTGGGCTGCCTGGTGAAACAACATGCAGTCACAGGCAGCCTGAGTACCTTTCCTTTAGTGTGTTCCTAGCTAGGTAAACTCGGCCTTCGGAGGCTAGATGAGAGCAAACATGTTCAAGTTGTGGGGAAAGTCTTTGACCAATGACCAATATGCTTGTGCTTGTGCGAGGCTTAGGCAGAAGCTTTCCAACACAGGGTTTTGACCTTACCATAAGCCGTCCCTTTGGGCTGAAGCAGGCGGGGGTTCTGTATCACAGTCTGGGAAACAGGGCCTCAGGTGAGTCTGCCAACTGACTCCCTGCCCTCCGTCACAGCCAGCTGAGAAATTAGGGCAAGGCTGATGGAACCCTCTTACAACGAAATGTTTCTCTTCAGAATAGGAGATTTTGCTACCAGACTTCAGCTACTCCTCTCTCTCAGAGTTGGTTCGTGTGTGGACTAGGGAAAGCTCCTAGGGTCTCCAGCTATGAAGGGCTCTTTGCCCAGTTGGTTTCATCCGAGAAAGAGCCAGAGGGGCTGATCTCAACAAATAGGGCTGCACACCGTGAGTCCTTCGGGTAGGGCAGTCCTGATCCAATGTGCCACCTAAGGAATAAAAGCAAAGTTTCCTTGCCACAGGAAAAAACACCGAGGCCTGGTGTTTTCTCTATGAAATTGTGTGAGCTGGTGGGTGAGGCCTTTACTATATTGTGGAAAAGCTCGGGGTTACGGCTGTCTTTCTCCCTCTCTCAGTACAATACCCTGGTCTCAGCTGTTGGGGAATGCTGAGTGGGAGAGGCTGCCTCTCTGCCGGACTCAGAAGGCTTCTTTCCTTTAGGGCAATTCCGTTTGTGTCTTACCTCGTGGAGAAAGAAACAGGGCGCCTAGAGATATTCTACCATGAAATACCTAACGACAGAGGATCTGCAGGAGCTGGTTTCTCGGTGGAAGGAGCCAAAACGCCTGCATTCCTAAGGTCTCTTTCAGAACTGCCAGACACTCTGCCGTCCTAGGCCTAAGAACTGGAAATTGTGACGGCATGGCAACACTTGGAATCCTAGGATGCAGTGGAAATGCGACTCTCAAACTGGATGGAAGAAGCTTCCAAGCATAGTGTTCTTCCATTTACCAAAGAGAACCCAAGTGTCTGAGGCTGGTAGCCTTGTTGCTGGAGAGAACTGGCATCCCCGTGGGCCTGTCGGTTAATTTCCTGTTTCTGACCCTCTAAGGAAACCCTTCCAAAAAGCCTTTGGAGCCGCTTAGAGAGAACAGCTGCGAAGTTGATGCACAGAACATTAACCTAGATTCCAGCCCTGGGTCCCAATCATCCATCTTTCTCTGGAGGTTACGTAGCCCACAGAGGGATTCAAGCAGGGAGTTTGCCTTATACAACTGACACATGAAACTGGGATGTGATGCAGGGCCACTCTCCTTGCCCTCACTCTACGTGGGCCGGAGAAGTTATCACGCAGCAGAATTCAACACCCTTCCTCTACACGTGTGTACCCAAAAGAAGTGCTGGGCAGTGGGTGTTCTCAGGCCAAGAGCAGTCCTTGTTCTGGGCTGCACCTGCTCTGTGGTTCAAAGGTTCTCTGACTCTGCTCCTTTGGAAGCATTTCAGGGCTGACGCTATCCCTGGGCTGCCAAAGCAAAGAGGCATAGCGGCCTTTCACACTGAAGGCATGGGCTTGTTTCCCATTCAGAAAGTTATGTTGCCCCTCCCTGGCTGGAGGCGGGTAAGTTGTCACAATTTGCTCTGCCCCTGGAAAAGGCAAGTGGGGGTCCTCGATTTGGGCTGCCTGGTGAAACAACATGCAGTCACAGGCAGCCTGAGTACCTTTCCTTTAGTGTGTTCCTAGCTAGGTAAACTCGGCCTTCGGAGGCTAGATGAGAGCAAACATGTTCAAGTTGTGGGGAAAGTCTTTGACCAATGACCAATATGCTTGTGCTTGTGCGAGGCTTAGGCAGGAGCTTTCCAACACAGGGTTTTGACCTTACCATAAGCCGTCCCTTTGGGCTGAAGCAGGCGGGGGTTCTGTATCACAGTCTGGGAAACAGGGCCTCAGGTGAGTCTGCCAACTGACTCCCTGCCCTCCGTCACAGCCAGCTGGGAAATTAGGGCAAGGCTGATGGAACCCTCTTACAACGAAATGTTTCTCTTCAGAATAGGAGATTTTACTACCAGACTTCAGCTACTCCTCTCTCTCAGAGTTGGTTCGTGTGTGGACTAGGGAAAGCTCCTAGGGTCTCCAGCTATGAAGGGCTCTTTGCCCAGTTGGTTTCATCCGAGAAAGAGCCAGAGGGGCTGATCTCAACAAATAGGGCTGCACACCGTGAGTCCTTCGGGTAGGGCAGTCCTGATCCAATGTGCCACCTAAGGAATAAAAGCAAAGTTTCCTTGCCACAGGAAAAAACACCGAGGCCTGGTGTTTTCTCTATGAAATTGTGTGAGCTGGTGGGTGAGGCCTTTACTATATTGTGGAAAAGCTCGGGGTTACGGCTGTCTTTCTCCCTCTCTCAGTACAATACCCTGGTCTCAGCTGTTGGGGAATGCTGAGTGGGAGAGGCTGCCTCTCTGCCGGACTCAGAAGGCTTCTTTCCTTTAGGGCAATTCCGTTTGTGTCTTACCTCGTGGAGAAAGAAACAGGGCGCCTAGAGATATTCTACCATGAAATACCTAACGACAGAGGATCTGCAGGAGCTGGTTTCTCGGTGGAAGGAGCCAAAACGCCTGCATTCCTAAGGTCTCTTTCAGAACTGCCAGACACTCTGCCGTCCTAGGCCTAAGAACTGGAAATTGTGACGGCATGGCAACACTTGGAATCCTAGGATGCAGTGGAAATGCGACTCTCAAACTGGATGGAAGAAGCTTCCAAGCATAGTGTTCTTCCATTTACCAAAGAGAACCCAAGTGTCTGAGGCTGGTAGCCTTGTTGCTGGAGAGAACTGGCATCCCCGTGGGCCTGTCGGTTAATTTCCTGTTTCTGACCCTCTAAGGAAACCCTTCCAAAAAGCCTTTGAGACCCGCTTAGAGAGAAGAGCTGCGAAGTTGATGCACAGAACATTAACCTAGATTCCAGCCCTGGGTCCCAATCATCCATCTTTCTCTGGAGGTTACGTAGCCCACAGAGGGATTCAAGCAGGGAGTTTGCCTTATACAACTGACACATGAAACTGGGATGTGATGCAGGGCCACTCTCCTTGCCCTCACTCTACGTGGGCCGGAGAAGTTATCACGCAGCAGAATTCAACACCCTTCCTCTACACGTGTGTACCCAAAAGAAGCGCTGGGCAGTGGGTGTTCTCAGGCCAAGAGCAGTCCTTGTTCTGGGCTGCACCTGCTCTGTGGTTCAAAGGTTCTCTGACTCTGCTCCTTTGGAAGCATTTCAGGGCTGACGCTATCCCTGGGCTGCCAAAACAAAGAGGCATAGCGGCCTTTCACACTGAAGGCATGGCCTTCTTTCCCATCCAGAATGTGTATGTTGCCCCTCCCAGGCTGGAGGCGTGTAAGTTGAAACCATTTGCTCTGCCCCTGGAAAAGGCAAGTGGGGGTCCTCGATTTGGGCTGCCTGGTGAAACAACATGCAGTCACAGGCAGCCTGAGTACCTTTCCTTTAGTGTGTTCCTAGCTAGGTAAACTCGGCCTTCGGAGGCAAGATGAGAGCAAACATGTTCAAGTTGTGGGGAAAGTCTTTGACCAATGACCAATATGCTTGTGCTTGTGCGAGGCTTAGGCAGAAGCTTTCCAACACAGGGTTTTGACCTTACCATAAGCCGTCCCTTTGGGCTGAAGCAGGCGGGGGTTCTGTATCACAGTCTGGGAAACAGGGCCTCAGGTGAGTCTGCCAACTGACTCCCTGCCCTCCGTCACAGCCAGCTGAGAAATTAGGGCAAGGCTGATGGAACCCTCTTACAACGAAATGTTTCTCTTCAGAATAGGAGATTTTGCTACCAGACTTCAGCTACTCCTCTCTCTCAGAGTTGGTTCGTGTGTGGACTAGGGAAAGCTCCTAGGGTCTCCAGCTATGAAGGGCTCTTTGCCCAGTTGGTTTCATCCGAGAAAGAGCCAGAGGGGCTGATCTCAACAAATAGGGCTGCACACCGTGAGTCCTTCGGGTAGGGCAGTCCTGATCCAATGTGCCACCTAAGGAATAAAAGCAAAGTTTCCTTGCCACAGGAAAAAACACCGAGGCCTGGTGTTTTCTCTATGAAATTGTGTGAGCTGGTGGGTGAGGCCTTTACTATATTGTGGAAAAGCTCGGGGTTACGGCTGTCTTTCTCCCTCTCTCAGTACAATACCCTGGTCTCAGCTGTTGGGGAATGCTGAGTGGGAGAGGCTGCCTCTCTGCCGGACTCAGAAGGCTTCTTTCCTTTAGGGCAATTCCGTTTGTGTCTTACCTCGTGGAGAAAGAAACAGGGCGCCTAGAGATATTCTACCATGAAATACCTAACGACAGAGGATCTGCAGGAGCTGGTTTCTCGGTGGAAGGAGCCAAAACGCCTGCATTCCTAAGGTCTCTTTCAGAACTGCCAGACACTCTGCCGTCCTAGGCCTAAGAACTGGAAATTGTGACGGCATGGCAACACTTGGAATCCTAGGATGCAGTGGAAATGCGACTCTCAAACTGGATGGAAGAAGCTTCCAAGCATAGTGTTCTTCCATTTACCAAAGAGAACCCAAGTGTCTGAGGCTGGTAGCCTTGTTGCTGGAGAGAACTGGCATCCCCGTGGGCCTGTCGGTTAATTTCCTGTTTCTGACCCTCTAAGGAAACCCTTCCAAAAAGCCTTTGAGACCCGCTTAGAGAGAAGAGCTGCGAAGTTGATGCACAGAACATTAACCTAGATTCCAGCCCTGGGTCCCAATCATCCATCTTTCTCTGGAGGTTACGTAGCCCACAGAGGGATTCAAGCAGGGAGTTTGCCTTATACAACTGACACATGAAACTGGGATGTGATGCAGGGCCACTCTCCTTGCCCTCACTCTACGTGGGCCGGAGAAGTTATCACGCAGCAGAATTCAACACCCTTCCTCTACACGTGTGTACCCAAAAGAAGCGCTGGGCAGTGGGTGTTCTCAGGCCAAGAGCAGTCCTTGTTCTGGGCTGCACCTGCTCTGTGGTTCAAAGGTTCTCTGACTCTGCTCCTTTGGAAGCATTTCAGGGCTGACGCTATCCCTGGGCTGCCAAAGCAAAGAGGCATAGCGGCCTTTCACACTGAAGGCATGGCCTTCTTTCCCATCCAGAATGTGTATGTTGCCCCTCCCAGGCTGGAGGCGTGTAAGTTGAAACCATTTGCTCTGCCTCTGGAAAAGGCAAGTGGGTGTCCTCGATTTGGGCTGCCTGGTGAAACAACATGCAGTCACAGGCAGCCTGAGTACCTTTCCTTTAGTGTGTTCCTAGCTAGGTAAACTCGGCCTTCGGAGGCTAGATGAGAGCAAACATGTTCAAGTTGTGGGGAAAGTCTTTGACCAATGACCAATATGCTTGTGCTTGTGCGAGGCTTAGGCAGGAGCTTTCCAACACAGGGTTTTGACCTTACCATAAGCCGTCCCTTTGGGCTGAAGCAGGCGGGGGTTCTGTATCACAGTCTGGGAAACAGGGCCTCAGGTCAGTCTGCCAACTGACTCCCTGCCCTCCGTCACAGCCAGCAGAGAAATTAGGGCAAGGCTGATGGAACCCTCTTACAACGAAATGTTTCTCTTCAGAATAGGAGATTTTGCTACCAGACTTCAGCTACTCCTCTCTCTCAGAGTTGGTTCGTGTGTGGACTAGGGAAAGCTCCTAGGGTCTCCAGCTATGAAGGGCTCGTTGCCCAGTTGGTTTCATCCGAGAAAGAGCCAGAGGGGCTGATCTCAACAAATAGGGCTGCACACCGTGAGTCCTTCGGGTAGGGCAGTCCTGATCCAATGTGCCACCTAAGGAATAAAAGCAAAGTTTCCTTGCCACAGGAAAAAACACCGAGGCCTGGTGTTTTCTCTATGAAATTGTGTGAGCTGGTGGGTGAGGCCTTTACTATATTGTGGAAAAGCTCGGGGTTACGGCTGTCTTTCTCCCTCTCTCAGTACAATACCCTGGTCTCAGCTGTTGGGGAATGCTGAGTGGGAGAGGCTGCCTCTCTGCCGGACTCAGAAGGCTTCTTTCCTTTAGGGCAATTCCGTTTGTGTCTTACCTCGTGGAGAAAGAAACAGGGCGCCTAGAGATATTCTACCATGAAATACCTAACGACAGAGGATCTGCAGGAGCTGGTTTCTCGGTGGAAGGAGCCAAAACGCCTGCATTCCTAAGGTCTCTTTCAGAACTGCCAGACACTCTGCCGTCCTAGGCCTAAGAACTGGAAATTGTGACGGCATGGCAACACTTGGAATCCTAGGATGCAGTGGAAATGCGACTCTCAAACTGGATGGAAGAAGCTTCCAAGCATAGTGTTCTTCCATTTACCAAAGAGAACCCAAGTGTCTGAGGCTGGTAGCCTTGTTGCTGGAGAGAACTGGCATCCCCGTGGGCCTGTCGGTTAATTTCCTGTTTCTGACCCTCTAAGGAAACCCTTCCAAAAAGCCTTTGGAGCCGCTTAGAGAGAACAGCTGCGAAGTTGATGCACAGAACATTAACCTAGATTCCAGCCCTGGGTCCCAATCATCCATCTTTCTCTGGAGGTTACGTAGCCCACAGAGGGATTCAAGCAGGGAGTTTGCCTTATACAACTGACACATGAAACTGGGATGTGATGCAGGGCCACTCTCCTTGCCCTCACTCTACGTGGGCCGGAGAAGTTATCACGCAGCAGAATTCAACACCCTTCCTCTACACGTGTGTACCCAAAAGAAGTGCTGGGCAGTGGGTGTTCTCAGGCCAAGAGCAGTCCTTGTTCTGGGCTGCACCTGCTCTGTGGTTCAAAGGTTCTCTGACTCTGCTCCTTTGGAAGCATTTCAGGGCTGACGCTATCCCTGGGCTGCCAAAGCAAAGAGGCATAGCGGCCTTTCACACTGAAGGCATGGGCTTGTTTCCCATTCAGAAAGTTATGTTGCCCCTCCCTGGCTGGAGGCGGGTAAGTTGTCACAATTTGCTCTGCCCCTGGAAAATGCAAGTGGGGGTCCTCGATTTGGGCTGCCTGGTGAAACAACATGCAGTCACAGGCAGCCTGAGTACCTTTCCTTTAGTGTGTTCCTAGCTAGGTAAACTCGGCCTTCGGAGGCTAGATGAGAGCAAACATGTTCAAGTTGTGGGGAAAGTCTTTGACCAATGACCAATATGCTTGTGCTTGTGCGAGGCTTAGGCAGGAGCTTTCCAACACAGGGTTTTGACCTTACCATAAGCCGTCCCTTTGGGCTGAAGCAGGCGGGGGTTCTGTATCACAGTCTGGGAAACAGGGCCTCAGGTGAGTCTGCCAACTGACTCCCTGCCCTCCGTCACAGCCAGCTGGGAAATTAGGGCAAGGCTGATGGAACCCTCTTACAACGAAATGTTTCTCTTCAGAATAGGAGATTTTACTACCAGACTTCAGCTACTCCTCTCTCTCAGAGTTGGTTCGTGTGTGGACTAGGGAAAGCTCCTAGGGTCTCCAGCTATGAAGGGCTCTTTGCCCAGTTGGTTTCATCCGAGAAAGAGCCAGAGGGGCTGATCTCAACAAATAGGGCTGCACACCGTGAGTCCTTCGGGTAGGGCAGTCCTGATCCAATGTGCCACCTAAGGAATAAAAGCAAAGTTTCCTTGCCACAGGAAAAAACACCGAGGCCTGGTGTTTTCTCTATGAAATTGTGTGAGCTGGTGGGTGAGGCCTTTACTATATTGTGGAAAAGCTCGGGGTTACGGCTGTCTTTCTCCCTCTCTCAGTACAATACCCTGGTCTCAGCTGTTGGGGAATGCTGAGTGGGAGAGGCTGCCTCTCTGCCGGACTCAGAAGGCTTCTTTCCTTTAGGGCAATTCCGTTTGTGTCTTACCTCGTGGAGAAAGAAACAGGGCGCCTAGAGATATTCTACCATGAAATACCTAACGACAGAGGATCTGCAGGAGCTGGTTTCTCGGTGGAAGGAGCCAAAACGCCTGCATTCCTAAGGTCTCTTTCAGAACTGCCAGACACTCTGCCGTCCTAGGCCTAAGAACTGGAAATTGTGACGGCATGGCAACACTTGGAATCCTAGGATGCAGTGGAAATGCGACTCTCAAACTGGATGGAAGAAGCTTCCAAGCATAGTGTTCTTCCATTTACCAAAGAGAACCCAAGTGTCTGAGGCTGGTAGCCTTGTTGCTGGAGAGAACTGGCATCCCCGTGGGCCTGTCGGTTAATTTCCTGTTTCTGACCCTCTAAGGAAACCCTTCCAAAAAGCCTTTGAGACCCGCTTAGAGAGAAGAGCTGCGAAGTTGATGCACAGAACATTAACCTAGATTCCAGCCCTGGGTCCCAATCATCCATCTTTCTCTGGAGGTTACGTAGCCCACAGAGGGATTCAAGCAGGGAGTTTGCCTTATACAACTGACACATGAAACTGGGATGTGATGCAGGGCCACTCTCCTTGCCCTCACTCTACGTGGGCCGGAGAAGTTATCACGCAGCAGAATTCAACACCCTTCCTCTACACGTGTGTACCCAAAAGAAGCGCTGGGCAGTGGGTGTTCTCAGGCCAAGAGCAGTCCTTGTTCTGGGCTGCACCTGCTCTGTGGTTCAAAGGTTCTCTGACTCTGCTCCTTTGGAAGCATTTCAGCGCTGACGCTATCCCTGGGCTGCCAAAGCAAAGAGGCATAGCGGCCTTTCACACTGAAGGCATGGCCTTCTTTCCCATCCAGAATGTGTATGTTGCCCCTCCCAGGCTGGAGGCGTGTAAGTTGAAACCATTTGCTCTGCCCCTGGAAAAGGCAAGTGGGGGTCCTCGATTTGGGATTTCTGGTGAAACAACTTGCAGTCACAGGCAGCCTGAGTACCTTTCCTTTAGTGTCTTCCTAGCTAGGTAAACTCGGCCTTCGGAGGCTAGATGAGAGCAAACATGTTCAAGTTGTGGGGAAAGTCTTTGACCAATGACCAATATGCTTGTGCTTGTGCGAGGCTTAGGCAGGAGCTTTCCAACACAGGGTTTTGACCTTACCATAAGCCGTCCCTTTGGGCTGAAGCAGGCGGGGGTTCTGTATCACAGTCTGGGAAACAGGGCCTCAGGTGAGTCTGCCAACTGACTCCCTGCCCTCCGTCACAGCCAGCTGAGAAATTAGGGCAAGGCTGATGGAACCCTCTTACAACGAAATGTTTCTCTTCAGAATAGGAGATTTTGCTACCAGACTTCAGCTACTCCTCTCTCTCAGAGTTGGTTCGTGTGTGGACTAGGGAAAGCTCCTAGGGTCTCCAGCTATGAAGGGCTCTTTGCCCAGTTGGTTTCATCCGAGAAAGAGCCAGAGGGGCTGATCTCAACAAATAGGGCTGCACACCGTGAGTCCTTCGGGTAGGGCAGTCCTGATCCAATGTGCCACCTAAGGAATAAAAGCAAAGTTTCCTTGCCACAGGAAAAAACACCGAGGCCTGGTGTTTTCTCTATGAAATTGTGTGAGCTGGTGGGTGAGGCCTTTACTATATTGTGGAAAAGCTCGGGGTTACGGCTGTCTTTCTCCCTCTCTCAGTACAATACCCTGGTCTCAGCTGTTGGGGAATGCTGAGTGGGAGAGGCTGCCTCTCTGCCGGACTCAGAAGGCTTCTTTCCTTTAGGGCAATTCCGTTTGTGTCTTACCTCGTGGAGAAAGAAACAGGGCGCCTAGAGATATTCTACCATGAAATACCTAACGACAGAGGATCTGCAGGAGCTGGTTTCTCGGTGGAAGGAGCCAAAACGCCTGCATTCCTAAGGTCTCTTTCAGAACTGCCAGACACTCTGCCGTCCTAGGCCTAAGAACTGGAAATTGTGACGGCATGGCAACACTTGGAATCCTAGGATGCAGTGGAAATGCGACTCTCAAACTGGATGGAAGAAGCTTCCAAGCATAGTGTTCTTCCATTTACCAAAGAGAACCCAAGTGTCTGAGGCTGGTAGCCTTGTTGCTGGAGAGAACTGGCATCCCCGTGGGCCTGTCGGTTAATTTCCTGTTTCTGACCCTCTAAGGAAACCCTTCCAAAAAGCCTTTGAGACCCGCTTAGAGAGAAGAGCTGCGAAGTTGATGCACAGAACATTAACCTAGATTCCAGCCCTGGGTCCCAATCATCCATCTTTCTCTGGAGGTTACGTAGCCCACAGAGGGATTCAAGCAGGGAGTTTGCCTTATACAACTGACACATGAAACTGGGATGTGATGCAGGGCCACTCTCCTTGCCCTCACTCTACGTGGGCCGGAGAAGTTATCACGCAGCAGAATTCAACACCCTTCCTCTACACGTGTGTACCCAAAAGAAGGGCTGGGCAGTGGGTGTTCTCAGGCCAAGAGCAGTCCTTGTTCTGGGCTGCACCTGCTCTGTGGTTCAAAGGTTCTCTGACTCTGCTCCTTTGGAAGCATTTCAGGGCTGACGCTATCCCTGGGCTGCCAAAGCAAAGAGGCATAGCGGCCTTTCACACTGAAGGCATGGGCTTGTTTCCCATTCAGAAAGTTATGTTGCCCCTCCCTGGCTGGAGGCGGGTAAGTTGTCACAATTTGCTCTGCCCCTGGAAAATGCAAGTGGGGGTCCTCGATTTGGGCTGCCTGGTGAAACAACATGCAGTCACAGGCAGCCTGAGTACCTTTCCTTTAGTGTGTTCCTAGCTAGGTAAACTCGGCCTTCGGAGGCTAGATGAGAGCAAACATGTTCAAGTTGTGGGGAAAGTCTTTGACCAATGACCAATATGCTTGTGCTTGTGCGAGGCTTAGGCAGGAGCTTTCCAACACAGGGTTTTGACCTTACCATAAGCCGTCCCTTTGGGCTGAAGCAGGCGGGGGTTCTCTATCACAGTCTGGGAAACAGGGCCTCAGGTGAGTCTGCCAACTGACTCCCTGCCCTCCGTCACAGCCAGCTGAGAAATTAGGGCAAGGCTGATGGAACCCTCTTACAACGGAATGTTTCTCTTCAGAATAGGAGATTTTGCTACCAGACTTCAGCTACTCCTCTCTCTCAGAGTTGGTTCGTGTGTGGACTAGGGAAAGCTCCTAGGGTCTCCAGCTATGAAGGGCTCTTTGCCCAGTTGGTTTCATCCGAGAAAGAGCCAGAGGGGCTGATCTCAACAAATAGGGCTGCACACCGTGAGTCCTTCGGGTAGGGCAGTCCTGATCCAATGTGCCACCTAAGGAATAAAAGCAAAGTTTCCTTGCCACAGGAAAAAACACCGAGGCCTGGTGTTTTCTCTATGAAATTGTGTGAGCTGGTGGGTGAGGCCTTTACTATATTGTGGAAAAGCTCGGGGTTACGGCTGTCTTTCTCCCTCTCTCAGTACAATACCCTGGTCTCAGCTGTTGGGGAATGCTGAGTGGGAGAGGCTGCCTCTCTGCCGGACTCAGAAGGCTTCTTTCCTTTAGGGCAATTCCGTTTGTGTCTTACCTCGTGGAGAAAGAAACAGGGCGCCTAGAGATATTCTACCATGAAATACCTAACGACAGAGGATCTGCAGGAGCTGGTTTCTCGGTGGAAGGAGCCAAAACGCCTGCATTCCTAAGGTCTCTTTCAGAACTGCCAGACACTCTGCCGTCCTAGGCCTAAGAACTGGAAATTGTGACGGCATGGCAACACTTGGAATCCTAGGATGCAGTGGAAATGCGACTCTCAAACTGGATGGAAGAAGCTTCCAAGCATAGTGTTCTTCCATTTACCAAAGAGAACCCAAGTGTCTGAGGCTGGTAGCCTTGTTGCTGGAGAGAACTGGCATCCCCGTGGGCCTGTCGGTTAATTTCCTGTTTCTGACCCTCTAAGGAAACCCTTCCAAAAAGCCTTTGAGACCCGCTTAGAGAGAAGAGCTGCGAAGTTGATGCACAGAACATTAACCTAGATTCCAGCCCTGGGTCCCAATCATCCATCTTTCTCTGGAGGTTACGTAGCCCACAGAGGGATTCAAGCAGGGAGTTTGCCTTATACAACTGACACATGAAACTGGGATGTGATGCAGGGCCACTCTCCTTGCCCTCACTCTACGTGGGCCGGAGAAGTTATCACGCAGCAGAATTCAACACCCTTCCTCTACACGTGTGTACCCAAAAGAAGCGCTGGGCAGTGGGTGTTCTCAGGCCAAGAGCAGTCCTTGTTCTGGGCTGCACCTGCTCTGTGGTTCAAAGGTTCTCTGACTCTGCTCCTTTGGAAGCATTTCAGGGCTGACGCTATCCCTGGGCTGCCAAAACAAAGAGGCATAGCGGCCTTTCACACTGAAGGCATGGCCTTCTTTCCCATCCAGAATGTGTATGTTGCCCCTCCCAGGCTGGAGGCGTGTAAGTTGAAACCATTTGCTCTGCCCCTGGAAAAGGCAAGTGGGGGTCCTCGATTTGGGCTGCCTGGTGAAACAACATGCAGTCACAGGCAGCCTGAGTACCTTTCCTTTAGTGTGTTCCTAGCTAGGTAAACTCGGCCTTCGGAGGCTAGATGAGAGCAAACATGTTCAAGTTGTGGGGAAAGTCTTTGACCAATGACCAATATGCTTGTGCTTGTGCGAGGCTTAGGCAGAAGCTTTCCAACACAGGGTTTTGACCTTACCATAAGCCGTCCCTTTGGGCTGAAGCAGGCGGGGGTTCTGTATCACAGTCTGGGAAACAGGGCCTCAGGTGAGTCTGCCAACTGACTCCCTGCCCTCCGTCACAGCCAGCTGAGAAATTAGGGCAAGGCTGATGGAACCCTCTTACAACGAAATGTTTCTCTTCAGAATAGGAGATTTTGCTACCAGACTTCAGCTACTCCTCTCTCTCAGAGTTGGTTCGTGTGTGGACTAGGGAAAGCTCCTAGGGTCTCCAGCTATGAAGGGCTCTTTGCCCAGTTGGTTTCATCCGAGAAAGAGCCAGAGGGGCTGATCTCAACAAATAGGGCTGCACACCGTGAGTCCTTCGGGTAGGGCAGTCCTGATCCAATGTGCCACCTAAGGAATAAAAGCAAAGTTTCCTTGCCACAGGAAAAAACACCGAGGCCTGGTGTTTTCTCTATGAAATTGTGTGAGCTGGTGGGTGAGGCCTTTACTATATTGTGGAAAAGCTCGGGGTTACGGCTGTCTTTCTCCCTCTCTCAGTACAATACCCTGGTCTCAGCTGTTGGGGAATGCTGAGTGGGAGAGGCTGCCTCTCTGCCGGACTCAGAAGGCTTCTTTCCTTTAGGGCAATTCCGTTTGTGTCTTACCTCGTGGAGAAAGAAACAGGGCGCCTAGAGATATTCTACCATGAAATACCTAACGACAGAGGATCTGCAGGAGCTGGTTTCTCGGTGGAAGGAGCCAAAACGCCTGCATTCCTAAGGTCTCTTTCAGAACTGCCAGACACTCTGCCGTCCTAGGCCTAAGAACTGGAAATTGTGACGGCATGGCAACACTTGGAATCCTAGGATGCAGTGGAAATGCGACTCTCAAACTGGATGGAAGAAGCTTCCAAGCATAGTGTTCTTCCATTTACCAAAGAGAACCCAAGTGTCTGAGGCTGGTAGCCTTGTTGCTGGAGAGAACTGGCATCCCCGTGGGCCTGTCGGTTAATTTCCTGTTTCTGACCCTCTAAGGAAACCCTTCCAAAAAGCCTTTGAGACCCGCTTAGAGAGAAGAGCTGCGAAGTTGATGCACAGAACATTAACCTAGATTCCAGCCCTGGGTCCCAATCATCCATCTTTCTCTGGAGGTTACGTAGCCCACAGAGGGATTCAAGCAGGGAGTTTGCCTTATACAACTGACACATGAAACTGGGATGTGATGCAGGGCCACTCTCCTTGCCCTCACTCTACGTGGGCCGGAGAAGTTATCACGCAGCAGAATTCAACACCCTTCCTCTACACGTGTGTACCCAAAAGAAGCGCTGGGCAGTGGGTGTTCTCAGGCCAAGAGCAGTCCTTGTTCTGGGCTGCACCTGCTCTGTGGTTCAAAGGTTCTCTGACTCTGCTCCTTTGGAAGCATTTCAGGGCTGACACTATCCCTGGGCTGCCAAAGCAAAGAGGCATAGCGGCCTTTCACACTGAAGGCATGGCCTTCTTTCCCATCCAGAATGTGTATGTTGCCCCTCCCAGGCTGGAGGCGTGTAAGTTGAAACCATTTGCTCTGCCCCTGGAAAATGCAAGTGGGGGTCCTCGATTTGGGATTTCTGGTGAAACAACTTGCAGTCACAGGCAGCCTGAGTACCTTTCCTTTAGTGTGTTCCTAGCTAGGTAAACTCGGCCTTCGGAGGCTAGATGAGAGCAAACATGTTCAAGTTGTGGGGAAAGTCTTTGACCAATGACCAATATGCTTGTGCTTGTGCGAGGCTTAGGCAGGAGCTTTCCAACACAGGGTTTTGACCTTACCATAAGCCGTCCCTTTGGGCTGAAGCAGGCGGGGGTTCTGTATCACAGTCTGGGAAACAGGGCCTCAGGTGAGTCTGCCAACTGACTCCCTGCCCTCCGTCACAGCCAGCTGAGAAATTAGGGCAAGGCTGATGGAACCCTCTTACAACGAAATGTTTCTCTTCAGAATAGGAGATTTTGCTACCAGACTTCAGCTACTCCTCTCTCTCAGAGTTGGTTCGTGTGTGGACTAGGGAAAGCTCCTAGGGTCTCCAGCTATGAAGGGCTCTTTGCCCAGTTGGTTTCATCCGAGAAAGAGCCAGAGGGGCTGATCTCAACAAATAGGGCTGCACACCGTGAGTCCTTCGGGTAGGGCAGTCCTGATCCAATGTGCCACCTAAGGAATAAAAGCAAAGTTTCCTTGCCACAGGAAAAAACACCGAGGCCTGGTGTTTTCTCTATGAAATTGTGTGAGCTGGTGGGTGAGGCCTTTACTATATTGTGGAAAAGCTCGGGGTTACGGCTGTCTTTCTCCCTCTCTCAGTACAATACCCTGGTCTCAGCTGTTGGGGAATGCTGAGTGGGAGAGGCTGCCTCTCTGCCGGACTCAGAAGGCTTCTTTCCTTTAGGGCAATTCCGTTTGTGTCTTACCTCGTGGAGAAAGAAACAGGGCGCCTAGAGATATTCTACCATGAAATACCTAACGACAGAGGATCTGCAGGAGCTGGTTTCTCGGTGGAAGGAGCCAAAACGCCTGCATTCCTAAGGTCTCTTTCAGAACTGCCAGACACTCTGCCGTCCTAGGCCTAAGAACTGGAAATTGTGACGGCATGGCAACACTTGGAATCCTAGGATGCAGTGGAAATGCGACTCTCAAACTGGATGGAAGAAGCTTCCAAGCATAGTGTTCTTCCATTTACCAAAGAGAACCCAAGTGTCTGAGGCTGGTAGCCTTGTTGCTGGAGAGAACTGGCATCCCCGTGGGCCTGTCGGTTAATTTCCTGTTTCTGACCCTCTAAGGAAACCCTTCCAAAAAGCCTTTGAGACCCGCTTAGAGAGAACAGCTGCGAAGTTGATGCACAGAACATTAACCTAGATTCCAGCCCTGGGTCCCAATCATCCATCTTTCTCTGGAGGTTACGTAGCCCACAGAGGGATTCAAGCAGGGAGTTTGCCTTATACAACTCACACATGAAACTGGGATGTGATGCAGGGCCACTCTCCTTGCCCTCACTCTACGTGGGCCGGAGAAGTTATCACGCAGCAGAATTCAACACCCTTCCTCTACACGTGTGTACCCAAAAGAAGCGCTGGGCAGTGGGTGTTCTCAGGCCAAGAGCAGTCCTTGTTCTGGGCTGCACCTGCTCTGTGGTTCAAAGGTTCTCTGACTCTGCTCCTTTGGAAGCATTTCAGGGCTGACACTATCCCTGGGCTGCCAAAGCAAAGAGGCATAGCGGCCTTTCACACTGAAGGCATGGCCTTCTTTCCCATCCAGAATGTGTATGTTGCCCCTCCCAGGCTGGAGGCGTGTAAGTTGAAACCATTTGCTCTGCCCTTGGAAAATGCAAGTGGGGGTCCTCGATTTGGGATTTCTGGTGAAACAACTTGCAGTCACAGGCAGCCTGAGTACCTTTCCTTTAGTGTGTTCCTAGCTAGGTAAACTCGGCCTTCGGAGGCTAGATGAGAGCAAACATGTTCAAGTTGTGGGGAAAGTCTTTGACCAATGACCAATATGCTTGTGCTTGTGCGAGGCTTAGGCAGGAGCTTTCCAACACAGGGTTTTGACCTTACCATAAGCCGTCCCTTTGGGCTGAAGCAGGCGGGGGTTCTGTATCACAGTCTGGGAAACAGGGCCTCAGGTGAGTCTGCCAACTGACTCCCTGCCCTCCGTCACAGCCAGCTGAGAAATTAGGGCAAGGCTGATGGAACCCTCTTACAACGAAATGTTTCTCTTCAGAATAGGAGATTTTGCTACCAGACTTCAGCTACTCCTCTCTCTCAGAGTTGGTTCGTGTGTGGACTAGGGAAAGCTCCTAGGGTCTCCAGCTATGAAGGGCTCTTTGCCCAGTTGGTTTCATCCGAGAAAGAGCCAGAGGGGCTGATCTCAACAAATAGGGCTGCACACCGTGAGTCCTTCGGGTAGGGCAGTCCTGATCCAATGTGCCACCTAAGGAATAAAAGCAAAGTTTCCTTGCCACAGGAAAAAACACCGAGGCCTGGTGTTTTCTCTATGAAATTGTGTGAGCTGGTGGGTGAGGCCTTTACTATATTGTGGAAAAGCTCGGGGTTACGGCTGTCTTTCTCCCTCTCTCAGTACAATACCCTGGTCTCAGCTGTTGGGGAATGCTGAGTGGGAGAGGCTGCCTCTCTGCCGGACTCAGAAGGCTTCTTTCCTTTAGGGCAATTCCGTTTGTGTCTTACCTCGTGGAGAAAGAAACAGGGCGCCTAGAGATATTCTACCATGAAATACCTAACGACAGAGGATCTGCAGGAGCTGGTTTCTCGGTGGAAGGAGCCAAAACGCCTGCATTCCTAAGGTCTCTTTCAGAACTGCCAGACACTCTGCCGTCCTAGGCCTAAGAACTGGAAATTGTGACGGCATGGCAACACTTGGAATCCTAGGATGCAGTGGAAATGCGACTCTCAAACTGGATGGAAGAAGCTTCCAAGCATAGTGTTCTTCCATTTACCAAAGAGAACCCAAGTGTCTGAGGCTGGTAGCCTTGTTGCTGGAGAGAACTGGCATCCCCGTGGGCCTGTCGGTTAATTTCCTGTTTCTGACCCTCTAAGGAAACCCTTCCAAAAAGCCTTTGAGACCCGCTTAGAGAGAAGAGCTGCGAAGTTGATGCACAGAACATTAACCTAGATTCCAGCCCTGGGTCCCAATCATCCATCTTTCTCTGGAGGTTACGTAGCCCACAGAGGGATTCAAGCAGGGAGTTTGCCTTATACAACTGACACATGAAACTGGGATGTGATGCAGGGCCACTCTCCTTGCCCTCACTCTACGTGGGCCGGAGAAGTTATCACGCAGCAGAATTCAACACCCTTCCTCTACACGTGTGTACCCAAAAGAAGCGCTGGGCAGTGGGTGTTCTCAGGCCAAGAGCAGTCCTTGTTCTGGGCTGCACCTGCTCTGTGGTTCAAAGGTTCTCTGACTCTGCTCCTTTGGAAGCATTTCAGGGCTGACGCTATCCCTGGGCTGCCAAAGCAAAGAGGCATAGCGGCCTTTCACACTGAAGGCATGGGCTTGTTTCCCATTCAGAAAGTTATGTTGCCCCTCCCTGGCTGGAGGCGGGTAAGTTGTCACAATTTGCTCTGCCCCTGGAAAATGCAAGTGGGGGTCCTCGATTTGGGCTGCCTGGTGAAACAACATGCAGTCACAGGCAGCCTGAGTACCTTTCCTTTAGTGTCTTCCTAGCTAGGTAAACTCGGCCTTCGGAGGCTAGATGAGAGCAAACATGTTCAAGTTGTGGGGAAAGTCTTTGACCAATGACCAATATGCTTGTGCTTGTGCGAGGCTTAGGCAGGAGCTTTCCAACACAGGGTTTTGACCTTACCATAAGCCGTCCCTTTGGGCTGAAGCAGGCGGGGGTTCTCTATCACAGTCTGGGAAACAGGGCCTCAGGTGAGTCTGCCAACTGACTCCCTGCCCTCCGTCACAGCCAGCTGGGAAATTAGGGCAAGGCTGATGGAACCCTCTTACAACGAAATGTTTCTCTTCAGAATAGGAGATTTTACTACCAGACTTCAGCTACGCCTCTCTCTCAGAGTTGGTTCGTGTGTGGACTAGGGAAAGCTCCTAGGGTCTCCAGCTATGAAGGGCTCTTTGCCCAGTTGGTTTCATCCGAGAAAGAGCCAGAGGGGCTGATCTCAACAAATAGGGCTGCACACCGTGAGTCCTTCGGGTAGGGCAGTCCTGATCCAATGTGCCACCTAAGGAATAAAAGCAAAGTTTCCTTGCCACAGGAAAAAACACCGAGGCCTGGTGTTTTCTCTATGAAATTGTGTGAGCTGGTGGGTGAGGCCTTTACTATATTGTGGAAAAGCTCGGGGTTACGGCTGTCTTTCTCCCTCTCTCAGTACAATACCCTGGTCTCAGCTGTTGGGGAATGCTGAGTGGGAGAGGCTGCCTCTCTGCCGGACTCAGAAGGCTTCTTTCCTTTAGGGCAATTCCGTTTGTGTCTTACCTCGTGGAGAAAGAAACAGGGCGCCTAGAGATATTCTACCATGAAATACCTAACGACAGAGGATCTGCAGGAGCTGGTTTCTCGGTGGAAGGAGCCAAAACGCCTGCATTCCTAAGGTCTCTTTCAGAACTGCCAGACACTCTGCCGTCCTAGGCCTAAGAACTGGAAATTGTGACGGCATGGCAACACTTGGAATCCTAGGATGCAGTGGAAATGCGACTCTCAAACTGGATGGAAGAAGCTTCCAAGCATAGTGTTCTTCCATTTACCAAAGAGAACCCAAGTGTCTGAGGCTGGTAGCCTTGTTGCTGGAGAGAACTGGCATCCCCGTGGGCCTGTCGGTTAATTTCCTGTTTCTGACCCTCTAAGGAAACCCTTCCAAAAAGCCTTTGAGACCCGCTTAGAGAGAAGAGCTGCGAAGTTGATGCACAGAACATTAACCTAGATTCCAGCCCTGGGTCCCAATCATCCATCTTTCTCTGGAGGTTACGTAGCCCACAGAGGGATTCAAGCAGGGAGTTTGCCTTATACAACTCACACATGAAACTGGGATGTGATGCAGGGCCACTCTCCTTGCCCTCACTCTACGTGGGCCGGAGAAGTTATCACGCAGCAGAATTCAACACCCTTCCTCTACACGTGTGTACCCAAAAGAAGCGCTGGGCAGTGGGTGTTCTCAGGCCAAGAGCAGTCCTTGTTCTGGGCTGCACCTGCTCTGTGGTTCAAAGGTTCTCTGACTCTGCTCCTTTGGAAGCATTTCAGGGCTGACACTATCCCTGGGCTGCCAAAGCAAAGAGGCATAGCGGCCTTTCACACTGAAGGCATGGCCTTCTTTCCCATCCAGAATGTGTATGTTGCCCCTCCCAGGCTGGAGGCGTGTAAGTTGAAACCATTTGCTCTGCCCCTGGAAAATGCAAGTGGGGGTCCTCGATTTGGGATTTCTGGTGAAACAACTTGCAGTCACAGGCAGCCTGAGTACCTTTCCTTTAGTGTGTTCCTAGCTAGGTAAACTCGGCCTTCGGAGGCTAGATGAGAGCAAACATGTTCAAGTTGTGGGGAAAGTCTTTGACCAATGACCAATATGCTTGTGCTTGTGCGAGGCTTAGGCAGGAGCTTTCCAACACAGGGTTTTGACCTTACCATAAGCCGTCCCTTTGGGCTGAAGCAGGCGGGGGTTCTGTATCACAGTCTGGGAAACAGGGCCTCAGGTGAGTCTGCCAACTGACTCCCTGCCCTCCGTCACAGCCAGCTGAGAAATTAGGGCAAGGCTGATGGAACCCTCTTACAACGAAATGTTTCTCTTCAGAATAGGAGATTTTGCTACCAGACTTCAGCTACTCCTCTCTCTCAGAGTTGGTTCGTGTGTGGACTAGGGAAAGCTCCTAGGGTCTCCAGCTATGAAGGGCTCTTTGCCCAGTTGGTTTCATCCGAGAAAGAGCCAGAGGGGCTGATCTCAACAAATAGGGCTGCACACCGTGAGTCCTTCGGGTAGGGCAGTCCTGATCCAATGTGCCACCTAAGGAATAAAAGCAAAGTTTCCTTGCCACAGGAAAAAACACCGAGGCCTGGTGTTTTCTCTATGAAATTGTGTGAGCTGGTGGGTGAGGCCTTTACTATATTGTGGAAAAGCTCGGGGTTACGGCTGTCTTTCTCCCTCTCTCAGTACAATACCCTGGTCTCAGCTGTTGGGGAATGCTGAGTGGGAGAGGCTGCCTCTCTGCCGGACTCAGAAGGCTTCTTTCCTTTAGGGCAATTCCGTTTGTGTCTTACCTCGTGGAGAAAGAAACAGGGCGCCTAGAGATATTCTACCATGAAATACCTAACGACAGAGGATCTGCAGGAGCTGGTTTCTCGGTGGAAGGAGCCAAAACGCCTGCATTCCTAAGGTCTCTTTCAGAACTGCCAGACACTCTGCCGTCCTAGGCCTAAGAACTGGAAATTGTGACGGCATGGCAACACTTGGAATCCTAGGATGCAGTGGAAATGCGACTCTCAAACTGGATGGAAGAAGCTTCCAAGCATAGTGTTCTTCCATTTACCAAAGAGAACCCAAGTGTCTGAGGCTGGTAGCCTTGTTGCTGGAGAGAACTGGCATCCCCGTGGGCCTGTCGGTTAATTTCCTGTTTCTGACCCTCTAAGGAAACCCTTCCAAAAAGCCTTTGGAGCCGCTTAGAGAGAACAGCTGCGAAGTTGATGCACAGAACATTAACCTAGATTCCAGCCCTGGGTCCCAATCATCCATCTTTCTCTGGAGGTTACGTAGCCCACAGAGGGATTCAAGCAGGGAGTTTGCCTTATACAACTGACACATGAAACTGGGATGTGATGCAGGGCCACTCTCCTTGCCCTCACTCTACGTGGGCCGGAGAAGTTATCACGCAGCAGAATTCAACACCCTTCCTCTACACGTGTGTACCCAAAAGAAGTGCTGGGCAGTGGGTGTTCTCAGGCCAAGAGCAGTCCTTGTTCTGGGCTGCACCTGCTCTGTGGTTCAAAGGTTCTCTGACTCTGCTCCTTTGGAAGCATTTCAGGGCTGACGCTATCCCTGGGCTGCCAAAACAAAGAGGCATAGCGGCCTTTCACACTGAAGGCATGGCCTTCTTTCCCATCCAGAATGTGTATGTTGCCCCTCCCAGGCTGGAGGCGTGTAAGTTGAAACCATTTGCTCTGCCCCTGGAAAAGGCAAGTGGGGGTCCTCGATTTGGGCTGCCTGGTGAAACAACATGCAGTCACAGGCAGCCTGAGTACCTTTCCTTTAGTGTGTTCCTAGCTAGGTAAACTCGGCCTTCGGAGGCTAGATGAGAGCAAACATGTTCAAGTTGTGGGGAAAGTCTTTGACCAATGACCAATATGCTTGTGCTTGTGCGAGGCTTAGGCAGGAGCTTTCCAACACAGGGTTTTGACCTTACCATAAGCCGTCCCTTTGGGCTGAAGCAGGCGGGGGTTCTGTATCACAGTCTGGGAAACAGGGCCTCAGGTGAGTCTGCCAACTGACTCCCTGCCCTCCATCACAGCCAGCTGAGAAATTAGGGCAAGGCTGATGGAACCCTCTTACAACGGAATGTTTCTCTTCAGAATAGGAGATTTTGCTACCAGACTTCAGCTACTCCTCTCTCTCAGAGTTGGTTCGTGTGTGGACTAGGGAAAGCTCCTAGGGTCTCCAGCTATGAAGGGCTCTTTGCCCAGTTGGTTTCATCCGAGAAAGAGCCAGAGGGGCTGATCTCAACAAATAGGGCTGCACACCGTGAGTCCTTCGGGTAGGGCAGTCCTGATCCAATGTGCCACCTAAGGAATAAAAGCAAAGTTTCCTTGCCACAGGAAAAAACACCGAGGCCTGGTGTTTTCTCTATGAAATTGTGTGAGCTGGTGGGTGAGGCCTTTACTATATTGTGGAAAAGCTCGGGGTTACGGCTGTCTTTCTCCCTCTCTCAGTACAATACCCTGGTCTCAGCTGTTGGGGAATGCTGAGTGGGAGAGGCTGCCTCTCTGCCGGACTCAGAAGGCTTCTTTCCTTTAGGGCAATTCCGTTTGTGTCTTACCTCGTGGAGAAAGAAACAGGGCGCCTAGAGATATTCTACCATGAAATACCTAACGACAGAGGATCTGCAGGAGCTGGTTTCTCGGTGGAAGGAGCCAAAACGCCTGCATTCCTAAGGTCTCTTTCAGAACTGCCAGACACTCTGCCGTCCTAGGCCTAAGAACTGGAAATTGTGACGGCATGGCAACACTTGGAATCCTAGGATGCAGTGGAAATGCGACTCTCAAACTGGATGGAAGAAGCTTCCAAGCATAGTGTTCTTCCATTTACCAAAGAGAACCCAAGTGTCTGAGGCTGGTAGCCTTGTTGCTGGAGAGAACTGGCATCCCCGTGGGCCTGTCGGTTAATTTCCTGTTTCTGACCCTCTAAGGAAACCCTTCCAAAAAGCCTTTGAGACCCGCTTAGAGAGAAGAGCTGCGAAGTTGATGCACAGAACATTAACCTAGATTCCAGCCCTGGGTCCCAATCATCCATCTTTCTCTGGAGGTTACGTAGCCCACAGAGGGATTCAAGCAGGGAGTTTGCCTTATACAACTGACACATGAAACTGGGATGTGATGCAGGGCCACTCTCCTTGCCCTCACTCTACGTGGGCCGGAGAAGTTATCACGCAGCAGAATTCAACACCCTTCCTCTACACGTGTGTACCCAAAAGAAGCGCTGGGCAGTGGGTGTTCTCAGGCCAAGAGCAGTCCTTGTTCTGGGCTGCACCTGCTCTGTGGTTCAAAGGTTCTCTGACTCTGCTCCTTTGGAAGCATTTCAGGGCTGACGCTATCCCTGGGCTGCCAAAACAAAGAGGCATAGCGGCCTTTCACACTGAAGGCATGGCCTTCTTTCCCATCCAGAATGTGTATGTTGCCCCTCCCAGGCTGGAGGCGTGTAAGTTGAAACCATTTGCTCTGCCCCTGGAAAAGGCAAGTGGGGGTCCTCGATTTGGGCTGCCTGGTGAAACAACATGCAGTCACAGGCAGCCTGAGTACCTTTCCTTTAGTGTGTTCCTAGCTAGGTAAACTCGGCCTTCGGAGGCTAGATGAGAGCAAACATGTTCAAGTTGTGGGGAAAGTCTTTGACCAATGACCAATATGCTTGTGCTTGTGCGAGGCTTAGGCAGAAGCTTTCCAACACAGGGTTTTGACCTTACCATAAGCCGTCCCTTTGGGCTGAAGCAGGCGGGGGTTCTGTATCACAGTCTGGGAAACAGGGCCTCAGGTGAGTCTGCCAACTGACTCCCTGCCCTCCGTCACAGCCAGCTGAGAAATTAGGGCAAGGCTGATGGAACCCTCTTACAACGAAATGTTTCTCTTCAGAATAGGAGATTTTGCTACCAGACTTCAGCTACTCCTCTCTCTCAGAGTTGGTTCGTGTGTGGACTAGGGAAAGCTCCTAGGGTCTCCAGCTATGAAGGGCTCTTTGCCCAGTTGGTTTCATCCGAGAAAGAGCCAGAGGGGCTGATCTCAACAAATAGGGCTGCACACCGTGAGTCCTTCGGGTAGGGCAGTCCTGATCCAATGTGCCACCTAAGGAATAAAAGCAAAGTTTCCTTGCCACAGGAAAAAACACCGAGGCCTGGTGTTTTCTCTATGAAATTGTGTGAGCTGGTGGGTGAGGCCTTTACTATATTGTGGAAAAGCTCGGGGTTACGGCTGTCTTTCTCCCTCTCTCAGTACAATACCCTGGTCTCAGCTGTTGGGGAATGCTGAGTGGGAGAGGCTGCCTCTCTGCCGGACTCAGAAGGCTTCTTTCCTTTAGGGCAATTCCGTTTGTGTCTTACCTCGTGGAGAAAGAAACAGGGCGCCTAGAGATATTCTACCATGAAATACCTAACGACAGAGGATCTGCAGGAGCTGGTTTCTCGGTGGAAGGAGCCAAAACGCCTGCATTCCTAAGGTCTCTTTCAGAACTGCCAGACACTCTGCCGTCCTAGGCCTAAGAACTGGAAATTGTGACGGCATGGCAACACTTGGAATCCTAGGATGCAGTGGAAATGCGACTCTCAAACTGGATGGAAGAAGCTTCCAAGCATAGTGTTCTTCCATTTACCAAAGAGAACCCAAGTGTCTGAGGCTGGTAGCCTTGTTGCTGGAGAGAACTGGCATCCCCGTGGGCCTGTCGGTTAATTTCCTGTTTCTGACCCTCTAAGGAAACCCTTCCAAAAAGCCTTTGAGACCCGCTTAGAGAGAAGAGCTGCGAAGTTGATGCACAGAACATTAACCTAGATTCCAGCCCTGGGTCCCAATCATCCATCTTTCTCTGGAGGTTACGTAGCCCACAGAGGGATTCAAGCAGGGAGTTTGCCTTATACAACTGACACATGAAACTGGGATGTGATGCAGGGCCACTCTCCTTGCCCTCACTCTACGTGGGCCGGAGAAGTTATCACGCAGCAGAATTCAACACCCTTCCTCTACACGTGTGTACCCAAAAGAAGCGCTGGGCAGTGGGTGTTCTCAGGCCAAGAGCAGTCCTTGTTCTGGGCTGCACCTGCTCTGTGGTTCAAAGGTTCTCTGACTCTGCTCCTTTGGAAGCATTTCAGGGCTGACGCTATCCCTGGGCTGCCAAAGCAAAGAGGCATAGCGGCCTTTCACACTGAAGGCATGGCCTTCTTTCCCATCCAGAATGTGTATGTTGCCCCTCCCAGGCTGGAGGCGTGTAAGTTGAAACCATTTGCTCTGCCTCTGGAAAAGGCAAGTGGGTGTCCTCGATTTGGGCTGCCTGGTGAAACAACATGCAGTCACAGGCAGCCTGAGTACCTTTCCTTTAGTGTGTTCCTAGCTAGGTAAACTCGGCCTTCGGAGGCTAGATGAGAGCAAACATGTTCAAGTTGTGGGGAAAGTCTTTGACCAATGACCAATATGCTTGTGCTTGTGCGAGGCTTAGGCAGGAGCTTTCCAACACAGGGTTTTGACCTTACCATAAGCCGTCCCTTTGGGCTGAAGCAGGCGGGGGTTCTGTATCACAGTCTGGGAAACAGGGCCTCAGGTGAGTCTGCCAACTGACTCCCTGCCCTCCGTCACAGCCAGCTGAGAAATTAGGGCAAGGCTGATGGAACCCTCTTACAACGAAATGTTTCTCTTCAGAATAGGAGATTTTGCTACCAGACTTCAGCTACTCCTCTCTCTCAGAGTTGGTTCGTGTGTGGACTAGGGAAAGCTCCTAGGGTCTCCAGCTATGAAGGGCTCTTTGCCCAGTTGGTTTCATCCGAGAAAGAGCCAGAGGGGCTGATCTCAACAAATAGGGCTGCACACCGTGAGTCCTTCGGGTAGGGCAGTCCTGATCCAATGTGCCACCTAAGGAATAAAAGCAAAGTTTCCTTGCCACAGGAAAAAACACCGAGGCCTGGTGTTTTCTCTATGAAATTGTGTGAGCTGGTGGGTGAGGCCTTTACTATATTGTGGAAAAGCTCGGGGTTACGGCTGTCTTTCTCCCTCTCTCAGTACAATACCCTGGTCTCAGCTGTTGGGGAATGCTGAGTGGGAGAGGCTGCCTCTCTGCCGGACTCAGAAGGCTTCTTTCCTTTAGGGCAATTCCGTTTGTGTCTTACCTCGTGGAGAAAGAAACAGGGCGCCTAGAGATATTCTACCATGAAATACCTAACGACAGAGGATCTGCAGGAGCTGGTTTCTCGGTGGAAGGAGCCAAAACGCCTGCATTCCTAAGGTCTCTTTCAGAACTGCCAGACACTCTGCCGTCCTAGGCCTAAGAACTGGAAATTGTGACGGCATGGCAACACTTGGAATCCTAGGATGCAGTGGAAATGCGACTCTCAAACTGGATGGAAGAAGCTTCCAAGCATAGTGTTCTTCCATTTACCAAAGAGAACCCAAGTGTCTGAGGCTGGTAGCCTTGTTGCTGGAGAGAACTGGCATCCCCGTGGGCCTGTCGGTTAATTTCCTGTTTCTGACCCTCTAAGGAAACCCTTCCAAAAAGCCTTTGGAGCCGCTTAGAGAGAACAGCTGCGAAGTTGATGCACAGAACATTAACCTAGATTCCAGCCCTGGGTCCCAATCATCCATCTTTCTCTGGAGGTTACGTAGCCCACAGAGGGATTCAAGCAGGGAGTTTGCCTTATACAACTGACACATGAAACTGGGATGTGATGCAGGGCCACTCTCCTTGCCCTCACTCTACGTGGGCCGGAGAAGTTATCACGCAGCAGAATTCAACACCCTTCCTCTACACGTGTGTACCCAAAAGAAGGGCTGGGCAGTGGGTGTTCTCAGGCCAAGAGCAGTCCTTGTTCTGGGCTGCACCTGCTCTGTGGTTCAAAGGTTCTCTGACTCTGCTCCTTTGGAAGCATTTCAGGGCTGACGCTATCCCTGGGCTGCCAAAGCAAAGAGGCATAGCGGCCTTTCACACTGAAGGCATGGGCTTGTTTCCCATTCAGAAAGTTATGTTGCCCCTCCCTGGCTGGAGGCGGGTAAGTTGTCACAATTTGCTCTGCCCCTGGAAAATGCAAGTGGGGGTCCTCGATTTGGGCTGCCTGGTGAAACAACATGCAGTCACAGGCAGCCTGAGTACCTTTCCTTTAGTGTGTTCCTAGCTAGGTAAACTCGGCCTTCGGAGGCTAGATGAGAGCAAACATGTTCAAGTTGTGGGGAAAGTCTTTGACCAATGACCAATATGCTTGTGCTTGTGCGAGGCTTAGGCAGGAGCTTTCCAACACAGGGTTTTGACCTTACCATAAGCCGTCCCTTTGGGCTGAAGCAGGCGGGGGTTCTGTATCACAGTCTGGGAAACAGGGCCTCAGGTGAGTCTGCCAACTGACTCCCTGCCCTCCGTCACAGCCAGCTGAGAAATTAGGGCAAGGCTGATGGAACCCTCTTACAACGGAATGTTTCTCTTCAGAATAGGAGATTTTGCTACCAGACTTCAGCTACTCCTCTCTCTCAGAGTTGGTTCGTGTGTGGACTAGGGAAAGCTCCTAGGGTCTCCAGCTATGAAGGGCTCTTTGCCCAGTTGGTTTCATCCGAGAAAGAGCCAGAGGGGCTGATCTCAACAAATAGGGCTGCACACCGTGAGTCCTTCGGGTAGGGCAGTCCTGATCCAATGTGCCACCTAAGGAATAAAAGCAAAGTTTCCTTGCCACAGGAAAAAACACCGAGGCCTGGTGTTTTCTCTATGAAATTGTGTGAGCTGGTGGGTGAGGCCTTTACTATATTGTGGAAAAGCTCGGGGTTACGGCTGTCTTTCTCCCTCTCTCAGTACAATACCCTGGTCTCAGCTGTTGGGGAATGCTGAGTGGGAGAGGCTGCCTCTCTGCCGGACTCAGAAGGCTTCTTTCCTTTAGGGCAATTCCGTTTGTGTCTTACCTCGTGGAGAAAGAAACAGGGCGCCTAGAGATATTCTACCATGAAATACCTAACGACAGAGGATCTGCAGGAGCTGGTTTCTCGGTGGAAGGAGCCAAAACGCCTGCATTCCTAAGGTCTCTTTCAGAACTGCCAGACACTCTGCCGTCCTAGGCCTAAGAACTGGAAATTGTGACGGCATGGCAACACTTGGAATCCTAGGATGCAGTGGAAATGCGACTCTCAAACTGGATGGAAGAAGCTTCCAAGCATAGTGTTCTTCCATTTACCAAAGAGAACCCAAGTGTCTGAGGCTGGTAGCCTTGTTGCTGGAGAGAACTGGCATCCCCGTGGGCCTGTCGGTTAATTTCCTGTTTCTGACCCTCTAAGGAAACCCTTCCAAAAAGCCTTTGAGACCCGCTTAGAGAGAAGAGCTGCGAAGTTGATGCACAGAACATTAACCTAGATTCCAGCCCTGGGTCCCAATCATCCATCTTTCTCTGGAGGTTACGTAGCCCACAGAGGGATTCAAGCAGGGAGTTTGCCTTATACAACTGACACATGAAACTGGGATGTGATGCAGGGCCACTCTCCTTGCCCTCACTCTACGTGGGCCGGAGAAGTTATCACGCAGCAGAATTCAACACCCTTCCTCTACACGTGTGTACCCAAAAGAAGCGCTGGGCAGTGGGTGTTCTCAGGCCAAGAGCAGTCCTTGTTCTGGGCTGCACCTGCTCTGTGGTTCAAAGGTTCTCTGACTCTGCTCCTTTGGAAGCATTTCAGGGCTGACGCTATCCCTGGGCTGCCAAAGCAAAGAGGCATAGCGGCCTTTCACACTGAAGGCATGGCCTTCTTTCCCATCCAGAATGTGTATGTTGCCCCTCCCAGGCTGGAGGCGTGTAAGTTGAAACCATTTGCTCTGCCTCTGGAAAAGGCAAGTGGGTGTCCTCGATTTGGGCTGCCTGGTGAAACAACATGCAGTCACAGGCAGCCTGAGTACCTTTCCTTTAGTGTGTTCCTAGCTAGGTAAACTCGGCCTTCGGAGGCTAGATGAGAGCAAACATGTTCAAGTTGTGGGGAAAGTCTTTGACCAATGACCAATATGCTTGTGCTTGTGCGAGGCTTAGGCAGGAGCTTTCCAACACAGGGTTTTGACCTTACCATAAGCCGTCCCTTTGGGCTGAAGCAGGCGGGGGTTCTGTATCACAGTCTGGGAAACAGGGCCTCAGGTCAGTCTGCCAACTGACTCCCTGCCCTCCGTCACAGCCAGCAGAGAAATTAGGGCAAGGCTGATGGAACCCTCTTACAACGAAATGTTTCTCTTCAGAATAGGAGATTTTGCTACCAGACTTCAGCTACTCCTCTCTCTCGAGTTGGTTCGTGTGTGGACTAGGGAAAGCTCCTAGGGTCTCCAGCTATGAAGGGCTCTTTGCCCAGTTGGTTTCATCCGAGAAAGAGCCAGAGGGGCTGATCTCAACAAATAGGGCTGCACACCGTGAGTCCTTCGGGTAGGGCAGTCCTGATCCAATGTGCCACCTAAGGAATAAAAGCAAAGTTTCCTTGCCACAGGAAAAAACACCGAGGCCTGGTGTTTTCTCTATGAAATTGTGTGAGCTGGTGGGTGAGGCCTTTACTATATTGTGGAAAAGCTCGGGGTTACGGCTGTCTTTCTCCCTCTCTCAGTACAATACCCTGGTCTCAGCTGTTGGGGAATGCTGAGTGGGAGAGGCTGCCTCTCTGCCGGACTCAGAAGGCTTCTTTCCTTTAGGGCAATTCCGTTTGTGTCTTACCTCGTGGAGAAAGAAACAGGGCGCCTAGAGATATTCTACCATGAAATACCTAACGACAGAGGATCTGCAGGAGCTGGTTTCTCGGTGGAAGGAGCCAAAACGCCTGCATTCCTAAGGTCTCTTTCAGAACTGCCAGACACTCTGCCGTCCTAGGCCTAAGAACTGGAAATTGTGACGGCATGGCAACACTTGGAATCCTAGGATGCAGTGGAAATGCGACTCTCAAACTGGATGGAAGAAGCTTCCAAGCATAGTGTTCTTCCATTTACCAAAGAGAACCCAAGTGTCTGAGGCTGGTAGCCTTGTTGCTGGAGAGAACTGGCATCCCCGTGGGCCTGTCGGTTAATTTCCTGTTTCTGACCCTCTAAGGAAACCCTTCCAACAAGCCTTTGGAGCCGCTTAGAGAGAACAGCTGCGAAGTTGATGCACAGAACATTAACCTAGATTCCAGCCCTGGGTCCCAATCATCCATCTTTCTCTGGAGGTTACGTAGCCCACAGAGGGATTCAAGCAGGGAGTTGGCCTTATACAACTGACACATGAAACTGGGATGTGATGCAGGGCCACTCTCCTTGCCCTCACTCTACGTGGGCCGGAGAAGTTATCACGCAGCAGAATTCAACACCCTTCCTCTACACGTGTGTACCCAAAAGAAGGGCTGGGCAGTGGGTGTTCTCAGGCCAAGAGCAGTCCTTGTTCTGGGCTGCACCTGCTCTGTGGTTCAAAGGTTCTCTGACTCTGCTCCTTTGGAAGCATTTCAGGGCTGACGCTATCCCTGGGCTGCCAAAGCAAAGAGGCATAGCGGCCTTTCACACTGAAGGCATGGGCTTGTTTCCCATTCAGAAAGTTATGTTGCCCCTCCCTGGCTGGAGGCGGGTAAGTTGTCACAATTTGCTCTGCCCCTGGAAAATGCAAGTGGGGGTCCTCGATTTGGGCTGCCTGGTGAAACAACATGCAGTCACAGGCAGCCTGAGTACCTTTCCTTTAGTGTGTTCCTAGCTAGGTAAACTCGGCCTTCGGAGGCTAGATGAGAGCAAACATGTTCAAGTTGTGGGGAAAGTCTTTGACCAATGACCAATATGCTTGTGCTTGTGCGAGGCTTAGGCAGGAGCTTTCCAACACAGGGTTTTGACCTTACCATAAGCCGTCCCTTTGGGCTGAAGCAGGCGGGGGTTCTGTATCACAGTCTGGGAAACAGGGCCTCAGGTGAGTCTGCCAACTGACTCCCTGCCCTCCGTCACAGCCAGCTGAGAAATTAGGGCAAGGCTGATGGAACCCTCTTACAACGGAATGTTTCTCTTCAGAATAGGAGATTTTGCTACCAGACTTCAGCTACTCCTCTCTCTCAGAGTTGGTTCGTGTGTGGACTAGGGAAAGCTCCTAGGGTCTCCAGCTATGAAGGGCTCTTTGCCCAGTTGGTTTCATCCGAGAAAGAGCCAGAGGGGCTGATCTCAACAAATAGGGCTGCACACCGTGAGTCCTTCGGGTAGGGCAGTCCTGATCCAATGTGCCACCTAAGGAATAAAAGCAAAGTTTCCTTGCCACAGGAAAAAACACCGAGGCCTGGTGTTTTCTCTATGAAATTGTGTGAGCTGGTGGGTGAGGCCTTTACTATATTGTGGAAAAGCTCGGGGTTACGGCTGTCTTTCTCCCTCTCTCAGTACAATACCCTGGTCTCAGCTGTTGGGGAATGCTGAGTGGGAGAGGCTGCCTCTCTGCCGGACTCAGAAGGCTTCTTTCCTTTAGGGCAATTCCGTTTGTGTCTTACCTCGTGGAGAAAGAAACAGGGCGCCTAGAGATATTCTACCATGAAATACCTAACGACAGAGGATCTGCAGGAGCTGGTTTCTCGGTGGAAGGAGCCAAAACGCCTGCATTCCTAAGGTCTCTTTCAGAACTGCCAGACACTCTGCCGTCCTAGGCCTAAGAACTGGAAATTGTGACGGCATGGCAACACTTGGAATCCTAGGATGCAGTGGAAATGCGACTCTCAAACTGGATGGAAGAAGCTTCCAAGCATAGTGTTCTTCCATTTACCAAAGAGAACCCAAGTGTCTGAGGCTGGTAGCCTTGTTGCTGGAGAGAACTGGCATCCCCGTGGGCCTGTCGGTTAATTTCCTGTTTCTGACCCTCTAAGGAAACCCTTCCAAAAAGCCTTTGAGACCCGCTTAGAGAGAAGAGCTGCGAAGTTGATGCACAGAACATTAACCTAGATTCCAGCCCTGGGTCCCAATCATCCATCTTTCTCTGGAGGTTACGTAGCCCACAGAGGGATTCAAGCAGGGAGTTTGCCTTATACAACTGACACATGAAACTGGGATGTGATGCAGGGCCACTCTCCTTGCCCTCACTCTACGTGGGCCGGAGAAGTTATCACGCAGCAGAATTCAACACCCTTCCTCTACACGTGTGTACCCAAAAGAAGCGCTGGGCAGTGGGTGTTCTCAGGCCAAGAGCAGTCCTTGTTCTGGGCTGCACCTGCTCTGTGGTTCAAAGGTTCTCTGACTCTGCTCCTTTGGAAGCATTTCAGGGCTGACGCTATCCCTGGGCTGCCAAAGCAAAGAGGCATAGCGGCCTTTCACACTGAAGGCATGGCCTTCTTTCCCATCCAGAATGTGTATGTTGCCCCTCCCAGGCTGGAGGCGTGTAAGTTGAAACCATTTGCTCTGCCTCTGGAAAAGGCAAGTGGGTGTCCTCGATTTGGGCTGCCTGGTGAAACAACATGCAGTCACAGGCAGCCTGAGTACCTTTCCTTTAGTGTGTTCCTAGCTAGGTAAACTCGGCCTTCGGAGGCTAGATGAGAGCAAACATGTTCAAGTTGTGGGGAAAGTCTTTGACCAATGACCAATATGCTTGTGCTTGTGCGAGGCTTAGGCAGGAGCTTTCCAACACAGGGTTTTGACCTTACCATAAGCCGTCCCTTTGGGCTGAAGCAGGCGGGGGTTCTGTATCACAGTCTGGGAAACAGGGCCTCAGGTCAGTCTGCCAACTGACTCCCTGCCCTCCGTCACAGCCAGCAGAGAAATTAGGGCAAGGCTGATGGAACCCTCTTACAACGAAATGTTTCTCTTCAGAATAGGAGATTTTGCTACCAGACTTCAGCTACTCCTCTCTCTCGAGTTGGTTCGTGTGTGGACTAGGGAAAGCTCCTAGGGTCTCCAGCTATGAAGGGCTCTTTGCCCAGTTGGTTTCATCCGAGAAAGAGCCAGAGGGGCTGATCTCAACAAATAGGGCTGCACACCGTGAGTCCTTCGGGTAGGGCAGTCCTGATCCAATGTGCCACCTAAGGAATAAAAGCAAAGTTTCCTTGCCACAGGAAAAAACACCGAGGCCTGGTGTTTTCTCTATGAAATTGTGTGAGCTGGTGGGTGAGGCCTTTACTATATTGTGGAAAAGCTCGGGGTTACGGCTGTCTTTCTCCCTCTCTCAGTACAATACCCTGGTCTCAGCTGTTGGGGAATGCTGAGTGGGAGAGGCTGCCTCTCTGCCGGACTCAGAAGGCTTCTTTCCTTTAGGGCAATTCCGTTTGTGTCTTACCTCGTGGAGAAAGAAACAGGGCGCCTAGAGATATTCTACCATGAAATACCTAACGACAGAGGATCTGCAGGAGCTGGTTTCTCGGTGGAAGGAGCCAAAACGCCTGCATTCCTAAGGTCTCTTTCAGAACTGCCAGACACTCTGCCGTCCTAGGCCTAAGAACTGGAAATTGTGACGGCATGGCAACACTTGGAATCCTAGGATGCAGTGGAAATGCGACTCTCAAACTGGATGGAAGAAGCTTCCAAGCATAGTGTTCTTCCATTTACCAAAGAGAACCCAAGTGTCTGAGGCTGGTAGCCTTGTTGCTGGAGAGAACTGGCATCCCCGTGGGCCTGTCGGTTAATTTCCTGTTTCTGACCCTCTAAGGAAACCCTTCCAACAAGCCTTTGGAGCCGCTTAGAGAGAACAGCTGCGAAGTTGATGCACAGAACATTAACCTAGATTCCAGCCCTGGGTCCCAATCATCCATCTTTCTCTGGAGGTTACGTAGCCCACAGAGGGATTCAAGCAGGGAGTTGGCCTTATACAACTGACACATGAAACTGGGATGTGATGCAGGGCCACTCTCCTTGCCCTCACTCTACGTGGGCCGGAGAAGTTATCACGCAGCAGAATTCAACACCCTTCCTCTACACGTGTGTACCCAAAAGAAGCGCTGGGCAGTGGGTGTTCTCAGGCCAAGAGCAGTCCTTGTTCTGGGCTGCACCTGCTCTGTGGTTCAAAGGTTCTCTGACTCTGCTCCTTTGGAAGCATTTCAGGGCTGACGCTATCCCTGGGCTGCCAAAGCAAAGAGGCATAGCGGCCTTTCACACTGAAGGCATGGCCTTCTTTCCCATCCAGAATGTGTATGTTGCCCCTCCCAGGCTGGAGGCGTGTAAGTTGAAACCATTTGCTCTGCCCCTGGAAAAGGCAAGTGGGGGTCCTCGATTTGGGATTTCTGGTGAAACAACTTGCAGTCACAGGCAGCCTGAGTACCTTTCCTTTAGTGTGTTCCTAGCTAGGTAAACTCGGCCTTCGGAGGCTAGATGAGAGCAAACATGTTCAAGTTGTGGGGAAAGTCTTTGACCAATGACCAATATGCTTGTGCTTGTGCGAGGCTTAGGCAGGAGCTTTCCAACACAGGGTTTTGACCTTACCATAAGCCGTCCCTTTGGGCTGAAGCAGGCGGGGGTTCTGTATCACAGTCTGGGAAACAGGGCCTCAGGTGAGTCTGCCAACTGACTCCCTGCCCTCCGTCACAGCCAGCAGAGAAATTAGGGCAAGGCTGATGGAACCCTCTTACAACGAAATGTTTCTCTTCAGAATAGGAGATTTTGCTACCAGACTTCAGCTACTCCTCTCTCTCGAGTTGGTTCGTGTGTGCACTAGGGAAAGCTCCTAGGGTCTCCAGCTATGAAGGGCTCTTTGCCCAGTTGGTTTCATCCGAGAAAGAGCCAGAGGGGCTGATCTCAACAAATAGGGCTGCACACCGTGAGTCCTTCGGGTAGGGCAGTCCTGATCCAATGTGCCACCTAAGGAATAAAAGCAAAGTTTCCTTGCCACAGGAAAAAACACCGAGGCCTGGTGTTTTCTCTATGAAATTGTGTGAGCTGGTGGGTGAGGCCTTTACTATATTGTGGAAAAGCTCGGGGTTACGGCTGTCTTTCTCCCTCTCTCAGTACAATACCCTGGTCTCAGCTGTTGGGGAATGCTGAGTGGGAGAGGCTGCCTCTCTGCCGGACTCAGAAGGCTTCTTTCCTTTAGGGCAATTCCGTTTGTGTCTTACCTCGTGGAGAAAGAAACAGGGCGCCTAGAGATATTCTACCATGAAATACCTAACGACAGAGGATCTGCAGGAGCTGGTTTCTCGGTGGAAGGAGCCAAAACGCCTGCATTCCTAAGGTCTCTTTCAGAACTGCCAGACACTCTGCCGTCCTAGGCCTAAGAACTGGAAATTGTGACGGCATGGCAACACTTGGAATCCTAGGATGCAGTGGAAATGCGACTCTCAAACTGGATGGAAGAAGCTTCCAAGCATAGTGTTCTTCCATTTACCAAAGAGAACCCAAGTGTCTGAGGCTGGTAGCCTTGTTGCTGGAGAGAACTGGCATCCCCGTGGGCCTGTCGGTTAATTTCCTGTTTCTGACCCTCTAAGGAAACCCTTCCAAAAAGCCTTTGGAGCCGCTTAGAGAGAACAGCTGCGAAGTTGATGCACAGAACATTAACCTAGATTCCAGCCCTGGGTCCCAATCATCCATCTTTCTCTGGAGGTTACGTAGCCCACAGAGGGATTCAAGCAGGGAGTTGGCCTTATACAACTGACACATGAAACTGGGATGTGATGCAGGGCCACTCTCCTTGCCCTCACTCTACGTGGGCCGGAGAAGTTATCACGCAGCAGAATTCAACACCCTTCCTCTACACGTGTGTACCCAAAAGAAGTGCTGGGCAGTGGGTGTTCTCAGGCCAAGAGCAGTCCTTGTTCTGGGCTGCACCTGCTCTGTGGTTCAAAGGTTCTCTGACTCTGCTCCTTTGGAAGCATTTCAGGGCTGACGCTATCCCTGGGCTGCCAAAGCAAAGAGGCATAGCGGCCTTTCACACTGAAGGCATGGGCTTGTTTCCCATTCAGAAAGTTATGTTGCCCCTCCCTGGCTGGAGGCGGGTAAGTTGTCACAATTTGCTCTGCCCCTGGAAAATGCAAGTGGGGGTCCTCGATTTGGGCTGCCTGGTGAAACAACATGCAGTCACAGGCAGCCTGAGTACCTTTCCTTTAGTGTGTTCCTAGCTAGGTAAACTCGGCCTTCGGAGGCTAGATGAGAGCAAACATGTTCAAGTTGTGGGGAAAGTCTTTGACCAATGACCAATATGCTTGTGCTTGTGCGAGGCTTAGGCAGGAGCTTTCCAACACAGGGTTTTGACCTTACCATAAGCCGTCCCTTTGGGCTGAAGCAGGCGGGGGTTCTCTATCACAGTCTGGGAAACAGGGCCTCAGGTGAGTCTGCCAACTGACTCCCTGCCCTCCGTCACAGCCAGCTGGGAAATTAGGGCAAGGCTGATGGAACCCTCTTACAACGAAATGTTTCTCTTCAGAATAGGAGATTTTACTACCAGACTTCAGCTACTCCTCTCTCTCAGAGTTGGTTCGTGTGTGGACTAGGGAAAGCTCCTAGGGTCTCCAGCTATGAAGGGCTCTTTGCCCAGTTGGTTTCATCCGAGAAAGAGCCAGAGGGGCTGATCTCAACAAATAGGGCTGCACACCGTGAGTCCTTCGGGTAGGGCAGTCCTGATCCAATGTGCCACCTAAGGAATAAAAGCAAATTTTCCTTGCCACAGGAAAAAACACCGAGGCCTGGTGTTTTCTCTATGAAATTGTGTGAGCTGGTGGGTGAGGCCTTTACTATATTGTGGAAAAGCTCGGGGTTACGGCTGTCTTTCTCCCTCTCTCAGTACAATACCCTGGTCTCAGCTGTTGGGGAATGCTGAGTGGGAGAGGCTGCCTCTCTGCCGGACTCAGAAGGCTTCTTTCCTTTAGGGCAATTCCGTTTGTGTCTTACCTCGTGGAGAAAGAAACAGGGCGCCTAGAGATATTCTACCATGAAATACCTAACGACAGAGGATCTGCAGGAGCTGGTTTCTCGGTGGAAGGAGCCAAAACGCCTGCATTCCTAAGGTCTCTTTCAGAACTGCCAGACACTCTGCCGTCCTAGGCCTAAGAACTGGAAATTGTGACGGCATGGCAACACTTGGAATCCTAGGATGCAGTGGAAATGCGACTCTCAAACTGGATGGAAGAAGCTTCCAAGCATAGTGTTCTTCCATTTACCAAAGAGAACCCAAGTGTCTGAGGCTGGTAGCCTTGTTGCTGGAGAGAACTGGCATCCCCGTGGGCCTGTCGGTTAATTTCCTGTTTCTGACCCTCTAAGGAAACCCTTCCAAAAAGCCTTTGAGACCCGCTTAGAGAGAAGAGCTGCGAAGTTGATGCACAGAACATTAACCTAGATTCCAGCCCTGGGTCCCAATCATCCATCTTTCTCTGGAGGTTACGTAGCCCACAGAGGGATTCAAGCAGGGAGTTTGCCTTATACAACTGACACATGAAACTGGGATGTGATGCAGGGCCACTCTCCTTGCCCTCACTCTACGTGGGCCGGAGAAGTTATCACGCAGCAGAATTCAACACCCTTCCTCTACACGTGTGTACCCAAAAGAAGCGCTGGGCAGTGGGTGTTCTCAGGCCAAGAGCAGTCCTTGTTCTGGGCTGCACCTGCTCTGTGGTTCAAAGGTTCTCTGACTCTGCTCCTTTGGAAGCATTTCAGGGCTGACGCTATCCCTGGGCTGCCAAAACAAAGAGGCATAGCGGCCTTTCACACTGAAGGCATGGCCTTCTTTCCCATCCAGAATGTGTATGTTGCCCCTCCCAGGCTGGAGGCGTGTAAGTTGAAACCATTTGCTCTGCCCCTGGAAAAGGCAAGTGGGGGTCCTCGATTTGGGCTGCCTGGTGAAACAACATGCAGTCACAGGCAGCCTGAGTACCTTTCCTTTAGTGTGTTCCTAGCTAGGTAAACTCGGCCTTCGGAGGCAAGATGAGAGCAAACATGTTCAAGTTGTGGGGAAAGTCTTTGACCAATGACCAATATGCTTGTGCTTGTGCGAGGCTTAGGCAGAAGCTTTCCAACACAGGGTTTTGACCTTACCATAAGCCGTCCCTTTGGGCTGAAGCAGGCGGGGGTTCTGTATCACAGTCTGGGAAACAGGGCCTCAGGTGAGTCTGCCAACTGACTCCCTGCCCTCCGTCACAGCCAGCTGAGAAATTAGGGCAAGGCTGATGGAACCCTCTTACAACGAAATGTTTCTCTTCAGAATAGGAGATTTTGCTACCAGACTTCAGCTACTCCTCTCTCTCAGAGTTGGTTCGTGTGTGGACTAGGGAAAGCTCCTAGGGTCTCCAGCTATGAAGGGCTCTTTGCCCAGTTGGTTTCATCCGAGAAAGAGCCAGAGGGGCTGATCTCAACAAATAGGGCTGCACACCGTGAGTCCTTCGGGTAGGGCAGTCCTGATCCAATGTGCCACCTAAGGAATAAAAGCAAAGTTTCCTTGCCACAGGAAAAAACACCGAGGCCTGGTGTTTTCTCTATGAAATTGTGTGAGCTGGTGGGTGAGGCCTTTACTATATTGTGGAAAAGCTCGGGGTTACGGCTGTCTTTCTCCCTCTCTCAGTACAATACCCTGGTCTCAGCTGTTGGGGAATGCTGAGTGGGAGAGGCTGCCTCTCTGCCGGACTCAGAAGGCTTCTTTCCTTTAGGGCAATTCCGTTTGTGTCTTACCTCGTGGAGAAAGAAACAGGGCGCCTAGAGATATTCTACCATGAAATACCTAACGACAGAGGATCTGCAGGAGCTGGTTTCTCGGTGGAAGGAGCCAAAACGCCTGCATTCCTAAGGTCTCTTTCAGAACTGCCAGACACTCTGCCGTCCTAGGCCTAAGAACTGGAAATTGTGACGGCATGGCAACACTTGGAATCCTAGGATGCAGTGGAAATGCGACTCTCAAACTGGATGGAAGAAGCTTCCAAGCATAGTGTTCTTCCATTTACCAAAGAGAACCCAAGTGTCTGAGGCTGGTAGCCTTGTTGCTGGAGAGAACTGGCATCCCCGTGGGCCTGTCGGTTAATTTCCTGTTTCTGACCCTCTAAGGAAACCCTTCCAAAAAGCCTTTGAGACCCGCTTAGAGAGAAGAGCTGCGAAGTTGATGCACAGAACATTAACCTAGATTCCAGCCCTGGGTCCCAATCATCCATCTTTCTCTGGAGGTTACGTAGCCCACAGAGGGATTCAAGCAGGGAGTTTGCCTTATACAACTGACACATGAAACTGGGATGTGATGCAGGGCCACTCTCCTTGCCCTCACTCTACGTGGGCCGGAGAAGTTATCACGCAGCAGAATTCAACACCCTTCCTCTACACGTGTGTACCCAAAAGAAGCGCTGGGCAGTGGGTGTTCTCAGGCCAAGAGCAGTCCTTGTTCTGGGCTGCACCTGCTCTGTGGTTCAAAGGTTCTCTGACTCTGCTCCTTTGGAAGCATTTCAGGGCTGACGCTATCCCTGGGCTGCCAAAGCAAAGAGGCATAGCGGCCTTTCACACTGAAGGCATGGCCTTCTTTCCCATCCAGAATGTGTATGTTGCCCCTCCCAGGCTGGAGGCGTGTAAGTTGAAACCATTTGCTCTGCCTCTGGAAAAGGCAAGTGGGTGTCCTCGATTTGGGCTGCCTGGTGAAACAACATGCAGTCACAGGCAGCCTGAGTACCTTTCCTTTAGTGTGTTCCTAGCTAGGTAAACTCGGCCTTCGGAGGCTAGATGAGAGCAAACATGTTCAAGTTGTGGGGAAAGTCTTTGACCAATGACCAATATGCTTGTGCTTGTGCGAGGCTTAGGCAGGAGCTTTCCAACACAGGGTTTTGACCTTACCATAAGCCGTCCCTTTGGGCTGAAGCAGGCGGGGGTTCTGTATCACAGTCTGGGAAACAGGGCCTCAGGTGAGTCTGCCAACTGACTCCCTGCCCTCCGTCACAGCCAGCTGAGAAATTAGGGCAAGGCTGATGGAACCCTCTTACAACGAAATGTTTCTCTTCAGAATAGGAGATTTTGCTACCAGACTTCAGCTACTCCTCTCTCTCGTGTTGGTTCGTGTGTGGACTAGGGAAAGCTCCTAGGGTCTCCAGCTATGAAGGGCTCTTTGCCCAGTTGGTTTCATCCGAGAAAGAGCCAGAGGGGCTGATCTCAACAAATAGGGCTGCACACCGTGAGTCCTTCGGGTAGGGCAGTCCTGATCCAATGTGCCACCTAAGGAATAAAAGCAAAGTTTCCTTGCCACAGGAAAAAACACCGAGGCCTGGTGTTTTCTCTATGAAATTGTGTGAGCTGGTGGGTGAGGCCTTTACTATATTGTGGAAAAGCTCGGGGTTACGGCTGTCTTTCTCCCTCTCTCAGTACAATACCCTGGTCTCAGCTGTTGGGGAATGCTGAGTGGGAGAGGCTGCCTCTCTGCCGGACTCAGAAGGCTTCTTTCCTTTAGGGCAATTCCGTTTGTGTCTTACCTCGTGGAGAAAGAAACAGGGCGCCTAGAGATATTCTACCATGAAATACCTAACGACAGAGGATCTGCAGGAGCTGGTTTCTCGGTGGAAGGAGCCAAAACGCCTGCATTCCTAAGGTCTCTTTCAGAACTGCCAGACACTCTGCCGTCCTAGGCCTAAGAACTGGAAATTGTGACGGCATGGCAACACTTGGAATCCTAGGATGCAGTGGAAATGCGACTCTCAAACTGGATGGAAGAAGCTTCCAAGCATAGTGTTCTTCCATTTACCAAAGAGAACCCAAGTGTCTGAGGCTGGTAGCCTTGTTGCTGGAGAGAACTGGCATCCCCGTGGGCCTGTCGGTTAATTTCCTGTTTCTGACCCTCTAAGGAAACCCTTCCAAAAAGCCTTTGAGACCCGCTTAGAGAGAAGAGCTGCGAAGTTGATGCACAGAACATTAACCTAGATTCCAGCCCTGGGTCCCAATCATCCATCTTTCTCTGGAGGTTACGTAGCCCACAGAGGGATTCAAGCAGGGAGTTGGCCTTATACAACTGACACATGAAACTGGGATGTGATGCAGGGCCACTCTCCTTGCCCTCACTCTACGTGGGCCGGAGAAGTTATCACGCAGCAGAATTCAACACCCTTCCTCTACACGTGTGTACCCAAAAGAAGCGCTGGGCAGTGGGTGTTCTCAGGCCAAGAGCAGTCCTTGTTCTGGGCTGCACCTGCTCTGTGGTTCAAAGGTTCTCTGACTCTGCTCCTTTGGAAGCATTTCAGGGCTGACGCTATCCCTGGGCTGCCAAAGCAAAGAGGCATAGCGGCCTTTCACACTGAAGGCATGGCCTTCTTTCCCATCCAGAATGTGTATGTTGCCCCTCCCAGGCTGGAGGCGTGTAAGTTGAAACCATTTGCTCTGCCTCTGGAAAAGGCAAGTGGGTGTCCTCGATTTGGGCTGCCTGGTGAAACAACATGCAGTCACAGGCAGCCTGAGTACCTTTCCTTTAGTGTGTTCCTAGCTAGGTAAACTCGGCCTTCGGAGGCTAGATGAGAGCAAACATGTTCAAGTTGTGGGGAAAGTCTTTGACCAATGACCAATATGCTTGTGCTTGTGCGAGGCTTAGGCAGGAGCTTTCCAACACAGGGTTTTGACCTTACCATAAGCCGTCCCTTTGGGCTGAAGCAGGCGGGGGTTCTGTATCACAGTCTGGGAAACAGGGCCTCAGGTGAGTCTGCCAACTGACTCCCTGCCCTCCGTCACAGCCAGCTGAGAAATTAGGGCAAGGCTGATGGAACCCTCTTACAACGAAATGTTTCTCTTCAGAATAGGAGATTTTGCTACCAGACTTCAGCTACTCCTCTCTCTCGAGTTGGTTCGTGTGTGGACTAGGGAAAGCTCCTAGGGTCTCCAGCTATGAAGGGCTCTTTGCCCAGTTGGTTTCATCCGAGAAAGAGCCAGAGGGGCTGATCTCAACAAATAGGGCTGCACACCGTGAGTCCTTCGGGTAGGGCAGTCCTGATCCAATGTGCCACCTAAGGAATAAAAGCAAAGTTTCCTTGCCACAGGAAAAAACACCGAGGCCTGGTGTTTTCTCTATGAAATTGTGTGAGCTGGTGGGTGAGGCCTTTACTATATTGTGGAAAAGCTCGGGGTTACGGCTGTCTTTCTCCCTCTCTCAGTACAATACCCTGGTCTCAGCTGTTGGGGAATGCTGAGTGGGAGAGGCTGCCTCTCTGCCGGACTCAGAAGGCTTCTTTCCTTTAGGGCAATTCCGTTTGTGTCTTACCTCGTGGAGAAAGAAACAGGGCGCCTAGAGATATTCTACCATGAAATACCTAACGACAGAGGATCTGCAGGAGCTGGTTTCTCGGTGGAAGGAGCCAAAACGCCTGCATTCCTAAGGTCTCTTTCAGAACTGCCAGACACTCTGCCGTCCTAGGCCTAAGAACTGGAAATTGTGACGGCATGGCAACACTTGGAATCCTAGGATGCAGTGGAAATGCGACTCTCAAACTGGATGGAAGAAGCTTCCAAGCATAGTGTTCTTCCATTTACCAAAGAGAACCCAAGTGTCTGAGGCTGGTAGCCTTGTTGCTGGAGAGAACTGGCATCCCCGTGGGCCTGTCGGTTAATTTCCTGTTTCTGACCCTCTAAGGAAACCCTTCCAAAAAGCCTTTGAGACCCGCTTAGAGAGAAGAGCTGCGAAGTTGATGCACAGAACATTAACCTAGATTCCAGCCCTGGGTCCCAATCATCCATCTTTCTCTGGAGGTTACGTAGCCCACAGAGGGATTCAAGCAGGGAGTTTGCCTTATACAACTGACACATGAAACTGGGATGTGATGCAGGGCCACTCTCCTTGCCCTCACTCTACGTGGGCCGGAGAAGTTATCACGCAGCAGAATTCAACACCCTTCCTCTACACGTGTGTACCCAAAAGAAGCGCTGGGCAGTGGGTGTTCTCAGGCCAAGAGCAGTCCTTGTTCTGGGCTGCACCTGCTCTGTGGTTCAAAGGTTCTCTGACTCTGCTCCTTTGGAAGCAATTCAGGGCTGACGCTATCCCTGGGCTGCCAAAACAAAGAGGCATAGCGGCCTTTCACACTGAAGGCATGGCCTTCTTTCCCATCCAGAATGTGTATGTTGCCCCTCCCAGGCTGGAGGCGTGTAAGTTGAAACCATTTGCTCTGCCCCTGGAAAAGGCAAGTGGGGGTCCTCGATTTGGGCTGCCTGGTGAAACAACATGCAGTCACAGGCAGCCTGAGTACCTTTCCTTTAGTGTGTTCCTAGCTAGGTAAACTCGGCCTTCGGAGGCAAGATGAGAGCAAACATGTTCAAGTTGTGGGGAAAGTCTTTGACCAATGACCAATATGCTTGTGCTTGTGCGAGGCTTAGGCAGAAGCTTTCCAACACAGGGTTTTGACCTTACCATAAGCCGTCCCTTTGGGCTGAAGCAGGCGGGGGTTCTGTATCACAGTCTGGGAAACAGGGCCTCAGGTGAGTCTGCCAACTGACTCCCTGCCCTCCGTCACAGCCAGCTGAGAAATTAGGGCAAGGCTGATGGAACCCTCTTACAACGAAATGTTTCTCTTCAGAATAGGAGATTTTGCTACCAGACTTCAGCTACTCCTCTCTCTCAGAGTTGGTTCGTGTGTGGACTAGGGAAAGCTCCTAGGGTCTCCAGCTATGAAGGGCTCTTTGCCCAGTTGGTTTCATCCGAGAAAGAGCCAGAGGGGCTGATCTCAACAAATAGGGCTGCACACCGTGAGTCCTTCGGGTAGGGCAGTCCTGATCCAATGTGCCACCTAAGGAATAAAAGCAAAGTTTCCTTGCCACAGGAAAAAACACCGAGGCCTGGTGTTTTCTCTATGAAATTGTGTGAGCTGGTGGGTGAGGCCTTTACTATATTGTGGAAAAGCTCGGGGTTACGGCTGTCTTTCTCCCTCTCTCAGTACAATACCCTGGTCTCAGCTGTTGGGGAATGCTGAGTGGGAGAGGCTGCCTCTCTGCCGGACTCAGAAGGCTTCTTTCCTTTAGGGCAATTCCGTTTGTGTCTTACCTCGTGGAGAAAGAAACAGGGCGCCTAGAGATATTCTACCATGAAATACCTAACGACAGAGGATCTGCAGGAGCTGGTTTCTCGGTGGAAGGAGCCAAAACGCCTGCATTCCTAAGGTCTCTTTCAGAACTGCCAGACACTCTGCCGTCCTAGGCCTAAGAACTGGAAATTGTGACGGCATGGCAACACTTGGAATCCTAGGATGCAGTGGAAATGCGACTCTCAAACTGGATGGAAGAAGCTTCCAAGCATAGTGTTCTTCCATTTACCAAAGAGAACCCAAGTGTCTGAGGCTGGTAGCCTTGTTGCTGGAGAGAACTGGCATCCCCGTGGGCCTGTCGGTTAATTTCCTGTTTCTGACCCTCTAAGGAAACCCTTCCAAAAAGCCTTTGAGACCCGCTTAGAGAGAAGAGCTGCGAAGTTGATGCACAGAACATTAACCTAGATTCCAGCCCTGGGTCCCAATCATCCATCTTTCTCTGGAGGTTACGTAGCCCACAGAGGGATTCAAGCAGGGAGTTTGCCTTATACAACTGACACATGAAACTGGGATGTGATGCAGGGCCACTCTCCTTGCCCTCACTCTACGTGGGCCGGAGAAGTTATCACGCAGCAGAATTCAACACCCTTCCTCTACACGTGTGTACCCAAAAGAAGCGCTGGGCAGTGGGTGTTCTCAGGCCAAGAGCAGTCCTTGTTCTGGGCTGCACCTGCTCTGTGGTTCAAAGGTTCTCTGACTCTGCTCCTTTGGAAGCATTTCAGGGCTGACGCTATCCCTGGGCTGCCAAAGCAAAGAGGCATAGCGGCCTTTCACACTGAAGGCATGGCCTTCTTTCCCATCCAGAATGTGTATGTTGCCCCTCCCAGGCTGGAGGCGTGTAAGTTGAAACCATTTGCTCTGCCTCTGGAAAAGGCAAGTGGGTGTCCTCGATTTGGGCTGCCTGGTGAAACAACATGCAGTCACAGGCAGCCTGAGTACCTTTCCTTTAGTGTGTTCCTAGCTAGGTAAACTCGGCCTTCGGAGGCTAGATGAGAGCAAACATGTTCAAGTTGTGGGGAAAGTCTTTGACCAATGACCAATATGCTTGTGCTTGTGCGAGGCTTAGGCAGGAGCTTTCCAACACAGGGTTTTGACCTTACCATAAGCCGTCCCTTTGGGCTGAAGCAGGCGGGGGTTCTGTATCACAGTCTGGGAAACAGGGCCTCAGGTGAGTCTGCCAACTGACTCCCTGCCCTCCGTCACAGCCAGCTGAGAAATTAGGGCAAGGCTGATGGAACCCTCTTACAACGAAATGTTTCTCTTCAGAATAGGAGATTTTGCTACCAGACTTCAGCTACTCCTCTCTCTCGAGTTGGTTCGTGTGTGGACTAGGGAAAGCTCCTAGGGTCTCCAGCTATGAAGGGCTCTTTGCCCAGTTGGTTTCATCCGAGAAAGAGCCAGAGGGGCTGATCTCAACAAATAGGGCTGCACACCGTGAGTCCTTCGGGTAGGGCAGTCCTGATCCAATGTGCCACCTAAGGAATAAAAGCAAAGTTTCCTTGCCACAGGAAAAAACACCGAGGCCTGGTGTTTTCTCTATGAAATTGTGTGAGCTGGTGGGTGAGGCCTTTACTATATTGTGGAAAAGCTCGGGGTTACGGCTGTCTTTCTCCCTCTCTCAGTACAATACCCTGGTCTCAGCTGTTGGGGAATGCTGAGTGGGAGAGGCTGCCTCTCTGCCGGACTCAGAAGGCTTCTTTCCTTTAGGGCAATTCCGTTTGTGTCTTACCTCGTGGAGAAAGAAACAGGGCGCCTAGAGATATTCTACCATGAAATACCTAACGACAGAGGATCTGCAGGAGCTGGTTTCTCGGTGGAAGGAGCCAAAACGCCTGCATTCCTAAGGTCTCTTTCAGAACTGCCAGACACTCTGCCGTCCTAGGCCTAAGAACTGGAAATTGTGACGGCATGGCAACACTTGGAATCCTAGGATGCAGTGGAAATGCGACTCTCAAACTGGATGGAAGAAGCTTCCAAGCATAGTGTTCTTCCATTTACCAAAGAGAACCCAAGTGTCTGAGGCTGGTAGCCTTGTTGCTGGAGAGAACTGGCATCCCCGTGGGCCTGTCGGTTAATTTCCTGTTTCTGACCCTCTAAGGAAACCCTTCCAAAAAGCCTTTGGAGCCGCTTAGGGAGAACAGCTGCGAAGTTGATGCACAGAACATTAACCTAGATTCCAGCCCTGGGTCCCAATCATCCATCTTTCTCTGGAGGTTACGTAGCCCACAGAGGGATTCAAGCAGGGAGTTGGCCTTATACAACTGACACATGAAACTGGGATGTGATGCAGGGCCACTCTCCTTGCCCTCACTCTACGTGGGCCGGAGAAGTTATCACGCAGCAGAATTCAACACCCTTCCTCTACACGTGTGTACCCAAAAGAAGCGCTGGGCAGTGGGTGTTCTCAGGCCAAGAGCAGTCCTTGTTCTGGGCTGCACCTGCTCTGTGGTTCAAAGGTTCTCTGACTCTGCTCCTTTGGAAGCATTTCAGGGCTGACGCTATCCCTGGGCTGCCAAAACAAAGAGGCATAGCGGCCTTTCACACTGAAGGCATGGCCTTCTTTCCCATCCAGAATGTGTATGTTGCCCCTCCCAGGCTGGAGGCGTGTAAGTTGAAACCATTTGCTCTGCCCCTGGAAAAGGCAAGTGGGGGTCCTCGATTTGGGCTGCCTGGTGAAACAACATGCAGTCACAGGCAGCCTGAGTACCTTTCCTTTAGTGTGTTCCTAGCTAGGTAAACTCGGCCTTCGGAGGCAAGATGAGAGCAAACATGTTCAAGTTGTGGGGAAAGTCTTTGACCAATGACCAATATGCTTGTGCTTGTGCGAGGCTTAGGCAGAAGCTTTCCAACACAGGGTTTTGACCTTACCATAAGCCGTCCCTTTGGGCTGAAGCAGGCGGGGGTTCTGTATCACAGTCTGGGAAACAGGGCCTCAGGTGAGTCTGCCAACTGACTCCCTGCCCTCCGTCACAGCCAGCTGAGAAATTAGGGCAAGGCTGATGGAACCCTCTTACAACGAAATGTTTCTCTTCAGAATAGGAGATTTTGCTACCAGACTTCAGCTACTCCTCTCTCTCAGAGTTGGTTCGTGTGTGGACTAGGGAAAGCTCCTAGGGTCTCCAGCTATGAAGGGCTCTTTGCCCAGTTGGTTTCATCCGAGAAAGAGCCAGAGGGGCTGATCTCAACAAATAGGGCTGCACACCGTGAGTCCTTCGGGTAGGGCAGTCCTGATCCAATGTGCCACCTAAGGAATAAAAGCAAAGTTTCCTTGCCACAGGAAAAAACACCGAGGCCTGGTGTTTTCTCTATGAAATTGTGTGAGCTGGTGGGTGAGGCCTTTACTATATTGTGGAAAAGCTCGGGGTTACGGCTGTCTTTCTCCCTCTCTCAGTACAATACCCTGGTCTCAGCTGTTGGGGAATGCTGAGTGGGAGAGGCTGCCTCTCTGCCGGACTCAGAAGGCTTCTTTCCTTTAGGGCAATTCCGTTTGTGTCTTACCTCGTGGAGAAAGAAACAGGGCGCCTAGAGATATTCTACCATGAAATACCTAACGACAGAGGATCTGCAGGAGCTGGTTTCTCGGTGGAAGGAGCCAAAACGCCTGCATTCCTAAGGTCTCTTTCAGAACTGCCAGACACTCTGCCGTCCTAGGCCTAAGAACTGGAAATTGTGACGGCATGGCAACACTTGGAATCCTAGGATGCAGTGGAAATGCGACTCTCAAACTGGATGGAAGAAGCTTCCAAGCATAGTGTTCTTCCATTTACCAAAGAGAACCCAAGTGTCTGAGGCTGGTAGCCTTGTTGCTGGAGAGAACTGGCATCCCCGTGGGCCTGTCGGTTAATTTCCTGTTTCTGACCCTCTAAGGAAACCCTTCCAAAAAGCCTTTGAGACCCGCTTAGAGAGAAGAGCTGCGAAGTTGATGCACAGAACATTAACCTAGATTCCAGCCCTGGGTCCCAATCATCCATCTTTCTCTGCAGGTTACGTAGCCCACAGAGGGATTCAAGCAGGGAGTTTGCCTTATACAACTGACACATGAAACTGGGATGTGATGCAGGGCCACTCTCCTTGCCCTCACTCTACGTGGGCCGGAGAAGTTATCACGCAGCAGAATTCAACACCCTTCCTCTACACGTGTGTACCCAAAAGAAGCGCTGGGCAGTGGGTGTTCTCAGGCCAAGAGCAGTCCTTGTTCTGGGCTGCACCTGCTCTGTGGTTCAAAGGTTCTCTGACTCTGCTCCTTTGGAAGCATTTCAGGGCTGACGCTATCCCTGGGCTGCCAAAGCAAAGAGGCATAGCGGCCTTTCACACTGAAGGCATGGGCTTGTTTCCCATTCAGAAAGTTATGTTGCCCCTCCCTGGCTGGAGGCGGGTAAGTTGTCACAATTTGCTCTGCCCCTCGAAAATGCAAGTGGGGGTCCTCGATTTGGGCTGCCTGGTGAAACAACATGCAGTCACAGGCAGCCTGAGTACCTTTCCTTTAGTGTCTTCCTAGCTAGGTAAACTCGGCCTTCGGAGGCTAGATGAGAGCAAACATGTTCAAGTTGTGGGGAAAGTCTTTGACCAATGACCAATATGCTTGTGCTTGTGCGAGGCTTAGGCAGGAGCTTTCCAACACAGGGTTTTGACCTTACCATAAGCCGTCCCTTTGGGCTGAAGCAGGCGGGGGTTCTCTATCACAGTCTGGGAAACAGGGCCTCAGGTGAGTCTGCCAACTGACTCCCTGCCCTCCGTCACAGCCAGCTGGGAAATTAGGGCAAGGCTGATGGAACCCTCTTACAACGAAATGTTTCTCTTCAGAATAGGAGATTTTACTACCAGACTTCAGCTACGCCTCTCTCTCAGAGTTGGTTCGTGTGTGGACTAGGGAAAGCTCCTAGGGTCTCCAGCTATGAAGGGCTCTTTGCCCAGTTGGTTTCATCCGAGAAAGAGCCAGAGGGGCTGATCTCAACAAATAGGGCTGCACACCGTGAGTCCTTCGGGTAGGGCAGTCCTGATCCAATGTGCCACCTAAGGAATAAAAGCAAAGTTTCCTTGCCACAGGAAAAAACACCGAGGCCTGGTGTTTTCTCTATGAAATTGTGTGAGCTGGTGGGTGAGGCCTTTACTATATTGTGGAAAAGCTCGGGGTTACGGCTGTCTTTCTCCCTCTCTCAGTACAATACCCTGGTCTCAGCTGTTGGGGAATGCTGAGTGGGAGAGGCTGCCTCTCTGCCGGACTCAGAAGGCTTCTTTCCTTTAGGGCAATTCCGTTTGTGTCTTACCTCGTGGAGAAAGAAACAGGGCGCCTAGAGATATTCTACCATGAAATACCTAACGACAGAGGATCTGCAGGAGCTGGTTTCTCGGTGGAAGGAGCCAAAACGCCTGCATTCCTAAGGTCTCTTTCAGAACTGCCAGACACTCTGCCGTCCTAGGCCTAAGAACTGGAAATTGTGACGGCATGGCAACACTTGGAATCCTAGGATGCAGTGGAAATGCGACTCTCAAACTGGATGGAAGAAGCTTCCAAGCATAGTGTTCTTCCATTTACCAAAGAGAACCCAAGTGTCTGAGGCTGGTAGCCTTGTTGCTGGAGAGAACTGGCATCCCCGTGGGCCTGTCGGTTAATTTCCTGTTTCTGACCCTCTAAGGAAACCCTTCCAAAAAGCCTTTGAGACCCGCTTAGAGAGAAGAGCTGCGAAGTTGATGCACAGAACATTAACCTAGATTCCAGCCCTGGGTCCCAATCATCCATCTTTCTCTGGAGGTTACGTAGCCCACAGAGGGATTCAAGCAGGGAGTTTGCCTTATACAACTGACACATGAAACTGGGATGTGATGCAGGGCCACTCTCCTTGCCCTCACTCTACGTGGGCCGGAGAAGTTATCACGCAGCAGAATTCAACACCCTTCCTCTACACGTGTGTACCCAAAAGAAGCGCTGGGCAGTGGGTGTTCTCAGGCCAAGAGCAGTCCTTGTTCTGGGCTGCACCTGCTCTGTGGTTCAAAGGTTCTCTGACTCTGCTCCTTTGGAAGCATTTCAGGGCTGACACTATCCCTGGGCTGCCAAAGCAAAGAGGCATAGCGGCCTTTCACACTGAAGGCATGGCCTTCTTTCCCATCCAGAATGTGTATGTTGCCCCTCCCAGGCTGGAGGCGTGTAAGTTGAAACCATTTGCTCTGCCCCTGGAAAATGCAAGTGGGGGTCCTCGATTTGGGATTTCTGGTGAAACAACTTGCAGTCACAGGCAGCCTGAGTACCTTTCCTTTAGTGTGTTCCTAGCTAGGTAAACTCGGCCTTCGGAGGCTAGATGAGAGCAAACATGTTCAAGTTGTGGGGAAAGTCTTTGACCAATGACCAATATGCTTGTGCTTGTGCGAGGCTTAGGCAGGAGCTTTCCAACACAGGGTTTTGACCTTACCATAAGCCGTCCCTTTGGGCTGAAGCAGGCGGGGGTTCTGTATCACAGTCTGGGAAACAGGGCCTCAGGTGAGTCTGCCAACTGACTCCCTGCCCTCCGTCACAGCCAGCTGAGAAATTAGGGCAAGGCTGATGGAACCCTCTTACAACGAAATGTTTCTCTTCAGAATAGGAGATTTTGCTACCAGACTTCAGCTACTCCTCTCTCTCAGAGTTGGTTCGTGTGTGGACTAGGGAAAGCTCCTAGGGTCTCCAGCTATGAAGGGCTCTTTGCCCAGTTGGTTTCATCCGAGAAAGAGCCAGAGGGGCTGATCTCAACAAATAGGGCTGCACACCGTGAGTCCTTCGGGTAGGGCAGTCCTGATCCAATGTGCCACCTAAGGAATAAAAGCAAAGTTTCCTTGCCACAGGAAAAAACACCGAGGCCTGGTGTTTTCTCTATGAAATTGTGTGAGCTGGTGGGTGAGGCCTTTACTATATTGTGGAAAAGCTCGGGGTTACGGCTGTCTTTCTCCCTCTCTCAGTACAATACCCTGGTCTCAGCTGTTGGGGAATGCTGAGTGGGAGAGGCTGCCTCTCTGCCGGACTCAGAAGGCTTCTTTCCTTTAGGGCAATTCCGTTTGTGTCTTACCTCGTGGAGAAAGAAACAGGGCGCCTAGAGATATTCTACCATGAAATACCTAACGACAGAGGATCTGCAGGAGCTGGTTTCTCGGTGGAAGGAGCCAAAACGCCTGCATTCCTAAGGTCTCTTTCAGAACTGCCAGACACTCTGCCGTCCTAGGCCTAAGAACTGGAAATTGTGACGGCATGGCAACACTTGGAATCCTAGGATGCAGTGGAAATGCGACTCTCAAACTGGATGGAAGAAGCTTCCAAGCATAGTGTTCTTCCATTTACCAAAGAGAACCCAAGTGTCTGAGGCTGGTAGCCTTGTTGCTGGAGAGAACTGGCATCCCCGTGGGCCTGTCGGTTAATTTCCTGTTTCTGACCCTCTAAGGAAACCCTTCCAAAAAGCCTTTGAGACCCGCTTAGAGAGAAGAGCTGCGAAGTTGATGCACAGAACATTAACCTAGATTCCAGCCCTGGGTCCCAATCATCCATCTTTCTCTGGAGGTTACGTAGCCCACAGAGGGATTCAAGCAGGGAGTTTGCCTTATACAACTGACACATGAAACTGGGATGTGATGCAGGGCCACTCTCCTTGCCCTCACTCTACGTGGGCCGGAGAAGTTATCACGCAGCAGAATTCAACACCCTTCCTCTACACGTGTGTACCCAAAAGAAGCGCTGGGCAGTGGGTGTTCTCAGGCCAAGAGCAGTCCTTGTTCTGGGCTGCACCTGCTCTGTGGTTCAAAGGTTCTCTGACTCTGCTCCTTTGGAAGCATTTCAGGGCTGACGCTATCCCTGGGCTGCCAAAGCAAAGAGGCATAGCGGCCTTTCACACTGAAGGCATGGGCTTGTTTCCCATTCAGAAAGTTATGTTGCCCCTCCCTGGCTGGAGGCGGGTAAGTTGTCACAATTTGCTCTGCCCCTGGAAAATGCAAGTGGGGGTCCTCGATTTGGGCTGCCTGGTGAAACAACATGCAGTCACAGGCAGCCTGAGTACCTTTCCTTTAGTGTCTTCCTAGCTAGGTAAACTCGGCCTTCGGAGGCTAGATGAGAGCAAACATGTTCAAGTTGTGGGGAAAGTCTTTGACCAATGACCAATATGCTTGTGCTTGTGCGAGGCTTAGGCAGGAGCTTTCCAACACAGGGTTTTGACCTTACCATAAGCCGTCCCTTTGGGCTGAAGCAGGCGGGGGTTCTCTATCACAGTCTGGGAAACAGGGCCTCAGGTGAGTCTGCCAACTGACTCCCTGCCCTCCGTCACAGCCAGCTGGGAAATTAGGGCAAGGCTGATGGAACCCTCTTACAACGAAATGTTTCTCTTCAGAATAGGAGATTTTACTACCAGACTTCAGCTACGCCTCTCTCTCAGAGTTGGTTCGTGTGTGGACTAGGGAAAGCTCCTAGGGTCTCCAGCTATGAAGGGCTCTTTGCCCAGTTGGTTTCATCCGAGAAAGAGCCAGAGGGGCTGATCTCAACAAATAGGGCTGCACACCGTGAGTCCTTCGGGTAGGGCAGTCCTGATCCAATGTGCCACCTAAGGAATAAAAGCAAAGTTTCCTTGCCACAGGAAAAAACACCGAGGCCTGGTGTTTTCTCTATGAAATTGTGTGAGCTGGTGGGTGAGGCCTTTACTATATTGTGGAAAAGCTCGGGGTTACGGCTGTCTTTCTCCCTCTCTCAGTACAATACCCTGGTCTCAGCTGTTGGGGAATGCTGAGTGGGAGAGGCTGCCTCTCTGCCGGACTCAGAAGGCTTCTTTCCTTTAGGGCAATTCCGTTTGTGTCTTACCTCGTGGAGAAAGAAACAGGGCGCCTAGAGATATTCTACCATGAAATACCTAACGACAGAGGATCTGCAGGAGCTGGTTTCTCGGTGGAAGGAGCCAAAACGCCTGCATTCCTAAGGTCTCTTTCAGAACTGCCAGACACTCTGCCGTCCTAGGCCTAAGAACTGGAAATTGTGACGGCATGGCAACACTTGGAATCCTAGGATGCAGTGGAAATGCGACTCTCAAACTGGATGGAAGAAGCTTCCAAGCATAGTGTTCTTCCATTTACCAAAGAGAACCCAAGTGTCTGAGGCTGGTAGCCTTGTTGCTGGAGAGAACTGGCATCCCCGTGGGCCTGTCGGTTAATTTCCTGTTTCTGACCCTCTAAGGAAACCCTTCCAAAAAGCCTTTGAGACCCGCTTAGAGAGAAGAGCTGCGAAGTTGATGCACAGAACATTAACCTAGATTCCAGCCCTGGGTCCCAATCATCCATCTTTCTCTGGAGGTTACGTAGCCCACAGAGGGATTCAAGCAGGGAGTTTGCCTTATACAACTGACACATGAAACTGGGATGTGATGCAGGGCCACTCTCCTTGCCCTCACTCTACGTGGGCCGGAGAAGTTATCACGCAGCAGAATTCAACACCCTTCCTCTACACGTGTGTACCCAAAAGAAGCGCTGGGCAGTGGGTGTTCTCAGGCCAAGAGCAGTCCTTGTTCTGGGCTGCACCTGCTCTGTGGTTCAAAGGTTCTCTGACTCTGCTCCTTTGGAAGCATTTCAGGGCTGACGCTATCCCTGGGCTGCCAAAACAAAGAGGCATAGCGGCCTTTCACACTGAAGGCATGGCCTTCTTTCCCATCCAGAATGTGTATGTTGCCCCTCCCAGGCTGGAGGCGTGTAAGTTGAAACCATTTGCTCTGCCCCTGGAAAAGGCAAGTGGGGGTCCTCGATTTGGGCTGCCTGGTGAAACAACATGCAGTCACAGGCAGCCTGAGTACCTTTCCTTTAGTGTGTTCCTAGCTAGGTAAACTCGGCCTTCGGAGGCAAGATGAGAGCAAACATGTTCAAGTTGTGGGGAAAGTCTTTGACCAATGACCAATATGCTTGTGCTTGTGCGAGGCTTAGGCAGAAGCTTTCCAACACAGGGTTTTGACCTTACCATAAGCCGTCCCTTTGGGCTGAAGCAGGCGGGGGTTCTGTATCACAGTCTGGGAAACAGGGCCTCAGGTGAGTCTGCCAACTGACTCCCTGCCCTCCGTCACAGCCAGCTGAGAAATTAGGGCAAGGCTGATGGAACCCTCTTACAACGAAATGTTTCTCTTCAGAATAGGAGATTTTGCTACCAGACTTCAGCTACTCCTCTCTCTCAGAGTTGGTTCGTGTGTGGACTAGGGAAAGCTCCTAGGGTCTCCAGCTATGAAGGGCTCTTTGCCCAGTTGGTTTCATCCGAGAAAGAGCCAGAGGGGCTGATCTCAACAAATAGGGCTGCACACCGTGAGTCCTTCGGGTAGGGCAGTCCTGATCCAATGTGCCACCTAAGGAATAAAAGCAAAGTTTCCTTGCCACAGGAAAAAACACCGAGGCCTGGTGTTTTCTCTATGAAATTGTGTGAGCTGGTGGGTGAGGCCTTTACTATATTGTGGAAAAGCTCGGGGTTACGGCTGTCTTTCTCCCTCTCTCAGTACAATACCCTGGTCTCAGCTGTTGGGGAATGCTGAGTGGGAGAGGCTGCCTCTCTGCCGGACTCAGAAGGCTTCTTTCCTTTAGGGCAATTCCGTTTGTGTCTTACCTCGTGGAGAAAGAAACAGGGCGCCTAGAGATATTCTACCATGAAATACCTAACGACAGAGGATCTGCAGGAGCTGGTTTCTCGGTGGAAGGAGCCAAAACGCCTGCATTCCTAAGGTCTCTTTCAGAACTGCCAGACACTCTGCCGTCCTAGGCCTAAGAACTGGAAATTGTGACGGCATGGCAACACTTGGAATCCTAGGATGCAGTGGAAATGCGACTCTCAAACTGGATGGAAGAAGCTTCCAAGCATAGTGTTCTTCCATTTACCAAAGAGAACCCAAGTGTCTGAGGCTGGTAGCCTTGTTGCTGGAGAGAACTGGCATCCCCGTGGGCCTGTCGGTTAATTTCCTGTTTCTGACCCTCTAAGGAAACCCTTCCAAAAAGCCTTTGGAGCCGCTTAGAGAGAACAGCTGCGAAGTTGATGCACAGAACATTAACCTAGATTCCAGCCCTGGGTCCCAATCATCCATCTTTCTCTGGAGGTTACGTAGCCCACAGAGGGATTCAAGCAGGGAGTTTGCCTTATACAACTGACACATGAAACTGGGATGTGATGCAGGGCCACTCTCCTTGCCCTCACTCTACGTGGGCCGGAGAAGTTATCACGCAGCAGAATTCAACACCCTTCCTCTACACGTGTGTACCCAAAAGAAGGGCTGGGCAGTGGGTGTTCTCAGGCCAAGAGCAGTCCTTGTTCTGGGCTGCACCTGCTCTGTGGTTCAAAGGTTCTCTGACTCTGCTCCTTTGGAAGCATTTCAGGGCTGACGCTATCCCTGGGCTGCCAAAGCAAAGAGGCATAGCGGCCTTTCACACTGAAGGCATGGGCTTGTTTCCCATTCAGAAAGTTATGTTGCCCCTCCCTGGCTGGAGGCGGGTAAGTTGTCACAATTTGCTCTGCCCCTGGAAAATGCAAGTGGGGGTCCTCGATTTGGGCTGCCTGGTGAAACAACATGCAGTCACAGGCAGCCTGAGTACCTTTCCTTTAGTGTGTTCCTAGCTAGGTAAACTCGGCCTTCGGAGGCTAGATGAGAGCAAACATGTTCAAGTTGTGGGGAAAGTCTTTGACCAATGACCAATATGCTTGTGCTTGTGCGAGGCTTAGGCAGGAGCTTTCCAACACAGGGTTTTGACCTTACCATAAGCCGTCCCTTTGGGCTGAAGCAGGCGGGGGTTCTGTATCACAGTCTGGGAAACAGGGCCTCAGGTGAGTCTGCCAACTGACTCCCTGCCCTCCGTCACAGCCAGCTGAGAAATTAGGGCAAGGCTGATGGAACCCTCTTACAACGGAATGTTTCTCTTCAGAATAGGAGATTTTGCTACCAGACTTCAGCTACTCCTCTCTCTCAGAGTTGGTTCGTGTGTGGACTAGGGAAAGCTCCTAGGGTCTCCAGCTATGAAGGGCTCTTTGCCCAGTTGGTTTCATCCGAGAAAGAGCCAGAGGGGCTGATCTCAACAAATAGGGCTGCACACCGTGAGTCCTTCGGGTAGGGCAGTCCTGATCCAATGTGCCACCTAAGGAATAAAAGCAAAGTTTCCTTGCCACAGGAAAAAACACCGAGGCCTGGTGTTTTCTCTATGAAATTGTGTGAGCTGGTGGGTGAGGCCTTTACTATATTGTGGAAAAGCTCGGGGTTACGGCTGTCTTTCTCCCTCTCTCAGTACAATACCCTGGTCTCAGCTGTTGGGGAATGCTGAGTGGGAGAGGCTGCCTCTCTGCCGGACTCAGAAGGCTTCTTTCCTTTAGGGCAATTCCGTTTGTGTCTTACCTCGTGGAGAAAGAAACAGGGCGCCTAGAGATATTCTACCATGAAATACCTAACGACAGAGGATCTGCAGGAGCTGGTTTCTCGGTGGAAGGAGCCAAAACGCCTGCATTCCTAAGGTCTCTTTCAGAACTGCCAGACACTCTGCCGTCCTAGGCCTAAGAACTGGAAATTGTGACGGCATGGCAACACTTGGAATCCTAGGATGCAGTGGAAATGCGACTCTCAAACTGGATGGAAGAAGCTTCCAAGCATAGTGTTCTTCCATTTACCAAAGAGAACCCAAGTGTCTGAGGCTGGTAGCCTTGTTGCTGGAGAGAACTGGCATCCCCGTGGGCCTGTCGGTTAATTTCCTGTTTCTGACCCTCTAAGGAAACCCTTCCAAAAAGCCTTTGAGACCCGCTTAGAGAGAAGAGCTGCGAAGTTGATGCACAGAACATTAACCTAGATTCCAGCCCTGGGTCCCAATCATCCATCTTTCTCTGGAGGTTACGTAGCCCACAGAGGGATTCAAGCAGGGAGTTTGCCTTATACAACTGACACATGAAACTGGGATGTGATGCAGGGCCACTCTCCTTGCCCTCACTCTACGTGGGCCGGAGAAGTTATCACGCAGCAGAATTCAACACCCTTCCTCTACACGTGTGTACCCAAAAGAAGCGCTGGGCAGTGGGTGTTCTCAGGCCAAGAGCAGTCCTTGTTCTGGGCTGCACCTGCTCTGTGGTTCAAAGGTTCTCTGACTCTGCTCCTTTGGAAGCATTTCAGGGCTGACGCTATCCCTGGGCTGCCAAAACAAAGAGGCATAGCGGCCTTTCACACTGAAGGCATGGCCTTCTTTCCCATCCAGAATGTGTATGTTGCCCCTCCCAGGCTGGAGGCGTGTAAGTTGAAACCATTTGCTCTGCCCCTGGAAAAGGCAAGTGGGGGTCCTCGATTTGGGCTGCCTGGTGAAACAACATGCAGTCACAGGCAGCCTGAGTACCTTTCCTTTAGTGTGTTCCTAGCTAGGTAAACTCGGCCTTCGGAGGCAAGATGAGAGCAAACATGTTCAAGTTGTGGGGAAAGTCTTTGACCAATGACCAATATGCTTGTGCTTGTGCGAGGCTTAGGCAGAAGCTTTCCAACACAGGGTTTTGACCTTACCATAAGCCGTCCCTTTGGGCTGAAGCAGGCGGGGGTTCTGTATCACAGTCTGGGAAACAGGGCCTCAGGTGAGTCTGCCAACTGACTCCCTGCCCTCCGTCACAGCCAGCTGAGAAATTAGGGCAAGGCTGATGGAACCCTCTTACAACGAAATGTTTCTCTTCAGAATAGGAGATTTTGCTACCAGACTTCAGCTACTCCTCTCTCTCAGAGTTGGTTCGTGTGTGGACTAGGGAAAGCTCCTAGGGTCTCCAGCTATGAAGGGCTCTTTGCCCAGTTGGTTTCATCCGAGAAAGAGCCAGAGGGGCTGATCTCAACAAATAGGGCTGCACACCGTGAGTCCTTCGGGTAGGGCAGTCCTGATCCAATGTGCCACCTAAGGAATAAAAGCAAAGTTTCCTTGCCACAGGAAAAAACACCGAGGCCTGGTGTTTTCTCTATGAAATTGTGTGAGCTGGTGGGTGAGGCCTTTACTATATTGTGGAAAAGCTCGGGGTTACGGCTGTCTTTCTCCCTCTCTCAGTACAATACCCTGGTCTCAGCTGTTGGGGAATGCTGAGTGGGAGAGGCTGCCTCTCTGCCGGACTCAGAAGGCTTCTTTCCTTTAGGGTAATTCCGTTTGTGTCTTACCTCGTGGAGAAAGAAACAGGGCGCCTAGAGATATTCTACCATGAAATACCTAACGACAGAGGATCTGCAGGAGCTGGTTTCTCGGTGGAAGGAGCCAAAACGCCTGCATTCCTAAGGTCTCTTTCAGAACTGCCAGACACTCTGCCGTCCTAGGCCTAAGAACTGGAAATTGTGACGGCATGGCAACACTTGGAATCCTAGGATGCAGTGGAAATGCGACTCTCAAACTGGATGGAAGAAGCTTCCAAGCATAGTGTTCTTCCATTTACCAAAGAGAACCCAAGTGTCTGAGGCTGGTAGCCTTGTTGCTGGAGAGAACTGGCATCCCCGTGGGCCTGTCGGTTAATTTCCTGTTTCTGACCCTCTAAGGAAACCCTTCCAAAAAGCCTTTGAGACCCGCTTAGAGAGAAGAGCTGCGAAGTTGATGCACAGAACATTAACCTAGATTCCAGCCCTGGGTCCCAATCATCCATCTTTCTCTGGAGGTTACGTAGCCCACAGAGGGATTCAAGCAGGGAGTTTGCCTTATACAACTGACACATGAAACTGGGATGTGATGCAGGGCCACTCTCCTTGCCCTCACTCTACGTGGGCCGGAGAAGTTATCACGCAGCAGAATTCAACACCCTTCCTCTACACGTGTGTACCCAAAAGAAGCGCTGGGCAGTGGGTGTTCTCAGGCCAAGAGCAGTCCTTGTTCTGGGCTGCACCTGCTCTGTGGTTCAAAGGTTCTCTGACTCTGCTCCTTTGGAAGCATTTCAGGGCTGACGCTATCCCTGGGCTGCCAAAACAAAGAGGCATAGCGGCCTTTCACACTGAAGGCATGGCCTTCTTTCCCATCCAGAATGTGTATGTTGCCCCTCCCAGGCTGGAGGCGTGTAAGTTGAAACCATTTGCTCTGCCCCTGGAAAAGGCAAGTGGGGGTCCTCGATTTGGGCTGCCTGGTGAAACAACATGCAGTCACAGGCAGCCTGAGTACCTTTCCTTTAGTGTGTTCCTAGCTAGGTAAACTCGGCCTTCGGAGGCTAGATGAGAGCAAACATGTTCAAGTTGTGGGGAAAGTCTTTGACCAATGACCAATATGCTTGTGCTTGTGCGAGGCTTAGGCAGAAGCTTTCCAACACAGGGTTTTGACCTTACCATAAGCCGTCCCTTTGGGCTGAAGCAGGCGGGGGTTCTGTATCACAGTCTGGGAAACAGGGCCTCAGGTGAGTCTGCCAACTGACTCCCTGCCCTCCGTCACAGCCAGCTGAGAAATTAGGGCAAGGCTGATGGAACCCTCTTACAACGAAATGTTTCTCTTCAGAATAGGAGATTTTGCTACCAGACTTCAGCTACTCCTCTCTCTCAGAGTTGGTTCGTGTGTGGACTAGGGAAAGCTCCTAGGGTCTCCAGCTATGAAGGGCTCTTTGCCCAGTTGGTTTCATCCGAGAAAGAGCCAGAGGGGCTGATCTCAACAAATAGGGCTGCACACCGTGAGTCCTTCGGGTAGGGCAGTCCTGATCCAATGTGCCACCTAAGGAATAAAAGCAAAGTTTCCTTGCCACAGGAAAAAACACCGAGGCCTGGTGTTTTCTCTATGAAATTGTGTGAGCTGGTGGGTGAGGCCTTTACTATATTGTGGAAAAGCTCGGGGTTACGGCTGTCTTTCTCCCTCTCTCAGTACAATACCCTGGTCTCAGCTGTTGGGGAATGCTGAGTGGGAGAGGCTGCCTCTCTGCCGGACTCAGAAGGCTTCTTTCCTTTAGGGCAATTCCGTTTGTGTCTTACCTCGTGGAGAAAGAAACAGGGCGCCTAGAGATATTCTACCATGAAATACCTAACGACAGAGGATCTGCAGGAGCTGGTTTCTCGGTGGAAGGAGCCAAAACGCCTGCATTCCTAAGGTCTCTTTCAGAACTGCCAGACACTCTGCCGTCCTAGGCCTAAGAACTGGAAATTGTGACGGCATGGCAACACTTGGAATCCTAGGATGCAGTGGAAATGCGACTCTCAAACTGGATGGAAGAAGCTTCCAAGCATAGTGTTCTTCCATTTACCAAAGAGAACCCAAGTGTCTGAGGCTGGTAGCCTTGTTGCTGGAGAGAACTGGCATCCCCGTGGGCCTGTCGGTTAATTTCCTGTTTCTGACCCTCTAAGGAAACCCTTCCAAAAAGCCTTTGAGACCCGCTTAGAGAGAAGAGCTGCGAAGTTGATGCACAGAACATTAACCTAGATTCCAGCCCTGGGTCCCAATCATCCATCTTTCTCTGGAGGTTACGTAGCCCACAGAGGGATTCAAGCAGGGAGTTTGCCTTATACAACTGACACATGAAACTGGGATGTGATGCAGGGCCACTCTCCTTGCCCTCACTCTACGTGGGCCGGAGAAGTTATCACGCAGCAGAATTCAACACCCTTCCTCTACACGTGTGTACCCAAAAGAAGCGCTGGGCAGTGGGTGTTCTCAGGCCAAGAGCAGTCCTTGTTCTGGGCTGCACCTGCTCTGTGGTTCAAAGGTTCTCTGACTCTGCTCCTTTGGAAGCATTTCAGGGCTGACGCTATCCCTGGGCTGCCAAAACAAAGAGGCATAGCGGCCTTTCACACTGAAGGCATGGCCTTCTTTCCCATCCAGAATGTGTATGTTGCCCCTCCCAGGCTGGAGGCGTGTAAGTTGAAACCATTTGCTCTGCCCCTGGAAAAGGCAAGTGGGGGTCCTCGATTTGGGCTGCCTGGTGAAACAACATGCAGTCACAGGCAGCCTGAGTACCTTTCCTTTAGTGTGTTCCTAGCTAGGTAAACTCGGCCTTCGGAGGCTAGATGAGAGCAAACATGTTCAAGTTGTGGGGAAAGTCTTTGACCAATGACCAATATGCTTGTGCTTGTGCGAGGCTTAGGCAGAAGCTTTCCAACACAGGGTTTTGACCTTACCATAAGCCGTCCCTTTGGGCTGAAGCAGGCGGGGGTTCTGTATCACAGTCTGGGAAACAGGGCCTCAGGTGAGTCTGCCAACTGACTCCCTGCCCTCCGTCACAGCCAGCTGAGAAATTAGGGCAAGGCTGATGGAACCCTCTTACAACGAAATGTTTCTCTTCAGAATAGGAGATTTTGCTACCAGACTTCAGCTACTCCTCTCTCTCAGAGTTGGTTCGTGTGTGGACTAGGGAAAGCTCCTAGGGTCTCCAGCTATGAAGGGCTCGTTGCCCAGTTGGTTTCATCCGAGAAAGAGCCAGAGGGGCTGATCTCAACAAATAGGGCTGCACACCGTGAGTCCTTCGGGTAGGGCAGTCCTGATCCAATGTGCCACCTAAGGAATAAAAGCAAAGTTTCCTTGCCACAGGAAAAAACACCGAGGCCTGGTGTTTTCTCTATGAAATTGTGTGAGCTGGTGGGTGAGGCCTTTACTATATTGTGGAAAAGCTCGGGGTTACGGCTGTCTTTCTCCCTCTCTCAGTACAATACCCTGGTCTCAGCTGTTGGGGAATGCTGAGTGGGAGAGGCTGCCTCTCTGCCGGACTCAGAAGGCTTCTTTCCTTTAGGGCAATTCCGTTTGTGTCTTACCTCGTGGAGAAAGAAACAGGGCGCCTAGAGATATTCTACCATGAAATACCTAACGACAGAGGATCTGCAGGAGCTGGTTTCTCGGTGGAAGGAGCCAAAACGCCTGCATTCCTAAGGTCTCTTTCAGAACTGCCAGACACTCTGCCGTCCTAGGCCTAAGAACTGGAAATTGTGACGGCATGGCAACACTTGGAATCCTAGGATGCAGTGGAAATGCGACTCTCAAACTGGATGGAAGAAGCTTCCAAGCATAGTGTTCTTCCATTTACCAAAGAGAACCCAAGTGTCTGAGGCTGGTAGCCTTGTTGCTGGAGAGAACTGGCATCCCCGTGGGCCTGTCGGTTAATTTCCTGTTTCTGACCCTCTAAGGAAACCCTTCCAAAAAGCCTTTGGAGCCGCTTAGAGAGAACAGCTGCGAAGTTGATGCACAGAACATTAACCTAGATTCCAGCCCTGGGTCCCAATCATCCATCTTTCTCTGGAGGTTACGTAGCCCACAGAGGGATTCAAGCAGGGAGTTTGCCTTATACAACTGACACATGAAACTGGGATGTGATGCAGGGCCACTCTCCTTGCCCTCACTCTACGTGGGCCGGAGAAGTTATCACGCAGCAGAATTCAACACCCTTCCTCTACACGTGTGTACCCAAAAGAAGTGCTGGGCAGTGGGTGTTCTCAGGCCAAGAGCAGTCCTTGTTCTGGGCTGCACCTGCTCTGTGGTTCAAAGGTTCTCTGACTCTGCTCCTTTGGAAGCATTTCAGGGCTGACGCTATCCCTGGGCTGCCAAAGCAAAGAGGCATAGCGGCCTTTCACACTGAAGGCATGGGCTTGTTTCCCATTCAGAAAGTTATGTTGCCCCTCCCTGGCTGGAGGCGGGTAAGTTGTCACAATTTGCTCTGCCCCTGGAAAATGCAAGTGGGGGTCCTCGATTTGGGCTGCCTGGTGAAACAACATGCAGTCACAGGCAGCCTGAGTACCTTTCCTTTAGTGTGTTCCTAGCTAGGTAAACTCGGCCTTCGGAGGCTAGATGAGAGCAAACATGTTCAAGTTGTGGGGAAAGTCTTTGACCAATGACCAATATGCTTGTGCTTGTGCGAGGCTTAGGCAGGAGCTTTCCAACACAGGGTTTTGACCTTACCATAAGCCGTCCCTTTGGGCTGAAGCAGGCGGGGGTTCTGTATCACAGTCTGGGAAACAGGGCCTCAGGTGAGTCTGCCAACTGACTCCCTGCCCTCCGTCACAGCCAGCTGGGAAATTAGGGCAAGGCTGATGGAACCCTCTTACAACGAAATGTTTCTCTTCAGAATAGGAGATTTTACTACCAGACTTCAGCTACTCCTCTCTCTCAGAGTTGGTTCGTGTGTGGACTAGGGAAAGCTCCTAGGGTCTCCAGCTATGAAGGGCTCTTTGCCCAGTTGGTTTCATCCGAGAAAGAGCCAGAGGGGCTGATCTCAACAAATAGGGCTGCACACCGTGAGTCCTTCGGGTAGGGCAGTCCTGATCCAATGTGCCACCTAAGGAATAAAAGCAAAGTTTCCTTGCCACAGGAAAAAACACCGAGGCCTGGTGTTTTCTCTATGAAATTGTGTGAGCTGGTGGGTGAGGCCTTTACTATATTGTGGAAAAGCTCGGGGTTACGGCTGTCTTTCTCCCTCTCTCAGTACAATACCCTGGTCTCAGCTGTTGGGGAATGCTGAGTGGGAGAGGCTGCCTCTCTGCCGGACTCAGAAGGCTTCTTTCCTTTAGGGCAATTCCGTTTGTGTCTTACCTCGTGGAGAAAGAAACAGGGCGCCTAGAGATATTCTACCATGAAATACCTAACGACAGAGGATCTGCAGGAGCTGGTTTCTCGGTGGAAGGAGCCAAAACGCCTGCATTCCTAAGGTCTCTTTCAGAACTGCCAGACACTCTGCCGTCCTAGGCCTAAGAACTGGAAATTGTGACGGCATGGCAACACTTGGAATCCTAGGATGCAGTGGAAATGCGACTCTCAAACTGGATGGAAGAAGCTTCCAAGCATAGTGTTCTTCCATTTACCAAAGAGAACCCAAGTGTCTGAGGCTGGTAGCCTTGTTGCTGGAGAGAACTGGCATCCCCGTGGGCCTGTCGGTTAATTTCCTGTTTCTGACCCTCTAAGGAAACCCTTCCAAAAAGCCTTTGAGACCCGCTTAGAGAGAAGAGCTGCGAAGTTGATGCACAGACCATTAACCTAGATTCCAGCCCTGGGTCCCAATCATCCATCTTTCTCTGGAGGTTACGTAGCCCACAGAGGGATTCAAGCAGGGAGTTTGCCTTATACAACTGACACATGAAACTGGGATGTGATGCAGGGCCACTCTCCTTGCCCTCACTCTACGTGGGCCGGAGAAGTTATCACGCAGCAGAATTCAACACCCTTCCTCTACACGTGTGTACCCAAAAGAAGCGCTGGGCAGTGGGTGTTCTCAGGCCAAGAGCAGTCCTTGTTCTGGGCTGCACCTGCTCTGTGGTTCAAAGGTTCTCTGACTCTGCTCCTTTGGAAGCATTTCAGGGCTGACGCTATCCCTGGGCTGCCAAAACAAAGAGGCATAGCGGCCTTTCACACTGAAGGCATGGCCTTCTTTCCCATCCAGAATGTGTATGTTGCCCCTCCCAGGCTGGAGGCGTGTAAGTTGAAACCATTTGCTCTGCCCCTGGAAAAGGCAAGTGGGGGTCCTCGATTTGGGCTGCCTGGTGAAACAACATGCAGTCACAGGCAGCCTGAGTACCTTTCCTTTAGTGTGTTCCTAGCTAGGTAAACTCGGCCTTCGGAGGCAAGATGAGAGCAAACATGTTCAAGTTGTGGGGAAAGTCTTTGACCAATGACCAATATGCTTGTGCTTGTGCGAGGCTTAGGCAGAAGCTTTCCAACACAGGGTTTTGACCTTACCATAAGCCGTCCCTTTGGGCTGAAGCAGGCGGGGGTTCTGTATCACAGTCTGGGAAACAGGGCCTCAGGTGAGTCTGCCAACTGACTCCCTGCCCTCCGTCACAGCCAGCTGAGAAATTAGGGCAAGGCTGATGGAACCCTCTTACAACGAAATGTTTCTCTTCAGAATAGGAGATTTTGCTACCAGACTTCAGCTACTCCTCTCTCTCAGAGTTGGTTCGTGTGTGGACTAGGGAAAGCTCCTAGGGTCTCCAGCTATGAAGGGCTCTTTGCCCAGTTGGTTTCATCCGAGAAAGAGCCAGAGGGGCTGATCTCAACAAATAGGGCTGCACACCGTGAGTCCTTCGGGTAGGGCAGTCCTGATCCAATGTGCCACCTAAGGAATAAAAGCAAAGTTTCCTTGCCACAGGAAAAAACACCGAGGCCTGGTGTTTTCTCTATGAAATTGTGTGAGCTGGTGGGTGAGGCCTTTACTATATTGTGGAAAAGCTCGGGGTTACGGCTGTCTTTCTCCCTCTCTCAGTACAATACCCTGGTCTCAGCTGTTGGGGAATGCTGAGTGGGAGAGGCTGCCTCTCTGCCGGACTCAGAAGGCTTCTTTCCTTTAGGGCAATTCCGTTTGTGTCTTACCTCGTGGAGAAAGAAACAGGGCGCCTAGAGATATTCTACCATGAAATACCTAACGACAGAGGATCTGCAGGAGCTGGTTTCTCGGTGGAAGGAGCCAAAACGCCTGCATTCCTAAGGTCTCTTTCAGAACTGCCAGACACTCTGCCGTCCTAGGCCTAAGAACTGGAAATTGTGACGGCATGGCAACACTTGGAATCCTAGGATGCAGTGGAAATGCGACTCTCAAACTGGATGGAAGAAGCTTCCAAGCATAGTGTTCTTCCATTTACCAAAGAGAACCCAAGTGTCTGAGGCTGGTAGCCTTGTTGCTGGAGAGAACTGGCATCCCCGTGGGCCTGTCGGTTAATTTCCTGTTTCTGACCCTCTAAGGAAACCCTTCCAAAAAGCCTTTGAGACCCGCTTAGAGAGAAGAGCTGCGAAGTTGATGCACAGAACATTAACCTAGATTCCAGCCCTGGGTCCCAATCATCCATCTTTCTCTGGAGGTTACGTAGCCCACAGAGGGATTCAAGCAGGGAGTTTGCCTTATACAACTGACACATGAAACTGGGATGTGATGCAGGGCCACTCTCCTTGCCCTCACTCTACGTGGGCCGGAGAAGTTATCACGCAGCAGAATTCAACACCCTTCCTCTACACGTGTGTACCCAAAAGAAGCGCTGGGCAGTGGGTGTTCTCAGGCCAAGAGCAGTCCTTGTTCTGGGCTGCACCTGCTCTGTGGTTCAAAGGTTCTCTGACTCTGCTCCTTTGGAAGCATTTCAGGGCTGACGCTATCCCTGGGCTGCCAAAGCAAAGAGGCATAGCGGCCTTTCACACTGAAGGCATGGGCTTGTTTCCCATTCAGAAAGTTATGTTGCCCCTCCCTGGCTGGAGGCGGGTAAGTTGTCACAATTTGCTCTGCCCCTGGAAAATGCAAGTGGGGGTCCTCGATTTGGGCTGCCTGGTGAAACAACATGCAGTCACAGGCAGCCTGAGTACCTTTCCTTTAGTGTCTTCCTAGCTAGGTAAACTCGGCCTTCGGAGGCTAGATGAGAGCAAACATGTTCAAGTTGTGGGGAAAGTCTTTGACCAATGACCAATATGCTTGTGCTTGTGCGAGGCTTAGGCAGGAGCTTTCCAACACAGGGTTTTGACCTTACCATAAGCCGTCCCTTTGGGCTGAAGCAGGCGGGGGTTCTCTATCACAGTCTGGGAAACAGGGCCTCAGGTGAGTCTGCCAACTGACTCCCTGCCCTCCGTCACAGCCAGCTGGGAAATTAGGGCAAGGCTGATGGAACCCTCTTACAACGGAATGTTTCTCTTCAGAATAGGAGATTTTACTACCAGACTTCAGCTACGCCTCTCTCTCAGAGTTGGTTCGTGTGTGGACTAGGGAAAGCTCCTAGGGTCTCCAGCTATGAAGGGCTCTTTGCCCAGTTGGTTTCATCCGAGAAAGAGCCAGAGGGGCTGATCTCAACAAATAGGGCTGCACACCGTGAGTCCTTCGGGTAGGGCAGTCCTGATCCAATGTGCCACCTAAGGAATAAAAGCAAAGTTTCCTTGCCACAGGAAAAAACACCGAGGCCTGGTGTTTTCTCTATGAAATTGTGTGAGCTGGTGGGTGAGGCCTTTACTATATTGTGGAAAAGCTCGGGGTTACGGCTGTCTTTCTCCCTCTCTCAGTACAATACCCTGGTCTCAGCTGTTGGGGAATGCTGAGTGGGAGAGGCTGCCTCTCTGCCGGACTCAGAAGGCTTCTTTCCTTTAGGGCAATTCCGTTTGTGTCTTACCTCGTGGAGAAAGAAACAGGGCGCCTAGAGATATTCTACCATGAAATACCTAACGACAGAGGATCTGCAGGAGCTGGTTTCTCGGTGGAAGGAGCCAAAACGCCTGCATTCCTAAGGTCTCTTTCAGAACTGCCAGACACTCTGCCGTCCTAGGCCTAAGAACTGGAAATTGTGACGGCATGGCAACACTTGGAATCCTAGGATGCAGTGGAAATGCGACTCTCAAACTGGATGGAAGAAGCTTCCAAGCATAGTGTTCTTCCATTTACCAAAGAGAACCCAAGTGTCTGAGGCTGGTAGCCTTGTTGCTGGAGAGAACTGGCATCCCCGTGGGCCTGTCGGTTAATTTCCTGTTTCTGACCCTCTAAGGAAACCCTTCCAAAAAGCCTTTGAGACCCGCTTAGAGAGAAGAGCTGCGAAGTTGATGCACAGAACATTAACCTAGATTCCAGCCCTGGGTCCCAATCATCCATCTTTCTCTGGAGGTTACGTAGCCCACAGAGGGATTCAAGCAGGGAGTTTGCCTTATACAACTGACACATGAAACTGGGATGTGATGCAGGGCCACTCTCCTTGCCCTCACTCTACGTGGGCCGGAGAAGTTATCACGCAGCAGAATTCAACACCCTTCCTCTACACGTGTGTACCCAAAAGAAGTGCTGGGCAGTGGGTGTTCTCAGGCCAAGAGCAGTCCTTGTTCTGGGCTGCACCTGCTCTGTGGTTCAAAGGTTCTCTGACTCTGCTCCTTTGGAAGCATTTCAGGGCTGACGCTATCCCTGGGCTGCCAAAGCAAAGAGGCATAGCGGCCTTTCACACTGAAGGCATGGCCTTCTTTCCCATCCAGAATGTGTATGTTGCCCCTCCCAGGCTGGAGGCGTGTAAGTTGAAACCATTTGCTCTGCCCCTGGAAAAGGCAAGTGGGGGTCCTCGATTTGGGATTTCTGGTGAAACAACTTGCAGTCACAGGCAGCCTGAGTACCTTTCCGTTAGTGTGTTCCTAGCTAGGTAAACTCGGCCTTCGGAGGCTAGATGAGAGCAAACATGTTCAAGTTGTGGGGAAAGTCTTTGACCAATGACCAATATGCTTGTGCTTGTGCGAGGCTTAGGCAGGAGCTTTCCAACACAGGGTTTTGACCTTACCATAAGCCGTCCCTTTGGGCTGAAGCAGGCGGGGGTTCTGTATCACAGTCTGGGAAACAGGGCCTCAGGTGAGTCTGCCAACTGACTCCCTGCCCTCCGTCACAGCCAGCTGAGAAATTAGGGCAAGGCTGATGGAACCCTCTTACAACGAAATGTTTCTCTTCAGAATAGGAGATTTTGCTACCAGACTTCAGCTACTCCTCTCTCTCAGAGTTGGTTCGTGTGTGGACTAGGGAAAGCTCCTAGGGTCTCCAGCTATGAAGGGCTCTTTGCCCAGTTGGTTTCATCCGAGAAAGAGCCAGAGGGGCTGATCTCAACAAATAGGGCTGCACACCGTGAGTCCTTCGGGTAGGGCAGTCCTGATCCAATGTGCCACCTAAGGAATAAAAGCAAAGTTTCCTTGCCACAGGAAAAAACACCGAGGCCTGGTGTTTTCTCTATGAAATTGTGTGAGCTGGTGGGTGAGGCCTTTACTATATTGTGGAAAAGCTCGGGGTTACGGCTGTCTTTCTCCCTCTCTCAGTACAATACCCTGGTCTCAGCTGTTGGGGAATGCTGAGTGGGAGAGGCTGCCTCTCTGCCGGACTCAGAAGGCTTCTTTCCTTTAGGGCAATTCCGTTTGTGTCTTACCTCGTGGAGAAAGAAACAGGGCGCCTAGAGATATTCTACCATGAAATACCTAACGACAGAGGATCTGCAGGAGCTGGTTTCTCGGTGGAAGGAGCCAAAACGCCTGCATTCCTAAGGTCTCTTTCAGAACTGCCAGACACTCTGCCGTCCTAGGCCTAAGAACTGGAAATTGTGACGGCATGGCAACACTTGGAATCCTAGGATGCAGTGGAAATGCGACTCTCAAACTGGATGGAAGAAGCTTCCAAGCATAGTGTTCTTCCATTTACCAAAGAGAACCCAAGTGTCTGAGGCTGGTAGCCTTGTTGCTGGAGAGAACTGGCATCCCCGTGGGCCTGTCGGTTAATTTCCTGTTTCTGACCCTCTAAGGAAACCCTTCCAAAAAGCCTTTGAGACCCGCTTAGAGAGAAGAGCTGCGAAGTTGATGCACAGAACATTAACCTAGATTCCAGCCCTGGGTCCCAATCATCCATCTTTCTCTGGAGGTTACGTAGCCCACAGAGGGATTCAAGCAGGGAGTTTGCCTTATACAACTGACACATGAAACTGGGATGTGATGCAGGGCCACTCTCCTTGCCCTCACTCTACGTGGGCCGGAGAAGTTATCACGCAGCAGAATTCAACACCCTTCCTCTACACGTGTGTACCCAAAAGAAGCGCTGGGCAGTGGGTGTTCTCAGGCCAAGAGCAGTCCTTGTTCTGGGCTGCACCTGCTCTGTGGTTCAAAGGTTCTCTGACTCTGCTCCTTTGGAAGCATTTCAGGGCTGACGCTATCCCTGGGCTGCCAAAGCAAAGAGGCATAGCGGCCTTTCACACTGAAGGCATGGCCTTCTTTCCCATCCAGAATGTGTATGTTGCCCCTCCCAGGCTGGAGGCGTGTAAGTTGAAACCATTTGCTCTGCCCCTGGAAAATGCAAGTGGGGGTCCTCGATTTGGGATTTCTGGTGAAACAACTTGCAGTCACAGGCAGCCTGAGTACCTTTCCTTTAGTGTGTTCCTAGCTAGGTAAACTCGGCCTTCGGAGGCTAGATGAGAGCAAACATGTTCAAGTTGTGGGGAAAGTCTTTGACCAATGACCAATATGCTTGTGCTTGTGCGAGGCTTAGGCAGGAGCTTTCCAACACAGGGTTTTGACCTTACCATAAGCCGTCCCTTTGGGCTGAAGCAGGCGGGGGTTCTGTATCACAGTCTGGGAAACAGGGCCTCAGGTGAGTCTGCCAACTGACTCCCTGCCCTCCGTCACAGCCAGCTGAGAAATTAGGGCAAGGCTGATGGAACCCTCTTACAACGAAATGTTTCTCTTCAGAATAGGAGATTTTGCTACCAGACTTCAGCTACTCCTCTCTCTCAGAGTTGGTTCGTGTGTGGACTAGGGAAAGCTCCTAGGGTCTCCAGCTATGAAGGGCTCTTTGCCCAGTTGGTTTCATCCGAGAAAGAGCCAGAGGGGCTGATCTCAACAAATAGGGCTGCACACCGTGAGTCCTTCGGGTAGGGCAGTCCTGATCCAATGTGCCACCTAAGGAATAAAAGCAAAGTTTCCTTGCCACAGGAAAAAACACCGAGGCCTGGTGTTTTCTCTATGAAATTGTGTGAGCTGGTGGGTGAGGCCTTTACTATATTGTGGAAAAGCTCGGGGTTACGGCTGTCTTTCTCCCTCTCTCAGTACAATACCCTGGTCTCAGCTGTTGGGGAATGCTGAGTGGGAGAGGCTGCCTCTCTGCCGGACTCAGAAGGCTTCTTTCCTTTAGGGCAATTCCGTTTGTGTCTTACCTCGTGGAGAAAGAAACAGGGCGCCTAGAGATATTCTACCATGAAATACCTAACGACAGAGGATCTGCAGGAGCTGGTTTCTCGGTGGAAGGAGCCAAAACGCCTGCATTCCTAAGGTCTCTTTCAGAACTGCCAGACACTCTGCCGTCCTAGGCCTAAGAACTGGAAATTGTGACGGCATGGCAACACTTGGAATCCTAGGATGCAGTGGAAATGCGACTCTCAAACTGGATGGAAGAAGCTTCCAAGCATAGTGTTCTTCCATTTACCAAAGAGAACCCAAGTGTCTGAGGCTGGTAGCCTTGTTGCTGGAGAGAACTGGCATCCCCGTGGGCCTGTCGGTTAATTTCCTGTTTCTGACCCTCTAAGGAAACCCTTCCAAAAAGCCTTTGGAGCCGCTTAGAGAGAACAGCTGCGAAGTTGATGCACAGAACATTAACCTAGATTCCAGCCCTGGGTCCCAATCATCCATCTTTCTCTGGAGGTTACGTAGCCCACAGAGGGATTCAAGCAGGGAGTTTGCCTTATACAACTGACACATGAAACTGGGATGTGATGCAGGGCCACTCTCCTTGCCCTCACTCTACGTGGGCCGGAGAAGTTATCACGCAGCAGAATTCAACACCCTTCCTCTACACGTGTGTACCCAAAAGAAGGGCTGGGCAGTGGGTGTTCTCAGGCCAAGAGCAGTCCTTGTTCTGGGCTGCACCTGCTCTGTGGTTCAAAGGTTCTCTGACTCTGCTCCTTTGGAAGCATTTCAGGGCTGACGCTATCCCTGGGCTGCCAAAGCAAAGAGGCATAGCGGCCTTTCACACTGAAGGCATGGGCTTGTTTCCCATTCAGAAAGTTATGTTGCCCCTCCCTGGCTGGAGGCGGGTAAGTTGTCACAATTTGCTCTGCCCCTGGAAAATGCAAGTGGGGGTCCTCGATTTGGGCTGCCTGGTGAAACAACATGCAGTCACAGGCAGCCTGAGTACCTTTCCTTTAGTGTGTTCCTAGCTAGGTAAACTCGGCCTTCGGAGGCTAGATGAGAGCAAACATGTTCAAGTTGTGGGGAAAGTCTTTGACCAATGACCAATATGCTTGTGCTTGTGCGAGGCTTAGGCAGGAGCTTTCCAACACAGGGTTTTGACCTTACCATAAGCCGTCCCTTTGGGCTGAAGCAGGCGGGGGTTCTGTATCACAGTCTGGGAAACAGGGCCTCAGGTGAGTCTGCCAACTGACTCCCTGCCCTCCGTCACAGCCAGCTGAGAAATTAGGGCAAGGCTGATGGAACCCTCTTACAACGAAATGTTTCTCTTCAGAATAGGAGATTTTGCTACCAGACTTCAGCTACTCCTCTCTCTCAGAGTTGGTTCGTGTGTGGACTAGGGAAAGCTCCTAGGGTCTCCAGCTATGAAGGGCTCTTTGCCCAGTTGGTTTCATCCGAGAAAGAGCCAGAGGGGCTGATCTCAACAAATAGGGCTGCACACCGTGAGTCCTTCGGGTAGGGCAGTCCTGATCCAATGTGCCACCTAAGGAATAAAAGCAAAGTTTCCTTGCCACAGGAAAAAACACCGAGGCCTGGTGTTTTCTCTATGAAATTGTGTGAGCTGGTGGGTGAGGCCTTTACTATATTGTGGAAAAGCTCGGGGTTACGGCTGTCTTTCTCCCTCTCTCAGTACAATACCCTGGTCTCAGCTGTTGGGGAATGCTGAGTGGGAGAGGCTGCCTCTCTGCCGGACTCAGAAGGCTTCTTTCCTTTAGGGCAATTCCGTTTGTGTCTTACCTCGTGGAGAAAGAAACAGGGCGCCTAGAGATATTCTACCATGAAATACCTAACGACAGAGGATCTGCAGGAGCTGGTTTCTCGGTGGAAGGAGCCAAAACGCCTGCATTCCTAAGGTCTCTTTCAGAACTGCCAGACACTCTGCCGTCCTAGGCCTAAGAACTGGAAATTGTGACGGCATGGCAACACTTGGAATCCTAGGATGCAGTGGAAATGCGACTCTCAAACTGGATGGAAGAAGCTTCCAAGCATAGTGTTCTTCCATTTACCAAAGAGAACCCAAGTGTCTGAGGCTGGTAGCCTTGTTGCTGGAGAGAACTGGCATCCCCGTGGGCCTGTCGGTTAATTTCCTGTTTCTGACCCTCTAAGGAAACCCTTCCAAAAAGCCTTTGAGACCCGCTTAGAGAGAAGAGCTGCGAAGTTGATGCACAGAACATTAACCTAGATTCCAGCCCTGGGTCCCAATCATCCATCTTTCTCTGGAGGTTACGTAGCCCACAGAGGGATTCAAGCAGGGAGTTTGCCTTATACAACTGACACATGAAACTGGGATGTGATGCAGGGCCACTCTCCTTGCCCTCACTCTACGTGGGCCGGAGAAGTTATCACGCAGCAGAATTCAACACCCTTCCTCTACACGTGTGTACCCAAAAGAAGCGCTGGGCAGTGGGTGTTCTCAGGCCAAGAGCAGTCCTTGTTCTGGGCTGCACCTGCTCTGTGGTTCAAAGGTTCTCTGACTCTGCTCCTTTGGAAGCATTTCAGGGCTGACGCTATCCCTGGGCTGCCAAAGCAAAGAGGCATAGCGGCCTTTCACACTGAAGGCATGGCCTTCTTTCCCATCCAGAATGTGTATGTTGCCCCTCCCAGGCTGGAGGCGTGTAAGTTGAAACCATTTGCTCTGCCTCTGGAAAAGGCAAGTGGGTGTCCTCGATTTGGGCTGCCTGGTGAAACAACATGCAGTCACAGGCAGCCTGAGTACCTTTCCTTTAGTGTGTTCCTAGCTAGGTAAACTCGGCCTTCGGAGGCTAGATGAGAGCAAACATGTTCAAGTTGTGGGGAAAGTCTTTGACCAATGACCAATATGCTTGTGCTTGTGCGAGGCTTAGGCAGGAGCTTTCCAACACAGGGTTTTGACCTTACCATAAGCCGTCCCTTTGGGCTGAAGCAGGCGGGGGTTCTGTATCACAGTCTGGGAAACAGGGCCTCAGGTCAGTCTGCCAACTGACTCCCTGCCCTCCGTCACAGCCAGCAGAGAAATTAGGGCAAGGCTGATGGAACCCTCTTACAACGAAATGTTTCTCTTCAGAATAGGAGATTTTGCTACCAGACTTCAGCTACTCCTCTCTCTCGAGTTGGTTCGTGTGTGGACTAGGGAAAGCTCCTAGGGTCTCCAGCTATGAAGGGCTCTTTGCCCAGTTGGTTTCATCCGAGAAAGAGCCAGAGGGGCTGATCTCAACAAATAGGGCTGCACACCGTGAGTCCTTCGGGTAGGGCAGTCCTGATCCAATGTGCCACCTAAGGAATAAAAGCAAAGTTTCCTTGCCACAGGAAAAAACACCGAGGCCTGGTGTTTTCTCTATGAAATTGTGTGAGCTGGTGGGTGAGGCCTTTACTATATTGTGGAAAAGCTCGGGGTTACGGCTGTCTTTCTCCCTCTCTCAGTACAATACCCTGGTCTCAGCTGTTGGGGAATGCTGAGTGGGAGAGGCTGCCTCTCTGCCGGACTCAGAAGGCTTCTTTCCTTTAGGGCAATTCCGTTTGTGTCTTACCTCGTGGAGAAAGAAACAGGGCGCCTAGAGATATTCTACCATGAAATACCTAACGACAGAGGATCTGCAGGAGCTGGTTTCTCGGTGGAAGGAGCCAAAACGCCTGCATTCCTAAGGTCTCTTTCAGAACTGCCAGACACTCTGCCGTCCTAGGCCTAAGAACTGGAAATTGTGACGGCATGGCAACACTTGGAATCCTAGGATGCAGTGGAAATGCGACTCTCAAACTGGATGGAAGAAGCTTCCAAGCATAGTGTTCTTCCATTTACCAAAGAGAACCCAAGTGTCTGAGGCTGGTAGCCTTGTTGCTGGAGAGAACTGGCATCCCCGTGGGCCTGTCGGTTAATTTCCTGTTTCTGACCCTCTAAGGAAACCCTTCCAAAAAGCCTTTGGAGCCGCTTAGAGAGAACAGCTGCGAAGTTGATGCACAGAACATTAACCTAGATTCCAGCCCTGGGTCCCAATCATCCATCTTTCTCTGGAGGTTACGTAGCCCACAGAGGGATTCAAGCAGGGAGTTTGCCTTATACAACTGACACATGAAACTGGGATGTGATGCAGGGCCACTCTCCTTGCCCTCACTCTACGTGGGCCGGAGAAGTTATCACGCAGCAGAATTCAACACCCTTCCTCTACACGTGTGTACCCAAAAGAAGGGCTGGGCAGTGGGTGTTCTCAGGCCAAGAGCAGTCCTTGTTCTGGGCTGCACCTGCTCTGTGGTTCAAAGGTTCTCTGACTCTGCTCCTTTGGAAGCATTTCAGGGCTGACGCTATCCCTGGGCTGCCAAAGCAAAGAGGCATAGCGGCCTTTCACACTGAAGGCATGGGCTTGTTTCCCATTCAGAAAGTTATGTTGCCCCTCCCTGGCTGGAGGCGGGTAAGTTGTCACAATTTGCTCTGCCCCTGGAAAATGCAAGTGGGGGTCCTCGATTTGGGCTGCCTGGTGAAACAACATGCAGTCACAGGCAGCCTGAGTACCTTTCCTTTAGTGTGTTCCTAGCTAGGTAAACTCGGCCTTCGGAGGCTAGATGAGAGCAAACATGTTCAAGTTGTGGGGAAAGTCTTTGACCAATGACCAATATGCTTGTGCTTGTGCGAGGCTTAGGCAGGAGCTTTCCAACACAGGGTTTTGACCTTACCATAAGCCGTCCCTTTGGGCTGAAGCAGGCGGGGGTTCTGTATCACAGTCTGGGAAACAGGGCCTCAGGTGAGTCTGCCAACTGACTCCCTGCCCTCCGTCACAGCCAGCTGAGAAATTAGGGCAAGGCTGATGGAACCCTCTTACAACGGAATGTTTCTCTTCAGAATAGGAGATTTTGCTACCAGACTTCAGCTACTCCTCTCTCTCAGAGTTGGTTCGTGTGTGGACTAGGGAAAGCTCCTAGGGTCTCCAGCTATGAAGGGCTCTTTGCCCAGTTGGTTTCATCCGAGAAAGAGCCAGAGGGGCTGATCTCAACAAATAGGGCTGCACACCGTGAGTCCTTCGGGTAGGGCAGTCCTGATCCAATGTGCCACCTAAGGAATAAAAGCAAAGTTTCCTTGCCACAGGAAAAAACACCGAGGCCTGGTGTTTTCTCTATGAAATTGTGTGAGCTGGTGGGTGAGGCCTTTACTATATTGTGGAAAAGCTCGGGGTTACGGCTGTCTTTCTCCCTCTCTCAGTACAATACCCTGGTCTCAGCTGTTGGGGAATGCTGAGTGGGAGAGGCTGCCTCTCTGCCGGACTCAGAAGGCTTCTTTCCTTTAGGGCAATTCCGTTTGTGTCTTACCTCGTGGAGAAAGAAACAGGGCGCCTAGAGATATTCTACCATGAAATACCTAACGACAGAGGATCTGCAGGAGCTGGTTTCTCGGTGGAAGGAGCCAAAACGCCTGCATTCCTAAGGTCTCTTTCAGAACTGCCAGACACTCTGCCGTCCTAGGCCTAAGAACTGGAAATTGTGACGGCATGGCAACACTTGGAATCCTAGGATGCAGTGGAAATGCGACTCTCAAACTGGATGGAAGAAGCTTCCAAGCATAGTGTTCTTCCATTTACCAAAGAGAACCCAAGTGTCTGAGGCTGGTAGCCTTGTTGCTGGAGAGAACTGGCATCCCCGTGGGCCTGTCGGTTAATTTCCTGTTTCTGACCCTCTAAGGAAACCCTTCCAAAAAGCCTTTGAGACCCGCTTAGAGAGAAGAGCTGCGAAGTTGATGCACAGAACATTAACCTAGATTCCAGCCCTGGGTCCCAATCATCCATCTTTCTCTGGAGGTTACGTAGCCCACAGAGGGATTCAAGCAGGGAGTTTGCCTTATACAACTGACACATGAAACTGGGATGTGATGCAGGGCCACTCTCCTTGCCCTCACTCTACGTGGGCCGGAGAAGTTATCACGCAGCAGAATTCAACACCCTTCCTCTACACGTGTGTACCCAAAAGAAGCGCTGGGCAGTGGGTGTTCTCAGGCCAAGAGCAGTCCTTGTTCTGGGCTGCACCTGCTCTGTGGTTCAAAGGTTCTCTGACTCTGCTCCTTTGGAAGCATTTCAGGGCTGACGCTATCCCTGGGCTGCCAAAGCAAAGAGGCATAGCGGCCTTTCACACTGAAGGCATGGCCTTCTTTCCCATCCAGAATGTGTATGTTGCCCCTCCCAGGCTGGAGGCGTGTAAGTTGAAACCATTTGCTCTGCCTCTGGAAAAGGCAAGTGGGTGTCCTCGATTTGGGCTGCCTGGTGAAACAACATGCAGTCACAGGCAGCCTGAGTACCTTTCCTTTAGTGTGTTCCTAGCTAGGTAAACTCGGCCTTCGGAGGCTAGATGAGAGCAAACATGTTCAAGTTGTGGGGAAAGTCTTTGACCAATGACCAATATGCTTGTGCTTGTGCGAGGCTTAGGCAGGAGCTTTCCAACACAGGGTTTTGACCTTACCATAAGCCGTCCCTTTGGGCTGAAGCAGGCGGGGGTTCTGTATCACAGTCTGGGAAACAGGGCCTCAGGTCAGTCTGCCAACTGACTCCCTGCCCTCCGTCACAGCCAGCAGAGAAATTAGGGCAAGGCTGATGGAACCCTCTTACAACGAAATGTTTCTCTTCAGAATAGGAGATTTTGCTACCAGACTTCAGCTACTCCTCTCTCTCGAGTTGGTTCGTGTGTGGACTAGGGAAAGCTCCTAGGGTCTCCAGCTATGAAGGGCTCTTTGCCCAGTTGGTTTCATCCGAGAAAGAGCCAGAGGGGCTGATCTCAACAAATAGGGCTGCACACCGTGAGTCCTTCGGGTAGGGCAGTCCTGATCCAATGTGCCACCTAAGGAATAAAAGCAAAGTTTCCTTGCCACAGGAAAAAACACCGAGGCCTGGTGTTTTCTCTATGAAATTGTGTGAGCTGGTGGGTGAGGCCTTTACTATATTGTGGAAAAGCTCGGGGTTACGGCTGTCTTTCTCCCTCTCTCAGTACAATACCCTGGTCTCAGCTGTTGGGGAATGCTGAGTGGGAGAGGCTGCCTCTCTGCCGGACTCAGAAGGCTTCTTTCCTTTAGGGCAATTCCGTTTGTGTCTTACCTCGTGGAGAAAGAAAAAGGGCGCCTAGAGATATTCTACCATGAAATACCTAACGACAGAGGATCTGCAGGAGCTGGTTTCTCGGTGGAAGGAGCCAAAACGCCTGCATTCCTAAGGTCTCTTTCAGAACTGCCAGACACTCTGCCGTCCTAGGCCTAAGAACTGGAAATTGTGACGGCATGGCAACACTTGGAATCCTAGGATGCAGTGGAAATGCGACTCTCAAACTGGATGGAAGAAGCTTCCAAGCATAGTGTTCTTCCATTTACCAAAGAGAACCCAAGTGTCTGAGGCTGGTAGCCTTGTTGCTGGAGAGAACTGGCATCCCCGTGGGCCTGTCGGTTAATTTCCTGTTTCTGACCCTCTAAGGAAACCCTTCCAAAAAGCCTTTGGAGCCGCTTAGAGAGAACAGCTGCGAAGTTGATGCACAGAACATTAACCTAGATTCCAGCCCTGGGTCCCAATCATCCATCTTTCTCTGGAGGTTACGTAGCCCACAGAGGGATTCAAGCAGGGAGTTGGCCTTATACAACTGACACATGAAACTGGGATGTGATGCAGGGCCACTCTCCTTGCCCTCACTCTACGTGGGCCGGAGAAGTTATCACGCAGCAGAATTCAACACCCTTCCTCTACACGTGTGTACCCAAAAGAAGCGCTGGGCAGTGGGTGTTCTCAGGCCAAGAGCAGTCCTTGTTCTGGGCTGCACCTGCTCTGTGGTTCAAAGGTTCTCTGACTCTGCTCCTTTGGAAGCATTTCAGGGCTGACGCTATCCCTGGGCTGCCAAAGCAAAGAGGCCTAGCGGCCTTTCACACTGAAGGCATGGGCTTGTTTCCCATTCAGAAAGTTATGTTGCCCCTCCCTGGCTGGAGGCGGGTAAGTTGTCACAATTTGCTCTGCCCCTGGAAAATGCAAGTGGGGGTCCTCGATTTGGGCTGCCTGGTGAAACAACATGCAGTCACAGGCAGCCTGAGTACCTTTCCTTTAGTGTGTTCCTAGCTAGGTAAACTCGGCCTTCGGAGGCTAGATGAGAGCAAACATGTTCAAGTTGTGGGGAAAGTCTTTGACCAATGACCAATATGCTTGTGCTTGTGCGAGGCTTAGGCAGGAGCTTTCCAACACAGGGTTTTGACCTTACCATAAGCCGTCCCTTTGGGCTGAAGCAGGCGGGGGTTCTGTATCACAGTCTGGGAAACAGGGCCTCAGGTGAGTCTGCCAACTGACTCCCTGCCCTCCGTCACAGCCAGCTGAGAAATTAGGGCAAGGCTGATGGAACCCTCTTACAACGGAATGTTTCTCTTCAGAATAGGAGATTTTGCTACCAGACTTCAGCTACTCCTCTCTCTCAGAGTTGGTTCGTGTGTGGACTAGGGAAAGCTCCTAGGGTCTCCAGCTATGAAGGGCTCTTTGCCCAGTTGGTTTCATCCGAGAAAGAGCCAGAGGGGCTGATCTCAACAAATAGGGCTGCACACCGTGAGTCCTTCGGGTAGGGCAGTCCTGATCCAATGTGCCACCTAAGGAATAAAAGCAAAGTTTCCTTGCCACAGGAAAAAACACCGAGGCCTGGTGTTTTCTCTATGAAATTGTGTGAGCTGGTGGGTGAGGCCTTTACTATATTGTGGAAAAGCTCGGGGTTACGGCTGTCTTTCTCCCTCTCTCAGTACAATACCCTGGTCTCAGCTGTTGGGGAATGCTGAGTGGGAGAGGCTGCCTCTCTGCCGGACTCAGAAGGCTTCTTTCCTTTAGGGCAATTCCGTTTGTGTCTTACCTCGTGGAGAAAGAAACAGGGCGCCTAGAGATATTCTACCATGAAATACCTAACGACAGAGGATCTGCAGGAGCTGGTTTCTCGGTGGAAGGAGCCAAAACGCCTGCATTCCTAAGGTCTCTTTCAGAACTGCCAGACACTCTGCCGTCCTAGGCCTAAGAACTGGAAATTGTGACGGCATGGCAACACTTGGAATCCTAGGATGCAGTGGTAATGCGACTCTCAAACTGGATGGAAGAAGCTTCCAAGCATAGTGTTCTTCCATTTACCAAAGAGAACCCAAGTGTCTGAGGCTGGTAGCCTTGTTGCTGGAGAGAACTGGCATCCCCGTGGGCCTGTCGGTTAATTTCCTGTTTCTGACCCTCTAAGGAAACCCTTCCAAAAAGCCTTTGAGACCCGCTTAGAGAGAAGAGCTGCGAAGTTGATGCACAGAACATTAACCTAGATTCCAGCCCTGGGTCCCAATCATCCATCTTTCTCTGGAGGTTACGTAGCCCACAGAGGGATTCAAGCAGGGAGTTTGCCTTATACAACTGACACATGAAACTGGGATGTGATGCAGGGCCACTCTCCTTGCCCTCACTCTACGTGGGCCGGAGAAGTTATCACGCAGCAGAATTCAACACCCTTCCTCTACACGTGTGTACCCAAAAGAAGCGCTGGGCAGTGGGTGTTCTCAGGCCAAGAGCAGTCCTTGTTCTGGGCTGCACCTGCTCTGTGGTTCAAAGGTTCTCTGACTCTGCTCCTTTGGAAGCATTTCAGGGCTGACGCTATCCCTGGGCTGCCAAAGCAAAGAGGCATAGCGGCCTTTCACACTGAAGGCATGGCCTTCTTTCCCATCCAGAATGTGTATGTTGCCCCTCCCAGGCTGGAGGCGTGTAAGTTGAAACCATTTGCTCTGCCTCTGGAAAAGGCAAGTGGGTGTCCTCGATTTGGGCTGCCTGGTGAAACAACATGCAGTCACAGGCAGCCTGAGTACCTTTCCTTTAGTGTGTTCCTAGCTAGGTAAACTCGGCCTTCGGAGGCTAGATGAGAGCAAACATGTTCAAGTTGTGGGGAAAGTCTTTGACCAATGACCAATATGCTTGTGCTTGTGCGAGGCTTAGGCAGGAGCTTTCCAACACAGGGTTTTGACCTTACCATAAGCCGTCCCTTTGGGCTGAAGCAGGCGGGGGTTCTGTATCACAGTCTGGGAAACAGGGCCTCAGGTCAGTCTGCCAACTGACTCCCTGCCCTCCGTCACAGCCAGCAGAGAAATTAGGGCAAGGCTGATGGAACCCTCTTACAACGAAATGTTTCTCTTCAGAATAGGAGATTTTGCTACCAGACTTCAGCTACTCCTCTCTCTCGAGTTGGTTCGTGTGTGGACTAGGGAAAGCTCCTAGGGTCTCCAGCTATGAAGGGCTCTTTGCCCAGTTGGTTTCATCCGAGAAAGAGCCAGAGGGGCTGATCTCAACAAATAGGGCTGCACACCGTGAGTCCTTCGGGTAGGGCAGTCCTGATCCAATGTGCCACCTAAGGAATAAAAGCAAAGTTTCCTTGCCACAGGAAAAAACACCGAGGCCTGGTGTTTTCTCTATGAAATTGTGTGAGCTGGTGGGTGAGGCCTTTACTATATTGTGGAAAAGCTCGGGGTTACGGCTGTCTTTCTCCCTCTCTCAGTACAATACCCTGGTCTCAGCTGTTGGGGAATGCTGAGTGGGAGAGGCTGCCTCTCTGCCGGACTCAGAAGGCTTCTTTCCTTTAGGGCAATTCCGTTTGTGTCTTACCTCGTGGAGAAAGAAACAGGGCGCCTAGAGATATTCTACCATGAAATACCTAACGACAGAGGATCTGCAGGAGCTGGTTTCTCGGTGGAAGGAGCCAAAACGCCTGCATTCCTAAGGTCTCTTTCAGAACTGCCAGACACTCTGCCGTCCTAGGCCTAAGAACTGGAAATTGTGACGGCATGGCAACACTTGGAATCCTAGGATGCAGTGGAAATGCGACTCTCAAACTGGATGGAAGAAGCTTCCAAGCATAGTGTTCTTCCATTTACCAAAGAGAACCCAAGTGTCTGAGGCTGGTAGCCTTGTTGCTGGAGAGAACTGGCATCCCCGTGGGCCTGTCGGTTAATTTCCTGTTTCTGACCCTCTAAGGAAACCCTTCCAAAAAGCCTTTGGAGCCGCTTAGAGAGAACAGCTGCGAAGTTGATGCACAGAACATTAACCTAGATTCCAGCCCTGGGTCCCAATCATCCATCTTTCTCTGGAGGTTACGTAGCCCACAGAGGGATTCAAGCAGGGAGTTTGCCTTATACAACTGACACATGAAACTGGGATGTGATGCAGGGCCACTCTCCTTGCCCTCACTCTACGTGGGCCGGAGAAGTTATCACGCAGCAGAATTCAACACCCTTCCTCTACACGTGTGTACCCAAAAGAAGCGCTGGGCAGTGGGTGTTCTCAGGCCAAGAGCAGTCCTTGTTCTGGGCTGCACCTGCTCTGTGGTTCAAAGGTTCTCTGACTCTGCTCCTTTGGAAGCATTTCAGGGCTGACGCTATCCCTGGGCTGCCAAAGCAAAGAGGCATAGCGGCCTTTCACACTGAAGGCATGGCCTTCTTTCCCATCCAGAATGTGTATGTTGCCCCTCCCAGGCTGGAGGCGTGTAAGTTGAAACCATTTGCTCTGCCCCTGGAAAAGGCAAGTGGGGGTCCTCGATTTGGGATTTCTGGTGAAACAACTTGCAGTCACAGGCAGCCTGAGTACCTTTCCTTTAGTGTGTTCCTAGCTAGGTAAACTCGGCCTTCGGAGGCTAGATGAGAGCAAACATGTTCAAGTTGTGGGGAAAGTCTTTGACCAATGACCAATATGCTTGTGCTTGTGCGAGGCTTAGGCAGGAGCTTTCCAACACAGGGTTTTGACCTTACCATAAGCCGTCCCTTTGGGCTGAAGCAGGCGGGGGTTCTCTATCACAGTGTGGGAAACAGGGCCTCAGGTGAGTCTGCCAACTGACTCCCTGCCCTCCGTCACAGCCAGCTGAGAAATTAGGGCAAGGCTGATGGAACCCTCTTACAACGAAATGTTTCTCTTCAGAATAGGAGATTTTGCTACCAGACTTCAGCTACTCCTCTCTCTCAGAGTTGGTTCGTGTGTGGACTAGGGAAAGCTCCTAGGGTCTCCAGCTATGAAGGGCTCTTTGCCCAGTTGGTTTCATCCGAGAAAGAGCCAGAGGGGCTGATCTCAACAAATAGGGCTGCACACCGTGAGTCCTTCGGGTAGGGCAGTCCTGATCCAATGTGCCACCTAAGGAATAAAAGCAAAGTTTCCTTGCCACAGGAAAAAACACCGAGGCCTGGTGTTTTCTCTATGAAATTGTGTGAGCTGGTGGGTGAGGCCTTTACTATATTGTGGAAAAGCTCGGGGTTACGGCTGTCTTTCTCCCTCTCTCAGTACAATACCCTGGTCTCAGCTGTTGGGGAATGCTGAGTGGGAGAGGCTGCCTCTCTGCCGGACTCAGAAGGCTTCTTTCCTTTAGGGCAATTCCGTTTGTGTCTTACCTCGTGGAGAAAGAAACAGGGCGCCTAGAGATATTCTACCATGAAATACCTAACGACAGAGGATCTGCAGGAGCTGGTTTCTCGGTGGAAGGAGCCAAAACGCCTGCATTCCTAAGGTCTCTTTCAGAACTGCCAGACACTCTGCCGTCCTAGGCCTAAGAACTGGAAATTGTGACGGCATGGCAACACTTGGAATCCTAGGATGCAGTGGAAATGCGACTCTCAAACTGGATGGAAGAAGCTTCCAAGCATAGTGTTCTTCCATTTACCAAAGAGAACCCAAGTGTCTGAGGCTGGTAGCCTTGTTGCTGGAGAGAACTGGCATCCCCGTGGGCCTGTCGGTTAATTTCCTGTTTCTGACCCTCTAAGGAAACCCTTCCAAAAAGCCTTTGGAGCCGCTTAGAGAGAACAGCTGCGAAGTTGATGCACAGAACATTAACCTAGATTCCAGCCCTGGGTCCCAATCATCCATCTTTCTCTGGAGGTTACGTAGCCCACAGAGGGATTCAAGCAGGGAGTTGGCCTTATACAACTGACACATGAAACTGGGATGTGATGCAGGGCCACTCTCCTTGCCCTCACTCTACGTGGGCCGGAGAAGTTATCACGCAGCAGAATTCAACACCCTTCCTCTACACGTGTGTACCCAACAGAAGCGCTGGGCAGTGGGTGTTCTCAGGCCAAGAGCAGTCCTTGTTCTGGGCTGCACCTGCTCTGTGGTTCAAAGGTTCTCTGACTCTGCTCCTTTGGAAGCATTTCAGGGCTGACGCTATCCCTGGGCTGCCAAAACAAAGAGGCATAGCGGCCTTTCACACTGAAGGCATGGCCTTCTTTCCCATCCAGAATGTGTATGTTGCCCCTCCCAGGCTGGAGGCGTGTAAGTTGAAACCATTTGCTCTGCCCCTGGAAAAGGCAAGTGGGGGTCCTCGATTTGGGCTGCCTGGTGAAACAACATGCAGTCACAGGCAGCCTGAGTACCTTTCCTTTAGTGTGTTCCTAGCTAGGTAAACTCGGCCTTCGGAGGCAAGATGAGAGCAAACATGTTCAAGTTGTGGGGAAAGTCTTTGACCAATGACCAATATGCTTGTGCTTGTGCGAGGCTTAGGCAGAAGCTTTCCAACACAGGGTTTTGACCTTACCATAAGCCGTCCCTTTGGGCTGAAGCAGGCGGGGGTTCTCTATCACAGTCTGGGAAACAGGGCCTCAGGTGAGTCTGCCAACTGACTCCCTGCCCTCCGTCACAGCCAGCTGAGAAATTAGGGCAAGGCTGATGGAACCCTCTTACAACGAAATGTTTCTCTTCAGAATAGGAGATTTTGCTACCAGACTTCAGCTACTCCTCTCTCTCAGAGTTGGTTCGTGTGTGGACTAGGGAAAGCTCCTAGGGTCTCCAGCTATGAAGGGCTCTTTGCCCAGTTGGTTTCATCCGAGAAAGAGCCAGAGGGGCTGATCTCAACAAATAGGGCTGCACACCGTGAGTCCTTCGGGTAGGGCAGTCCTGATCCAATGTGCCACCTAAGGAATAAAAGCAAAGTTTCCTTGCCACAGGAAAAAACACCGAGGCCTGGTGTTTTCTCTATGAAATTGTGTGAGCTGGTGGGTGAGGCCTTTACTATATTGTGGAAAAGCTCGGGGTTACGGCTGTCTTTCTCCCTCTCTCAGTACAATACCCTGGTCTCAGCTGTTGGGGAATGCTGAGTGGGAGAGGCTGCCTCTCTGCCGGACTCAGAAGGCTTCTTTCCTTTAGGGCAATTCCGTTTGTGTCTTACCTCGTGGAGAAAGAAACAGGGCGCCTAGAGATATTCTACCATGAAATACCTAACGACAGAGGATCTGCAGGAGCTGGTTTCTCGGTGGAAGGAGCCAAAACGCCTGCATTCCTAAGGTCTCTTTCAGAACTGCCAGACACTCTGCCGTCCTAGGCCTAAGAACTGGAAATTGTGACGGCATGGCAACACTTGGAATCCTAGGATGCAGTGGAAATGCGACTCTCAAACTGGATGGAAGAAGCTTCCAAGCATAGTGTTCTTCCATTTACCAAAGAGAACCCAAGTGTCTGAGGCTGGTAGCCTTGTTGCTGGAGAGAACTGGCATCCCCGTGGGCCTGTCGGTTAATTTCCTGTTTCTGACCCTCTAAGAAAACCCTTCCAAAAAGCCTTTGGAGCCGCTTAGAGAGAACAGCTGCGAAGTTGATGCACAGAACATTAACCTAGATTCCAGCCCTGGGTCCCAATCATCCATCTTTCTCTGGAGGTTACGTAGCCCACAGAGGGATTCAAGCAGGGAGTTGGCCTTATACAACTGACACATGAAACTGGGATGTGATGCAGGGCCACTCTCCTTGCCCTCACTCTACGTGGGCCGGAGAAGTTATCACGCAGCAGAATTCAACACCCTTCCTCTACACGTGTGTACCCAACAGAAGCGCTGGGCAGTGGGTGTTCTCAGGCCAAGAGCAGTCCTTGTTCTGGGCTGCACCTGCTCTGTGGTTCAAAGGTTCTCTGACTCTGCTCCTTTGGAAGCATTTCAGGGCTGACGCTATCCCTGGGCTGCCAAAACAAAGAGGCATAGCGGCCTTTCACACTGAAGGCATGGCCTTCTTTCCCATCCAGAATGTGTATGTTGCCCCTCCCAGGCTGGAGGCGTGTAAGTTGAAACCATTTGCTCTGCCCCTGGAAAAGGCAAGTGGGGGTCCTCGATTTGGGCTGCCTGGTGAAACAACATGCAGTCACAGGCAGCCTGAGTACCTTTCCTTTAGTGTGTTCCTAGCTAGGTAAACTCGGCCTTCGGAGGCAAGATGAGAGCAAACATGTTCAAGTTGTGGGGAAAGTCTTTGACCAATGACCAATATGCTTGTGCTTGTGCGAGGCTTAGGCAGAAGCTTTCCAACACAGGGTTTTGACCTTACCATAAGCCGTCCCTTTGGGCTGAAGCAGGCGGGGGTTCTGTATCACAGTCTGGGAAACAGGGCCTCAGGTGAGTCTGCCAACTGACTCCCTGCCCTCCGTCACAGCCAGCTGAGAAATTAGGGCAAGGCTGATGGAACCCTCTTACAACGAAATGTTTCTCTTCAGAATAGGAGATTTTGCTACCAGACTTCAGCTACTCCTCTCTCTCAGAGTTGGTTCGTGTGTGGACTAGGGAAAGCTCCTAGGGTCTCCAGCTATGAAGGGCTCTTTGCCCAGTTGGTTTCATCCGAGAAAGAGCCAGAGGGGCTGATCTCAACAAATAGGGCTGCACACCGTGAGTCCTTCGGGTAGGGCAGTCCTGATCCAATGTGCCACCTAAGGAATAAAAGCAAAGTTTCCTTGCCACAGGAAAAAACACCGAGGCCTGGTGTTTTCTCTATGAAATTGTGTGAGCTGGTGGGTGAGGCCTTTACTATATTGTGGAAAAGCTCGGGGTTACGGCTGTCTTTCTCCCTCTCTCAGTACAATACCCTGGTCTCAGCTGTTGGGGAATGCTGAGTGGGAGAGGCTGCCTCTCTGCCGGACTCAGAAGGCTTCTTTCCTTTAGGGCAATTCCGTTTGTGTCTTACCTCGTGGAGAAAGAAACAGGGCGCCTAGAGATATTCTACCATGAAATACCTAACGACAGAGGATCTGCAGGAGCTGGTTTCTCGGTGGAAGGAGCCAAAACGCCTGCATTCCTAAGGTCTCTTTCAGAACTGCCAGACACTCTGCCGTCCTAGGCCTAAGAACTGGAAATTGTGACGGCATGGCAACACTTGGAATCCTAGGATGCAGTGGAAATGCGACTCTCAAACTGGATGGAAGAAGCTTCCAAGCATAGTGTTCTTCCATTTACCAAAGAGAACCCAAGTGTCTGAGGCTGGTAGCCTTGTTGCTGGAGAGAACTGGCATCCCCGTGGGCCTGTCGGTTAATTTCCTGTTTCTGACCCTCTAAGGAAACCCTTCCAAAAAGCCTTTGGAGCCGCTTAGAGAGAACAGCTGCGAAGTTGATGCACAGAACATTAACCTAGATTCCAGCCCTGGGTCCCAATCATCCATCTTTCTCTGGAGGTTACGTAGCCCACAGAGGGATTCAAGCAGGGAGTTTGCCTTATACAACTGACACATGAAACTGGGATGTGATGCAGGGCCACTCTCCTTGCCCTCACTCTACGTGGGCCGGAGAAGTTATCACGCAGCAGAATTCAACACCCTTCCTCTACACGTGTGTACCCAAAAGAAGCGCTGGGCAGTGGGTGTTCTCAGGCCAAGAGCAGTCCTTGTTCTGGGCTGCACCTGCTCTGTGGTTCAAAGGTTCTCTGACTCTGCTCCTTTGGAAGCATTTCAGGGCTGACGCTATCCCTGGGCTGCCAAAGCAAAGAGGCATAGCGGCCTTTCACACTGAAGGCATGGCCTTCTTTCCCATCCAGAATGTGTATGTTGCCCCTCCCAGGCTGGAGGCGGGTAAGTTGAAACCATTTGCTCTGCCCCTGGAAAAGGCAAGTGGGGGTCCTCGATTTGGGATTTCTGGTGAAACAACTTGCAGTCACAGGCAGCCTGAGTACCTTTCCTTTAGTGTGTTCCTAGCTAGGTAAACTCGGCCTTCGGAGGCTAGATGAGAGCAAACATGTTCAAGTTGTGGGGAAAGTCTTTGACCAATGACCAATATGCTTGTGCTTGTGCGAGGCTTAGGCAGGAGCTTTCCAACACAGGGTTTTGACCTTACCATAAGCCGTCCCTTTGGGCTGAAGCAGGCGGGGGTTCTGTATCACAGTCTGGGAAACAGGGCCTCAGGTGAGTCTGCCAACTGACTCCCTGCCCTCCGTCACAGCCAGCTGAGAAATTAGGGCAAGGCTGATGGAACCCTCTTACAACGAAATGTTTCTCTTCAGAATAGGAGATTTTGCTACCAGACTTCAGCTACTCCTCTCTCTCAGAGTTGGTTCGTGTGTGGACTAGGGAAAGCTCCTAGGGTCTCCAGCTATGAAGGGCTCTTTGCCCAGTTGGTTTCATCCGAGAAAGAGCCAGAGGGGCTGATCTCAACAAATAGGGCTGCACACCGTGAGTCCTTCGGGTAGGGCAGTCCTGATCCAATGTGCCACCTAAGGAATAAAAGCAAAGTTTCCTTGCCACAGGAAAAAACACCGAGGCCTGGTGTTTTCTCTATGAAATTGTGTGAGCTGGTGGGTGAGGCCTTTACTATATTGTGGAAAAGCTCGGGGTTACGGCTGTCTTTCTCCCTCTCTCAGTACAATACCCTGGTCTCAGCTGTTGGGGAATGCTGAGTGGGAGAGGCTGCCTCTCTGCCGGACTCAGAAGGCTTCTTTCCTTTAGGGCAATTCCGTTTGTGTCTTACCTCGTGGAGAAAGAAACAGGGCGCCTAGAGATATTCTACCATGAAATACCTAACGACAGAGGATCTGCAGGAGCTGGTTTCTCGGTGGAAGGAGCCAAAACGCCTGCATTCCTAAGGTCTCTTTCAGAACTGCCAGACACTCTGCCGTCCTAGGCCTAAGAACTGGAAATTGTGACGGCATGGCAACACTTGGAATCCTAGGATGCAGTGGAAATGCGACTCTCAAACTGGATGGAAGAAGCTTCCAAGCATAGTGTTCTTCCATTTACCAAAGAGAACCCAAGTGTCTGAGGCTGGTAGCCTTGTTGCTGGAGAGAACTGGCATCCCCGTGGGCCTGTCGGTTAATTTCCTGTTTCTGACCCTCTAAGGAAACCCTTCCAAAAAGCCTTTGAGACCCGCTTAGAGAGAAGAGCTGCGAAGTTGATGCACAGAACATTAACCTAGATTCCAGCCCTGGGTCCCAATCATCCATCTTTCTCTGGAGGTTACGTAGCCCACAGAGGGATTCAAGCAGGGAGTTTGCCTTATACAACTGACACATGAAACTGGGATGTGATGCAGGGCCACTCTCCTTGCCCTCACTCTACGTGGGCCGGAGAAGTTATCACGCAGCAGAATTCAACACCCTTCCTCTACACGTGTGTACCCAAAAGAAGCGCTGGGCAGTGGGTGTTCTCAGGCCAAGAGCAGTCCTTGTTCTGGGCTGCACCTGCTCTGTGGTTCAAAGGTTCTCTGACTCTGCTCCTTTGGAAGCATTTCAGGGCTGACGCTATCCCTGGGCTGCCAAAACAAAGAGGCATAGCGGCCTTTCACACTGAAGGCATGGCCTTCTTTCCCATCCAGAATGTGTATGTTGCCCCTCCCAGGCTGGAGGCGTGTAAGTTGAAACCATTTGCTCTGCCCCTGGAAAAGGCAAGTGGGGGTCCTCGATTTGGGCTGCCTGGTGAAACAACATGCAGTCACAGGCAGCCTGAGTACCTTTCCTTTAGTGTGTTCCTAGCTAGGTAAACTCGGCCTTCGGAGGCTAGATGAGAGCAAACATGTTCAAGTTGTGGGGAAAGTCTTTGACCAATGACCAATATGCTTGTGCTTGTGCGAGGCTTAGGCAGAAGCTTTCCAACACAGGGTTTTGACCTTACCATAAGCCGTCCCTTTGGGCTGAAGCAGGCGGGGGTTCTGTATCACAGTCTGGGAAACAGGGACTCAGGTGAGTCTGCCAACTGACTCCCTGCCCTCCGTCACAGCCAGCTGAGAAATTAGGGCAAGGCTGATGGAACCCTCTTACAACGAAATGTTTCTCTTCAGAATAGGAGATTTTGCTACCAGACTTCAGCTACTCCTCTCTCTCAGAGTTGGTTCGTGTGTGGACTAGGGAAAGCTCCTAGGGTCTCCAGCTATGAAGGGCTCTTTGCCCAGTTGGTTTCATCCGAGAAAGAGCCAGAGGGGCTGATCTCAACAAATAGGGCTGCACACCGTGAGTCCTTCGGGTAGGGCAGTCCTGATCCAATGTGCCACCTAAGGAATAAAAGCAAAGTTTCCTTGCCACAGGAAAAAACACCGAGGCCTGGTGTTTTCTCTATGAAATTGTGTGAGCTGGTGGGTGAGGCCTTTACTATATTGTGGAAAAGCTCGGGGTTACGGCTGTCTTTCTCCCTCTCTCAGTACAATACCCTGGTCTCAGCTGTTGGGGAATGCTGAGTGGGAGAGGCTGCCTCTCTGCCGGACTCAGAAGGCTTCTTTCCTTTAGGGCAATTCCGTTTGTGTCTTACCTCGTGGAGAAAGAAACAGGGCGCCTAGAGATATTCTACCATGAAATACCTAACGACAGAGGATCTGCAGGAGCTGGTTTCTCGGTGGAAGGAGCCAAAACGCCTGCATTCCTAAGGTCTCTTTCAGAACTGCCAGACACTCTGCCGTCCTAGGCCTAAGAACTGGAAATTGTGACGGCATGGCAACACTTGGAATCCTAGGATGCAGTGGAAATGCGACTCTCAAACTGGATGGAAGAAGCTTCCAAGCATAGTGTTCTTCCATTTACCAAAGAGAACCCAAGTGTCTGAGGCTGGTAGCCTTGTTGCTGGAGAGAACTGGCATCCCCGTGGGCCTGTCGGTTAATTTCCTGTTTCTGACCCTCTAAGGAAACCCTTCCAAAAAGCCTTTGAGACCCGCTTAGAGAGAAGAGCTGCGAAGTTGATGCACAGAACATTAACCTAGATTCCAGCCCTGGGTCCCAATCATCCATCTTTCTCTGGAGGTTACGTAGCCCACAGAGGGATTCAAGCAGGGAGTTTGCCTTATACAACTGACACATGAAACTGGGATGTGATGCAGGGCCACTCTCCTTGCCCTCACTCTACGTGGGCCGGAGAAGTTATCACGCAGCAGAATTCAACACCCTTCCTCTACACGTGTGTACCCAAAAGAAGCGCTGGGCAGTGGGTGTTCTCAGGCCAAGAGCAGTCCTTGTTCTGGGCTGCACCTGCTCTGTGGTTCAAAGGTTCTCTGACTCTGCTCCTTTGGAAGCATTTCAGGGCTGACGCTATCCCTGGGCTGCCAAAGCAAAGAGGCATAGCGGCCTTTCACACTGAAGGCATGGCCTTCTTTCCCATCCAGAATGTGTATGTTGCCCCTCCCAGGCTGGAGGCGTGTAAGTTGAAACCATTTGCTCTGCCTCTGGAAAAGGCAAGTGGGTGTCCTCGATTTGGGCTGCCTGGTGAAACAACATGCAGTCACAGGCAGCCTGAGTACCTTTCCTTTAGTGTGTTCCTAGCTAGGTAAACTCGGCCTTCGGAGGCTAGATGAGAGCAAACATGTTCAAGTTGTGGGGAAAGTCTTTGACCAATGACCAATATGCTTGTGCTTGTGCGAGGCTTAGGCAGGAGCTTTCCAACACAGGGTTTTGACCTTACCATAAGCCGTCCCTTTGGGCTGAAGCAGGCGGGGGTTCTGTATCACAGTCTGGGAAACAGGGCCTCAGGTCAGTCTGCCAACTGACTCCCTGCCCTCCGTCACAGCCAGCAGAGAAATTAGGGCAAGGCTGATGGAACCCTCTTACAACGAAATGTTTCTCTTCAGAATAGGAGATTTTGCTACCAGACTTCAGCTACTCCTCTCTCTCGAGTTGGTTCGTGTGTGCACTAGGGAAAGCTCCTAGGGTCTCCAGCTATGAAGGGCTCTTTGCCCAGTTGGTTTCATCCGAGAAAGAGCCAGAGGGGCTGATCTCAACAAATAGGGCTGCACACCGTGAGTCCTTCGGGTAGGGCAGTCCTGATCCAATGTGCCACCTAAGGAATAAAAGCAAAGTTTCCTTGCCACAGGAAAAAACACCGAGGCCTGGTGTTTTCTCTATGAAATTGTGTGAGCTGGTGGGTGAGGCCTTTACTATATTGTGGAAAAGCTCGGGGTTACGGCTGTCTTTCTCCCTCTCTCAGTACAATACCCTGGTCTCAGCTGTTGGGGAATGCTGAGTGGGAGAGGCTGCCTCTCTGCCGGACTCAGAAGGCTTCTTTCCTTTAGGGCAATTCCGTTTGTGTCTTACCTCGTGGAGAAAGAAACAGGGCGCCTAGAGATATTCTACCATGAAATACCTAACGACAGAGGATCTGCAGGAGCTGGTTTCTCGGTGGAAGGAGCCAAAACGCCTGCATTCCTAAGGTCTCTTTCAGAACTGCCAGACACTCTGCCGTCCTAGGCCTAAGAACTGGAAATTGTGACGGCATGGCAACACTTGGAATCCTAGGATGCAGTGGAAATGCGACTCTCAAACTGGATGGAAGAAGCTTCCAAGCATAGTGTTCTTCCATTTACCAAAGAGAACCCAAGTGTCTGAGGCTGGTAGCCTTGTTGCTGGAGAGAACTGGCATCCCCGTGGGCCTGTCGGTTAATTTCCTGTTTCTGACCCTCTAAGGAAACCCTTCCAAAAAGCCTTTGGAGCCGCTTAGAGAGAACAGCTGCGAAGTTGATGCACAGAACATTAACCTAGATTCCAGCCCTGGGTCCCAATCATCCATCTTTCTCTGGAGGTTACGTAGCCCACAGAGGGATTCAAGCAGGGAGTTGGCCTTATACAACTGACACATGAAACTGGGATGTGATGCAGGGCCACTCTCCTTGCCCTCACTCTACGTGGGCCGGAGAAGTTATCACGCAGCAGAATTCAACACCCTTCCTCTACACGTGTGTACCCAAAAGAAGCGCTGGGCAGTGGGTGTTCTCAGGCCAAGAGCAGTCCTTGTTCTGGGCTGCACCTGCTCTGTGGTTCAAAGGTTCTCTGACTCTGCTCCTTTGGAAGCATTTCAGGGCTGACGCTATCCCTGGGCTGCCAAAACAAAGAGGCATAGCGGCCTTTCACACTGAAGGCATGGCCTTCTTTCCCATCCAGAATGTGTATGTTGCCCCTCCCAGGCTGGAGGCGTGTAAGTTGAAACCATTTGCTCTGCCCCTGGAAAAGGCAAGTGGGGGTCCTCGATTTGGGCTGCCTGGTGAAACAACATGCAGTCACAGGCAGCCTGAGTACCTTTCCTTTAGTGTGTTCCTAGCTAGGTAAACTCGGCCTTCGGAGGCAAGATGAGAGCAAACATGTTCAAGTTGTGGGGAAAGTCTTTGACCAATGACCAATATGCTTGTGCTTGTGCGAGGCTTAGGCAGAAGCTTTCCAACACAGGGTTTTGACCTTACCATAAGCCGTCCCTTTGGGCTGAAGCAGGCGGGGGTTCTGTATCACAGTCTGGGAAACAGGGCCTCAGGTGAGTCTGCCAACTGACTCCCTGCCCTCCGTCACAGCCAGCTGAGAAATTAGGGCAAGGCTGATGGAACCCTCTTACAACGAAATGTTTCTCTTCAGAATAGGAGATTTTGCTACCAGACTTCAGCTACTCCTCTCTCTCAGAGTTGGTTCGTGTGTGGACTAGGGAAAGCTCCTAGGGTCTCCAGCTATGAAGGGCTCTTTGCCCAGTTGGTTTCATCCGAGAAAGAGCCAGAGGGGCTGATCTCAACAAATAGGGCTGCACACCGTGAGTCCTTCGGGTAGGGCAGTCCTGATCCAATGTGCCACCTAAGGAATAAAAGCAAAGTTTCCTTGCCACAGGAAAAAACACCGAGGCCTGGTGTTTTCTCTATGAAATTGTGTGAGCTGGTGGGTGAGGCCTTTACTATATTGTGGAAAAGCTCGGGGTTACGGCTGTCTTTCTCCCTCTCTCAGTACAATACCCTGGTCTCAGCTGTTGGGGAATGCTGAGTGGGAGAGGCTGCCTCTCTGCCGGACTCAGAAGGCTTCTTTCCTTTAGGGCAATTCCGTTTGTGTCTTACCTCGTGGAGAAAGAAACAGGGCGCCTAGAGATATTCTACCATGAAATACCTAACGACAGAGGATCTGCAGGAGCTGGTTTCTCGGTGGAAGGAGCCAAAACGCCTGCATTCCTAAGGTCTCTTTCAGAACTGCCAGACACTCTGCCGTCCTAGGCCTAAGAACTGGAAATTGTGACGGCATGGCAACACTTGGAATCCTAGGATGCAGTGGAAATGCGACTCTCAAACTGGATGGAAGAAGCTTCCAAGCATAGTGTTCTTCCATTTACCAAAGAGAACCCAAGTGTCTGAGGCTGGTAGCCTTGTTGCTGGAGAGAACTGGCATCCCCGTGGGCCTGTCGGTTAATTTCCTGTTTCTGACCCTCTAAGGAAACCCTTCCAAAAAGCCTTTGGAGCCGCTTAGAGAGAACAGCTGCGAAGTTGATGCACAGAACATTAACCTAGATTCCAGCCCTGGGTCCCAATCATCCATCTTTCTCTGGAGGTTACGTAGCCCACAGAGGGATTCAAGCAGGGAGTTTGCCTTATACAACTGACACATGAAACTGGGATGTGATGCAGGGCCACTCTCCTTGCCCTCACTCTACGTGGGCCGGAGAAGTTATCACGCAGCAGAATTCAACACCCTTCCTCTACACGTGTGTACCCAAAAGAAGTGCTGGGCAGTGGGTGTTCTCAGGCCAAGAGCAGTCCTTGTTCTGGGCTGCACCTGCTCTGTGGTTCAAAGGTTCTCTGACTCTGCTCCTTTGGAAGCATTTCAGGGCTGACGCTATCCCTGGGCTGCCAAAGCAAAGAGGCATAGCGGCCTTTCACACTGAAGGCATGGGCTTGTTTCCCATTCAGAAAGTTATGTTGCCCCTCCCTGGCTGGAGGCGGGTAAGTTGTCACAATTTGCTCTGCCCCTGGAAAATGCAAGTGGGGGTCCTCGATTTGGGCTGCCTGGTGAAACAACATGCAGTCACAGGCAGCCTGAGTACCTTTCCTTTAGTGTGTTCCTAGCTAGGTAAACTCGGCCTTCGGAGGCTAGATGAGAGCAAACATGTTCAAGTTGTGGGGAAAGTCTTTGACCAATGACCAATATGCTTGTGCTTGTGCGAGGCTTAGGCAGGAGCTTTCCAACACAGGGTTTTGACCTTACCATAAGCCGTCCCTTTGGGCTGAAGCAGGCGGGGGTTCTCTATCACAGTCTGGGAAACAGGGCCTCAGGTGAGTCTGCCAACTGACTCCCTGCCCTCCGTCACAGCCAGCTGGGAAATTAGGGCAAGGCTGATGGAATCCTCTTACAACGAAATGTTTCTCTTCAGAATAGGAGATTTTACTACCAGACTTCAGCTACTCCTCTCTCTCAGAGTTGGTTCGTGTGTGGACTAGGGAAAGCTCCTAGGGTCTCCAGCTATGAAGGGCTCTTTGCCCAGTTGGTTTCATCCGAGAAAGAGCCAGAGGGGCTGATCTCAACAAATAGGGCTGCACACCGTGAGTCCTTCGGGTAGGGCAGTCCTGATCCAATGTGCCACCTAAGGAATAAAAGCAAAGTTTCCTTGCCACAGGAAAAAACACCGAGGCCTGGTGTTTTCTCTATGAAATTGTGTGAGCTGGTGGGTGAGGCCTTTACTATATTGTGGAAAAGCTCGGGGTTACGGCTGTCTTTCTCCCTCTCTCAGTACAATACCCTGGTCTCAGCTGTTGGGGAATGCTGAGTGGGAGAGGCTGCCTCTCTGCCGGACTCAGAAGGCTTCTTTCCTTTAGGGCAATTCCGTTTGTGTCTTACCTCGTGGAGAAAGAAACAGGGCGCCTAGAGATATTCTACCATGAAATACCTAACGACAGAGGATCTGCAGGAGCTGGTTTCTCGGTGGAAGGAGCCAAAACGCCTGCATTCCTAAGGTCTCTTTCAGAACTGCCAGACACTCTGCCGTCCTAGGCCTAAGAACTGGAAATTGTGACGGCATGGCAACACTTGGAATCCTAGGATGCAGTGGAAATGCGACTCTCAAACTGGATGGAAGAAGCTTCCAAGCATAGTGTTCTTCCATTTACCAAAGAGAACCCAAGTGTCTGAGGCTGGTAGCCTTGTTGCTGGAGAGAACTGGCATCCCCGTGGGCCTGTCGGTTAATTTCCTGTTTCTGACCCTCTAAGGAAACCCTTCCAAAAAGCCTTTGAGACCCGCTTAGAGAGAAGAGCTGCGAAGTTGATGCACAGAACATTAACCTAGATTCCAGCCCTGGGTCCCAATCATCCATCTTTCTCTGGAGGTTACGTAGCCCACAGAGGGATTCAAGCAGGGAGTTTGCCTTATACAACTGACACATGAAACTGGGATGTGATGCAGGGCCACTCTCCTTGCCCTCACTCTACGTGGGCCGGAGAAGTTATCACGCAGCAGAATTCAACACCCTTCCTCTACACGTGTGTACCCAAAAGAAGCGCTGGGCAGTGGGTGTTCTCAGGCCAAGAGCAGTCCTTGTTCTGGGCTGCACCTGCTCTGTGGTTCAAAGGTTCTCTGACTCTGCTCCTTTGGAAGCATTTCAGGGCTGACGCTATCCCTGGGCTGCCAAAGCAAAGAGGCATAGCGGCCTTTCACACTGAAGGCATGGCCTTCTTTCCCATCCAGAATGTGTATGTTGCCCCTCCCAGGCTGGAGGCGTGTAAGTTGAAACCATTTGCTCTGCCTCTGGAAAAGGCAAGTGGGTGTCCTCGATTTGGGCTGCCTGGTGAAACAACATGCAGTCACAGGCAGCCTGAGTACCTTTCCTTTAGTGTGTTCCTAGCTAGGTAAACTCGGCCTTCGGAGGCTAGATGAGAGCAAACATGTTCAAGTTGTGGGGAAAGTCTTTGACCAATGACCAATATGCTTGTGCTTGTGCGAGGCTTAGGCAGGAGCTTTCCAACACAGGGTTTTGACCTTACCATAAGCCGTCCCTTTGGGCTGAAGCAGGCGGGGGTTCTGTATCACAGTCTGGGAAACAGGGCCTCAGGTCAGTCTGCCAACTGACTCCCTGCCCTCCGTCACAGCCAGCAGAGAAATTAGGGCAAGGCTGATGGAACCCTCTTACAACGAAATGTTTCTCTTCAGAATAGGAGATTTTGCTACCAGACTTCAGCTACTCCTCTCTCTCGAGTTGGTTCGTGTGTGCACTAGGGAAAGCTCCTAGGGTCTCCAGCTATGAAGGGCTCTTTGCCCAGTTGGTTTCATCCGAGAAAGAGCCAGAGGGGCTGATCTCAACAAATAGGGCTGCACACCGTGAGTCCTTCGGGTAGGGCAGTCCTGATCCAATGTGCCACCTAAGGAATAAAAGCAAAGTTTCCTTGCCACAGGAAAAAACACCGAGGCCTGGTGTTTTCTCTATGAAATTGTGTGAGCTGGTGGGTGAGGCCTTTACTATATTGTGGAAAAGCTCGGGGTTACGGCTGTCTTTCTCCCTCTCTCAGTACAATACCCTGGTCTCAGCTGTTGGGGAATGCTGAGTGGGAGAGGCTGCCTCTCTGCCGGACTCAGAAGGCTTCTTTCCTTTAGGGCAATTCCGTTTGTGTCTTACCTCGTGGAGAAAGAAACAGGGCGCCTAGAGATATTCTACCATGAAATACCTAACGACAGAGGATCTGCAGGAGCTGGTTTCTCGGTGGAAGGAGCCAAAACGCCTGCATTCCTAAGGTCTCTTTCAGAACTGCCAGACACTCTGCCGTCCTAGGCCTAAGAACTGGAAATTGTGACGGCATGGCAACACTTGGAATCCTAGGATGCAGTGGAAATGCGACTCTCAAACTGGATGGAAGAAGCTTCCAAGCATAGTGTTCTTCCATTTACCAAAGAGAACCCAAGTGTCTGAGGCTGGTAGCCTTGTTGCTGGAGAGAACTGGCATCCCCGTGGGCCTGTCGGTTAATTTCCTGTTTCTGACCCTCTAAGGAAACCCTTCCAAAAAGCCTTTGGAGCCGCTTAGAGAGAACAGCTGCGAAGTTGATGCACAGAACATTAACCTAGATTCCAGCCCTGGGTCCCAATCATCCATCTTTCTCTGGAGGTTACGTAGCCCACAGAGGGATTCAAGCAGGGAGTTGGCCTTATACAACTGACACATGAAACTGGGATGTGATGCAGGGCCACTCTCCTTGCCCTCACTCTACGTGGGCCGGAGAAGTTATCACGCAGCAGAATTCAACACCCTTCCTCTACACGTGTGTACCCAAAAGAAGCGCTGGGCAGTGGGTGTTCTCAGGCCAAGAGCAGTCCTTGTTCTGGGCTGCACCTGCTCTGTGGTTCAAAGGTTCTCTGACTCTGCTCCTTTGGAAGCATTTCAGGGCTGACGCTATCCCTGGGCTGCCAAAACAAAGAGGCATAGCGGCCTTTCACACTGAAGGCATGGCCTTCTTTCCCATCCAGAATGTGTATGTTGCCCCTCCCAGGCTGGAGGCGTGTAAGTTGAAACCATTTGCTCTGCCCCTGGAAAAGGCAAGTGGGGGTCCTCGATTTGGGCTGCCTGGTGAAACAACATGCAGTCACAGGCAGCCTGAGTACCTTTCCTTTAGTGTGTTCCTAGCTAGGTAAACTCGGCCTTCGGAGGCAAGATGAGAGCAAACATGTTCAAGTTGTGGGGAAAGTCTTTGACCAATGACCAATATGCTTGTGCTTGTGCGAGGCTTAGGCAGAAGCTTTCCAACACAGGGTTTTGACCTTACCATAAGCCGTCCCTTTGGGCTGAAGCAGGCGGGGGTTCTGTATCACAGTCTGGGAAACAGGGCCTCAGGTGAGTCTGCCAACTGACTCCCTGCCCTCCGTCACAGCCAGCTGAGAAATTAGGGCAAGGCTGATGGAACCCTCTTACAACGAAATGTTTCTCTTCAGAATAGGAGATTTTGCTACCAGACTTCAGCTACTCCTCTCTCTCAGAGTTGGTTCGTGTGTGGACTAGGGAAAGCTCCTAGGGTCTCCAGCTATGAAGGGCTCTTTGCCCAGTTGGTTTCATCCGAGAAAGAGCCAGAGGGGCTGATCTCAACAAATAGGGCTGCACACCGTGAGTCCTTCGGGTAGGGCAGTCCTGATCCAATGTGCCACCTAAGGAATAAAAGCAAAGTTTCCTTGCCACAGGAAAAAACACCGAGGCCTGGTGTTTTCTCTATGAAATTGTGTGAGCTGGTGGGTGAGGCCTTTACTATATTGTGGAAAAGCTCGGGGTTACGGCTGTCTTTCTCCCTCTCTCAGTACAATACCCTGGTCTCAGCTGTTGGGGAATGCTGAGTGGGAGAGGCTGCCTCTCTGCCGGACTCAGAAGGCTTCTTTCCTTTAGGGCAATTCCGTTTGTGTCTTACCTCGTGGAGAAAGAAACAGGGCGCCTAGAGATATTCTACCATGAAATACCTAACGACAGAGGATCTGCAGGAGCTGGTTTCTCGGTGGAAGGAGCCAAAACGCCTGCATTCCTAAGGTCTCTTTCAGAACTGCCAGACACTCTGCCGTCCTAGGCCTAAGAACTGGAAATTGTGACGGCATGGCAACACTTGGAATCCTAGGATGCAGTGGAAATGCGACTCTCAAACTGGATGGAAGAAGCTTCCAAGCATAGTGTTCTTCCATTTACCAAAGAGAACCCAAGTGTCTGAGGCTGGTAGCCTTGTTGCTGGAGAGAACTGGCATCCCCGTGGGCCTGTCGGTTAATTTCCTGTTTCTGACCCTCTAAGGAAACCCTTCCAAAAAGCCTTTGGAGCCGCTTAGAGAGAACAGCTGCGAAGTTGATGCACAGAACATTAACCTAGATTCCAGCCCTGGGTCCCAATCATCCATCTTTCTCTGGAGGTTACGTAGCCCACAGAGGGATTCAAGCAGGGAGTTTGCCTTATACAACTGACACATGAAACTGGGATGTGATGCAGGGCCACTCTCCTTGCCCTCACTCTACGTGGGCCGGAGAAGTTATCACGCAGCAGAATTCAACACCCTTCCTCTACACGTGTGTACCCAAAAGAAGTGCTGGGCAGTGGGTGTTCTCAGGCCAAGAGCAGTCCTTGTTCTGGGCTGCACCTGCTCTGTGGTTCAAAGGTTCTCTGACTCTGCTCCTTTGGAAGCATTTCAGGGCTGACGCTATCCCTGGGCTGCCAAAGCAAAGAGGCATAGCGGCCTTTCACACTGAAGGCATGGGCTTGTTTCCCATTCAGAAAGTTATGTTGCCCCTCCCTGGCTGGAGGCGGGTAAGTTGTCACAATTTGCTCTGCCCCTGGAAAATGCAAGTGGGGGTCCTCGATTTGGGCTGCCTGGTGAAACAACATGCAGTCACAGGCAGCCTGAGTACCTTTCCTTTAGTGTGTTCCTAGCTAGGTAAACTCGGCCTTCGGAGGCTAGATGAGAGCAAACATGTTCAAGTTGTGGGGAAAGTCTTTGACCAATGACCAATATGCTTGTGCTTGTGCGAGGCTTAGGCAGGAGCTTTCCAACACAGGGTTTTGACCTTACCATAAGCCGTCCCTTTGGGCTGAAGCAGGCGGGGGTTCTCTATCACAGTCTGGGAAACAGGGCCTCAGGTGAGTCTGCCAACTGACTCCCTGCCCTCCGTCACAGCCAGCTGGGAAATTAGGGCAAGGCTGATGGAACCCTCTTACAACGAAATGTTTCTCTTCAGAATAGGAGATTTTACTACCAGACTTCAGCTACTCCTCTCTCTCAGAGTTGGTTCGTGTGTGGACTAGGGAAAGCTCCTAGGGTCTCCAGCTATGAAGGGCTCTTTGCCCAGTTGGTTTCATCCGAGAAAGAGCCAGAGGGGCTGATCTCAACAAATAGGGCTGCACACCGTGAGTCCTTCGGGTAGGGCAGTCCTGATCCAATGTGCCACCTAAGGAATAAAAGCAAAGTTTCCTTGCCACAGGAAAAAACACCGAGGCCTGGTGTTTTCTCTATGAAATTGTGTGAGCTGGTGGGTGAGGCCTTTACTATATTGTGGAAAAGCTCGGGGTTACGGCTGTCTTTCTCCCTCTCTCAGTACAATACCCTGGTCTCAGCTGTTGGGGAATGCTGAGTGGGAGAGGCTGCCTCTCTGCCGGACTCAGAAGGCTTCTTTCCTTTAGGGCAATTCCGTTTGTGTCTTACCTCGTGGAGAAAGAAACAGGGCGCCTAGAGATATTCTACCATGAAATACCTAACGACAGAGGATCTGCAGGAGCTGGTTTCTCGGTGGAAGGAGCCAAAACGCCTGCATTCCTAAGGTCTCTTTCAGAACTGCCAGACACTCTGCCGTCCTAGGCCTAAGAACTGGAAATTGTGACGGCATGGCAACACTTGGAATCCTAGGATGCAGTGGAAATGCGACTCTCAAACTGGATGGAAGAAGCTTCCAAGCATAGTGTTCTTCCATTTACCAAAGAGAACCCAAGTGTCTGAGGCTGGTAGCCTTGTTGCTGGAGAGAACTGGCATCCCCGTGGGCCTGTCGGTTAATTTCCTGTTTCTGACCCTCTAAGGAAACCCTTCCAAAAAGCCTTTGAGACCCGCTTAGAGAGAAGAGCTGCGAAGTTGATGCACAGAACATTAACCTAGATTCCAGCCCTGGGTCCCAATCATCCATCTTTCTCTGGAGGTTACGTAGCCCACAGAGGGATTCAAGCAGGGAGTTTGCCTTATACAACTGACACATGAAACTGGGATGTGATGCAGGGCCACTCTCCTTGCCCTCACTCTACGTGGGCCGGAGAAGTTATCACGCAGCAGAATTCAACACCCTTCCTCTACACGTGTGTACCCAAAAGAAGCGCTGGGCAGTGGGTGTTCTCAGGCCAAGAGCAGTCCTTGTTCTGGGCTGCACCTGCTCTGTGGTTCAAAGGTTCTCTGACTCTGCTCCTTTGGAAGCATTTCAGGGCTGACGCTATCCCTGGGCTGCCAAAGCAAAGAGGCATAGCGGCCTTTCACACTGAAGGCATGGCCTTCTTTCCCATCCAGAATGTGTATGTTGCCCCTCCCAGGCTGGAGGCGTGTAAGTTGAAACCATTTGCTCTGCCTCTGGAAAAGGCAAGTGGGTGTCCTCGATTTGGGCTGCCTGGTGAAACAACATGCAGTCACAGGCAGCCTGAGTACCTTTCCTTTAGTGTGTTCCTAGCTAGGTAAACTCGGCCTTCGGAGGCTAGATGAGAGCAAACATGTTCAAGTTGTGGGGAAAGTCTTTGACCAATGACCAATATGCTTGTGCTTGTGCGAGGCTTAGGCAGGAGCTTTCCAACACAGGGTTTTGACCTTACCATAAGCCGTCCCTTTGGGCTGAAGCAGGCGGGGGTTCTGTATCACAGTCTGGGAAACAGGGCCTCAGGTCAGTCTGCCAACTGACTCCCTGCCCTCCGTCACAGCCAGCAGAGAAATTAGGGCAAGGCTGATGGAACCCTCTTACAACGAAATGTTTCTCTTCAGAATAGGAGATTTTGCTACCAGACTTCAGCTACTCCTCTCTCTCGAGTTGGTTCGTGTGTGCACTAGGGAAAGCTCCTAGGGTCTCCAGCTATGAAGGGCTCTTTGCCCAGTTGGTTTCATCCGAGAAAGAGCCAGAGGGGCTGATCTCAACAAATAGGGCTGCACACCGTGAGTCCTTCGGGTAGGGCAGTCCTGATCCAATGTGCCACCTAAGGAATAAAAGCAAAGTTTCCTTGCCACAGGAAAAAACACCGAGGCCTGGTGTTTTCTCTATGAAATTGTGTGAGCTGGTGGGTGAGGCCTTTACTATATTGTGGAAAAGCTCGGGGTTACGGCTGTCTTTCTCCCTCTCTCAGTACAATACCCTGGTCTCAGCTGTTGGGGAATGCTGAGTGGGAGAGGCTGCCTCTCTGCCGGACTCAGAAGGCTTCTTTCCTTTAGGGCAATTCCGTTTGTGTCTTACCTCGTGGAGAAAGAAACAGGGCGCCTAGAGATATTCTACCATGAAATACCTAACGACAGAGGATCTGCAGGAGCTGGTTTCTCGGTGGAAGGAGCCAAAACGCCTGCATTCCTAAGGTCTCTTTCAGAACTGCCAGACACTCTGCCGTCCTAGGCCTAAGAACTGGAAATTGTGACGGCATGGCAACACTTGGAATCCTAGGATGCAGTGGAAATGCGACTCTCAAACTGGATGGAAGAAGCTTCCAAGCATAGTGTTCTTCCATTTACCAAAGAGAACCCAAGTGTCTGAGGCTGGTAGCCTTGTTGCTGGAGAGAACTGGCATCCCCGTGGGCCTGTCGGTTAATTTCCTGTTTCTGACCCTCTAAGGAAACCCTTCCAAAAAGCCTTTGGAGCCGCTTAGAGAGAACAGCTGCGAAGTTGATGCACAGAACATTAACCTAGATTCCAGCCCTGGGTCCCAATCATCCATCTTTCTCTGGAGGTTACGTAGCCCACAGAGGGATTCAAGCAGGGAGTTGGCCTTATACAACTGACACATGAAACTGGGATGTGATGCAGGGCCACTCTCCTTGCCCTCACTCTACGTGGGCCGGAGAAGTTATCACGCAGCAGAATTCAACACCCTTCCTCTACACGTGTGTACCCAAAAGAAGCGCTGGGCAGTGGGTGTTCTCAGGCCAAGAGCAGTCCTTGTTCTGGGCTGCACCTGCTCTGTGGTTCAAAGGTTCTCTGACTCTGCTCCTTTGGAAGCATTTCAGGGCTGACGCTATCCCTGGGCTGCCAAAACAAAGAGGCATAGCGGCCTTTCACACTGAAGGCATGGCCTTCTTTCCCATCCAGAATGTGTATGTTGCCCCTCCCAGGCTGGAGGCGTGTAAGTTGAAACCATTTGCTCTGCCCCTGGAAAAGGCAAGTGGGGGTCCTCGATTTGGGCTGCCTGGTGAAACAACATGCAGTCACAGGCAGCCTGAGTACCTTTCCTTTAGTGTGTTCCTAGCTAGGTAAACTCGGCCTTCGGAGGCAAGATGAGAGCAAACATGTTCAAGTTGTGGGGAAAGTCTTTGACCAATGACCAATATGCTTGTGCTTGTGCGAGGCTTAGGCAGAAGCTTTCCAACACAGGGTTTTGACCTTACCAGAAGCCGTCCCTTTGGGCTGAAGCAGGCGGGGGTTCTGTATCACAGTCTGGGAAACAGGGCCTCAGGTGAGTCTGCCAACTGACTCCCTGCCCTCCGTCACAGCCAGCTGAGAAATTAGGGCAAGGCTGATGGAACCCTCTTACAACGAAATGTTTCTCTTCAGAATAGGAGATTTTGCTACCAGACTTCAGCTACTCCTCTCTCTCAGAGTTGGTTCGTGTGTGGACTAGGGAAAGCTCCTAGGGTCTCCAGCTATGAAGGGCTCTTTGCCCAGTTGGTTTCATCCGAGAAAGAGCCAGAGGGGCTGATCTCAACAAATAGGGCTGCACACCGTGAGTCCTTCGGGTAGGGCAGTCCTGATCCAATGTGCCACCTAAGGAATAAAAGCAAAGTTTCCTTGCCACAGGAAAAAACACCGAGGCCTGGTGTTTTCTCTATGAAATTGTGTGAGCTGGTGGGTGAGGCCTTTACTATATTGTGGAAAAGCTCGGGGTTACGGCTGTCTTTCTCCCTCTCTCAGTACAATACCCTGGTCTCAGCTGTTGGGGAATGCTGAGTGGGAGAGGCTGCCTCTCTGCCGGACTCAGAAGGCTTCTTTCCTTTAGGGCAATTCCGTTTGTGTCTTACCTCGTGGAGAAAGAAACAGGGCGCCTAGAGATATTCTACCATGAAATACCTAACGACAGAGGATCTGCAGGAGCTGGTTTCTCGGTGGAAGGAGCCAAAACGCCTGCATTCCTAAGGTCTCTTTCAGAACTGCCAGACACTCTGCCGTCCTAGGCCTAAGAACTGGAAATTGTGACGGCATGGCAACACTTGGAATCCTAGGATGCAGTGGAAATGCGACTCTCAAACTGGATGGAAGAAGCTTCCAAGCATAGTGTTCTTCCATTTACCAAAGAGAACCCAAGTGTCTGAGGCTGGTAGCCTTGTTGCTGGAGAGAACTGGCATCCCCGTGGGCCTGTCGGTTAATTTCCTGTTTCTGACCCTCTAAGGAAACCCTTCCAAAAAGCCTTTGGAGCCGCTTAGAGAGAACAGCTGCGAAGTTGATGCACAGAACATTAACCTAGATTCCAGCCCTGGGTCCCAATCATCCATCTTTCTCTGGAGGTTACGTAGCCCACAGAGGGATTCAAGCAGGGAGTTGGCCTTATACAACTGACACATGAAACTGGGATGTGATGCAGGGCCACTCTCCTTGCCCTCACTCTACGTGGGCCGGAGAAGTTATCACGCAGCAGAATTCAACACCCTTCCTCTACACGTGTGTACCCAAAAGAAGTGCTGGGCAGTGGGTGTTCTCAGGCCAAGAGCAGTCCTTGTTCTGGGCTGCACCTGCTCTGTGGTTCAAAGGTTCTCTGACTCTGCTCCTTTGGAAGCATTTCAGGGCTGACGCTATCCCTGGGCTGCCAAAGCAAAGAGGCATAGCGGCCTTTCACACTGAAGGCATGGGCTTGTTTCCCATTCAGAAAGTTATGTTGCCCCTCCCTGGCTGGAGGCGGGTAAGTTGTCACAATTTGCTCTGCCCCTGGAAAATGCAAGTGGGGGTCCTCGATTTGGGCTGCCTGGTGAAACAACATGCAGTCACAGGCAGCCTGAGTACCTTTCCTTTAGTGTGTTCCTAGCTAGGTAAACTCGGCCTTCGGAGGCTAGATGAGAGCAAACATGTTCAAGTTGTGGGGAAAGTCTTTGACCAATGACCAATATGCTTGTGCTTGTGCGAGGCTTAGGCAGGAGCTTTCCAACACAGGGTTTTGACCTTACCATAAGCCGTCCCTTTGGGCTGAAGCAGGCGGGGGTTCTCTATCACAGTCTGGGAAACAGGGCCTCAGGTGAGTCTGCCAACTGACTCCCTGCCCTCCGTCACAGCCAGCTGGGAAATTAGGGCAAGGCTGATGGAACCCTCTTACAACGAAATGTTTCTCTTCAGAATAGGAGATTTTACTACCAGACTTCAGCTACTCCTCTCTCTCAGAGTTGGTTCGTGTGTGGACTAGGGAAAGCTCCTAGGGTCTCCAGCTATGAAGGGCTCTTTGCCCAGTTGGTTTCATCCGAGAAAGAGCCAGAGGGGCTGATCTCAACAAATAGGGCTGCACACCGTGAGTCCTTCGGGTAGGGCAGTCCTGATCCAATGTGCCACCTAAGGAATAAAAGCAAAGTTTCCTTGCCACAGGAAAAAACACCGAGGCCTGGTGTTTTCTCTATGAAATTGTGTGAGCTGGTGGGTGAGGCCTTTACTATATTGTGGAAAAGCTCGGGGTTACGGCTGTCTTTCTCCCTCTCTCAGTACAATACCCTGGTCTCAGCTGTTGGGGAATGCTGAGTGGGAGAGGCTGCCTCTCTGCCGGACTCAGAAGGCTTCTTTCCTTTAGGGCAATTCCGTTTGTGTCTTACCTCGTGGAGAAAGAAACAGGGCGCCTAGAGATATTCTACCATGAAATACCTAACGACAGAGGATCTGCAGGAGCTGGTTTCTCGGTGGAAGGAGCCAAAACGCCTGCATTCCTAAGGTCTCTTTCAGAACTGCCAGACACTCTGCCGTCCTAGGCCTAAGAACTGGAAATTGTGACGGCATGGCAACACTTGGAATCCTAGGATGCAGTGGAAATGCGACTCTCAAACTGGATGGAAGAAGCTTCCAAGCATAGTGTTCTTCCATTTACCAAAGAGAACCCAAGTGTCTGAGGCTGGTAGCCTTGTTGCTGGAGAGAACTGGCATCCCCGTGGGCCTGTCGGTTAATTTCCTGTTTCTGACCCTCTAAGGAAACCCTTCCAAAAAGCCTTTGAGACCCGCTTAGAGAGAAGAGCTGCGAAGTTGATGCACAGAACATTAACCTAGATTCCAGCCCTGGGTCCCAATCATCCATCTTTCTCTGGAGGTTACGTAGCCCACAGAGGGATTCAAGCAGGGAGTTTGCCTTATACAACTGACACATGAAACTGGGATGTGATGCAGGGCCACTCTCCTTGCCCTCACTCTACGTGGGCCGGAGAAGTTATCACGCAGCAGAATTCAACACCCTTCCTCTACACGTGTGTACCCAAAAGAAGCGCTGGGCAGTGGGTGTTCTCAGGCCAAGAGCAGTCCTTGTTCTGGGCTGCACCTGCTCTGTGGTTCAAAGGTTCTCTGACTCTGCTCCTTTGGAAGCATTTCAGGGCTGACGCTATCCCTGGGCTGCCAAAGCAAAGAGGCATAGCGGCCTTTCACACTGAAGGCATGGCCTTCTTTCCCATCCAGAATGTGTATGTTGCCCCTCCCAGGCTGGAGGCGTGTAAGTTGAAACCATTTGCTCTGCCTCTGGAAAAGGCAAGTGGGTGTCCTCGATTTGGGCTGCCTGGTGAAACAACATGCAGTCACAGGCAGCCTGAGTACCTTTCCTTTAGTGTGTTCCTAGCTAGGTAAACTCGGCCTTCGGAGGCTAGATGAGAGCAAACATGTTCAAGTTGTGGGGAAAGTCTTTGACCAATGACCAATATGCTTGTGCTTGTGCGAGGCTTAGGCAGGAGCTTTCCAACACAGGGTTTTGACCTTACCATAAGCCGTCCCTTTGGGCTGAAGCAGGCGGGGGTTCTGTATCACAGTCTGGGAAACAGGGCCTCAGGTCAGTCTGCCAACTGACTCCCTGCCCTCCGTCACAGCCAGCAGAGAAATTAGGGCAAGGCTGATGGAACCCTCTTACAACGAAATGTTTCTCTTCAGAATAGGAGATTTTGCTACCAGACTTCAGCTACTCCTCTCTCTCGAGTTGGTTCGTGTGTGCACTAGGGAAAGCTCCTAGGGTCTCCAGCTATGAAGGGCTCTTTGCCCAGTTGGTTTCATCCGAGAAAGAGCCAGAGGGGCTGATCTCAACAAATAGGGCTGCACACCGTGAGTCCTTCGGGTAGGGCAGTCCTGATCCAATGTGCCACCTAAGGAATAAAAGCAAAGTTTCCTTGCCACAGGAAAAAACACCGAGGCCTGGTGTTTTCTCTATGAAATTGTGTGAGCTGGTGGGTGAGGCCTTTACTATATTGTGGAAAAGCTCGGGGTTACGGCTGTCTTTCTCCCTCTCTCAGTACAATACCCTGGTCTCAGCTGTTGGGGAATGCTGAGTGGGAGAGGCTGCCTCTCTGCCGGACTCAGAAGGCTTCTTTCCTTTAGGGCAATTCCGTTTGTGTCTTACCTCGTGGAGAAAGAAACAGGGCGCCTAGAGATATTCTACCATGAAATACCTAACGACAGAGGATCTGCAGGAGCTGGTTTCTCGGTGGAAGGAGCCAAAACGCCTGCATTCCTAAGGTCTCTTTCAGAACTGCCAGACACTCTGCCGTCCTAGGCCTAAGAACTGGAAATTGTGACGGCATGGCAACACTTGGAATCCTAGGATGCAGTGGAAATGCGACTCTCAAACTGGATGGAAGAAGCTTCCAAGCATAGTGTTCTTCCATTTACCAAAGAGAACCCAAGTGTCTGAGGCTGGTAGCCTTGTTGCTGGAGAGAACTGGCATCCCCGTGGGCCTGTCGGTTAATTTCCTGTTTCTGACCCTCTAAGGAAACCCTTCCAAAAAGCCTTTGGAGCCGCTTAGAGAGAACAGCTGCGAAGTTGATGCACAGAACATTAACCTAGATTCCAGCCCTGGGTCCCAATCATCCATCTTTCTCTGGAGGTTACGTAGCCCACAGAGGGATTCAAGCAGGGAGTTGGCCTTATACAACTGACACATGAAACTGGGATGTGATGCAGGGCCACTCTCCTTGCCCTCACTCTACGTGGGCCGGAGAAGTTATCACGCAGCAGAATTCAACACCCTTCCTCTACACGTGTGTACCCAAAAGAAGCGCTGGGCAGTGGGTGTTCTCAGGCCAAGAGCAGTCCTTGTTCTGGGCTGCACCTGCTCTGTGGTTCAAAGGTTCTCTGACTCTGCTCCTTTGGAAGCATTTCAGGGCTGACGCTATCCCTGGGCTGCCAAAACAAAGAGGCATAGCGGCCTTTCACACTGAAGGCATGGCCTTCTTTCCCATCCAGAATGTGTATGTTGCCCCTCCCAGGCTGGAGGCGTGTAAGTTGAAACCATTTGCTCTGCCCCTGGAAAAGGCAAGTGGGGGTCCTCGATTTGGGCTGCCTGGTGAAACAACATGCAGTCACAGGCAGCCTGAGTACCTTTCCTTTAGTGTGTTCCTAGCTAGGTAAACTCGGCCTTCGGAGGCAAGATGAGAGCAAACATGTTCAAGTTGTGGGGAAAGTCTTTGACCAATGACCAATATGCTTGTGCTTGTGCGAGGCTTAGGCAGAAGCTTTCCAACACAGGGTTTTGACCTTACCATAAGCCGTCCCTTTGGGCTGAAGCAGGCGGGGGTTCTGTATCACAGTCTGGGAAACAGGGCCTCAGGTGAGTCTGCCAACTGACTCCCTGCCCTCCGTCACAGCCAGCTGAGAAATTAGGGCAAGGCTGATGGAACCCTCTTACAACGAAATGTTTCTCTTCAGAATAGGAGATTTTGCTACCAGACTTCAGCTACTCCTCTCTCTCAGAGTTGGTTCGTGTGTGGACTAGGGAAAGCTCCTAGGGTCTCCAGCTATGAAGGGCTCTTTGCCCAGTTGGTTTCATCCGAGAAAGAGCCAGAGGGGCTGATCTCAACAAATAGGGCTGCACACCGTGAGTCCTTCGGGTAGGGCAGTCCTGATCCAATGTGCCACCTAAGGAATAAAAGCAAAGTTTCCTTGCCACAGGAAAAAACACCGAGGCCTGGTGTTTTCTCTATGAAATTGTGTGAGCTGGTGGGTGAGGCCTTTACTATATTGTGGAAAAGCTCGGGGTTACGGCTGTCTTTCTCCCTCTCTCAGTACAATACCCTGGTCTCAGCTGTTGGGGAATGCTGAGTGGGAGAGGCTGCCTCTCTGCCGGACTCAGAAGGCTTCTTTCCTTTAGGGCAATTCCGTTTGTGTCTTACCTCGTGGAGAAAGAAACAGGGCGCCTAGAGATATTCTACCATGAAATACCTAACGACAGAGGATCTGCAGGAGCTGGTTTCTCGGTGGAAGGAGCCAAAACGCCTGCATTCCTAAGGTCTCTTTCAGAACTGCCAGACACTCTGCCGTCCTAGGCCTAAGAACTGGAAATTGTGACGGCATGGCAACACTTGGAATCCTAGGATGCAGTGGAAATGCGACTCTCAAACTGGATGGAAGAAGCTTCCAAGCATAGTGTTCTTCCATTTACCAAAGAGAACCCAAGTGTCTGAGGCTGGTAGCCTTGTTGCTGGAGAGAACTGGCATCCCCGTGGGCCTGTCGGTTAATTTCCTGTTTCTGACCCTCTAAGGAAACCCTTCCAAAAAGCCTTTGGAGCCGCTTAGAGAGAACAGCTGCGAAGTTGATGCACAGAACATTAACCTAGATTCCAGCCCTGGGTCCCAATCATCCATCTTTCTCTGGAGGTTACGTAGCCCACAGAGGGATTCAAGCAGGGAGTTTGCCTTATACAACTGACACATGAAACTGGGATGTGATGCAGGGCCACTCTCCTTGCCCTCACTCTACGTGGGCCGGAGAAGTTATCACGCAGCAGAATTCAACACCCTTCCTCTACACGTGTGTACCCAAAAGAAGTGCTGGGCAGTGGGTGTTCTCAGGCCAAGAGCAGTCCTTGTTCTGGGCTGCACCTGCTCTGTGGTTCAAAGGTTCTCTGACTCTGCTCCTTTGGAAGCATTTCAGGGCTGACGCTATCCCTGGGCTGCCAAAGCAAAGAGGCATAGCGGCCTTTCACACTGAAGGCATGGGCTTGTTTCCCATTCAGAAAGTTATGTTGCCCCTCCCTGGCTGGAGGCGGGTAAGTTGTCACAATTTGCTCTGCCCCTGGAAAATGCAAGTGGGGGTCCTCGATTTGGGCTGCCTGGTGAAACAACATGCAGTCACAGGCAGCCTGAGTACCTTTCCTTTAGTGTGTTCCTAGCTAGGTAAACTCGGCCTTCGGAGGCTAGATGAGAGCAAACATGTTCAAGTTGTGGGGAAAGTCTTTGACCAATGACCAATATGCTTGTGCTTGTGCGAGGCTTAGGCAGGAGCTTTCCAACACAGGGTTTTGACCTTACCATAAGCCGTCCCTTTGGGCTGAAGCAGGCGGGGGTTCTCTATCACAGTCTGGGAAACAGGGCCTCAGGTGAGTCTGCCAACTGACTCCCTGCCCTCCGTCACAGCCAGCTGGGAAATTAGGGCAAGGCTGATGGAACCCTCTTACAACGAAATGTTTCTCTTCAGAATAGGAGATTTTACTACCAGACTTCAGCTACTCCTCTCTCTCAGAGTTGGTTCGTGTGTGGACTAGGGAAAGCTCCTAGGGTCTCCAGCTATGAAGGGCTCTTTGCCCAGTTGGTTTCATCCGAGAAAGAGCCAGAGGGGCTGATCTCAACAAATAGGGCTGCACACCGTGAGTCCTTCGGGTAGGGCAGTCCTGATCCAATGTGCCACCTAAGGAATAAAAGCAAAGTTTCCTTGCCACAGGAAAAAACACCGAGGCCTGGTGTTTTCTCTATGAAATTGTGTGAGCTGGTGGGTGAGGCCTTTACTATATTGTGGAAAAGCTCGGGGTTACGGCTGTCTTTCTCCCTCTCTCAGTACAATACCCTGGTCTCAGCTGTTGGGGAATGCTGAGTGGGAGAGGCTGCCTCTCTGCCGGACTCAGAAGGCTTCTTTCCTTTAGGGCAATTCCGTTTGTGTCTTACCTCGTGGAGAAAGAAACAGGGCGCCTAGAGATATTCTACCATGAAATACCTAACGACAGAGGATCTGCAGGAGCTGGTTTCTCGGTGGAAGGAGCCAAAACGCCTGCATTCCTAAGGTCTCTTTCAGAACTGCCAGACACTCTGCCGTCCTAGGCCTAAGAACTGGAAATTGTGACGGCATGGCAACACTTGGAATCCTAGGATGCAGTGGAAATGCGACTCTCAAACTGGATGGAAGAAGCTTCCAAGCATAGTGTTCTTCCATTTACCAAAGAGAACCCAAGTGTCTGAGGCTGGTAGCCTTGTTGCTGGAGAGAACTGGCATCCCCGTGGGCCTGTCGGTTAATTTCCTGTTTCTGACCCTCTAAGGAAACCCTTCCAAAAAGCCTTTGAGACCCGCTTAGAGAGAAGAGCTGCGAAGTTGATGCACAGAACATTAACCTAGATTCCAGCCCTGGGTCCCAATCATCCATCTTTCTCTGGAGGTTACGTAGCCCACAGAGGGATTCAAGCAGGGAGTTTGCCTTATACAACTGACACATGAAACTGGGATGTGATGCAGGGCCACTCTCCTTGCCCTCACTCTACGTGGGCCGGAGAAGTTATCACGCAGCAGAATTCAACACCCTTCCTCTACACGTGTGTACCCAAAAGAAGCGCTGGGCAGTGGGTGTTCTCAGGCCAAGAGCAGTCCTTGTTCTGGGCTGCACCTGCTCTGTGGTTCAAAGGTTCTCTGACTCTGCTCCTTTGGAAGCATTTCAGGGCTGACGCTATCCCTGGGCTGCCAAAGCAAAGAGGCATAGCGGCCTTTCACACTGAAGGCATGGCCTTCTTTCCCATCCAGAATGTGTATGTTGCCCCTCCCAGGCTGGAGGCGTGTAAGTTGAAACCATTTGCTCTGCCTCTGGAAAAGGCAAGTGGGTGTCCTCGATTTGGGCTGCCTGGTGAAACAACATGCAGTCACAGGCAGCCTGAGTACCTTTCCTTTAGTGTGTTCCTAGCTAGGTAAACTCGGCCTTCGGAGGCTAGATGAGAGCAAACATGTTCAAGTTGTGGGGAAAGTCTTTGACCAATGACCAATATGCTTGTGCTTGTGCGAGGCTTAGGCAGGAGCTTTCCAACACAGGGTTTTGACCTTACCATAAGCCGTCCCTTTGGGCTGAAGCAGGCGGGGGTTCTGTATCACAGTCTGGGAAACAGGGCCTCAGGTCAGTCTGCCAACTGACTCCCTGCCCTCCGTCACAGCCAGCAGAGAAATTAGGGCAAGGCTGATGGAACCCTCTTACAACGAAATGTTTCTCTTCAGAATAGGAGATTTTGCTACCAGACTTCAGCTACTCCTCTCTCTCGAGTTGGTTCGTGTGTGCACTAGGGAAAGCTCCTAGGGTCTCCAGCTATGAAGGGCTCTTTGCCCAGTTGGTTTCATCCGAGAAAGAGCCAGAGGGGCTGATCTCAACAAATAGGGCTGCACACCGTGAGTCCTTCGGGTAGGGCAGTCCTGATCCAATGTGCCACCTAAGGAATAAAAGCAAAGTTTCCTTGCCACAGGAAAAAACACCGAGGCCTGGTGTTTTCTCTATGAAATTGTGTGAGCTGGTGGGTGAGGCCTTTACTATATTGTGGAAAAGCTCGGGGTTACGGCTGTCTTTCTCCCTCTCTCAGTACAATACCCTGGTCTCAGCTGTTGGGGAATGCTGAGTGGGAGAGGCTGCCTCTCTGCCGGACTCAGAAGGCTTCTTTCCTTTAGGGCAATTCCGTTTGTGTCTTACCTCGTGGAGAAAGAAACAGGGCGCCTAGAGATATTCTACCATGAAATACCTAACGACAGAGGATCTGCAGGAGCTGGTTTCTCGGTGGAAGGAGCCAAAACGCCTGCATTCCTAAGGTCTCTTTCAGAACTGCCAGACACTCTGCCGTCCTAGGCCTAAGAACTGGAAATTGTGACGGCATGGCAACACTTGGAATCCTAGGATGCAGTGGAAATGCGACTCTCAAACTGGATGGAAGAAGCTTCCAAGCATAGTGTTCTTCCATTTACCAAAGAGAACCCAAGTGTCTGAGGCTGGTAGCCTTGTTGCTGGAGAGAACTGGCATCCCCGTGGGCCTGTCGGTTAATTTCCTGTTTCTGACCCTCTAAGGAAACCCTTCCAAAAAGCCTTTGGAGCCGCTTAGAGAGAACAGCTGCGAAGTTGATGCACAGAACATTAACCTAGATTCCAGCCCTGGGTCCCAATCATCCATCTTTCTCTGGAGGTTACGTAGCCCACAGAGGGATTCAAGCAGGGAGTTGGCCTTATACAACTGACACATGAAACTGGGATGTGATGCAGGGCCACTCTCCTTGCCCTCACTCTACGTGGGCCGGAGAAGTTATCACGCAGCAGAATTCAACACCCTTCCTCTACACGTGTGTACCCAAAAGAAGCGCTGGGCAGTGGGTGTTCTCAGGCCAAGAGCAGTCCTTGTTCTGGGCTGCACCTGCTCTGTGGTTCAAAGGTTCTCTGACTCTGCTCCTTTGGAAGCATTTCAGGGCTGACGCTATCCCTGGGCTGCCAAAACAAAGAGGCATAGCGGCCTTTCACACTGAAGGCATGGCCTTCTTTCCCATCCAGAATGTGTATGTTGCCCCTCCCAGGCTGGAGGCGTGTAAGTTGAAACCATTTGCTCTGCCCCTGGAAAAGGCAAGTGGGGGTCCTCGATTTGGGCTGCCTGGTGAAACAACATGCAGTCACAGGCAGCCTGAGTACCTTTCCTTTAGTGTGTTCCTAGCTAGGTAAACTCGGCCTTCGGAGGCAAGATGAGAGCAAACATGTTCAAGTTGTGGGGAAAGTCTTTGACCAATGACCAATATGCTTGTGCTTGTGCGAGGCTTAGGCAGAAGCTTTCCAACACAGGGTTTTGACCTTACCATAAGCCGTCCCTTTGGGCTGAAGCAGGCGGGGGTTCTGTATCACAGTCTGGGAAACAGGGCCTCAGGTGAGTCTGCCAACTGACTCCCTGCCCTCCGTCACAGCCAGCTGAGAAATTAGGGCAAGGCTGATGGAACCCTCTTACAACGAAATGTTTCTCTTCAGAATAGGAGATTTTGCTACCAGACTTCAGCTACTCCTCTCTCTCAGAGTTGGTTCGTGTGTGGACTAGGGAAAGCTCCTAGGGTCTCCAGCTATGAAGGGCTCTTTGCCCAGTTGGTTTCATCCGAGAAAGAGCCAGAGGGGCTGATCTCAACAAATAGGGCTGCACACCGTGAGTCCTTCGGGTAGGGCAGTCCTGATCCAATGTGCCACCTAAGGAATAAAAGCAAAGTTTCCTTGCCACAGGAAAAAACACCGAGGCCTGGTGTTTTCTCTATGAAATTGTGTGAGCTGGTGGGTGAGGCCTTTACTATATTGTGGAAAAGCTCGGGGTTACGGCTGTCTTTCTCCCTCTCTCAGTACAATACCCTGGTCTCAGCTGTTGGGGAATGCTGAGTGGGAGAGGCTGCCTCTCTGCCGGACTCAGAAGGCTTCTTTCCTTTAGGGCAATTCCGTTTGTGTCTTACCTCGTGGAGAAAGAAACAGGGCGCCTAGAGATATTCTACCATGAAATACCTAACGACAGAGGATCTGCAGGAGCTGGTTTCTCGGTGGAAGGAGCCAAAACGCCTGCATTCCTAAGGTCTCTTTCAGAACTGCCAGACACTCTGCCGTCCTAGGCCTAAGAACTGGAAATTGTGACGGCATGGCAACACTTGGAATCCTAGGATGCAGTGGAAATGCGACTCTCAAACTGGATGGAAGAAGCTTCCAAGCATAGTGTTCTTCCATTTACCAAAGAGAACCCAAGTGTCTGAGGCTGGTAGCCTTGTTGCTGGAGAGAACTGGCATCCCCGTGGGCCTGTCGGTTAATTTCCTGTTTCTGACCCTCTAAGGAAACCCTTCCAAAAAGCCTTTGGAGCCGCTTAGAGAGAACAGCTGCGAAGTTGATGCACAGAACATTAACCTAGATTCCAGCCCTGGGTCCCAATCATCCATCTTTCTCTGGAGGTTACGTAGCCCACAGAGGGATTCAAGCAGGGAGTTTGCCTTATACAACTGACACATGAAACTGGGATGTGATGCAGGGCCACTCTCCTTGCCCTCACTCTACGTGGGCCGGAGAAGTTATCACGCAGCAGAATTCAACACCCTTCCTCTACACGTGTGTACCCAAAAGAAGTGCTGGGCAGTGGGTGTTCTCAGGCCAAGAGCAGTCCTTGTTCTGGGCTGCACCTGCTCTGTGGTTCAAAGGTTCTCTGACTCTGCTCCTTTGGAAGCATTTCAGGGCTGACGCTATCCCTGGGCTGCCAAAGCAAAGAGGCATAGCGGCCTTTCACACTGAAGGCATGGGCTTGTTTCCCATTCAGAAAGTTATGTTGCCCCTCCCTGGCTGGAGGCGGGTAAGTTGTCACAATTTGCTCTGCCCCTGGAAAATGCAAGTGGGGGTCCTCGATTTGGGCTGCCTGGTGAAACAACATGCAGTCACAGGCAGCCTGAGTACCTTTCCTTTAGTGTGTTCCTAGCTAGGTAAACTCGGCCTTCGGAGGCTAGATGAGAGCAAACATGTTCAAGTTGTGGGGAAAGTCTTTGACCAATGACCAATATGCTTGTGCTTGTGCGAGGCTTAGGCAGGAGCTTTCCAACACAGGGTTTTGACCTTACCATAAGCCGTCCCTTTGGGCTGAAGCAGGCGGGGGTTCTCTATCACAGTCTGGGAAACAGGGCCTCAGGTGAGTCTGCCAACTGACTCCCTGCCCTCCGTCACAGCCAGCTGGGAAATTAGGGCAAGGCTGATGGAACCCTCTTACAACGAAATGTTTCTCTTCAGAATAGGAGATTTTACTACCAGACTTCAGCTACTCCTCTCTCTCAGAGTTGGTTCGTGTGTGGACTAGGGAAAGCTCCTAGGGTCTCCAGCTATGAAGGGCTCTTTGCCCAGTTGGTTTCATCCGAGAAAGAGCCAGAGGGGCTGATCTCAACAAATAGGGCTGCACACCGTGAGTCCTTCGGGTAGGGCAGTCCTGATCCAATGTGCCACCTAAGGAATAAAAGCAAAGTTTCCTTGCCACAGGAAAAAACACCGAGGCCTGGTGTTTTCTCTATGAAATTGTGTGAGCTGGTGGGTGAGGCCTTTACTATATTGTGGAAAAGCTCGGGGTTACGGCTGTCTTTCTCCCTCTCTCAGTACAATACCCTGGTCTCAGCTGTTGGGGAATGCTGAGTGGGAGAGGCTGCCTCTCTGCCGGACTCAGAAGGCTTCTTTCCTTTAGGGCAATTCCGTTTGTGTCTTACCTCGTGGAGAAAGAAACAGGGCGCCTAGAGATATTCTACCATGAAATACCTAACGACAGAGGATCTGCAGGAGCTGGTTTCTCGGTGGAAGGAGCCAAAACGCCTGCATTCCTAAGGTCTCTTTCAGAACTGCCAGACACTCTGCCGTCCTAGGCCTAAGAACTGGAAATTGTGACGGCATGGCAACACTTGGAATCCTAGGATGCAGTGGAAATGCGACTCTCAAACTGGATGGAAGAAGCTTCCAAGCATAGTGTTCTTCCATTTACCAAAGAGAACCCAAGTGTCTGAGGCTGGTAGCCTTGTTGCTGGAGAGAACTGGCATCCCCGTGGGCCTGTCGGTTAATTTCCTGTTTCTGACCCTCTAAGGAAACCCTTCCAAAAAGCCTTTGAGACCCGCTTAGAGAGAAGAGCTGCGAAGTTGATGCACAGAACATTAACCTAGATTCCAGCCCTGGGTCCCAATCATCCATCTTTCTCTGGAGGTTACGTAGCCCACAGAGGGATTCAAGCAGGGAGTTTGCCTTATACAACTGACACATGAAACTGGGATGTGATGCAGGGCCACTCTCCTTGCCCTCACTCTACGTGGGCCGGAGAAGTTATCACGCAGCAGAATTCAACACCCTTCCTCTACACGTGTGTACCCAAAAGAAGCGCTGGGCAGTGGGTGTTCTCAGGCCAAGAGCAGTCCTTGTTCTGGGCTGCACCTGCTCTGTGGTTCAAAGGTTCTCTGACTCTGCTCCTTTGGAAGCATTTCAGGGCTGACGCTATCCCTGGGCTGCCAAAGCAAAGAGGCATAGCGGCCTTTCACACTGAAGGCATGGCCTTCTTTCCCATCCAGAATGTGTATGTTGCCCCTCCCAGGCTGGAGGCGTGTAAGTTGAAACCATTTGCTCTGCCTCTGGAAAAGGCAAGTGGGTGTCCTCGATTTGGGCTGCCTGGTGAAACAACATGCAGTCACAGGCAGCCTGAGTACCTTTCCTTTAGTGTGTTCCTAGCTAGGTAAACTCGGCCTTCGGAGGCTAGATGAGAGCAAACATGTTCAAGTTGTGGGGAAAGTCTTTGACCAATGACCAATATGCTTGTGCTTGTGCGAGGCTTAGGCAGGAGCTTTCCAACACAGGGTTTTGACCTTACCATAAGCCGTCCCTTTGGGCTGAAGCAGGCGGGGGTTCTGTATCACAGTCTGGGAAACAGGGCCTCAGGTCAGTCTGCCAACTGACTCCCTGCCCTCCGTCACAGCCAGCAGAGAAATTAGGGCAAGGCTGATGGAACCCTCTTACAACGAAATGTTTCTCTTCAGAATAGGAGATTTTGCTACCAGACTTCAGCTACTCCTCTCTCTCGAGTTGGTTCGTGTGTGCACTAGGGAAAGCTCCTAGGGTCTCCAGCTATGAAGGGCTCTTTGCCCAGTTGGTTTCATCCGAGAAAGAGCCAGAGGGGCTGATCTCAACAAATAGGGCTGCACACCGTGAGTCCTTCGGGTAGGGCAGTCCTGATCCAATGTGCCACCTAAGGAATAAAAGCAAAGTTTCCTTGCCACAGGAAAAAACACCGAGGCCTGGTGTTTTCTCTATGAAATTGTGTGAGCTGGTGGGTGAGGCCTTTACTATATTGTGGAAAAGCTCGGGGTTACGGCTGTCTTTCTCCCTCTCTCAGTACAATACCCTGGTCTCAGCTGTTGGGGAATGCTGAGTGGGAGAGGCTGCCTCTCTGCCGGACTCAGAAGGCTTCTTTCCTTTAGGGCAATTCCGTTTGTGTCTTACCTCGTGGAGAAAGAAACAGGGCGCCTAGAGATATTCTACCATGAAATACCTAACGACAGAGGATCTGCAGGAGCTGGTTTCTCGGTGGAAGGAGCCAAAACGCCTGCATTCCTAAGGTCTCTTTCAGAACTGCCAGACACTCTGCCGTCCTAGGCCTAAGAACTGGAAATTGTGACGGCATGGCAACACTTGGAATCCTAGGATGCAGTGGAAATGCGACTCTCAAACTGGATGGAAGAAGCTTCCAAGCATAGTGTTCTTCCATTTACCAAAGAGAACCCAAGTGTCTGAGGCTGGTAGCCTTGTTGCTGGAGAGAACTGGCATCCCCGTGGGCCTGTCGGTTAATTTCCTGTTTCTGACCCTCTAAGGAAACACTTCCAAAAAGCCTTTGGAGCCGCTTAGAGAGAACAGCTGCGAAGTTGATGCACAGAACATTAACCTAGATTCCAGCCCTGGGTCCCAATCATCCATCTTTCTCTGGAGGTTACGTAGCCCACAGAGGGATTCAAGCAGGGAGTTGGCCTTATACAACTGACACATGAAACTGGGATGTGATGCAGGGCCACTCTCCTTGCCCTCACTCTACGTGGGCCGGAGAAGTTATCACGCAGCAGAATTCAACACCCTTCCTCTACACGTGTGTACCCAAAAGAAGCGCTGGGCAGTGGGTGTTCTCAGGCCAAGAGCAGTCCTTGTTCTGGGCTGCACCTGCTCTGTGGTTCAAAGGTTCTCTGACTCTGCTCCTTTGGAAGCATTTCAGGGCTGACGCTATCCCTGGGCTGCCAAAACAAAGAGGCATAGCGGCCTTTCACACTGAAGGCATGGCCTTCTTTCCCATCCAGAATGTGTATGTTGCCCCTCCCAGGCTGGAGGCGTGTAAGTTGAAACCATTTGCTCTGCCCCTGGAAAAGGCAAGTGGGGGTCCTCGATTTGGGCTGCCTGGTGAAACAACATGCAGTCACAGGCAGCCTGAGTACCTTTCCTTTAGTGTGTTCCTAGCTAGGTAAACTCGGCCTTCGGAGGCAAGATGAGAGCAAACATGTTCAAGTTGTGGGGAAAGTCTTTGACCAATGACCAATATGCTTGTGCTTGTGCGAGGCTTAGGCAGAAGCTTTCCAACACAGGGTTTTGACCTTACCATAAGCCGTCCCTTTGGGCTGAAGCAGGCGGGGGTTCTGTATCACAGTCTGGGAAACAGGGCCTCAGGTGAGTCTGCCAACTGACTCCCTGCCCTCCGTCACAGCCAGCTGAGAAATTAGGGCAAGGCTGATGGAACCCTCTTACAACGAAATGTTTCTCTTCAGAATAGGAGATTTTGCTACCAGACTTCAGCTACTCCTCTCTCTCAGAGTTGGTTCGTGTGTGGACTAGGGAAAGCTCCTAGGGTCTCCAGCTATGAAGGGCTCTTTGCCCAGTTGGTTTCATCCGAGAAAGAGCCAGAGGGGCTGATCTCAACAAATAGGGCTGCACACCGTGAGTCCTTCGGGTAGGGCAGTCCTGATCCAATGTGCCACCTAAGGAATAAAAGCAAAGTTTCCTTGCCACAGGAAAAAACACCGAGGCCTGGTGTTTTCTCTATGAAATTGTGTGAGCTGGTGGGTGAGGCCTTTACTATATTGTGGAAAAGCTCGGGGTTACGGCTGTCTTTCTCCCTCTCTCAGTACAATACCCTGGTCTCAGCTGTTGGGGAATGCTGAGTGGGAGAGGCTGCCTCTCTGCCGGACTCAGAAGGCTTCTTTCCTTTAGGGCAATTCCGTTTGTGTCTTACCTCGTGGAGAAAGAAACAGGGCGCCTAGAGATATTCTACCATGAAATACCTAACGACAGAGGATCTGCAGGAGCTGGTTTCTCGGTGGAAGGAGCCAAAACGCCTGCATTCCTAAGGTCTCTTTCAGAACTGCCAGACACTCTGCCGTCCTAGGCCTAAGAACTGGAAATTGTGACGGCATGGCAACACTTGGAATCCTAGGATGCAGTGGAAATGCGACTCTCAAACTGGATGGAAGAAGCTTCCAAGCATAGTGTTCTTCCATTTACCAAAGAGAACCCAAGTGTCTGAGGCTGGTAGCCTTGTTGCTGGAGAGAACTGGCATCCCCGTGGGCCTGTCGGTTAATTTCCTGTTTCTGACCCTCTAAGGAAACCCTTCCAAAAAGCCTTTGGAGCCGCTTAGAGAGAACAGCTGCGAAGTTGATGCACAGAACATTAACCTAGATTCCAGCCCTGGGTCCCAATCATCCATCTTTCTCTGGAGGTTACGTAGCCCACAGAGGGATTCAAGCAGGGAGTTTGCCTTATACAACTGACACATGAAACTGGGATGTGATGCAGGGCCACTCTCCTTGCCCTCACTCTACGTGGGCCGGAGAAGTTATCACGCAGCAGAATTCAACACCCTTCCTCTACACGTGTGTACCCAAAAGAAGCGCTGGGCAGTGGGTGTTCTCAGGCCAAGAGCAGTCCTTGTTCTGGGCTGCACCTGCTCTGTGGTTCAAAGGTTCTCTGACTCTGCTCCTTTGGAAGCATTTCAGGGCTGACGCTATCCCTGGGCTGCCAAAGCAAAGAGGCATAGCGGCCTTTCACACTGAAGGCATGGGCTTGTTTCCCATTCAGAAAGTTATGTTGCCCCTCCCTGGCTGGAGGCGGGTAAGTTGTCACAATTTGCTCTGCCCCTGGAAAATGCAAGTGGGGGTCCTCGATTTGGGCTGCCTGGTGAAACAACATGCAGTCACAGGCAGCCTGAGTACCTTTCCTTTAGTGTCTTCCTAGCTAGGTAAACTCGGCCTTCGGAGGCTAGATGAGAGCAAACATGTTCAAGTTGTGGGGAAAGTCTTTGACCAATGACCAATATGCTTGTGCTTGTGCGAGGCTTAGGCAGGAGCTTTCCAACACAGGGTTTTGACCTTACCATAAGCCGTCCCTTTGGGCTGAAGCAGGCGGGGGTTCTCTATCACAGTCTGGGAAACAGGGCCTCAGGTGAGTCTGCCAACTGACTCCCTGCCCTCCGTCACAGCCAGCTGGGAAATTAGGGCAAGGCTGATGGAACCCTCTTACAACGGAATGTTTCTCTTCAGAATAGGAGATTTTACTACCAGACTTCAGCTACGCCTCTCTCTCAGAGTTGGTTCGTGTGTGGACTAGGGAAAGCTCCTAGGGTCTCCAGCTATGAAGGGCTCTTTGCCCAGTTGGTTTCATCCGAGAAAGAGCCAGAGGGGCTGATCTCAACAAATAGGGCTGCACACCGTGAGTCCTTCGGGTAGGGCAGTCCTGATCCAATGTGCCACCTAAGGAATAAAAGCAAAGTTTCCTTGCCACAGGAAAAAACACCGAGGCCTGGTGTTTTCTCTATGAAATTGTGTGAGCTGGTGGGTGAGGCCTTTACTATATTGTGGAAAAGCTCGGGGTTACGGCTGTCTTTCTCCCTCTCTCAGTACAATACCCTGGTCTCAGCTGTTGGGGAATGCTGAGTGGGAGAGGCTGCCTCTCTGCCGGACTCAGAAGGCTTCTTTCCTTTAGGGCAATTCCGTTTGTGTCTTACCTCGTGGAGAAAGAAACAGGGCGCCTAGAGATATTCTACCATGAAATACCTAACGACAGAGGATCTGCAGGAGCTGGTTTCTCGGTGGAAGGAGCCAAAACGCCTGCATTCCTAAGGTCTCTTTCAGAACTGCCAGACACTCTGCCGTCCTAGGCCTAAGAACTGGAAATTGTGACGGCATGGCAACACTTGGAATCCTAGGATGCAGTGGAAATGCGACTCTCAAACTGGATGGAAGAAGCTTCCAAGCATAGTGTTCTTCCATTTACCAAAGAGAACCCAAGTGTCTGAGGCTGGTAGCCTTGTTGCTGGAGAGAACTGGCATCCCCGTGGGCCTGTCGGTTAATTTCCTGTTTCTGACCCTCTAAGGAAACCCTTCCAAAAAGCCTTTGAGACCCGCTTAGAGAGAAGAGCTGCGAAGTTGATGCACAGAACATTAACCTAGATTCCAGCCCTGGGTCCCAATCATCCATCTTTCTCTGGAGGTTACGTAGCCCACAGAGGGATTCAAGCAGGGAGTTTGCCTTATACAACTGACACATGAAACTGGGATGTGATGCAGGGCCACTCTCCTTGCCCTCACTCTACGTGGGCCGGAGAAGTTATCACGCAGCAGAATTCAACACCCTTCCTCTACACGTGTGTACCCAAAAGAAGCGCTGGGCAGTGGGTGTTCTCAGGCCAAGAGCAGTCCTTGTTCTGGGCTGCACCTGCTCTGTGGTTCAAAGGTTCTCTGACTCTGCTCCTTTGGAAGCATTTCAGGGCTGACGCTATCCCTGGGCTGCCAAAACAAAGAGGCATAGCGGCCTTTCACACTGAAGGCATGGCCTTCTTTCCCATCCAGAATGTGTATGTTGCCCCTCCCAGGCTGGAGGCGTGTAAGTTGAAACCATTTGCTCTGCCCCTGGAAAAGGCAAGTGGGGGTCCTCGATTTGGGCTGCCTGGTGAAACAACATGCAGTCACAGGCAGCCTGAGTACCTTTCCTTTAGTGTGTTCCTAGCTAGGTAAACTCGGCCTTCGGAGGCAAGATGAGAGCAAACATGTTCAAGTTGTGGGGAAAGTCTTTGACCAATGACCAATATGCTTGTGCTTGTGCGAGGCTTAGGCAGAAGCTTTCCAACACAGGGTTTTGACCTTACCATAAGCCGTCCCTTTGGGCTGAAGCAGGCGGGGGTTCTGTATCACAGTCTGGGAAACAGGGCCTCAGGTGAGTCTGCCAACTGACTCCCTGCCCTCCGTCACAGCCAGCTGAGAAATTAGGGCAAGGCTGATGGAACCCTCTTACAACGAAATGTTTCTCTTCAGAATAGGAGATTTTGCTACCAGACTTCAGCTACTCCTCTCTCTCAGAGTTGGTTCGTGTGTGGACTAGGGAAAGCTCCTAGGGTCTCCAGCTATGAAGGGCTCTTTGCCCAGTTGGTTTCATCCGAGAAAGAGCCAGAGGGGCTGATCTCAACAAATAGGGCTGCACACCGTGAGTCCTTCGGGTAGGGCAGTCCTGATCCAATGTGCCACCTAAGGAATAAAAGCAAAGTTTCCTTGCCACAGGAAAAAACACCGAGGCCTGGTGTTTTCTCTATGAAATTGTGTGAGCTGGTGGGTGAGGCCTTTACTATATTGTGGAAAAGCTCGGGGTTACGGCTGTCTTTCTCCCTCTCTCAGTACAATACCCTGGTCTCAGCTGTTGGGGAATGCTGAGTGGGAGAGGCTGCCTCTCTGCCGGACTCAGAAGGCTTCTTTCCTTTAGGGCAATTCCGTTTGTGTCTTACCTCGTGGAGAAAGAAACAGGGCGCCTAGAGATATTCTACCATGAAATACCTAACGACAGAGGATCTGCAGGAGCTGGTTTCTCGGTGGAAGGAGCCAAAACGCCTGCATTCCTAAGGTCTCTTTCAGAACTGCCAGACACTCTGCCGTCCTAGGCCTAAGAACTGGAAATTGTGACGGCATGGCAACACTTGGAATCCTAGGATGCAGTGGAAATGCGACTCTCAAACTGGATGGAAGAAGCTTCCAAGCATAGTGTTCTTCCATTTACCAAAGAGAACCCAAGTGTCTGAGGCTGGTAGCCTTGTTGCTGGAGAGAACTGGCATCCCCGTGGGCCTGTCGGTTAATTTCCTGTTTCTGACCCTCTAAGGAAACCCTTCCAAAAAGCCTTTGAGACCCGCTTAGAGAGAAGAGCTGCGAAGTTGATGCACAGAACATTAACCTAGATTCCAGCCCTGGGTCCCAATCATCCATCTTTCTCTGGAGGTTACGTAGCCCACAGAGGGATTCAAGCAGGGAGTTTGCCTTATACAACTGACACATGAAACTGGGATGTGATGCAGGGCCACTCTCCTTGCCCTCACTCTACGTGGGCCGGAGAAGTTATCACGCAGCAGAATTCAACACCCTTCCTCTACACGTGTGTACCCAAAAGAAGCGCTGGGCAGTGGGTGTTCTCAGGCCAAGAGCAGTCCTTGTTCTGGGCTGCACCTGCTCTGTGGTTCAAAGGTTCTCTGACTCTGCTCCTTTGGAAGCATTTCAGGGCTGACGCTATCCCTGGGCTGCCAAAGCAAAGAGGCATAGCGGCCTTTCACACTGAAGGCATGGCCTTCTTTCCCATCCAGAATGTGTATGTTGCCCCTCCCAGGCTGGAGGCGTGTAAGTTGAAACCATTTGCTCTGCCTCTGGAAAAGGCAAGTGGGTGTCCTCGATTTGGGCTGCCTGGTGAAACAACATGCAGTCACAGGCAGCCTGAGTACCTTTCCTTTAGTGTGTTCCTAGCTAGGTAAACTCGGCCTTCGGAGGCTAGATGAGAGCAAACATGTTCAAGTTGTGGGGAAAGTCTTTGACCAATGACCAATATGCTTGTGCTTGTGCGAGGCTTAGGCAGGAGCTTTCCAACACAGGGTTTTGACCTTACCATAAGCCGTCCCTTTGGGCTGAAGCAGGCGGGGGTTCTGTATCACAGTCTGGGAAACAGGGCCTCAGGTGAGTCTGCCAACTGACTCCCTGCCCTCCGTCACAGCCAGCTGAGAAATTAGGGCAAGGCTGATGGAACCCTCTTACAACGAAATGTTTCTCTTCAGAATAGGAGATTTTGCTACCAGACTTCAGCTACTCCTCTCTCTCGAGTTGGTTCGTGTGTGGACTAGGGAAAGCTCCTAGGGTCTCCAGCTATGAAGGGCTCTTTGCCCAGTTGGTTTCATCCGAGAAAGAGCCAGAGGGGCTGATCTCAACAAATAGGGCTGCACACCGTGAGTCCTTCGGGTAGGGCAGTCCTGATCCAATGTGCCACCTAAGGAATAAAAGCAAAGTTTCCTTGCCACAGGAAAAAACACCGAGGCCTGGTGTTTTCTCTATGAAATTGTGTGAGCTGGTGGGTGAGGCCTTTACTATATTGTGGAAAAGCTCGGGGTTACGGCTGTCTTTCTCCCTCTCTCAGTACAATACCCTGGTCTCAGCTGTTGGGGAATGCTGAGTGGGAGAGGCTGCCTCTCTGCCGGACTCAGAAGGCTTCTTTCCTTTAGGGCAATTCCGTTTGTGTCTTACCTCGTGGAGAAAGAAACAGGGCGCCTAGAGATATTCTACCATGAAATACCTAACGACAGAGGATCTGCAGGAGCTGGTTTCTCGGTGGAAGGAGCCAAAACGCCTGCATTCCTAAGGTCTCTTTCAGAACTGCCAGACACTCTGCCGTCCTAGGCCTAAGAACTGGAAATTGTGACGGCATGGCAACACTTGGAATCCTAGGATGCAGTGGAAATGCGACTCTCAAACTGGATGGAAGAAGCTTCCAAGCATAGTGTTCTTCCATTTACCAAAGAGAACCCAAGTGTCTGAGGCTGGTAGCCTTGTTGCTGGAGAGAACTGGCATCCCCGTGGGCCTGTCGGTTAATTTCCTGTTTCTGACCCTCTAAGGAAACCCTTCCAAAAAGCCTTTGGAGCCGCTTAGAGAGAACAGCTGCGAAGTTGATGCACAGAACATTAACCTAGATTCCAGCCCTGGGTCCCAATCATCCATCTTTCTCTGGAGGTTACGTAGCCCACAGAGGGATTCAAGCAGGGAGTTGGCCTTATACAACTGACACATGAAACTGGGATGTGATGCAGGGCCACTCTCCTTGCCCTCACTCTACGTGGGCCGGAGAAGTTATCACGCAGCAGAATTCAACACCCTTCCTCTACACGTGTGTACCCAAAAGAAGCGCTGGGCAGTGGGTGTTCTCAGGCCAAGAGCAGTCCTTGTTCTGGGCTGCACCTGCTCTGTGGTTCAAAGGTTCTCTGACTCTGCTCCTTTGGAAGCATTTCAGGGCTGACGCTATCCCTGGGCTGCCAAAACAAAGAGGCATAGCGGCCTTTCACACTGAAGGCATGGCCTTCTTTCCCATCCAGAATGTGTATGTTGCCCCTCCCAGGCTGGAGGCGTGTAAGTTGAAACCATTTGCTCTGCCCCTGGAAAAGGCAAGTGGGGGTCCTCGATTTGGGCTGCCTGGTGAAACAACATGCAGTCACAGGCAGCCTGAGTACCTTTCCTTTAGTGTGTTCCTAGCTAGGTAAACTCGGCCTTCGGAGGCAAGATGAGAGCAAACATGTTCAAGTTGTGGGGAAAGTCTTTGACCAATGACCAATATGCTTGTGCTTGTGCGAGGCTTAGGCAGAAGCTTTCCAACACAGGGTTTTGACCTTACCATAAGCCGTCCCTTTGGGCTGAAGCAGGCGGGGGTTCTGTATCACAGTCTGGGAAACAGGGCCTCAGGTGAGTCTGCCAACTGACTCCCTGCCCTCCGTCACAGCCAGCTGAGAAATTAGGGCAAGGCTGATGGAACCCTCTTACAACGAAATGTTTCTCTTCAGAATAGGAGATTTTGCTACCAGACTTCAGCTACTCCTCTCTCTCAGAGTTGGTTCGTGTGTGGACTAGGGAAAGCTCCTAGGGTCTCCAGCTATGAAGGGCTCTTTGCCCAGTTGGTTTCATCCGAGAAAGAGCCAGAGGGGCTGATCTCAACAAATAGGGCTGCACACCGTGAGTCCTTCGGGTAGGGCAGTCCTGATCCAATGTGCCACCTAAGGAATAAAAGCAAAGTTTCCTTGCCACAGGAAAAAACACCGAGGCCTGGTGTTTTCTCTATGAAATTGTGTGAGCTGGTGGGTGAGGCCTTTACTATATTGTGGAAAAGCTCGGGGTTACGGCTGTCTTTCTCCCTCTCTCAGTACAATACCCTGGTCTCAGCTGTTGGGGAATGCTGAGTGGGAGAGGCTGCCTCTCTGCCGGACTCAGAAGGCTTCTTTCCTTTAGGGCAATTCCGTTTGTGTCTTACCTCGTGGAGAAAGAAACAGGGCGCCTAGAGATATTCTACCATGAAATACCTAACGACAGAGGATCTGCAGGAGCTGGTTTCTCGGTGGAAGGAGCCAAAACGCCTGCATTCCTAAGGTCTCTTTCAGAACTGCCAGACACTCTGCCGTCCTAGGCCTAAGAACTGGAAATTGTGACGGCATGGCAACACTTGGAATCCTAGGATGCAGTGGAAATGCGACTCTCAAACTGGATGGAAGAAGCTTCCAAGCATAGTGTTCTTCCATTTACCAAAGAGAACCCAAGTGTCTGAGGCTGGTAGCCTTGTTGCTGGAGAGAACTGGCATCCCCGTGGGCCTGTCGGTTAATTTCCTGTTTCTGACCCTCTAAGGAAACCCTTCCAAAAAGCCTTTGGAGCCGCTTAGAGAGAACAGCTGCGAAGTTGATGCACAGAACATTAACCTAGATTCCAGCCCTGGGTCCCAATCATCCATCTTTCTCTGGAGGTTACGTAGCCCACAGAGGGATTCAAGCAGGGAGTTTGCCTTATACAACTGACACATGAAACTGGGATGTGATGCAGGGCCACTCTCCTTGCCCTCACTCTACGTGGGCCGGAGAAGTTATCACGCAGCAGAATTCATCACCCTTCCTCTACACGTGTGTACCCAAAAGAAGTGCTGGGCAGTGGGTGTTCTCAGGCCAAGAGCAGTCCTTGTTCTGGGCTGCACCTGCTCTGTGGTTCAAAGGTTCTCTGACTCTGCTCCTTTGGAAGCATTTCAGGGCTGACGCTATCCCTGGGCTGCCAAAGCAAAGAGGCATAGCGGCCTTTCACACTGAAGGCATGGGCTTGTTTCCCATTCAGAAAGTTATGTTGCCCCTCCCTGGCTGGAGGCGGGTAAGTTGTCACAATTTGCTCTGCCCCTGGAAAATGCAAGTGGGGGTCCTCGATTTGGGCTGCCTGGTGAAACAACATGCAGTCACAGGCAGCCTGAGTACCTTTCCTTTAGTGTGTTCCTAGCTAGGTAAACTCGGCCTTCGGAGGCTAGATGAGAGCAAACATGTTCAAGTTGTGGGGAAAGTCTTTGACCAATGACCAATATGCTTGTGCTTGTGCGAGGCTTAGGCAGGAGCTTTCCAACACAGGGTTTTGACCTTACCATAAGCCGTCCCTTTGGGCTGAAGCAGGCGGGGGTTCTCTATCACAGTCTGGGAAACAGGGCCTCAGGTGAGTCTGCCAACTGACTCCCTGCCCTCCGTCACAGCCAGCTGGGAAATTAGGGCAAGGCTGATGGAACCCTCTTACAACGAAATGTTTCTCTTCAGAATAGGAGATTTTACTACCAGACTTCAGCTACTCCTCTCTCTCAGAGTTGGTTCGTGTGTGGACTAGGGAAAGCTCCTAGGGTCTCCAGCTATGAAGGGCTCTTTGCCCAGTTGGTTTCATCCGAGAAAGAGCCAGAGGGGCTGATCTCAACAAATAGGGCTGCACACCGTGAGTCCTTCGGGTAGGGCAGTCCTGATCCAATGTGCCACCTAAGGAATAAAAGCAAAGTTTCCTTGCCACAGGAAAAAACACCGAGGCCTGGTGTTTTCTCTATGAAATTGTGTGAGCTGGTGGGTGAGGCCTTTACTATATTGTGGAAAAGCTCGGGGTTACGGCTGTCTTTCTCCCTCTCTCAGTACAATACCCTGGTCTCAGCTGTTGGGGAATGCTGAGTGGGAGAGGCTGCCTCTCTGCCGGACTCAGAAGGCTTCTTTCCTTTAGGGCAATTCCGTTTGTGTCTTACCTCGTGGAGAAAGAAACAGGGCGCCTAGAGATATTCTACCATGAAATACCTAACGACAGAGGATCTGCAGGAGCTGGTTTCTCGGTGGAAGGAGCCAAAACGCCTGCATTCCTAAGGTCTCTTTCAGAACTGCCAGACACTCTGCCGTCCTAGGCCTAAGAACTGGAAATTGTGACGGCATGGCAACACTTGGAATCCTAGGATGCAGTGGAAATGCGACTCTCAAACTGGATGGAAGAAGCTTCCAAGCATAGTGTTCTTCCATTTACCAAAGAGAACCCAAGTGTCTGAGGCTGGTAGCCTTGTTGCTGGAGAGAACTGGCATCCCCGTGGGCCTGTCGGTTAATTTCCTGTTTCTGACCCTCTAAGGAAACCCTTCCAAAAAGCCTTTGAGACCCGCTTAGAGAGAAGAGCTGCGAAGTTGATGCACAGAACATTAACCTAGATTCCAGCCCTGGGTCCCAATCATCCATCTTTCTCTGGAGGTTACGTAGCCCACAGAGGGATTCAAGCAGGGAGTTTGCCTTATACAACTGACACATGAAACTGGGATGTGATGCAGGGCCACTCTCCTTGCCCTCACTCTACGTGGGCCGGAGAAGTTATCACGCAGCAGAATTCAACACCCTTCCTCTACACGTGTGTACCCAAAAGAAGCGCTGGGCAGTGGGTGTTCTCAGGCCAAGAGCAGTCCTTGTTCTGGGCTGCACCTGCTCTGTGGTTCAAAGGTTCTCTGACTCTGCTCCTTTGGAAGCAATTCAGGGCTGACGCTATCCCTGGGCTGCCAAAACAAAGAGGCATAGCGGCCTTTCACACTGAAGGCATGGCCTTCTTTCCCATCCAGAATGTGTATGTTGCCCCTCCCAGGCTGGAGGCGTGTAAGTTGAAACCATTTGCTCTGCCCCTGGAAAAGGCAAGTGGGGGTCCTCGATTTGGGCTGCCTGGTGAAACAACATGCAGTCACAGGCAGCCTGAGTACCTTTCCTTTAGTGTGTTCCTAGCTAGGTAAACTCGGCCTTCGGAGGCAAGATGAGAGCAAACATGTTCAAGTTGTGGGGAAAGTCTTTGACCAATGACCAATATGCTTGTGCTTGTGCGAGGCTTAGGCAGAAGCTTTCCAACACAGGGTTTTGACCTTACCATAAGCCGTCCCTTTGGGCTGAAGCAGGCGGGGGTTCTGTATCACAGTCTGGGAAACAGGGCCTCAGGTGAGTCTGCCAACTGACTCCCTGCCCTCCGTCACAGCCAGCTGAGAAATTAGGGCAAGGCTGATGGAACCCTCTTACAACGAAATGTTTCTCTTCAGAATAGGAGATTTTGCTACCAGACTTCAGCTACTCCTCTCTCTCAGAGTTGGTTCGTGTGTGGACTAGGGAAAGCTCCTAGGGTCTCCAGCTATGAAGGGCTCTTTGCCCAGTTGGTTTCATCCGAGAAAGAGCCAGAGGGGCTGATCTCAACAAATAGGGCTGCACACCGTGAGTCCTTCGGGTAGGGCAGTCCTGATCCAATGTGCCACCTAAGGAATAAAAGCAAAGTTTCCTTGCCACAGGAAAAAACACCGAGGCCTGGTGTTTTCTCTATGAAATTGTGTGAGCTGGTGGGTGAGGCCTTTACTATATTGTGGAAAAGCTCGGGGTTACGGCTGTCTTTCTCCCTCTCTCAGTACAATACCCTGGTCTCAGCTGTTGGGGAATGCTGAGTGGGAGAGGCTGCCTCTCTGCCGGACTCAGAAGGCTTCTTTCCTTTAGGGCAATTCCGTTTGTGTCTTACCTCGTGGAGAAAGAAACAGGGCGCCTAGAGATATTCTACCATGAAATACCTAACGACAGAGGATCTGCAGGAGCTGGTTTCTCGGTGGAAGGAGCCAAAACGCCTGCATTCCTAAGGTCTCTTTCAGAACTGCCAGACACTCTGCCGTCCTAGGCCTAAGAACTGGAAATTGTGACGGCATGGCAACACTTGGAATCCTAGGATGCAGTGGAAATGCGACTCTCAAACTGGATGGAAGAAGCTTCCAAGCATAGTGTTCTTCCATTTACCAAAGAGAACCCAAGTGTCTGAGGCTGGTAGCCTTGTTGCTGGAGAGAACTGGCATCCCCGTGGGCCTGTCGGTTAATTTCCTGTTTCTGACCCTCTAAGGAAACCCTTCCAAAAAGCCTTTGAGACCCGCTTAGAGAGAAGAGCTGCGAAGTTGATGCACAGAACATTAACCTAGATTCCAGCCCTGGGTCCCAATCATCCATCTTTCTCTGGAGGTTACGTAGCCCACAGAGGGATTCAAGCAGGGAGTTTGCCTTATACAACTGACACATGAAACTGGGATGTGATGCAGGGCCACTCTCCTTGCCCTCACTCTACGTGGGCCGGAGAAGTTATCACGCAGCAGAATTCAACACCCTTCCTCTACACGTGTGTACCCAAAAGAAGCGCTGGGCAGTGGGTGTTCTCAGGCCAAGAGCAGTCCTTGTTCTGGGCTGCACCTGCTCTGTGGTTCAAAGGTTCTCTGACTCTGCTCCTTTGGAAGCATTTCAGGGCTGACGCTATCCCTGGGCTGCCAAAGCAAAGAGGCATAGCGGCCTTTCACACTGAAGGCATGGCCTTCTTTCCCATCCAGAATGTGTATGTTGCCCCTCCCAGGCTGGAGGCGTGTAAGTTGAAACCATTTGCTCTGCCTCTGGAAAAGGCAAGTGGGTGTCCTCGATTTGGGCTGCCTGGTGAAACAACATGCAGTCACAGGCAGCCTGAGTACCTTTCCTTTAGTGTGTTCCTAGCTAGGTAAACTCGGCCTTCGGAGGCTAGATGAGAGCAAACATGTTCAAGTTGTGGGGAAAGTCTTTGACCAATGACCAATATGCTTGTGCTTGTGCGAGGCTTAGGCAGGAGCTTTCCAACACAGGGTTTTGACCTTACCATAAGCCGTCCCTTTGGGCTGAAGCAGGCGGGGGTTCTCTATCACAGTCTGGGAAACAGGGCCTCAGGTGAGTCTGCCAACTGACTCCCTGCCCTCCGTCACAGCCAGCTGGGAAATTAGGGCAAGGCTGATGGAACCCTCTTACAACGAAATGTTTCTCTTCAGAATAGGAGATTTTACTACCAGACTTCAGCTACTCCTCTCTCTCAGAGTTGGTTCGTGTGTGGACTAGGGAAAGCTCCTAGGGTCTCCAGCTATGAAGGGCTCTTTGCCCAGTTGGTTTCATCCGAGAAAGAGCCAGAGGGGCTGATCTCAACAAATAGGGCTGCACACCGTGAGTCCTTCGGGTAGGGCAGTCCTGATCCAATGTGCCACCTAAGGAATAAAAGCAAAGTTTCCTTGCCACAGGAAAAAACACCGAGGCCTGGTGTTTTCTCTATGAAATTGTGTGAGCTGGTGGGTGAGGCCTTTACTATATTGTGGAAAAGCTCGGGGTTACGGCTGTCTTTCTCCCTCTCTCAGTACAATACCCTGGTCTCAGCTGTTGGGGAATGCTGAGTGGGAGAGGCTGCCTCTCTGCCGGACTCAGAAGGCTTCTTTCCTTTAGGGCAATTCCGTTTGTGTCTTACCTCGTGGAGAAAGAAACAGGGCGCCTAGAGATATTCTACCATGAAATACCTAACGACAGAGGATCTGCAGGAGCTGGTTTCTCGGTGGAAGGAGCCAAAACGCCTGCATTCCTAAGGTCTCTTTCAGAACTGCCAGACACTCTGCCGTCCTAGGCCTAAGAACTGGAAATTGTGACGGCATGGCAACACTTGGAATCCTAGGATGCAGTGGAAATGCGACTCTCAAACTGGATGGAAGAAGCTTCCAAGCATAGTGTTCTTCCATTTACCAAAGAGAACCCAAGTGTCTGAGGCTGGTAGCCTTGTTGCTGGAGAGAACTGGCATCCCCGTGGGCCTGTCGGTTAATTTCCTGTTTCTGACCCTCTAAGGAAACCCTTCCAAAAAGCCTTTGAGACCCGCTTAGAGAGAAGAGCTGCGAAGTTGATGCACAGAACATTAACCTAGATTCCAGCCCTGGGTCCCAATCATCCATCTTTCTCTGGAGGTTACGTAGCCCACAGAGGGATTCAAGCAGGGAGTTTGCCTTATACAACTGACACATGAAACTGGGATGTGATGCAGGGCCACTCTCCTTGCCCTCACTCTACGTGGGCCGGAGAAGTTATCACGCAGCAGAATTCAACACCCTTCCTCTACACGTGTGTACCCAAAAGAAGCGCTGGGCAGTGGGTGTTCTCAGGCCAAGAGCAGTCCTTGTTCTGGGCTGCACCTGCTCTGTGGTTCAAAGGTTCTCTGACTCTGCTCCTTTGGAAGCATTTCAGGGCTGACGCTATCCCTGGGCTGCCAAAGCAAAGAGGCATAGCGGCCTTTCACACTGAAGGCATGGCCTTCTTTCCCATCCAGAATGTGTATGTTGCCCCTCCCAGGCTGGAGGCGTGTAAGTTGAAACCATTTGCTCTGCCTCTGGAAAAGGCAAGTGGGTGTCCTCGATTTGGGCTGCCTGGTGAAACAACATGCAGTCACAGGCAGCCTGAGTACCTTTCCTTTAGTGTGTTCCTAGCTAGGTAAACTCGGCCTTCGGAGGCTAGATGAGAGCAAACATGTTCAAGTTGTGGGGAAAGTCTTTGACCAATGACCAATATGCTTGTGCTTGTGCGAGGCTTAGGCAGGAGCTTTCCAACACAGGGTTTTGACCTTACCATAAGCCGTCCCTTTGGGCTGAAGCAGGCGGGGGTTCTGTATCACAGTCTGGGAAACAGGGCCTCAGGTCAGTCTGCCAACTGACTCCCTGCCCTCCGTCACAGCCAGCAGAGAAATTAGGGCAAGGCTGATGGAACCCTCTTACAACGAAATGTTTCTCTTCAGAATAGGAGATTTTGCTACCAGACTTCAGCTACTCCTCTCTCTCGAGTTGGTTCGTGTGTGCACTAGGGAAAGCTCCTAGGGTCTCCAGCTATGAAGGGCTCTTTGCCCAGTTGGTTTCATCCGAGAAAGAGCCAGAGGGGCTGATCTCAACAAATAGGGCTGCACACCGTGAGTCCTTCGGGTAGGGCAGTCCTGATCCAATGTGCCACCTAAGGAATAAAAGCAAAGTTTCCTTGCCACAGGAAAAAACACCGAGGCCTGGTGTTTTCTCTATGAAATTGTGTGAGCTGGTGGGTGAGGCCTTTACTATATTGTGGAAAAGCTCGGGGTTACGGCTGTCTTTCTCCCTCTCTCAGTACAATACCCTGGTCTCAGCTGTTGGGGAATGCTGAGTGGGAGAGGCTGCCTCTCTGCCGGACTCAGAAGGCTTCTTTCCTTTAGGGCAATTCCGTTTGTGTCTTACCTCGTGGAGAAAGAAACAGGGCGCCTAGAGATATTCTACCATGAAATACCTAACGACAGAGGATCTGCAGGAGCTGGTTTCTCGGTGGAAGGAGCCAAAACGCCTGCATTCCTAAGGTCTCTTTCAGAACTGCCAGACACTCTGCCGTCCTAGGCCTAAGAACTGGAAATTGTGACGGCATGGCAACACTTGGAATCCTAGGATGCAGTGGAAATGCGACTCTCAAACTGGATGGAAGAAGCTTCCAAGCATAGTGTTCTTCCATTTACCAAAGAGAACCCAAGTGTCTGAGGCTGGTAGCCTTGTTGCTGGAGAGAACTGGCATCCCCGTGGGCCTGTCGGTTAATTTCCTGTTTCTGACCCTCTAAGGAAACCCTTCCAAAAAGCCTTTGGAGCCGCTTAGAGAGAACAGCTGCGAAGTTGATGCACAGAACATTAACCTAGATTCCAGCCCTGGGTCCCAATCATCCATCTTTCTCTGGAGGTTACGTAGCCCACAGAGGGATTCAAGCAGGGAGTTGGCCTTATACAACTGACACATGAAACTGGGATGTGATGCAGGGCCACTCTCCTTGCCCTCACTCTACGTGGGCCGGAGAAGTTATCACGCAGCAGAATTCAACACCCTTCCTCTACACGTGTGTACCCAAAAGAAGCGCTGGGCAGTGGGTGTTCTCAGGCCAAGAGCAGTCCTTGTTCTGGGCTGCACCTGCTCTGTGGTTCAAAGGTTCTCTGACTCTGCTCCTTTGGAAGCATTTCAGGGCTGACGCTATCCCTGGGCTGCCAAAACAAAGAGGCATAGCGGCCTTTCACACTGAAGGCATGGCCTTCTTTCCCATCCAGAATGTGTATGTTGCCCCTCCCAGGCTGGAGGCGTGTAAGTTGAAACCATTTGCTCTGCCCCTGGAAAAGGCAAGTGGGGGTCCTCGATTTGGGCTGCCTGGTGAAACAACATGCAGTCACAGGCAGCCTGAGTACCTTTCCTTTAGTGTGTTCCTAGCTAGGTAAACTCGGCCTTCGGAGGCAAGATGAGAGCAAACATGTTCAAGTTGTGGGGAAAGTCTTTGACCAATGACCAATATGCTTGTGCTTGTGCGAGGCTTAGGCAGAAGCTTTCCAACACAGGGTTTTGACCTTACCATAAGCCGTCCCTTTGGGCTGAAGCAGGCGGGGGTTCTGTATCACAGTCTGGGAAACAGGGCCTCAGGTGAGTCTGCCAACTGACTCCCTGCCCTCCGCCACAGCCAGCTGAGAAATTAGGGCAAGGCTGATGGAACCCTCTTACAACGAAATGTTTCTCTTCAGAATAGGAGATTTTGCTACCAGACTTCAGCTACTCCTCTCTCTCAGAGTTGGTTCGTGTGTGGACTAGGGAAAGCTCCTAGGGTCTCCAGCTATGAAGGGCTCTTTGCCCAGTTGGTTTCATCCGAGAAAGAGCCAGAGGGGCTGATCTCAACAAATAGGGCTGCACACCGTGAGTCCTTCGGGTAGGGCAGTCCTGATCCAATGTGCCACCTAAGGAATAAAAGCAAAGTTTCCTTGCCACAGGAAAAAACACCGAGGCCTGGTGTTTTCTCTATGAAATTGTGTGAGCTGGTGGGTGAGGCCTTTACTATATTGTGGAAAAGCTCGGGGTTACGGCTGTCTTTCTCCCTCTCTCAGTACAATACCCTGGTCTCAGCTGTTGGGGAATGCTGAGTGGGAGAGGCTGCCTCTCTGCCGGACTCAGAAGGCTTCTTTCCTTTAGGGCAATTCCGTTTGTGTCTTACCTCGTGGAGAAAGAAACAGGGCGCCTAGAGATATTCTACCATGAAATACCTAACGACAGAGGATCTGCAGGAGCTGGTTTCTCGGTGGAAGGAGCCAAAACGCCTGCATTCCTAAGGTCTCTTTCAGAACTGCCAGACACTCTGCCGTCCTAGGCCTAAGAACTGGAAATTGTGACGGCATGGCAACACTTGGAATCCTAGGATGCAGTGGAAATGCGACTCTCAAACTGGATGGAAGAAGCTTCCAAGCATAGTGTTCTTCCATTTACCAAAGAGAACCCAAGTGTCTGAGGCTGGTAGCCTTGTTGCTGGAGAGAACTGGCATCCCCGTGGGCCTGTCGGTTAATTTCCTGTTTCTGACCCTCTAAGGAAACCCTTCCAAAAAGCCTTTGGAGCCGCTTAGAGAGAACAGCTGCGAAGTTGATGCACAGAACATTAACCTAGATTCCAGCCCTGGGTCCCAATCATCCATCTTTCTCTGGAGGTTACGTAGCCCACAGAGGGATTCAAGCAGGGAGTTTGCCTTATACAACTGACACATGAAACTGGGATGTGATGCAGGGCCACTCTCCTTGCCCTCACTCTACGTGGGCCGGAGAAGTTATCACGCAGCAGAATTCAACACCCTTCCTCTACACGTGTGTACCCAAAAGAAGTGCTGGGCAGTGGGTGTTCTCAGGCCAAGAGCAGTCCTTGTTCTGGGCTGCACCTGCTCTGTGGTTCAAAGGTTCTCTGACTCTGCTCCTTTGGAAGCATTTCAGGGCTGACGCTATCCCTGGGCTGCCAAAGCAAAGAGGCATAGCGGCCTTTCACACTGAAGGCATGGGCTTGTTTCCCATTCAGAAAGTTATGTTGCCCCTCCCTGGCTGGAGGCGGGTAAGTTGTCACAATTTGCTCTGCCCCTGGAAAATGCAAGTGGGGGTCCTCGATTTGGGCTGCCTGGTGAAACAACATGCAGTCACAGGCAGCCTGAGTACCTTTCCTTTAGTGTGTTCCTAGCTAGGTAAACTCGGCCTTCGGAGGCTAGATGAGAGCAAACATGTTCAAGTTGTGGGGAAAGTCTTTGACCAATGACCAATATGCTTGTGCTTGTGCGAGGCTTAGGCAGGAGCTTTCCAACACAGGGTTTTGACCTTACCATAAGCCGTCCCTTTGGGCTGAAGCAGGCGGGGGTTCTCTATCACAGTCTGGGAAACAGGGCCTCAGGTGAGTCTGCCAACTGACTCCCTGCCCTCCGTCACAGCCAGCTGGGAAATTAGGGCAAGGCTGATGGAACCCTCTTACAACGAAATGTTTCTCTTCAGAATAGGAGATTTTACTACCAGACTTCAGCTACTCCTCTCTCTCAGAGTTGGTTCGTGTGTGGACTAGGGAAAGCTCCTAGGGTCTCCAGCTATGAAGGGCTCTTTGCCCAGTTGGTTTCATCCGAGAAAGAGCCAGAGGGGCTGATCTCAACAAATAGGGCTGCACACCGTGAGTCCTTCGGGTAGGGCAGTCCTGATCCAATGTGCCACCTAAGGAATAAAAGCAAAGTTTCCTTGCCACAGGAAAAAACACCGAGGCCTGGTGTTTTCTCTATGAAATTGTGTGAGCTGGTGGGTGAGGCCTTTACTATATTGTGGAAAAGCTCGGGGTTACGGCTGTCTTTCTCCCTCTCTCAGTACAATACCCTGGTCTCAGCTGTTGGGGAATGCTGAGTGGGAGAGGCTGCCTCTCTGCCGGACTCAGAAGGCTTCTTTCCTTTAGGGCAATTCCGTTTGTGTCTTACCTCGTGGAGAAAGAAACAGGGCGCCTAGAGATATTCTACCATGAAATACCTAACGACAGAGGATCTGCAGGAGCTGGTTTCTCGGTGGAAGGAGCCAAAACGCCTGCATTCCTAAGGTCTCTTTCAGAACTGCCAGACACTCTGCCGTCCTAGGCCTAAGAACTGGAAATTGTGACGGCATGGCAACACTTGGAATCCTAGGATGCAGTGGAAATGCGACTCTCAAACTGGATGGAAGAAGCTTCCAAGCATAGTGTTCTTCCATTTACCAAAGAGAACCCAAGTGTCTGAGGCTGGTAGCCTTGTTGCTGGAGAGAACTGGCATCCCCGTGGGCCTGTCGGTTAATTTCCTGTTTCTGACCCTCTAAGGAAACCCTTCCAAAAAGCCTTTGAGACCCGCTTAGAGAGAAGAGCTGCGAAGTTGATGCACAGAACATTAACCTAGATTCCAGCCCTGGGTCCCAATCATCCATCTTTCTCTGGAGGTTACGTAGCCCACAGAGGGATTCAAGCAGGGAGTTTGCCTTATACAACTGACACATGAAACTGGGATGTGATGCAGGGCCACTCTCCTTGCCCTCACTCTACGTGGGCCGGAGAAGTTATCACGCAGCAGAATTCAACACCCTTCCTCTACACGTGTGTACCCAAAAGAAGCGCTGGGCAGTGGGTGTTCTCAGGCCAAGAGCAGTCCTTGTTCTGGGCTGCACCTGCTCTGTGGTTCAAAGGTTCTCTGACTCTGCTCCTTTGGAAGCATTTCAGGGCTGACGCTATCCCTGGGCTGCCAAAGCAAAGAGGCATAGCGGCCTTTCACACTGAAGGCATGGCCTTCTTTCCCATCCAGAATGTGTATGTTGCCCCTCCCAGGCTGGAGGCGTGTAAGTTGAAACCATTTGCTCTGCCTCTGGAAAAGGCAAGTGGGTGTCCTCGATTTGGGCTGCCTGGTGAAACAACATGCAGTCACAGGCAGCCTGAGTACCTTTCCTTTAGTGTGTTCCTAGCTAGGTAAACTCGGCCTTCGGAGGCTAGATGAGAGCAAACATGTTCAAGTTGTGGGGAAAGTCTTTGACCAATGACCAATATGCTTGTGCTTGTGCGAGGCTTAGGCAGGAGCTTTCCAACACAGGGTTTTGACCTTACCATAAGCCGTCCCTTTGGGCTGAAGCAGGCGGGGGTTCTGTATCACAGTCTGGGAAACAGGGCCTCAGGTCAGTCTGCCAACTGACTCCCTGCCCTCCGTCACAGCCAGCAGAGAAATTAGGGCAAGGCTGATGGAACCCTCTTACAACGAAATGTTTCTCTTCAGAATAGGAGATTTTGCTACCAGACTTCAGCTACTCCTCTCTCTCGAGTTGGTTCGTGTGTGCACTAGGGAAAGCTCCTAGGGTCTCCAGCTATGAAGGGCTCTTTGCCCAGTTGGTTTCATCCGAGAAAGAGCCAGAGGGGCTGATCTCAACAAATAGGGCTGCACACCGTGAGTCCTTCGGGTAGGGCAGTCCTGATCCAATGTGCCACCTAAGGAATAAAAGCAAAGTTTCCTTGCCACAGGAAAAAACACCGAGGCCTGGTGTTTTCTCTATGAAATTGTGTGAGCTGGTGGGTGAGGCCTTTACTATATTGTGGAAAAGCTCGGGGTTACGGCTGTCTTTCTCCCTCTCTCAGTACAATACCCTGGTCTCAGCTGTTGGGGAATGCTGAGTGGGAGAGGCTGCCTCTCTGCCGGACTCAGAAGGCTTCTTTCCTTTAGGGCAATTCCGTTTGTGTCTTACCTCGTGGAGAAAGAAACAGGGCGCCTAGAGATATTCTACCATGAAATACCTAACGACAGAGGATCTGCAGGAGCTGGTTTCTCGGTGGAAGGAGCCAAAACGCCTGCATTCCTAAGGTCTCTTTCAGAACTGCCAGACACTCTGCCGTCCTAGGCCTAAGAACTGGAAATTGTGACGGCATGGCAACACTTGGAATCCTAGGATGCAGTGGAAATGCGACTCTCAAACTGGATGGAAGAAGCTTCCAAGCATAGTGTTCTTCCATTTACCAAAGAGAACCCAAGTGTCTGAGGCTGGTAGCCTTGTTGCTGGAGAGAACTGGCATCCCCGTGGGCCTGTCGGTTAATTTCCTGTTTCTGACCCTCTAAGGAAACACTTCCAAAAAGCCTTTGGAGCCGCTTAGAGAGAACAGCTGCGAAGTTGATGCACAGAACATTAACCTAGATTCCAGCCCTGGGTCCCAATCATCCATCTTTCTCTGGAGGTTACGTAGCCCACAGAGGGATTCAAGCAGGGAGTTGGCCTTATACAACTGACACATGAAACTGGGATGTGATGCAGGGCCACTCTCCTTGCCCTCACTCTACGTGGGCCGGAGAAGTTATCACGCAGCAGAATTCAACACCCTTCCTCTACACGTGTGTACCCAAAAGAAGCGCTGGGCAGTGGGTGTTCTCAGGCCAAGAGCAGTCCTTGTTCTGGGCTGCACCTGCTCTGTGGTTCAAAGGTTCTCTGACTCTGCTCCTTTGGAAGCATTTCAGGGCTGACGCTATCCCTGGGCTGCCAAAACAAAGAGGCATAGCGGCCTTTCACACTGAAGGCATGGCCTTCTTTCCCATCCAGAATGTGTATGTTGCCCCTCCCAGGCTGGAGGCGTGTAAGTTGAAACCATTTGCTCTGCCCCTGGAAAAGGCAAGTGGGGGTCCTCGATTTGGGCTGCCTGGTGAAACAACATGCAGTCACAGGCAGCCTGAGTACCTTTCCTTTAGTGTGTTCCTAGCTAGGTAAACTCGGCCTTCGGAGGCAAGATGAGAGCAAACATGTTCAAGTTGTGGGGAAAGTCTTTGACCAATGACCAATATGCTTGTGCTTGTGCGAGGCTTAGGCAGAAGCTTTCCAACACAGGGTTTTGACCTTACCATAAGCCGTCCCTTTGGGCTGAAGCAGGCGGGGGTTCTGTATCACAGTCTGGGAAACAGGGCCTCAGGTGAGTCTGCCAACTGACTCCCTGCCCTCCGTCACAGCCAGCTGAGAAATTAGGGCAAGGCTGATGGAACCCTCTTACAACGAAATGTTTCTCTTCAGAATAGGAGATTTTGCTACCAGACTTCAGCTACTCCTCTCTCTCAGAGTTGGTTCGTGTGTGGACTAGGGAAAGCTCCTAGGGTCTCCAGCTATGAAGGGCTCTTTGCCCAGTTGGTTTCATCCGAGAAAGAGCCAGAGGGGCTGATCTCAACAAATAGGGCTGCACACCGTGAGTCCTTCGGGTAGGGCAGTCCTGATCCAATGTGCCACCTAAGGAATAAAAGCAAAGTTTCCTTGCCACAGGAAAAAACACCGAGGCCTGGTGTTTTCTCTATGAAATTGTGTGAGCTGGTGGGTGAGGCCTTTACTATATTGTGGAAAAGCTCGGGGTTACGGCTGTCTTTCTCCCTCTCTCAGTACAATACCCTGGTCTCAGCTGTTGGGGAATGCTGAGTGGGAGAGGCTGCCTCTCTGCCGGACTCAGAAGGCTTCTTTCCTTTAGGGCAATTCCGTTTGTGTCTTACCTCGTGGAGAAAGAAACAGGGCGCCTAGAGATATTCTACCATGAAATACCTAACGACAGAGGATCTGCAGGAGCTGGTTTCTCGGTGGAAGGAGCCAAAACGCCTGCATTCCTAAGGTCTCTTTCAGAACTGCCAGACACTCTGCCGTCCTAGGCCTAAGAACTGGAAATTGTGACGGCATGGCAACACTTGGAATCCTAGGATGCAGTGGAAATGCGACTCTCAAACTGGATGGAAGAAGCTTCCAAGCATAGTGTTCTTCCATTTACCAAAGAGAACCCAAGTGTCTGAGGCTGGTAGCCTTGTTGCTGGAGAGAACTGGCATCCCCGTGGGCCTGTCGGTTAATTTCCTGTTTCTGACCCTCTAAGGAAACCCTTCCAAAAAGCCTTTGGAGCCGCTTAGAGAGAACAGCTGCGAAGTTGATGCACAGAACATTAACCTAGATTCCAGCCCTGGGTCCCAATCATCCATCTTTCTCTGGAGGTTACGTAGCCCACAGAGGGATTCAAGCAGGGAGTTTGCCTTATACAACTGACACATGAAACTGGGATGTGATGCAGGGCCACTCTCCTTGCCCTCACTCTACGTGGGCCGGAGAAGTTATCACGCAGCAGAATTCAACACCCTTCCTCTACACGTGTGTACCCAAAAGAAGTGCTGGGCAGTGGGTGTTCTCAGGCCAAGAGCAGTCCTTGTTCTGGGCTGCACCTGCTCTGTGGTTCAAAGGTTCTCTGACTCTGCTCCTTTGGAAGCATTTCAGGGCTGACGCTATCCCTGGGCTGCCAAAGCAAAGAGGCATAGCGGCCTTTCACACTGAAGGCATGGGCTTGTTTCCCATTCAGAAAGTTATGTTGCCCCTCCCTGGCTGGAGGCGGGTAAGTTGTCACAATTTGCTCTGCCCCTGGAAAATGCAAGTGGGGGTCCTCGATTTGGGCTGCCTGGTGAAACAACATGCAGTCACAGGCAGCCTGAGTACCTTTCCTTTAGTGTGTTCCTAGCTAGGTAAACTCGGCCTTCGGAGGCTAGATGAGAGCAAACATGTTCAAGTTGTGGGGAAAGTCTTTGACCAATGACCAATATGCTTGTGCTTGTGCGAGGCTTAGGCAGGAGCTTTCCAACACAGGGTTTTGACCTTACCATAAGCCGTCCCTTTGGGCTGAAGCAGGCGGGGGTTCTCTATCACAGTCTGGGAAACAGGGCCTCAGGTGAGTCTGCCAACTGACTCCCTGCCCTCCGTCACAGCCAGCTGGGAAATTAGGGCAAGGCTGATGGAACCCTCTTACAACGAAATGTTTCTCTTCAGAATAGGAGATTTTACTACCAGACTTCAGCTACTCCTCTCTCTCAGAGTTGGTTCGTGTGTGGACTAGGGAAAGCTCCTAGGGTCTCCAGCTATGAAGGGCTCTTTGCCCAGTTGGTTTCATCCGAGAAAGAGCCAGAGGGGCTGATCTCAACAAATAGGGCTGCACACCGTGAGTCCTTCGGGTAGGGCAGTCCTGATCCAATGTGCCACCTAAGGAATAAAAGCAAAGTTTCCTTGCCACAGGAAAAAACACCGAGGCCTGGTGTTTTCTCTATGAAATTGTGTGAGCTGGTGGGTGAGGCCTTTACTATATTGTGGAAAAGCTCGGGGTTACGGCTGTCTTTCTCCCTCTCTCAGTACAATACCCTGGTCTCAGCTGTTGGGGAATGCTGAGTGGGAGAGGCTGCCTCTCTGCCGGACTCAGAAGGCTTCTTTCCTTTAGGGCAATTCCGTTTGTGTCTTACCTCGTGGAGAAAGAAACAGGGCGCCTAGAGATATTCTACCATGAAATACCTAACGACAGAGGATCTGCAGGAGCTGGTTTCTCGGTGGAAGGAGCCAAAACGCCTGCATTCCTAAGGTCTCTTTCAGAACTGCCAGACACTCTGCCGTCCTAGGCCTAAGAACTGGAAATTGTGACGGCATGGCAACACTTGGAATCCTAGGATGCAGTGGAAATGCGACTCTCAAACTGGATGGAAGAAGCTTCCAAGCATAGTGTTCTTCCATTTACCAAAGAGAACCCAAGTGTCTGAGGCTGGTAGCCTTGTTGCTGGAGAGAACTGGCA